>NC_079491.1:33599276-34823651 GCF_020520425.1 Spinacia oleracea
TTGAAAGCCATAAAGGTAATATAACTCTTAGCAAAGTTAACCATAGTCAACTATGGTAAAAAAAAAATGCCTGAGCTCAAACAGAAAAAATAAGGTCTTCAACTAAGGTCTTCAACTGCTGTGAAAACATATAAAGTCTTCAACAGCTACTATGAATTCCCTACTTCCCTGCAACTTTAATTTGGCTTACGTTCTCTATGGAGTTGCATCTCGGCTCCTGGCTAACTGAGTAAATTAGCATAGAGCTTCACATTCTCCTTAACAGGGCAACTACTATACTTGTGCTTAGATTGAATCAATTCACGAAAGTAAATTGCCCACTCTTGGATGTTGTTTCTTCCGCCACCAGTTGCCTTCTTTTTTCAGCTGCAAAGTGCAAGAGTGGTTTCATATTTCCTTGATAGAAAGAAATGCGAAAGTAAAAGAGGATCATCCGTATGAAAATATAAAATACATAAATGACCTAGTTATCACTATGTAGTTACTAGAACTATAACAAAAACATGCATCCCAGTAAACATAACTTTCAATTCCAGGAACAGCAGATATAAATGTCTTAGCAAGAAGAAAGAAAATACCTATAGCCTATGGCCTATGGCCGATGAAGCAAACAACAGGTCTCAGATCACATTTTTATAAATATGAGTTCCAAGAAATCGAGGGCCTCGATTGCTTCCACCATCACCAGGTCTTAAGCTAATTGCGGGACTGAGATACAGCTCGGAATCCCACATTTAAGTAAATTAAGGGTCATGATACAGATGATCAGCTACGCCGGGACTGAGATACAGCTCGGAATCCCACATTCCCACTGGGGGCAGCAGTTGGGAACCTTCGACGTATTATTACTGATCTAGAAAAGAGTGAACACACATTAAGAAAATTCAAAAACACCAGAACAACTAATTAGAACCATAAAACTTGAACCTAACTTCCCACCTTATAGGAAGGGTTGAGAGAAAGGAAACCTCTGAAGGAAATAATGCCCTTGGTCCAAGTATGCATTCTATGATAAGTCTAATAAATGCGGTTCAGTATTAATTAACAAGTTAATAATTCAGTGAGATCAAGTGAGCTGAATGCCTAGCTAGAGGCCGCTTCAGTTCAAGTGGAATTAATGATATTAATCCACAGCTTACTCTTGACTGAACCCGTAGGGTCACACAAATAGTACGTAAACGGATCAAGTATTTAATAGCATTAAATACTCCATCTATGAATATTCGGAACCGACGGATCTTGGTTTCAGTGGGAGCTAAGATCGTCACAGGCAAGGAATGAATACTCCGGAAACGATGATATTGCCGGAAACGGAAATATGGATCGTATCGGAAATATAAATATTATCCAAGTCGTAGATGTTGCCGGAAACGGAAACATGGTACGTGTCGGAAAATATTATCGGAAATGGAAATATTGCCAGAATCGGAAATATTGCCGGAAACGGAAATATTGTCAGAATCGGAAATATTACCGGAATCGGAAAATAATTCCGGAAACGGAAATATTAAATATTTGTTCGAAACGGAAATTAATTCCGGAATCGGAAATATTAAATATTGTTCGTATCGGAAATGAATTCCGGAATCGGAAAATTTAATCGGAAGCGCATCGTACGAATAAGCATCGGACGAGGCCTGCCGGACGAGGCCCAGCACGAAGCCAGGCCATCGCCCAACAAGCCAAGCGCACCGCACAAACAGCCACGCCAGGCCCAGCGCAAGGCCAGGCCCAGCAGGCTGCGCGCAGCGCGCAGCGCGCACAGCGCGCACAGCACACGCAGCGCACAGCGCGCACAGCACGCGCAGCGCGCAGCGCGCGCGGGCGCTGAGTGGGCTGCTGCTCGCGCGCACGCATGGGGCCCATCGTGGCTGCCGTGCGTGTGTGTGCAAGTGTTTGTGTTCGTGCACGTTTCCTAAAACATGCAGAGTTCGGTTAATGATTAAATTCCTAATTCTATTTGATAAATTAATTAAATTAGAGTTCTTGTAGGATTCTAGGTTTAATTAATTTGTATCTGAATAGGATTTCGATTCCCTTTCCATACCGCTATAAATATGAGGCTAGGGCTCACAATTTATAACACAAGTTTCAAAGTATTCAAAGTGAGTTTTTGAGAGAAAAATTCAGTCACACATTTGCCTATAAAGTGCCGAAAATAATAGTACCTTAAGGGCGATTCTAGTTGGTCAATCTTAAGGCGGATCCGGACGTGCTGTGGACTATCTACGGAGGGACGACACTTGGAGTCCTAAAGACTTGTTCTTGTTCGGTTCGGGCGCAGCTAGGGAAGGCACGCAACAAAGAGTATGCATCTAATCTATGCTAAATGATTATGTGTAAATAATATGTTTTCTTGGGTTTATGGTTTTTCCGCATGATTTATGAATTGTCATATGTATCATAACCTAACAGTGGTATCACGAGCCCCTTATTATTTTCATAATCTAAATTGCATGAACATGGTTAAATATTACAAATTTGCAAGAATTAAAAGGGGTGATTAATTTTCGTAATTGTTAATTAATTGCAAATTGCGTTTATTTAATTATACGTACGCAGTTTTTCGGCAGTTTCTTCGTTACTCATCCGAATTGAGTGATTTTTGTGTCAATTCCGCATGTAAAAGGCATTCTAAAATTTTGACAAAAGTAGTATTTTTCTGCCGAACCCAGAATTCTCAAATTCGAAGCCTAACTATGACTTTTCGAAGGTTTTAGTTTTTCGAATGCAAAATTTCGTAAATTTAAGATGTTAAATTAAATATTTGCGATTCTTGTTGATAAATCTTGAATTTTTGATTGACCTACTGCATATGTTTAACAAGTTTGAATGCCTAGTCTTGTTAATTATGCAATCTAATTATTAATTATGATTAAATTGTTGAAAATTAGAATAATTTAGAATTAATTTGATTTTCATAATTAATTGTAATTTAATTAGAAACCTATGATTAAAAACCACCATAAAAATTGTAAATTTACGATAAATTTTAAATTTTTATGACCTAGACTTGAATCCATAACAATCGGAAATCAATTGGATAATAAATTTTCGATTTTTTCGCCCTAAAATTATGAAATTAATATTATTTATTAATTTGTCATTAATTTTAAATATAAATTTTAAATTTTTATGCGATTCGTTCATATAACTTGCACGCACGAAGCAATGGACGCTTCGTGTTACCCTTAAGGGGTGTTGTATAATGCGGGCATGCGACGACGAGCAAGGGAGCTCGTCGCCCGTGCGGCACGAATGCAATGAGCAAGGGCGTAGTGCACGAGCACAAGGCAGCAGCCCTGCCTTATGTCGTGTGCCACGACCAATGGACGAATGGGCATGGGCGTAGGGCGAGCCAAGGCAGTCGCGTGTGGGCAGCAAGCGAGCTGCGCCACAACGCGCGCTGCCTCGCACAAGAGAGCGCAGCCTCGCGCGCAGCGAGCGCAAGCTCGCGTGCCACGAGCGCTGCGCCTAGCATTGCTCGCGCGCACAGCGAGCGATGTCGCCCGCCCAGCGAGCGATGTCGCGCGCCCAGCGAGCGATGGCTCGCGCGCCCAGCGAGCGATGTCGCGCGCCCAGCGAGCGATGTCGCGCGCGCACTGCGAGCGATAGCCCACGTGCGATGAGCGCTGGCGCGCGCAGCGAGCACCAATGCGTGCGGAGGCTTGCGATAGGGATGCAGCAGCTATGCGACGAGCGCATGGGCTGCGCGCGCATGGCCAGCGATGGCTGTGTGCGTGCGGCCCATGGGCGTGCTACGCGTAGGGTGTTTGCGTTACGATTAGATCGTTTTGAATGTTTAATTTGAAAATTTCAGTTCACGTAATTTTAATTAATTTTAAAATTAATAATTTAAATTATTTTCTTGGATTTTAATTTTGAATATTATAATTATAATAAATGTTATTTATTCTAATTATTTTACTAAAATTAAAATCATGAATTAATTTAAATGCGACTGAAATTAAATTAAACTTTTTAGATTCAATTATAAATTTATATGAGCTTTAAATTTTAATTAAATTTGTATGTTTCCGGTTAGACTAGAAATACATTTTTATGTTTAAAATTGGTAAAGCATATGAATTTATTGGTTTAAGTGGGAGCGCTTTTTAGTCATAAACTCTTGATTAGGTCTACAAATCCTTAAGGTTAAAACAACTTGATTAGAATTAATAAGGACTGAATAATTGGTAGATTATTGGTGCCCTTGATTAATTGCTGCAAATGTTTACGTGATGCATAATGTGTTTTACTAACCAGCTATGTGGGCCATTCATGATAATGAATGGGTGAATGGTATATATTGTATATGTACTGTTTTGCAGGTTATGAAGTGACTAGTATGGCCAAATAGGATAGAAAATATGGTCTGCGTACCATTAATTTGAATGTAATTGGTCTAAAGTACCAAAGTTATTTTTCAATTCAAATATGGTCTGCGAACCATCAAATAGTTGTAATTAGTTATAGCTTATCCTATTTGAAGAAAATGGTGCCTCCCACGGAGATTTTCAAGACGGACTTTGAAGTCAAAGCTTCAAGATGAAGTCGGGCCATACTAGATCACAAATATCTTATGCATGTTTTAAGTTATTTATTGTTTTAAATATGTCTTAAAATGCATGAGATCAAAAGCTTGATTATGTTGCATGATTAAGGATTTTAGTTCACTTAAAATCTAACCAACATAGTAAGAGCCTTAAGTTCCAAACTTAAAAATTGAGTTAAAAGGTGCCATGCCAAAATATACACTTGCTTGGATATCCTTTACATCAATCTAGTAATAGTTTTCGCTCAGCGAGGTGTTACTTATTGGTCCTAAAGGGGCAAGGTACACAAATAATTGTGAGTACATGTTAGTTTTGGTGAAACTCAACGATATAAGTAAGGAGTCCTTTTATGTCGTGGCAAATTCGATAGGTTTACCTAATAAGTTCTTAGACGTACCTATCAACCAAGAATAGTTTCTAGACTATTGGCAAAAGGCTTTTGCTTACCTAAGATGTTCTAGGATTAAGTCGACAAACTGTGCTTAGTTCTTCAATGATTTTAGGATCTTGGAATCATTTTATTCACACCTGCCGGAACACATAATTTGAATAAAATGCTTAATAAACATTGAATTATGCATGTATGCTAGAATTTAAAGTTTATTAAGAGAAACTGTGAATGGTTATTTATTTGTTTATTCTTTTCAATTGTAGTTTTAATATGGCAAACAACAATCAAAACATCATCATGGGTTCTGAGCTTATGGTCAAGCTGAACCTGACAAATTTTCTTGAATGGGAAGCTAAGCTAGTTGAAATAGTCAAACTCAATGGGCTTGAGTATGTACTGTCACATCCCATGCCAAGCTACTATGCCAGAGACATGACCCCTGAGAGATTTTACGCCTGGGATGCGGATCTCAAAAAGGTTATGAGTCTCATGCTGAACAATATCCCTGATGATTGGGCTAGAAGGTTTGTAGCCTATGAACCTTTTACGCTCATCAAAAATCTGAGGGATATCTGTCGTGGAAGTACGGAGGACAGGGACCTGAACGTCCATGAGTTGATTGAATCAATGTCTGGTCTAAAGGTTAGTTCTCCCAACAGGTGTTATAGGATGGAGGTCCAAGAAACACATGTTCAGCTCCTTCGCACTAAACAAAGGGTAGGCGTCCCACTGAGGTTCCATGTGGATCTTATGTGTTCATATTTTGATCGCCTAAGTCTACTAGGAACACCAATAAGCGAAAGGATGGCAGTCTCTGTCTTGCTCAATTCACTACACAGTGGGTTTGGTCGCTTCAAGCAACTATACCTAAGTGAACCAAGAGAAGAAACAGTTGTAGAATTTATTCACCTTGTCAGAAAGGCTGAAATAGTACTGGACTGTGAAGCCAAAGATTTACTCAAGGCTAGAAAGAGACCATTCAAGAAAGGTGGAAAGTCCAAGGGCAATGCTAAATCAAAGCAGGACAAGTCCACATCAAGCTGTCTTTATTGTGATGGAATAGACCATTACAAAAGAGAATGTCCAAAGCTAAAGGAAGATCAGAAGAACGGAACAGTCGTTCCATCTTCAGGTATTTTCGTTATAGACTGTATACTTGCTAATTCAACTTCTTGGGTATTAGATACAGGTTGTGGCTCACACTTATATTCCAATCCACAGGGACTAAGAAGAAGTAGAAAGTTAAGCAAGGGTGAAGTCGACCTACGAGTGGGAAATGGAGCACGGATTGCTGCATTAGCTGTAGGAACTTACTATTTGTCGTTGCCCTCCGGGCTAGTTTTGGAACTGGAAGAATGTTTCCATGTTCCAAGTCTTACTAAAAACATCATTTCAGTTTCTTGCTTAGATGCTAAGGGATTTTCCTTTATAATAAAAGACAATAGTTGTTCGTTTTATTTTAAAGAGATGTTTTATGGATCTGCTAGATTAGTCAATGGACTTTATTTATTAGATCACGACAAACAAGTATATAACATAAATACCAAAAAGGCCAAAAAGGATGATTCAGATCTCACCTATCTGTGGCATTGTCGATTAGGCCATATAAACTTGAAACGCTTAGAAAGACTTCAAAGGGAAGGAATTCTAGAACCATTTGACTTAGAGGATTATGGTAAATGCGAATCATGTTTACTTGGCAAAATGACGAAGCAACCTTTCTCTAAAGTTGGAGAAAGAGCAAATGAACTATTGGGTTTAATCCATACAGATGTATGTGGACCAATGAGTACAAATGCTAGAGGTGGTTTCAGCTACTTTATCACTTTCACTGATGACTTCAGTAGGTATGGTTATGTCTACCTAATGAAGCATAAGTCTGAATCCTTTGACAAATTCAAGGAATTTCAGAGTGAAGTAGAGAATCAATTAGGCAAGAAGATTAAGGCACTGCGGTCTGATAGAGGCGGTGAATATCTGAGCTATGAATTTGATGACCATCTGAAAGAATGTGGAATTCTATCAGAATTGACTCCTCCTGGAACACCACAATGGAACGGTGTGTCAAAACGGAGGAACAGAACCTTGCTAGACATGGTCAGGTCAATGATGGGTCAGGCCGAACTTCCATTAGAATTTTGGGGACATGCACTAAATACAGCTGCACTCACTATAAATAGAGCTCCGTCTAAAGCTGTCGAAAAGACTCCATACGAATTATGGTTTGGAAAGCCTCCAAATGTGTCTTTTCTTAAGATTTGGGGATGTGAAGTATACGTCAAACGATTAATTTCAGACAAACTTCATCCAAAATCTGACAAATGTATCCTTGTGGGCTATCCAAAGGAAACAAAGGGGTATTACTTCTACAATACATCTGAGAACAAAGTGTTTGTTGCTCGAGATGGTGTCTTTTTGGAGAAGGATCACATTTCCAAAATGACAAGTGGGAGAAAAGTAGACCTCGAAGAAATTCGAGTCGAACAACAAACTCTAGAGAATGCTCAAGATGACATTCAGGATGAAACTCGGAGATCTTTAGAAGAATCTGGTGAGAATCATGGTCAATCTAGAAATGTTACCCCGCGTAGATCGCAAAGATATAGATCTCAACCGGAAAGGTACTTAGGTATTTTGACGAACGAGAGCTATGACGTTCTATTACTTGAAAGTGATGAACCTGCGACTTACAAGCAAGCTATGACGAGCCCTAGCTCCAAGCAATGGCAAGAAGCCATGCAATCTGAATTAGACTCCATGTCTGAAAACCAAGTATGGGATTTGGTCGATTTGCCAGATGGCTACCAAGCCATTGGAAGCAAATGGGTTTTCAAACTGAAAAAGGACAAGGATGGGAAACTTGAAGTTTTCAAAGCTAGATTGGTTGCAAAAGGTTACAGGCAAGTCCACGGTGTGGATTACGATGAAACCTTTTCACCAGTTGCAATGCTAAAGTCTATTCGAATAAATGTTAGCAATCGCTGCATATTACGATTACGAAATATGGCAGATGGATGTCAAAACTGCTTTCTTAAACGGCGTTTTAACAGAAACTGTGTTTATGACACAGCCTGAAGGTTTTGAGGATCCAAAGAATGCTAAAAAGGTATGCAAGCTAAAGAAGTCAATCTACGGATTGAAGCAGGCATCCAGGAGCTGGAATATACGTTTTGATGAAGCAGTCAGTGACTTTGGTTTCATCAAGAACGCGGACGAATCTTGTGTATACAAGAAGGTCAGTGGGAGCAAAATTGCTTTCCTAGTATTATATGTCGACGACATATTGCTTATCGGAAATGACATTCCTATGTTGAACTCTGTCAAGATTTAGCTTGGGAAATGTTTTTCGATGAAGGATCTAGGAGAAGCACAGTACATATTGGGCATCAAGATTTACAGAGATAGATCTAAAAAGATGATTGGACTTAGTCAAAGCACTTATATCAATAAGGTGCTTGATAGGTTCAAGATGGCGGACTCCAAGCGAGGCTACCTACCCATGTCTCATGGAATGACTCTAAGCAAGACTCAGTGCCCAAAAACACTTGATGAGCGTAGACGAATGAATGGGATTCCATATGCATCATTGATTGGTTCAATAATGTATGCTATGATATGTACACGCCCGGATGTTGCGTACGCACTCAGTGCTACGAGCAGATACCAGTCAGACCCAGGAGAGGCGCATTGGACTGCTGCCAAGAATATTCTGAAGTACCTGAAAAGGCGCAAAGATGACTTCCTGGTCTATGGTGGAGATGATGAATTAATTGTTAAAGGCTATACGGACGCAAGTTTCCAAACCGACAAAGATGATTTCAGATCACAGTCTGGGTTTGTCTTCTGCCTCAACGGAGGAGCAGTAAGCTGGAAAAGTGCTAAGCAAAGCACCATTGCGGATTCTACAATTGAAGCGGAGTACATTGCTGCACATGAAGCAGCAAAGGAAGCTATATGGCTAAGGAAGTTCATAGGAGAACTTGGTGTAGTCCCCTCCATTAAAGGACCAATAGCCCTGTATTGTGATAATAACGGAGCTATTGCACAGGCAAAAGAGCCTAGACACCACCAGAGAGTCAAGCATGTACTTCGTAGATTTCACCTTCTACGAGAGTTCGTTGAAAGAAAAGAAGTCGAGATAAGCAAAATTGGAACTGATGACAACATATCAGATCCATTAACTAAACCTCTGCCGCAGGCGAAGCACAACTCGCACACTGCAGCTATGGGAATCAAGCATATTGGAGAATGGCTTTGATGTCTCTGTTTAATGTTTTAAAGTTTTAGAGTTTAAATCTTTGTAAAACATTATTGGTTAATCATTCACAATAAATGAAATGAATTCATTTTTCCATTTAATTTGTGGTTTATTAAATGATGAGTCCCTTCAATTTGACGATATATTCAAGATAGACTGTCAGGACCAGTCCTGTGACTAAGAAATGTCTATCAAGTGAACTTGAATGTCAAAGGTTGAAAATGGTCCCTAGTCGGAGTTTTCTATAAAATTGGACGCATAGAAAACGTTAGACGATTAGAATGCAAGATGACTAGTAGTTCTGTTTCTTGAACTATGTGGACATGGCAATGTCATAATCATTTGCATAGATACTTACTTTGGGAAGACTAGTATCGGACAAGACCTATGAAACTTTACTGTAAGAGATGAAAATCTGTCATAAGTAAATTTCATTAAATTATTAGACACTAAATCCTCAATACCTGAGTGATTTGAGATTACTTGTTTGAGAACTGGTTGCTTTGACGTTGACCAACCGTCGCACCGTAAAAGGAGGCTATAAAGGCAACACTCAGGTAATCACCTATCAAACGAAGTCTAATCTCAAGATCGCAAGATTGGGATTGTCCTCCCATAAATCGGGATGAGATGCTTAAAAGTTGTACAAGGCCACTCGGAGAGCTAGAAACTGTGAAATGCATGGCCGTGCTCGGATGAATCATAGGCTATGATTATCTGTTTATTTGATCAGTTGAACTCTGAAACCGAGGAACACCTCTGGACATAATAAGGATGACAACTCTTACCTTATGTTCAAGAGCAAGCATCGAGCGACAAAGGAATTAGGAAATGCACACTTGTCCCTAAGGACAAGTGGGAGACTGAAGGAAATAATGCCCTTGGTCCAAGTATGCATTCTATGATAAGTCTAATAAATGCGGTTCAGTATTAATTAACAAGTTAATAATTCAGTGAGATCAAGTGAGCTGAATGCCTAGCTAGAGGCCGCTTCAGTTCAAGTGGAATTAATGATATTAATCCACAGCTTACTCTTGACTGAACCCGTAGGGTCACACAAATAGTACGTAAACGGATCAAGTATTTAATAGCATTAAATACTCCATCTATGAATATTCGGAACCGACGGATCTTGGTTTCAGTGGGAGCTAAGATCGTCACAGGCAAGGAATGAATACTCCGGAAACGATGATATTGCCGGAAACGGAAATATGGATCGTATCGGAAATATAAATATTATCCAAGTCGTAGATGTTGCCGGAAACGGAAACATGGTACGTGTCGGAAAATATTATCGGAAATGGAAATATTGCCAGAATCGGAAATATTGCCGGAAACGGAAATATTGTCAGAATCGGAAATATTACCGGAATCGGAAAATAATTCCGGAAACGGAAATATTAAATATTTGTTCGAAACGGAAATTAATTCCGGAATCGGAAATATTAAATATTGTTCGTATCGGAAATGAATTCCGGAATCGGAAAATTTAATCGGAAGCGCATCGTACGAATAAGCATCGGACGAGGCCTGCCGGACGAGGCCCAGCACGAAGCCAGGCCATCGCCCAGCAAGCCAAGCGCACCGCACAAACAGCCACGCCAGGCCCAGCGCAAGGCCAGGCCCAGCAGGCTGCGCGCAGCGCGCAGCGCGCACAGCGCGCACAGCACACGCAGCGCACAGCGCGCACAGCACGCGCAGCGCGCAGCGCGCGCGGGCGCTGAGTGGGCTGCTGCTCGCGCGCACGCATGGGGCCCATCGTGGCTGCCGTGCGTGTGTGTGCAAGTGTTTGTGTTCGTGCACGTTTCCTAAAACATGCAGAGTTCGGTTAATGATTAAATTCCTAATTCTATTTGATAAATTAATTAAATTAGAGTTCTTGTAGGATTCTAGGTTTAATTAATTTGTATCTGAATAGGATTTCGATTCCCTTTCCATACCGCTATAAATATGAGGCTAGGGCTCACAATTTATAACACAAGTTTCAAAGTATTCAAAGTGAGTTTTTGAGAGAAAAATTCAGTCACACATTTGCCTATAAAGTGCCGAAAATAATAGTACCTTAAGGGCGATTCTAGTTGGTCAATCTTAAGGCGGATCCGGACGTGCTGTGGACTATCTACGGAGGGACGACACTTGGAGTCCTAAAGACTTGTTCTTGTTCGGTTCGGGCGCAGCTAGGGAAGGCACGCAACAAAGAGTATGCATCTAATCTATGCTAAATGATTATGTGTAAATAATATGTTTTCTTGGGTTTATGGTTTTTCCGCATGATTTATGAATTGTCATATGTATCATAACCTAACAACCTCGTGAGTAAAGCTAATTACAGAAATGTAACAATATTAAAGGAAATTTAGAGCTACGACAAGCCACTATAGAGTCTAAACATAATAATTCCGAAAACATCCCCAAGCCACTATAGAGTCTATGCAAACACATTCTACACTCGTTATTTTTTACTTTTCTCCTATAAGCTTTGGCATCTTGCTGCACTTCAAGATCATGAGGAAGGTAACCTTGTTAGGTTATGATACATATGACAATTCATAAATCATGCGGAAAAACCATAAACCCAGGAAAACATATTATTTACACATAATCATTTAGCATAGTTTAGATGCATACTCTTTGTTGCGTGCCTTCCCTAGCTGCGCCCGAACCGAACAAGAACAAGTCTTTAGGACTCCAAGTGTCGTCCCTCCGTAGATAGTCCACAGCACGTCCGGATCCGCCTTAAGATTGACCAACTAGAATCGCCCTTAAGGTACTATTATTTTCGGCACTTTATAGGCAAATGTGTGACTGAATTTTTCTCTCAAAAACTCACTTTGAATACTTTGAAACTTGTGTTATAAATTGTGAGCCCTAGCCTCATATTTATAGCGGTATGGAAAGGGAATCGAAATCCTATTCAGATACAAATTAATTAAACCTAGAATCCTATAAGAACTCTAATTTAATTAATTTATCAAATAGAATTAGGAATTTAATCATTAACCGAACTCTGCATGTTTTAGGAAACGTGCACGAACACAAACACTTGCACACACACGCACGGCAGCCACGATGGGCCCCATGCGTGCGCGCGAGCAGCAGCCCACTCAGCGCCCGCGCGCGCTGCGCGCTGCGCGTGCTGTGCGCGCTGTGCGCGCTGTGCGCTGCGCGTGCTGTGCGCGCTGTGCGCGCTGCGCGCGCTGTGCGCGCTGCGCGCTGCGCGCAGCCTGCTGGGCCTGGCCTTGCGCTGGGCCTGGCGTGGCTGTTTGTGCGGCGCGCTTGGCTTGCTGGGCGATGGCCTGGCTTCGTGCTGGGCCTCGTCCGGCAGGCCTCGTCCGATGCTTATTCGTACGATGCGCTTCCGATTAAATTTTCCGATTCCGGAATTCATTTCCGATACGAACAATATTTAATATTTCCGATTCCGGAATTAATTTCCGTTTCGAACAAATATTTAATATTTCCGTTTCCGGAATTATTTTCCGATTCCGGTAATATTTCCGATTCTGACAATATTTCCGTTTCCGGCAATATTTCCGATTCTGGCAATATTTCCATTTCCGATAATATTTTCCGACACGTACCATGTTTCCGTTTCCGGCAACATCTACGACTTGGATAATATTTATATTTCCGATACGATCCATATTTCCGTTTCCGGCAATATCATCGTTTCCGGAGTATTCATTCCTTGCCTGTGACGATCTTAGCTCCCACTGAAACCAAGATCCGTCGGTTCCGAATATTCATAGATGGAGTATTTAATGCCATTAAATACTTGATCCGTTTACGTACTATTTGTGTGACCCTACAGGTTCAGTCAAGAGTAAGCTGTGGATTAATATCATTAATTCCACTTGAACTGAAGCGGCCTCTAGCTAGGCATTCAGCTCACTTGATCTCACTGAATTATTAACTTGTTAATTAATACTGAACCGCATTTATTAGACTTAACATAGAATGCATACTTGGACCAAGGGCATTATTTCCTTCAAACCTCTTACAAGCTTAAGAACCTGCAAAATCTTAGGCCAGAAAAAGAACAACGAAGGAATATATCCTCTATATTCTCCATGAGTTTGAATACTCCACTACATCATTCTATCTTTGGTAGAAAAGTTGTGCAGGATAGTCAACGATTTGACAAAAATTCCTTTAGGGCTAGCCAGTTTATTACAGAAGATTTTTTGTATTGAACAAAAGTAACAGGAACATGCAACTTTTGTATAGCTTCCTGATGGAGAACTTGTCGTCCTGAACACAACCTTGGAAAATAAATCAAACCATTTGGTACAGCCATACTGGCATTGTCCAAATGTCATCAAACCTGATATTATAAGAATGATGTCACCCTATTCAAACCTTGTTTAATTGCCACAGCCTATAGCTGCTTCATTCCAAACAGATAGATCTAACAGATCCCAACCTCCTGGACTTCTTTAGACTCAGGAAGACAATGTTGATCCCTAGCCACCAAAGCTCTCTTGGACTGATCAGTAGTGGGACAAGTCTGACAAAATCTCTGAACTTCTTTTAGCACCTTAGGAGTAGAAAGATCTGGCTCTCATATCTAATGGTAGGCTTACAGTTTATAGAAGGCCACATATGTAAATACTGCTTTTGTCCGTCCAATTCAAGTCCCTTTTATGCTTTAGAGTTTAGAGAACTTCATGAAGCTGAAAATTACCTCCTCACGGAAACATTATTACCACTACAGAAAATTATCCGATTATTCATAAACAAATGAATTAGTAATCTGCTTGAAAATAGTAATCTGCAGTTTTTCACGCATAGTATGAAAATAAAATATCAGGATTCTCACTCATTTCAATCTTAAATCTGGATAGAAAATCAATTCCAAGAGCAAACAGAAAAGGGATCCCCACGTCTAAGACCCTTTTTGGCTTGAAAGAAAACACTAGGGTTTTCATTCACCATTCAAAAGTATTCACCATAAAAATCCACCATTCAAAACAGAAAAAGTTCAAAACTTTACCAACAAAAAACACAATAAAACAAAACCAGATCAATAACAACAAACCCAGATCCAAAAAACCAATACCCACTTAACAAAAGTGAAGAACAAACAAATCCCATATCATAAAAACAGCTAAATCAATTAAAATCAACAGATCTAGACCCAAAAAGTTTACAGACCTTGACCGAGGCGGCGCCATGAGGACGAAGATTGTCAGAGGCAGCAGCAGCATAAGTCGATGAAGAAGAAGAATCGAATCGGGGTCCGAGAAATCGAGGGCCTCGATTGCTTCCACCACCACCAGGTCTTAAGCTAATTGCGGTCTGGTCAGCCGGCCTAACAGCTAGCTACTCGAAACGCGAAACTGGGAGATAAAATTAGGGTTGGAAGAATGTCAAAAAATAAAAATCCGGACCATTATCATAAGATATGAATCACAGTGTTTGCATCCAATAAATTTGATTAAGAAAACCGCACTTCAAATCTGAAAGAGAAAGGGAGAAGTTTCTTCTGGTTATGAAGAGAGAAAACAAAGGAGGAGAGAGAAACCTATGAATGATTTTGATTTTTGCTGAAACTATTTGGTTACTCAAATTTACTGATTTGGTTATGCGCTCAAGTTTTTGGTGTTTTGGTTGATGGCGCAAAATGAAAATTTCAGTCTCTCTCTGACTTTTTGTTTGGCGCTCACATGAATAAGGTTTTTCCTTTTCTTTTTTCACTGTTTTTGCCCAACTATAACAGATAATATTATTTTAATGCTAATATATTATTTTAATAATTTAATGCTATACCCAATATATAGATTTAGAAAACCTCCCATTTTGGTAAGAATATGTTGGAGTATGCAGTTTTTTAAGGGGTTTGACTTGTAAATTTAGTATTTAATTATTTGTTATTGTTACTTTATACTTTATAGTAATATTTTGTGTTAGCTATAGTCTTGGTTTGACTCACAAATTCTACCCGAAAAATAATTTTCTTTTGAAATTTATACTTCCTTTGGGTTTTTTAAGTACCCAATTATTGTAGTCTCATGTTTATATGATCGATAAAAAGAGGTAGTAAAATAATGGACAATAATGGGTAACGTAAGATATATGATAGAAATGTGTAATTATTATGATAAAAGGAGTAACACGGTGAAATATATATACAAAGTACTAAAAATAGAACAAAGTTTAAGTAGGTAGAACAAAGAAATCAAACCCCTTCTTAAAAGGTGATTAAATAGGAGGTGATATTTATCCTCATTTCTTACTTTAATGAAATAAATTGATCACATGAATCAATTGTCATTTCACTTAAAAAATTAGGATAAACAATAATATATTAGGTTATTTAGCAAACGATATACTTCCCGCCGTTCATAAATACTCGCAATGTTTGTCACTTAATTTCACGCATGTCAATGCACATTTTAGATCGTCAATATCTTAAATTTTCTTCAAACAAAAATTATAAAAAGTTGATCTTTTGAAAATATGTATTGAGACGAATCTAACCAGATCTCGCATGACTATGTTTCATACAATAGTCAAAGTGGAATATACGAATAGTGTCAAAATATCAAACGTTGCGAATATTTATGAACAGAGGAAATATTAGTTTAAGATATCTTCCTTAAGTATAAAAAATATTATCTTGGTCTTAGATATTAAACAAAGAGTTTACCGAATGGAGGAATTACTTGTGAATACTTACATATTAAAGAATTTAAAAAGAAATTAACTTATATATTCTGATGGTTTTATATATAAATCAACTTTTTTTACCAAGTAATATTTTCAAATTAATTACACATGCTGATTAAATAGTTATGTTCAATAATCATAATCAAACAACTAGTTATACTTTCTAATCAAATAATCTCTACATTCCATAATGTTCCTCACTTTTTTATAATATGTGGTCTCCAATGTACTACTTTGAACATTGATAGTTTTAATTTTACATTAGTAAAAATTATAAAAAAAATATTGAAAATTTAGAAAATTTACATTGAAATAATTCCAATGAGATCCCACAAATTAATTTTCTATTATTTATACTAATAATTAAAAAAAATTAATTTGACCATTTATGAATTAATAATAATTAAACATGAGAATCATTATATTATGGAATGGAGGTTACATTTTATCAATATATAGTCATGTTTCTTAATGATAATATGATTAGTACGTAGTCTTATGCACAAGCGATCTCATAGGAAAACTACTTTAAAGAATTTAATTAAGGAGTTAAATATATATATATATATATATATATATATATATATATATATATATATATATATATATATATATATATATAAAAGAGTGAGTATATATAGATGTTTGAAAATTACTCTCTCTGTATTTAATTAAAAGATACAGTTTGACCGACACGTAGTTATAGCTCGGAGAGCGAGTTGAATTTATTAAAATAAGATGAAATTGATATAGTAGGTACGTGAATTTCTTTTAATTTCTTTCCAACTAGTTTGTGCCCGTGCTATTGCACGGATACCTATAAAAATACCCCTTTACTGGATTCCTGGATCCGTCCCTCTTTTACAACTATTTTTCAATAACATGAATGAATCAAATGAATGGAGAATGAATTATAATCCTCTAAATGAATAACTTATTTGAAAATATTTGAAAAAACATATAGAAACTTATTTGGCCTAATAATACGCAAGTCCACCTGTTGGACCAACCAAACACTCAGGCAAAGGTGTGGTATACCTCTTCTTATCACTGCAATAGGAGTATGTCAGTTATTGCCTCCTAAACTCCTCATAGTCTCGTAATCCTTCAAGTGTTATTTCACCGCAACCTGATGGAATTTGTATTGGGTCGAATGCACACCCAAGAGTCACAACGCCGGTCAATTCGGCCACAAACGGATCATATCCGTGGTTGATATTATACCGGCCTCATCGGTAGCCCAATCCGATCCATCCCATATAGTACCAATCAACGACATGCATGGGCTTAGACGGTTAATCCCCAAACAACAAAATTTCATCTAAAAAAAAAAAAAAGCAATTCGATTGATAGAGAACATATATGGTTCTGAACCTTCTGAAATCAAAACCCTAGAAACTGCATGCAGCTTGCCCCCTATGGAAATGTCGAATGTGCACTCTTCTTGTGTTGCCGTGAACCATGGTACAAAAGGGCAAATAAAGCTTTTACAAATTGAGGAGAGAGAGAGAGAGAGAGAGAGAGAGAGAGAGAGAGAGAGAGAGAGAGAGAGAGAGAGAGAGAGAGAGAGAGAGAGAGAGAGAGAAAAGTGTACCATAAATTTAGGTGGTTTTTGTTTTTACTTAAGTTTTATTTGGGAAGTTATTAAATGGGAGTTTGTTTCTTCAATTTTTAAATTTTGTGATGGTTGTTTCGGAGGGATTTAAGTACTTTTGGCGGAAGTGTATAGAATTGCTTCATTGGAGATTTGGAGGCCTCACATAAGCCAATGACTTTTTTATTATTATATAGAATATGTAAGAAAAAATGTAATCATGTGGGTATTGTTTATTTCGTCTCGGCCAGTATTTTAAAAATATCAAAAATGTATATTTTTTCCTAACATGTAATTAGAGATGTTAACGCTACAAAATGTGCATTGGCAAGTGTACGTGCCCAAAGAAATGAAAAACTTTCAGGAACGTAACAAAGGAAGTACAAGATTACATATATTTAACTTGTCGTGTCATACGTGAATATATAGTTTGGTTAAATTCGTGTTTGTATTGATTTTATACGTACGTACAAGCACACTCATGTCTTATTTCAATCGAAAAATTATAGTCAATATTATCTTCGTAGTGGAATAGGGACCATAAGTTATTCAGTGTTTAATTAGTGACTGAAATTTAGTTGGTAATAAAATTGCGACTGGAATTTGTGACAGAGCATTAACTGTAACTAATAAGTGACAGAAAATTAGCTAGTCCTTGTTTTGTGACTAACGCATTGCGACTGAAATCGTGTCTGTCGCTATATGGGGATTGAAATTGTTTTATATCAAAATAGTGACTAAAAAGTATTTCTGTAACTATTTAGTGACTGAAATTTGTGACTGAAATTTTGTTGGTAATTAAATAGTGACTAAAATTATTTCAGTAAATAATTAGTGACCAACGTATGCTTGGTAGGTAATTTGTTACAGATTGTTGTGACTGAATGATAATCCGAAGCTAAATAGGGACCGAAAATACTTCCGTACCAAAGTGGCGACTGACACTTGACTAGTAGTAATATAGCAACCGATATTTGTACGGTTACAAAAATCCGTCGCTAAATGGTCATTTTCTTGTAGTGAATATTTCTTAAAACCAGAGATAGCGGAAGAGTCATTACCAGAAATTATCAAATCGTCGACATAAACAAGAACATTAAGTTGTATGTTGTCTTGTCGGAGAGTAAACAAGGAGTAATCTGAATAAAATTGGAGGAAATCATATTTCATCAAAGATGCCGCTAACTTAGCAAACTGTGAGGGGGGTCGAAAAACACGACGGGTCGCCTCTTAGGAAGAGTGTACGGCCCGCACGACTTTTTCCCTCTAGATGTGGCAATCATATTAAGTAAATAGGAACTAACTGTGGGTTTTAGCCTCTTTTTACTAGTCTTTAAGGGTCGCCATTCAATTTTAAAAAACTGACAAAACCCATATATCGTGATATGCCTGTAGTGCAAACATATTTGATTCACGAAGGCCATAGATTCCCTTGTGATCCCTGCTATGGAGATCTCTCAACGTACATCCAGCGGAGCAAATATTGAGAATTCGGGGAACGTTTACTAATACGGTGAGTGCCCAACATTAGTCCACGCGGCACGGTCCTCACTAGCTCAATTGTGACGATGATGGGACATGCGCTATGCTACATCACTACTCTTCATTGATTTTAATGCACGGGTATTACTAAGCAGATGTCAAAACCCTGATTTAGATTGATTAAAGGGGCTTAAGAATAAACCGGTTTGTCCAAGAGTTATCTGATTTAGGCGTTGGCAATGTAACAGATTAAAGTTAGCAGATTTATATGGTCGGGAAAGCAATAAAAATATAGATTCACGTTACAGCAAAGCGTAGACTTTACTGCGGTTCTCAGGAACACCTACCACTTGACTTTGCTACCTTTCCGTTTGGTTTTAGAACTTTTCGATGACTGACTAACTATGGGACGGGATTCTTCCAGAGTTTTGAGTATTTTAGGCTTAAGGACTGTGTTTAGGTTTCAGCAGCACTTCGACAGTATTTAGCAAGCAGGCGATCGTGCGGGCAGGGTCTGCTTAACAATGTGTTAAAACGGAAGACGCACGAATACGAGACAGAGAAAAGCTTCGGTCGTGAGACAATATTTGGTTGAGGCATTTCATCAAAAATTTTGTTGGAATTATCCAAAGACAAACTAAACCATAAACCATTCGTCCATTCCCAAGACTGTAATTTCAAACCCAACCATTCCCAAGCTAACATTGACAATTAAAGAAGACCAAATAGAATAAAAAATCAAAAATAAATCGAAATTACCCGAAAATAATAGGAGAAGTTACCAAATTAAGAGGCCAAGCACAAAAGCCAAAGAGACTATAATCCAAGAGCTCAAGTCGTCAATTGTTCAATCAACCCTAATTTTTTCTCCTCTAATTTGAATAAATGAATTCTCAATCTTATCTTACCCCTAATTTGAGAACTTGTTTGAATTTAAAATTTTCAAAGAGAACGAATTTTCGGATTTCAATTTTATGAGTTTATGGTTTCGTGTTAAGATGAAGAAAAGTAGAAATAAATTTATGGAGTATTGATTTTTGGTAAATGATGAGAACAGTAAGAAATTATCAGAATTTTGGTGAAGGATGAGAACTCACGGTCTTCGAGTTAAGAAATACCAAAAAAGTTAATATAAAAGTGAACGTGGGAAGATAATGGTGGAGGATTTCAATTTTTTTGTTTGAAAAAAATACATTTTTATTAATAAAAAGTCATCATAATTAATGGTTCTGATAAGTCAACAAGTTAAAAGGGTGAGATACATTTTATTATGGTGGCTACCATTTTATGGTAGCCATTGAAACATCTTCCCAGATTATAAACCTTTAACTGTAAATCATTTTTTCTACGAGGATATACATAGTATTTCAACGTAGGGTGACAAGAACGAAACCCAAGCTAGGCTAGTAGTACTGTTATAACGGATGCAAAGAAAGAATAAATAACGTAATAAAGAACGTAGAGAATTTAACGTGGTTCACTAACAATGTGTTAGCTACGTCCACAGGCAGAGGGGAGGAAAGTTTTATTGATCTTGAGGATTACATATTACAGAATACAACTAGTTTATGACCTAGAGAGTTTATATAATACTCTCTAGACAGATGCGGAAAAGCCCAGAAAATAGGCCCAAAACAGGTAACCCTAGTCCAGAATGTGTTAGCGAGATCCCCGTGCTAGGGCGTTGCAGTAAGGGGCTTGACTGATTCAAGACATTATCTAACAAATCTCCACCTTGACTTGAATCCTCTCACAAATAACAGATGTACTAGATGCACCATTATAATGCTAGATGTACCAGAAACTCCTCTGCCTCGGATTTTTCCCTCAAAAGGGCAATCAACAACTCCTAACATTTAGCAAGTTCAAACAGTGTTGAAACTTGCTATGTGGAAACGTCTTGGTGAACATATCAGCTGGGTTATCAGCAGTACCCACTTTGTTCACCTTAATTCTCTTCTCACTTCTCAGAAAATGATACCTTACATCGATGTGCTTAGTCCTCTCATGATGTACTTGATCCTTAGCTAAACAGATTGCACTGAGACTGTCACAGTACACTATAGCCTGATCATGATGTAAACCCAAATCACTGACCAACCCTTTCAACCATATTCCCTCTTTTGCTGCTTCTGTCAATGTCATATACTCTGCTTCTGTAGTAGACAAAGTCACTGTAGGTTGCAAAGTAGCTTTTCAACTGACAACTAAACCACCAAGAGTGAAATCATAACCAGTCATAGATCTTCTACTGTCAATATCTCCAGCATAATTAGAGTCTGAAAACCCTGTCACCAAACACTGTGTATCACCTCCATAAATGAGACCAACATCAGATGTACCTTTTAGGTACCGAAAAATCCTCTTCACAGCTTGCCAATGCTCCTTTCCAGGTTCACCCATAAACCTACTAACAACACTAACAAACTATGCTAGATCAGGTCTACTGCAGACCATTGCATACATCAAGCTTCCTACTGCACTAGCATAGGGAACTCGAGACATGTACTCCTTCTCCTCGGCAGACTTAGGTGCAAAAGCAACAGACAGATGTGCATTTGCAGCACTAGGAGTATCTATGGGCTTTGCTGTAGACATGCCAAACTTTGACAAAATCTTCTGAATATATCCCTTCTGTGATAAGAAGAGCTTCTTTTTTATTCTATCCCTATAAATCTCCATCCCTAGAATTTTCCGAGCCGCACCCAAATCTTTCATCTCAAACTCAGCACTAAGGAGATCCTTCAACTTCTGAACATCAGATTTGTTCTCTGCAGCTAACAACATATCATCTACATATAGGACAAGATGAATCAATGAACCTTTTGCTGCCTTTCTATAGTAAACACAATAATCATACGGACTCCTTGTGTAGCCAATCTCTATCATATAGCTGTCGAATCTCTTATACCACTACCTCGGAGACTACTTTAGTCCATACAAGGACTTCTTCAACTTGCAAACATAATCTTCCTTACCAGGAACCTGAAAACCATCTGGCTGAGTCATGTATATCTCCTCTTCCAACTCTCCATGCAGAAAAGTTGTTTTTACATCTAGTTGTTCAAGCTCCAGATCCTGATGTGCAACTATTGCTAGTAGCACCCTGATGGAAGTGTGTCTGACCACTGGTGAAAAAATCTCATTGTAGTCTACTCCCTCTCTCTAAGTGAACCCTCTAGCTACCACTCGAGCTTTATACTTGATACCCTCAACATATGTTTCTCCTTCCTTTTTCTTGTAGACCCATTTACAAGTGACGATCTTTCTTTCTCGAGGTCTCTTGGTTAATTCCCAAGTCTGATTCTTATGAAGTGACTCCATCTCATCTCCCATTGCAGCAAGCTATTGGGTAGACTCAATACATGTAACTGTTTCTTTGTAGGTGGATGGCTCATCAGAGTCAGGATCCACCTATTCAGCAACCTGTAGTGCATAGGCCACCATATCTTCAAAACCATATCTCTTGGGAGGCATCCCATAATTAGCTCTCTTTGATCGATCAAGAGCCAAGTTGTGCTGAATCGCTACTGGTAATGAAGAAACTGATGGTTCTGATTCTGACTGTGGTTGTTGACCTTCATCTTGTGGTTCACTCCCATCTAGAGGCCTTGCTGCTCCACCTGTTTCTCAACACTGCCACTTTCTGACACAACAATAGAATTCACCGTAGGGTTAAACATAGAATTTTCATCAAAGACTACATTTCTACTTAGTATAACCCTCTTTTCAGATGGGGACCAGATTCTATACCCTTTGACCCCATCCCCATAGCCTACAAATACTCCCTTTTTAGCTCTTGGCTCCAATTTACCCTCATTTACATGATAATAAACAGTACAACCAAAAGCTGTTAAACTAGAGTAATCAGCAGGCTTACCAGACCACAACTTGATGAGGCATATTTGTATAGGGTATTTTAGGTTGCATTATTAGGCATTTATATCATTTTAGTTGCATTTAGGATCACATTTGCATAAGTTATCGTTGTCGTACTCTATTACGCCCCGTTTGTGTTTTCTTAATGTTTCAGGTGATTTTACGGTCATTTGGATGCTTTCGAAGTGTTATGAGTTGATTTGGATGATGAACGGATGGAATGTTGACTCGAGGATCATTGCATATCTCTAGGGATAATTTTGAGTCAACAACGAAGCTAAACGCTATTTTTCTAAGCATCAAAACGGACAAGCGTTCACTCTTTTGATGATATCTCAAGTTCTACATGTCGTAATGAGGCGATTTTTATTGGCCTAGAAAGTAGGCTTCAAGAGCTTTCCAACGACAGGTCACACGTCCTTATAGGCAATGTAGAACAAGAGTTATGACATAAACAAGATGGCTCGACTATCCGATTCGCCCACGGCCCACAACGCAGGCCCAATTCTTCTCCTTGGGCGCGAAAACCAGAGACCAACCAGCGGGGCCGCTGGTTTCTCCGCCCAACTACTTCCACGCGAGTTCGTTGCGTCGTTTCTCGTGATCGTTCAATTAAATGATAACTTATGTAATTATTATTATTTTCCTTTTTTGTTTAGAATTTAGGAAACACTAAAATACCTCAAGGGAATTAATGTATACCCTTATGCTTTAATTTTCTTTGGACGTTTTCAATTCCTAGAACTCTTTCACATTAGTTTTTTTTCTATTCTCCCCTTTTCCATTGTTGAACCCTAGCTTTTCAATTTTCAATTCATCAATCTAGAGGTAATTCAAGAATCGTTTTTTTTTGCTTTAATTTATTATTATTGTTTTCGTTCATTAGTTTAATTTTTCCTTTGATTATGAAATTCATGTTTATTATTTCTATCATGTTTGTTAATTCAATTATGAGCGAGTAGTCGTATTCTAGGGCTAAGTAAGGGAAGCCATGTTTATACCATGATTATTATGCATTAAAATTTGCAAATTTCTAGATTATGCTTGAGTAATTCCAATTGATTTGTTTTAATTGTTGATTCATGGTATTGGCCATTTTCATGGATTAAACATCTAGCTAATAGGAATTAGAATCGAAAGATCGTATTTTTAGAGGCTTTGTGCAATTGGCAACCCTGATTATGTTAGCGATCGTACTGCATATGTTGAATTGAAAGTGTTAAGACCCGACCGTAGGATTAACATGTACTTTAATTACTCGGCTTAGTTTATTCATTTCTGGATTGATTTGTGTTCTTGGATTGGTATAAGCATGGTGAACCAAACAGACGCCCTAGTCCTTTTAATTCATTGATAATTTCACATTTACATTATTGCTTTAGCTTCATTAGTTAATAATATCCAAAATCAAATTTCGTTATTGAAATAGTTCGTATAATTGGGCAAAAACTAATAGAACTTGTCTCCCTGTGGGATCGACCCGTATTTGCTAAGTATCTGCTAACAACAGACACCGTGCACTTGCGGTATCACTTTTAAATCTATCAAGTTTTTGGCGTCGTTGCCGGGGAGACGGTTAGATTCTATTAGTTTTAGTTTGATTATTTGAACTGTTTCCATTGTCTCATTGGAACTCTTAGTTCCAATTGAGGCAAATCTCACTGCGTTTTCTTTCGTTGTTGTTTATGCCCAGGTCTGCCAGAACGGGTACCTTGGTTCCTCCCGATCCCGATCTTGGAAAGACCCTTCGTCAACTAAAAAAACAACAGAAAAAGAAGAAGCAGTCAGGGTCCCAAGACTCACAGACTCCACCGAGTCACACGATGTCTAAATCCCTAAAATCATATGGGGTACCTTCCTCGAATATTGTTCCAACTGAGCTTACAATGCCAACTATTGATGCAGTCAACTTTGAGATCAAGCCCGCTCTAATCTCCATGGTCTCACAAAACCAATATGGTGGCCATCAATCTGAGGAACCCACCAACCATTTGCAGAGGTTCAACCAACTATGTGGTACTATCAAGCATCAAGGGGTCACTCAAGACCAATTAAAAGTTATGTTGTTTGGTTTTAGCCTTCGTGATAAGGCTTAGACATGGTTGAATGATGTCAAGGAGACAGAGTGGAGTGCTATTTCACAGGCCTTTCTAGAAGAATTCTTTCCACCCACCAAGACTACTGAAATAAGGCATAAGCTGACTACATTTACTCAAGAACCTGGTGAATGACTTCGAGAATCCTGGGATAGATTCAAGGCTTTGCAGCGGTCGTGTCCGCATCACAACATTGAAAAATGGTTCTTGGTTCAGATTTTCTACCATGGTTTGCAAGATGAAACAAAGAACACGGTTGATTCTGCTGCTAGGGGTGTTTTTCTTGACAAATAAGTGGATGCAGGTTATGATTTTCTTGCCAATTTAGCTGCCAACCATTACAGCACCACCAGATCCACATCTAAGAAGGGAAAATTAGATGTCGATGCTTATTCTATATTGTCCTCACAAGTGGCAGCCTTGAACCTGAAGATCGATTCTTTGAAGGCTCCTCAGTCTGGTACTCCCCCAATGAGTATCAATGCTATGTCTAGTGTAGCTCCAGTGACAACTTCTTTCTGCGAAGTATGTGGCATCCAAGGTCACTTTGGTCATGAGTGCTCTTATAGTTCTCAGGATACTACGCAAATGGAGCAAGTGAATTCTTTTCAACAGAGACAACCCAATGACCCATATTCCAATTTATTTAATCCGGGTTGGAGGAATCATCCAAATTTCTCATATCGGGGTAACAATGTTCAGAATCCTCAACCCCAACAACAATGGTCACAACCACAGTTCCATCCACCTCAACCACATGTTGCTAGGCCTCCATTTCAACAAGGAGCCTCACATAATGCTCCCCCGGGGTTTAATAGGCCCCCGCATCAAGGATATCAACAACCCCCTCAGAGCAGTGCTACTCCAGAGCCTAACATGGGTGATCTGTATAAGCTCATTGCAAATATGCAGAAGACCGCAGAGATAGCTCAAAAGGACCATGATGAGAGCATCAAAGAGTTGAAGAATCAGAATAGAATGTTGGAGAATCAAGTTGCTCAACTTGCTGACACTCTATCTCAAAGGCAACCGGGTACACTACCAGGGCAACCTACTCCGCCCCAGAATAGATAAAGTGCCAATGATATCACTCTTAGAAGTGGCACTAAATATGATGGACCCCCGATGCCCATTGATGATACAACTCTTGCTAAGGAGAACACAGATGGACCAGAGAAAGCAATTGATGTAGAGCCTCAAGTCCCGAAAGTTGATAATGCTGATGATGTTGGCGCAAATAAGGGGAAAGAGAAGATTGCTGATTCTCTCCCTATTGTGCCTAAGTTTCCTTTCCCTCACCGGATGTAGAAAACCAAGGTCGATCAACAACTTGGTAAGTTCTTGGCAATGGTCAAGAATCTTGAGGTAACGGTCCCTTTTACTGATTTAATATCTCAAGTTCCTGTTTATGCAAAAATTTTGAAAGAGATGATCACTAAGAAAAGGGATTATGGTGGTGTGGAGAGAGTCACCCTAACTGAATAGTGTAGTGCCATATTGCAAAATAAGTCTCCACCCAAACTTAAGGATCCGGGTAGTTTTTCCATCCCCTGTCATGTAGGTGTATTGTTCATTGATAAAGCATTATGTGATTTAGGTGCAAGTGTGTCTGTCATGCCCCTTTCTGTATGTAATAGGCTGAATATGGGAAAACTAAAATGCACACAAATCACGTTGCAAATGGCAGATCGTTCTATAAAGTATCCCTTGGGTATTTTGGAGGATGTTCCTGTCCGGGTGAGGAAATTCTACATTCCTGTTGACTTTGTGGTACTAGATATGGAGGAGGATAGTCAAATCCCCATAATTTTGGGTAGGCCATTCTTATGTACTGCAGGTGCTGTTATTGATGTCAAGTCTGGGTCTCTTACTTTGAGTGTTGGTGATGATACTTTTACTTTTAATCTAACCAATGCTTTGAAGTCTCCTATGCTTGAGAATACTTGTTGCAGGATTGATATTGTAGAATAGATTTCTCTAGACAACATCCCTAGAATGTTGTATGATGATCTATTGTTGGCGACTCTCACCTTGAAGGCCAAGAAAGGAGAAGGAGATTGTGAGATTGATTCCTTGATCTCGGATTTAGATGGAATTGAAGCTGAGAAGGTCGATGGTTTTGAGGTATTAGAATCTGTTTGCTCTATTTCTGAGCCACGGGTAACGAAGGTAGAACTAAAACCATTACCATCTCACCTTAAATATGCATTTCTTGATGATAATGAGGATTTCCCTGTGATCGTTAATGCTGCACTCGACGATAGCCAGCTTTCTAAGCTTCTGACTGTGCTCTGTATGCACAAAAAGGCTATCGGGTATAGCATTGAAGATCTCAAGGGCATTAGTCCTGACTTTTGCATGCATAGAATTAATTTGGAAGCAGATCACCGCCCCCGCATCCAGCCACAACGTCGTTTGAATCTTAATATGCAAGATGTGGTGAGAAAAGAGGTAGTGAAACTACTTGACGCGGGCATCATCTATCCCATTCCAGATTCTAAATGGGTGAGTCCGGTGCAAGTCGTTCCCAAGAAGGGGGGGACAACCGTTGTTAAGAATGATAAGGATGAGCTTATCCCCCACTCGTGTTGTTACAAGTTGGCGTATGTGTATAGATTATCGAATGTTGAATACGGCCACCTTGAAGGATCACTTCCCCCTCCCCTTTATTGATCAAATGCTAGAAAGATTAGCAAAACACAACTTTTTCTGTTATTTGGATGGATATTCAGGTTTCTTTCAGATTCCCATTCACCCAGACGACCAGGAGAAGACGACGTTCACTTGTCCTTATGGAACTTTTGCATACCGTAGAATGCCGTTTGGTTTGTGCAACGCCCCTGCTACATTTCAAAGGTGTATGATGGCCATTTTTTCTGACTTCATCGAGGATATCATGGAGGTATTTATGGATGATTTTAGTGTTTATGGTTCTGACTTTGATGTATGTTTGCATAATCTTTCTAAAGTGCTTAAACGTTGTTCTGAAGTGAATTTAGTATTGAACTGGGAAAAGTGCCACTTTATGGTCAATGAAGCAGTGGTACTTGGTCATCTTATTTCTGAGCGTGGCATCCAAGTTAACAGAGCAAAGATTGAGGTGATTGAGAAACTTCCCCCTCCCGTGAATGTCAAGGGAGGAAGGAGTTTTCTCGGTCATGCGGGTTTCTATCGCCGTTTCATAAAAGATTTTTCTAAAATTGCGAAACCCCTTACTCAATTATTGCTCAAGGATGCCACATTTGAGTTCACTGATGCTTGTTTGGAGTCTTTTGAAAGGATTAAGAAAGCATTGATAACTGCTCCAATTATTCACCCTCCGGATTGGGATTTGCCGTTCAAAATTATGTGTGATGCGAGTGATTATGCTGTTGGAGCAGTGCTTGGCCAAAGAAAGAACAAGGTGTTGCATGCCATCTATTATGCAAGCAAAACCTTGGATGGAGCTCAGATGAATTATGCTACTACTGAGAAAGAGCTCCTTGCGGTTGTTTATGCTCTTGACAAATTTCGGACGTACCTTGTTGGTTCGAAAGTCATTATACACACTGATCATGCCGCTTGGAAGTATTTGTTGGCCAAGAAAGAGGCCAAAACGAGACTTATTCGATGGATTATTCTTCTCCAGGAGTTTGATTTGGAGATTCGGGATAAGAAGGGTGTTGAGAATGTTGTTGCATATCATCTCTCTCGGTTGAAATTTCAATCTAGCACAGACGGGCCTATCAATGATTCGTTTCCTGACGATCATCTATTCTCTGTGTCTACTCAATCCCCATGGTATGCGGACTTTGCAAACTATTGTGTTGGTGGCTCCCATCCTCCAGAATTGACATATCAACAACGTAAGAGATTCTACCATGATGCTAAGCGGTATTTTTGGGATGATCCACATTTGTATCGGAAGTGTGCCGATGGTATGTTTAGTAGGTGTGTAGCGGACTGGGATACCCACGGAGTTCTTAAGCATTGCCACGGTTTACCTTCTAGTGGTCATCTTGGTGCTATTCCGACCACCCATCGAACTCTTCAAAGTGGTTTTTATTGGCCTTCTATATTCAAGGATGCTCGTTTCTTTTGCAATGCATGTGACGAATGTCAACGAACGGGCAACGTTTCGAAAAGGCAAGAGCTACCACAGACCGGAATTCTTGAGGTTGAGCCATTTGCTGTATGGGGCATTGATTTTATGGGACTGTTCCCTTCTTCATGTGGGAATCGGTACATCGTGGTCGCCGTTGATTATGTTACAAAGTGGGTGGAAGCTATTGCATCACCAACCAACGACTCTAACGTCGTTAATAAGCTTTTCAAAAAATCATCTTTCCGCGCTTCGGAGTCCCAAGGGTCGTGATTAGTGATGGGGGTTCCCATTTTCATCAACGGACTTTTAAGGCTCTTCTGAAGAAGCACGAAGTTACTCAAAAGGTTGGCATGGCTTATCATCCTCAAATGAGTGGCTAAGTTGAAGTTTCTATTCGACAGATCAAGAGAATTCTCGAAAAAGTGGTCAACAAGTCTCGAAAAGATTGGTCGTTGAAGTTGGATGACACATTGTGGGCGTTACGCACGGCCTACAAGACTCCGTTGGGGACAACTCCGTATAGGTTGGTGTATGGCAAAGCTTGTCATTTACCGGTTGAAATGGAATATCTCTCTAATTGGGCCGTCAAGGAGATCAATATGGATTTAGAAGCGGCCGGTGAAGCGAGACTTCTTCAATTTAATGAGCTAGATGAACTTCGTTTTGAAGCTTACGAGAATCATAAGCTCTACAAGGAGCAAACGAAGAAGTTTCATGACAATATGATCCAAAAACGGGAGTTCAATGTCGGTGATAAGGTCTTGCTTTACAATTCGCGACTACGGCTTTTCCCAGGAAAGCTTAAGTCTAGATGGTCCGGACCTTTTACTATCACCAATGTAAAGGAACATGGAGCTATTGAGGTTGCTAGTGAAAATGGCACCAAGTTCAAAGTGAACGGTCAACATTTGAAGCTATACACTGAAGGAGCGTTTATCGGAAAATTGGAGACGATCTATCTCTCCGACCCACCCATCGAAGCTTGATTTTTGAGGTTTGGAGTCAAGATAATGACTTAAAATGAGCGCTTATCGGGAGGAAACCCGATTTCTAACTCATTCTCATTTCAATTTTTTTTTTCACAAAAATATTTTGTTTTCGTGTTCACTTGAATTCAATTTTTATTTTATTTTTAGATTAGTTTTTCGTTAATCGTATTTTTTTTCTTTTTTTTATTTCTTATTTTGTGCGTTTAATTTTTACTAACTATTCTAATTTTTGAGTTTAGTGGTGCTTGATTTTTTTTTTTTTTTTTTTTTTTTAGGATTTGTAGGTGCATGATCAAGTTTTTGGATGAATTGACAAGCCTTGCAGCTCGCTCCAGCATGCGCAATCCAGCAATTGCCCAGCGAGTTAGCTGGTCGCTACTCCTTCATCCGCGCATAAACCAGTGCCCAGCCAGCTACGTCGCTGGCCGTTCTCCCCTCGCAACTCCACCTTCTGCCTTGCGCGCTGGCGAACCAGCGGTCTCGCTGCATTTCCCGCCCAAGCCTATTCAAAATAAAAGAAAAAGAAATTTCTCTCCACCATCCTCCCCATCCACGAACACCAACCCTTCCTTCACCCACGACGAGTGACGCCACCCTCCTGCCACCATCACCGTCGAACCTCAACCACAACCCTTTGCCATCCACCAACACCAGCCATCGGCGCTGCTCTGGTGGTTGGAAACACCAGCCCTCCTTCGCTCTCATCACCGACGGTCATCACCTGCAAAACAGGCAGTACGGAGGAAACCGGCGCACCACCTCCTGTCACCTTCCTTTCCGCGCACCACCATCACCAACCGGCAGTTACGCCGGCACCGCACCACCAGCGCCGCCCTACTTCTCTCCCTCGTGTTCGGTTCTCCCCCGCTCCCGCAAACAGCTTCCCTTTCCCTCACCTGCACCACGTGCAGCCGCCCAGCCCCCCACTCTCCTTCACCCACGAAACCCAGCCCACCATCCACCACCTTCCCTTCTCTCCACCTCTCAAATCTCCCATATTCACCATTATTTTGTTCTTGAATTTAAAACCCTAACTTTTGAAATCAATTTGGGGGTTTTTAATTCTTTGTGGACATTGGTAAATTGTGTAATATTGGTGCTCGTTTGCGAAATTCACGTGAGTTCGCAACTAAATTATGGTCTTTGTGGTGCACAAAAGATATTAAAATTTTAATTTTTCTAAAGTTTATTCACTTGAATCATATTTTGAAAAGAAAATTGGAATTTTATTGACAATATTGGTTGTTGAATTCAAATGGTTGTCGTTGTTGTGAATATTATATGAATTATTTGTTGAGATTGGTTAACGTTCGTTAGTTGTTTAGTTTGAATTATTAGCATTGGGCGAATATTGTCATTGCTTGGTTTGCTTGTTGGAATTGATCGTGGAATCATGAACTATGCACCATCTTGGTTGATTGGAGTATTTTAAATGGTGGTTGTTGCATCATGAAAGCAACTAAACCAACTAGCTTTCACCCAAATCCACCATATCTATGGAGATTGGCTCTTTGCGTCGTCAGTTTGAAGCTTCTGGCCACACCGCTTCTACTGTCGACAGTCCTACCGAGTCATACTCGGTAGACGAGGCTCATCACGAGTGAGCACTTTCCATCTCTCTCCCTTGTTTGAGTTATTTTGTTGCTATTTTCACAGTGAGGGCACTGTGTTTTGTTTATCTTGGGGGAGGGATATCTATCTTTATTGCTTTCTAGTATAGTTTTATTGTTTTTTTGGGTGTTGTACGCTTTGTACCATCCATTAGGGGTGGGAGTTTACGTGCAACGAAAAATTGTACTGTTTTCCTAGTGTTATTGTTCAATTTAGTTGCATTTTTTGCATTCATATGTCTTTATACCCTGCATTGTGCAATTGACTTTCAAACTATGTCCGGGATTTATTTGACTCTCTTGAGCTTCTTTTGAACTTAGTTATGATTCTGAAATTCAGTCGGTCATGCAATACATTGATAACTGCTTGGCATTCTGTGAACCAATTGAATGGTATGTGGTAAGATGTTGGTCTCGTGTCAAGAATAGCTAGCCAATTATCTTGTAGGTCACGTTACTATGTGTTTGTGTGATTGATGTGACTTGTTATCGTATGATTTTGGCTTGAGATTCATTAGTAGCTTAGTTGCAACTCATGCATGCCGCGTATGAAAGAGGCCATTCTCTTAGGAAGCCTTCAGACGAATTTAGAAACATCAGTTCCTGCCTTTCATACCCATGTTGTACCCTTGTCCTTTTATTCTTTTAACTCCACATAATTGAGCCCTATTAGCCCCGTTGGTTACTTGTACCGAGTCTAGCTTGGGGGAGCTTCGGTGTTCGTAATGGTTTCATTGATGTTGATTGATTGGCACACTAAGCCAATAGTTCGTGGTTCGAGGCTATGGTTGGATATGTGGTTTGGAAATGGTGCATATTATTGTTGGCACCCAAGCTTGTAACAGTTAGCATTAGATTTATTTATGTACTTTCGATTTCATTATTTAGTTTCATTTTCATAAAAAAATATATATATATATATAAAAAAATAGAAGAAAATATAATTAAAAAAATTAAGAAAAAAAATTTAAAAAAAAAAGAAAAAAAAGAAGAGAAAAATCAAAGAAAAATCAAAAAAATATATTTTTCGTTTTTGTATGTAGTTTGAAAGCAGGGAAAGGGGAACGAAGAAAGATCATTGACATTATATTATGTTTTTCCCTTGGTTATAACTTGGTTGATTGTTCGGGTTTCATGGTTCGATGGAGTTGGATTTGCGGCATTATCACGCCGACGCATATAGTTCACATTTGCTCCCCAAGTTGGACCTTACTCTCACTTTTTCCCAAATTATACCCTACCCTTCCTTTTCACCTAGCCCCATTACAAGCTTATTATAAAGACCTCTTGATCAACATGTTTGTTTTGTGATTGAATGAAAATCGTTTCTTGCTATTGTCATCTTACCCCATGTTGCATCATATATTTATATTCTACAAGGTATGCGGCGACGACTAGCTTGATTGAGAATAGTTTGTGGCTAAGCTTGGTTGTTTCAATTGTGAATCATGATGCTTTGTGGTTCTATTTGTATCCGAGCTAGATTTTTGTCTCAATAACTCTTTTTGATTGTTTGCTCGAGAGTTAGGTTGGTCTTACCATGGTTTTATGAAAGTCATGTGCGTCTTGTTTCTCTATCTTTGGTTTAGTGTTGCTTGGGGACAAGCAACAGTCTAGCTTGGGGGAATTTGATGAGTCATATTTGTATAGGGTATTTTAGGCGCATTTAGGTGATTATTAGGCATTTATATCATTTTAGTTGCATTTAGGATCACATCTGCATAAGTTATCGTTGTCGTACTCTATTACGCCCCATTTGTGTTTTCTTAATGTTTCAGGTGATTTTACGGTCATTTGGATGCTTTCGGAGTGTTATGAGTTGATTTGGATGATGAACGGATGGAATGTTGACTCGAGGATCATTGCATATCTCTAGGGATAATTTTGAGTCAACAACGAAACTAAACGCTATTTTTCTAAGCATCAAAACGGACAAGCGTTCACTCTTTTGATGACATCTCAAGTTCTACATGTCCGAATTAGGCGATTTTTATTGGCCTAGAAGTAGGCTTCAAGAGCTTTCCAACGAAAGGTCACACGTCCTTATAGGCATTGTAGAACAAGAGTTATGACATAAACAAGATGGCTCGACTATCCGATTCGCCCACGGCCCACAACGCAGGCCCAATTCTTCTCCTTGCGCGCGAAAACCAGCGACCAACCAGCGGGGCAGCTGGTTTCTCCGCCCAACTACTTCCACGCGAGTTCGTTGCGTCGTTTCTCGTGATCGTTCAATTAAATGATAACTTATGTAATTATTATTATTTTCCTTTTTTGTTTAGAATTTAGGAAACACTAAAATACCTCAAGGGAATTAATGTATTCCCTTATGCTTTAATTTTCTTTGGACGTTTTCAATTCCTAGAACTCTTTCACGTTAGTTTTTTTTTCTATTCTTACCTTTTCCATTGTTGAACCCTAGCTTTTCAATTTTCTATTCATCAATCAATAGGTAATTCAAGAATCGTTTTTTTTTGCTTTAATTTATTATTATTGTTTTCGTTCCTTAGTTTAATTTTTCCTTTGATCATGAAATTCATGTTTATTATTTTTGTCATGTTTGTTAATTCAATTATGAGCGAGTATTCGTATTCTAGGGCTAAGTAAGGGAAGCCATGTTTATACCATGATTATTATGCATTAAAATTTGCAAATTTCTAGATTATGCTTGAGTAATTCCAATTGATTTGTTTTAATTGTTGATTCATGTTATTGGCCATTTTCATGGATTGAACATCTAGCTAATAGGAATTAGAACCGAAAGATCGTATTTTTAGAGGCTTTGTGCAATTGGCAACCCTGATTATGTTTGCGATCGTACTGCATATGTTGAATTGAAATTGTTAAGACCCGACCGTAGGATTAACATGTACTTTAATTACTCGGCTTAGTTTATTCATTTCTGGATTGATTTGTGTTCTTGGATTGGTATAAGCATGGTGAACCGAACAGACGCCCTAGACCTTTTAATTCATTGATAATTTCACATTTACATTATTTCTTTAGCTTCATTAGTTAATAATATCCAAAATCAAATTTCGTTATTGAAATAGTTCGTATAATTGGGCAAAAACTAATAGAACTTGTCTCCTTGTGGGATCGACCCGTATTTGCTAAGTATTTGCTAACAACAGACACCGTGCACTTGCGGTATCACTTTTTAATCTATTACACCTCAATAGGGGTTTTGAGATGTATACCTGTGTGAGGTCCACGATTGATCAGATAACAAGCTGTACTAACCGCTTCTGCCCAAAATCTTCTAGTTAGTCCAGCATTAGAAAGCATGCACCTAGCTCTCTCCAGAAGTGTCTGATTCATATCTTCTGCTACACCGTTTTGTTGTGGTGTATCCCTGACTGTATGATGCCTAGCAATCCCTTTATTCTTGCAGAACTCATCGAACTTAGACCAACAAAATTCCAGACCATTATCAGTTCGCAGCCTTTTGATCTTCTTCCCTGTTTGATTCTCCACTAATGCCTTCCACTGTCTGAAATTCTTAAAAGCTTCACTTTTATGCTTCATAATGAACACCCAAGTCATCATTGTGAAACCATCAATTATTGACACAAAATATCTGTGACCCCCTAAAGACTCCACCCGGGAAGGACCCCAACAATCAGAATGGATGTAATCAAGTGTGCCTTTTGTTCTGTGTATACCTTTAGGGAACTTTTTTTTTTTTGATAAGCAAGTAGTAGTTTATATTGCAACATCATGTACAACTCAAACAAAGATCAAGAGGACAGGCCCTCTGATCTTGAAATCACAGGTAAACCTGTGAAGAACTACCCTGTGACCAGGGTTACAAACCAGCTATGATCCCTAGTGCTAACAGCCCTAGGTAAAGCAGTAGAAATCCTATCATGTATAGTTTTCTGTATGGTATCACACACCTTGTCAACTCTTCTAATCTGTGTATTCCAGAGTGCATTATTCCTTTCCTTCCATATATGGTAAACTGTACAAAGTATACCAGTGATAATCACTCCCTTTTTGAATCTTGAAATTTTCCTTTTTTGAACCCAATGAATCAATCTGTGAAGATCAGAGATAGCTGGATATATACCTAGCCACTTAGAAACATTATCCCAACATTTGGAACTGTACTCACATCTAAAGAACAAGTGATTCTGATTCTCCACTGCTGTCCCACACAAAAGACAGAGATTATCATCAGTAACACCTATTTTCATCAGTTTCTCCTTGGTGCTAAGTCTATCCACCTTTAGGGAACTTGCTACGATGTAGTTTCCCAAAAATACAATGTTCACAGAATTCAAGATTCGTGACCTTGTGACCACAAAGAAGATCCGCTTTTGACAGAATTTGCATCCCTCTTGCACTCATGTGACCAAGCCTCATATGCCATAACTTGTTCATGTTCTCCTTATCAATCTCCGAGGATGCAACAGTAACAGAACCTGATAACGTAGATCCTTGAAGAAAATACAAGGTACCATGTTTTACCCTTTCAGAACCACATTCGAACCCTTGCAGACATGTAAAACTCCACCTTCACCCTGAAAACTGAAACCCTTGTTGTCTAACATACTCAAAGATATCAGGTTCTTTGTCATAAGTGGAACATGCCTAACATCATTCAATGTGCAGAATTCACCATGATGTGTTCGAATTTTAATTGAGCCTACTCCAACCGCCTTACAACCAGAACTATTAGCGATAGAAATATTTCCACCGTCTACTTGCTCGTAGGTTGTAAACCACTCCCTACGCGGAAAAATATGGTAAGACGCTCCAGAATCAAGGATCCACACATCACTGTGATGCGTTTGCTCATCAGCAACTAGAGAAATATCCTCTTATGAATTGGTATCAGCTACCGCAGCAGTACTTGGCGATTTATCCTGTTGCCTCTTCTTCTTGGGACAATCAGATTTTTAGTGTCCCTTTTCCTTCACGTTAATTATAGACATCATTAGGTTTAGGACCCTTAGAAACTGGTTTCTTGAATTTCTTCTTCCCCGAATTTCCATGCCCATAACTCCCACTGGCTACTAACCTAGCAGCCTGATTATCTGTACCTGTACCAGTCGCCTTATGGCGCAGCTCTCTAGTATGGAGGGACGATCTAACCTCCTCTAGAGAAATAGTATCTCTACCAACAATAAACGATTGCACGAAATTTTCATACGATAATGGTAAAGAAACTAACAGAATTAAAGCAGCATCCTCATCTTCAATTTTAACATCAATATTACGCAATTCTAATAAAATTGTGTTTAATTGATCTAAGTGATCTCGGAGAGACATACCTTCCTGCATTCGCAAACTGAACAAACGTTGCTTCAGAAGCAACTTATTGGTTAAGGACTTTGTCATATACAGACTCTCAAGCTTAACCCACAGACCTTGTGCGGTTTCCTCCTCCGCGACCTCGGTGATGATATCGTCAGCAAGACACAACAAAATCGTCGAGTGTGCCTTCTCCTCCAGAACCGCCATCTCATCGGTGATTGGATTCGCCGACTTCCTAGCAAGCGACGCCCACAGCCCTTGTTGTTTCAACAAGGCTCGCATCTTGATTCCCCATAACTGAAACTATTACTCCCGGTTAATTTCTCGACCTTCACGTTAATACCAGACTCTTTTCCAACGAAATTTCAAACCCTAGAACAGATCCGGCTCTGATACCAGTTTGTTATAACGGATGCAAAGAAAGAATAAATAACGTAATAAATAACGTAGAGAATTTAACGTGGTTCACTAACAATGTGTTAGCTACGTCCACAGGCAGAGAGGAGGAAAGTTTTATTGATCTTGAGGATTACAGATTACAGAATACAACTAGGTTATGACCTAGAGAGTTTATATAGTACTCTCTAAAAAGATGCGGAAAAGCCCAGTAAATAGGCCCAAAATAGATAAGCCTAGTCCAGAATGTGTTAGCGAGATTCCCGTGTTGAGGCGTTGCAGTAAGGGATTTGACCGATTCAAGGCATTATCTAACAAGTACTAGTTTTATCCCTTGCCTTGATAAAACGTTTGCAATCTTCGAAATTTCTATATTATGGTAACAGGATATTTAAGATAAGATGGGCTTGCCTTTTAGGAAAATTTGGTAATATTAATCCAACCTTTGGCCGATTTTCTTTTATTAAGTCCACCTACGACATATTTTTTAATAATCCCACCTTTACTACCCAACGACTTTTATTGGGCCTAACAGGTAATAAACTTGTTGTAGACGGTAATATGTCTCTACGTGGAAGTACCCTCTCTCGATATATTCAGTCATTATCATCAATTCATCACCATCTCGTTGACTTTTTCACCGATTTTCGATCACTTAAGCCCAATAAAAGTTATTGGGTAGTAAAGGTGAGATTATTAAAAAATATGTCGTAGGTGGGATTAATAAAAGAAAATCGGCCAAAGGTTGGATTAATATTACCAAATTTTCCTGCCTTTTATGCAATTTATGCATCACAGAAAAGTCCAAAATTCTCAACTCATCATACAATAATATTTGTTTACAATATGCTTAATAAAGCAAAAAGTAATTAAATTTAGTAATTAAAGAAATAGTAACCTGAACGTGATTTGAAAATATTAAGCTTAGTTCGGTCAAAGTAGTGAAGAAGCCATCTTAATACTACATGTTACAAAAAGTTAGTCAGATAATCTTTTGCCCACCAAAATAGGAAAATAAATATAAAATTAATAATATAGGATTATCTTCTTGAATAGTGAAGCATTAACACTGAAGTATATATAATCCTTGTTTGTCTCTTTGATTTTCTCATCACTTGATTCTTCACTCTCTAAAACACACATTACATAATACATAATACATAATACATATAGTATTTCTACCATCAACCATGAATAATAGATCGAACTCGAAACTCTTAAGGGCATTGATAAACAAGTGTAGAAAGATGGAAAAAAAGATTGAAATTTCGATCTCAACATTATGCAATAATGGTTGTTGTTGGTACTCTTTCAAAAAGAGTACCAAACATGAAAGAATGCCGGAGATAAGCCTCGGCGGCGGCGATGGCGTTCCGAGTGACGTCCCTAAGGGATACATGGTGGTGTACGTGGGAGAAAACATGAGAAGATTTGTAATAAAAATAGGTTTGCTTAAACAACCTCTATTTGTCGACTTACTTGATTTGGCACGAGACAAGTATGGTGATTCCCCAACACCATCAAGACTTTGGATCCCTTGTGAGGAGGCTATGTTCCTTGACGTTGTTCGATGCGTTAGCTCGCCGATGAAGGTCCGTCGTCGTTCTTGTCCGTCTTGGAGGATGATTACCGATCTCTTATGCCTTTGAAATTTTCTATATTTGTCAATAATGTCATACTTTTATTCGATTTTAGTTTGTAGTACAACCGTCATTAGTGTTTTTTCTTAAAGATAAAAGATATCAATCTTTATATTAATTATTTTTTGATAGGAAATTGGACTTTATTGTTAACACGAATTTTTATTTACAAGGGTTGTACAATAATCATTGTACACCGGAGTAAAAGTTAACTTAAAATGCTTAAAAGTTACGCTTATATATGTAAAAGTTATCTACTTTTAGTGATAAATTTTTTCATTTTAATAAAACTTATTTCATCAAAATCACTAATAATGTATTGTAGACACCTACTTTTGTCCCCATTCCCGAAAGGGAAAGGTTCGATGATGAAAACATAAATCTCTACCTCCTATAAAAATAACGAATCTCAATCACCCTTCTCGTTTCACCCGAAACCTGCTATTTATAGAAACCTGCTATTTATAGAAACCTGCTAAAAATAGTAACTGTCGTAAAGGGTAGCTTCTAAAAGTGGCAAGTCATAAAAGATAGAAACCTGTCAGAATTAGGTGTTGCACTCCAACATAAATCCTAAATGAGATAAAAAACTGCGAGAATCCTATTCCTAATATGATTCGGAAATAAGAGTTACGTATTAATTAAAATCCTAACGAGCCTAGAGTTCGTAACGGGCCCAGACGCATTCCGTCATGAAATTGATACGCACCAAAAGACTCGATTAAGTCTCAAACACTACGGATTTCAGGAATCCGAATCTGACTAAGAAAACAGCCCAGACCCTATTTTCAACGCCTGGCTCTGGGCGCCGAAATCTTCGGCGCCCAGGCCTGGGCGCTGAAAATACCTGGGTACGTGTTTTTCCCTAATTCTTTGTGGATTAGGGCTCTGCAATTCTATATTTCCACAAACTATTTTCTATAAATATAGCCCAAGTTCGACGTGAAAACAACACACAATTCATATTCTGAGTATTGACTCCAACCCTTAGCCTAAGCCTCACGCTGCGAAATTGTTCACGCGTTCTGTCGCAATCGATCCATAAATCGAACAGAACGTATCCTGTCCCATAATTTGAGATTCGTTAAATAAAAAGGAGAAATAGCAAAGTCAAAGTGGTTAGTTTTCTGAGAACCGTGACGCACCTCTCAAGGGTGCGTCGTAATGTGCCCCTTTTCGATGATTTAATCGCTTTCCTCGCCCTTTTTATGAACTGTTAAACTAACTAAATCTGATTGTTCTACCACGCCTAACAAATATAATATTTTTGGGAAATTGGATTATTATGCTAGGTCCCTTAATGCTATTTAAATCAGATAATCGCGATCGATCTAGTATTATATGTTGCATATTGCTAAAATCAACTCAGATTAGTTTAATAGTTAACGCATGTCCCTTCAATTATTTATGCTGAGCTAGTAAGGATATCCTGCCTCTGGAGTTATCGACGAGCGAGTACTCCTCTCGGTAGTTACAGTCCCCCGAACCCTCAATCTCTACCTTGCGGGTGTATGTTGAGAGATCCCCACACCAGGGATCACAAGGGAACCTACGGCCGTCGTGGTCAAACATAATTGCACTCCCTTTATGTCACGATAACCGGGTTTTGTCAGTTTTTCTCATTGTCGTTAAAAACTGAATGGCGACTCCTATATTACTAGTCAATTGGGTGTAAACTCACAGGAAATCCAATTACACTTGATTGAATAAAAAGAATCGTCGCACCCACGAGGGACGAGGTCACGCATTAGCCTCGTGCTTTTTCGACCCCCTCACATGTATAAAATTAATCATTTAATTCTTTAAAATGTTTATCTATCAACTTTTTTTTTTTTACTAATATAAAAGTTAATCAAAACTTGGTTAAAGTTAAAAAAAGGGTTAAAGTTATCTTGGTGTACAATAAATTTATTGTACACCTTATGCGCGCAAGACCTTTTGTATTTTTAGTTTAACTTTATTACAAAGTTTACTCATTGATTGTACTTAGTTATACGGAGTAATCGTGTTCAAATTCTTTATTTATTTTAGTTTGTATTTTCCGACAATAATTTCTCAATCCTTAATCTTATGCATTCTGATCTCGTCCCACAATCAAGTACTCCGGCCCTTCATAACTTGAAACTCCTCTTAGTTACATAAAAATAAGTGGATTATGTAATTAGTGTATTTGTATTATGAAAATATGGAGAAAAAGGGGAGAGAAAAAGAGAGAAACTAATTGTCGGTTGTTCTATTCATATATGGGCATATACGAAATATAATATATACGTACACATACATATAGCATATTAATGTGAACGGGCAGAACAGCATAACGAATGTCGGCTCCCTCGGGAGTTGGGACTAAGGATACCTTTTTTCGCCAATAGGGGGTGCATACGCCGCGCATGTTGCCCACTCGGTACTTGTGCAGGTAGTACACCTATCCCGAACCCAATCGCTCGCTCATTAGGTCCCTCTCGCCTGCATGCCCCCTTGGCTTGCACTTGCGGGTTGGCCTCTTGAGCGAAATTCGTCTGTTGAAGACACTACCTCGACCGGGGCATGTGTTGGATCTACGATAGAAGCGGTACCAAGCCAGGCGCAAATAACTACCTGTAGAAGCCTATCATAAACTACATGACATATTATTATTGCCTCATGATGTAATGTTAGTTATGTGTAGCGAAATATGTGATTGTGTGTGACAAACTATCCTAGAAAACCAACGACCTTAAAAATTGCCCAAACATTCATAGACTAATTTGCCAAAGAGTTATACCGAAATACGTGTTCCGCAAACCCGAACGATCGCCACAAAAATAAGCGGCGCTCGGGATGGCCTGTAACGAATCCCACAAACGCTGCACAACGCGTAAAGGACGTTATTAGGCAAGCACGCAAATCGAAGTCGCGTAAACAAAAGTAGACGCAAACAGAAAACGAGAATCAGCCAGGGACGCATTTTCAACGCCCCTGGCTAGGCGCCAGAATTTCTCACGCCCGACGCTGGGCGCTGAAGTTGCTGCTTGGCCTTCTGGTCAGGCGCAGCAGCCTCGGTGCCCGCGCGAAAGGAAAATACGTAGCACAAAAAACGTTCGTAAAAAAAAAGAATTGCTACGAGGGCGTAAGAAAAGCGCTCGATTTCAAAAGCGACTCGTAAAAAATTAATAACTCTTTGCGTCGTTGTTAGGCCTCCTACGACGACAATGTTCGGCACCAAAACCGAACACGCTAATAACTATGAATGTCACACGGGCAAGTGTTTCGAAAATTCAAAGAATGACCAAAAAAAACCAAAAAGTGTACCAATAAAAGAAAGAGCAAAAAAAAACCAATAGAGAGAGTCGAAGTCTAGACTAAGTAATGCTTGAAACTTTGGGAACCTAAACTTTAGCTTATCTTATGCCTAGGACTGGTCCTGTCACTTGGTGCCGATCAGGGAATCAACGGTTAGTGCGTCACGAAGATACATCGCCAACATCAGGTTTAGTGACTCCAAGCTCCGTCCGTCGTCACTCATTTCAAGGATCTCCGCTTCCCCAACCTCGATTCGCACCTTCAAACATGTCCATCGAAGATTTTCGAGACCAGATGGTCCAAATGACCCAACTTATGGGCCAATTGAAAATGGAAAATGAAGCTTTAGCGGCTGCACAAGCCAAAAATGACCTCGATAACGAGAAGAGGATTGAAAAAATGGTCCTACAGCAAACCATGGGGAGCAAATACTTCTCCCTCGATCCTGAACCTTTTCCTGGCAAACTACCAGAAAAGTTCAGTTCATCTGACTTACCATAGTTCAAGGCCACGGACAATCCCCGTGATCATCTACTGAGCTTTGTGAATGCCATGAACTTGAAAGGCGTGGACAAGTCCATGTATTTATCTGCCTTTCCTTTGTCCTTGGAACCTGTGCCGCTCAAATGGTACTATCACCAGGACCCTAAGCTCTTCCCCACTTGGGAAGACTTTGTCAATGTCTTCATCAAGCAATACTCGTCGAACATGGATTTCCAAGTCACCATGCGCGAGCTGGAAGTTCTCTTCCAAAAGAAAAATGAGGGTTTCACAACCTACTTTGCTAGATGGAGGGACCAGGCGGCCCAGCTAATCAATAGGCCTCCTGAAACAGAATTGGTCCAAAAATTCATTGACAACCTGGACCCGGCTTACAGACAACACCTTAGGTACCTGGGACTTGATACTTTCAAAAGAGTTTATGATGTGGGAATAAAGATCGAGGACGACCTCGCCAAAACCATACAAAGCAAACCCACATATAAAAGCAACACCTATAATCGGGGTAACACACCCCAAGCCCAAGAAGTCCATGCTGTAGAAGAGACTCCCGCCCGAAGAAGCCCTGGAAGATGGGTCCGAGACCGAAAGTTTGCCCCACTCGGGTCGACTTTGGTACAAGCCTTTGAAAGATTAACCAATCAAGGAAAGTTGAGACCTATAGGCCCCACCCGTGACCCTCCTGTCAAAAGCAAATATTGGGTCGAAGGTACTTACTGCAAATTTCATCAAGGAAATGGGCATGACACTGAAAACTGCTGGAACCTAAAGAATACCATCCAGGACATGATAGAGGATGAAGTGATACCACTCCTTAACTTTGGCAAACCCAACAACAACAAGAGCCCACTCGGCTCTTGTCACATCTCTCTCGACCAACCAGAAAATGAGAACTTCAACCCTACGGTGTACATTACACCTCAAGGTGCACCACTCGCTGTGGTCCCTATGGAACGAATCGAGAGAGAAGTGTGTGGTGTGTGGGATGATGATGCTGAAGATATCTACCTATCTCAAGTGTCGGGCCAGGACCTCTTCACTGAAACTTGGCCCGGGTATGCTCTCATTGACACCACCCCTCAGGAGCCCGAGGTCGACAACCTCACCCGATTCGGAAGAATATACCAACCGGATATTCACCCACCTCCTATGGACGACATCCCAATTAGGCAAACTCCTGAGATTGGACGGCACGCCACCGTCGCAGAAGTCATTGAAAATCCTCTCTTGAAACAACTAAAAAGAACCAAGGCCGAGATTACCATCTGGGATCTCATGTGTACTTCAAAGGAACATCGCGAAAAGCTTATTTGCTCACTCGACCTCATCTCAGTACCTACAGATATCACACCTGACTCATTGGTTAGCCATGTCACGAGAGATGCCGGAGAAAAGGCCATAGTTTTCACTGACAAAGACTTGCCCAAAGAGGGGGGTGCTCACAATAAAGCCTTTTATCTAGTGGTTGGATGCAAAGGACAAAACATCCCCCTAGCGCTCGTAGATAATGGTTCGGCGGTTAACGTCTGCCCATTGCGAACCGCCCATTGCTTGGGGCTAGGAAACGATGACTTCCAAACCTCCACACTAGGGGTACGAGCTTATGATAACTCCCGAAGGCCTGTATTGGGAAAAATCAACCTTACTATACAAACCGGGCCTGTGGCACGCACCACGGAGTTTCAAATAATCGACATCAAGCCCACTTTCAACCTCCTCTTGGGGCGACCTTGGCTCCATGACTTAGGAGGTGTGGCTTCTACCTTGCACCAAATGGTTAAACTTAACCATAACGGGGTAATACTAGAAATCCGCGCCCCTCCTCTCGACATCAGTTGTACTATGGTTGGAACGGCAGAAACTGCTGACGACCTTTATGAGTTTCAAATGGAAGAAGCAATCCAGTTCATTGAAGACTATGATCCAGCATTCCTAGACCCGCATGCATCCCGGGTCATCCCTAGAATACTGCTAGCTCAAGGTTATTTCCCAGGAACCCCATTGGGCATAAGGAAGAAGGAATGCACATTCCATCCTTTACCCGACAAATCTACTCCCTTTGGCTTAGTCTATGAACCAACGGAGGAAGATATCGCTGACCGCCTGTCTGGGCTACGCCTTAACAAAGCCAAGCAAACCACCCTCCTTCCCCCGTATCAAAGAACCCTTAACGGGATGTTCGTTCGGGAAGGAGAAGAACACCCATGCTGCGATTTCCCTGAACCCTTCGTTCAGGATGGCTTGCTAAAACCCAGATTCGAAATTTTCCATGACTGCCACTGATAGGTTGTCGTACACCCGTCAAAAATAAAATCCTAACGAAACCTCCTAACAATGTAGTAGGGTAAGCAGGGTCGAATCCACAGAGAGATGGCTATTTAAATCTAGCTTTCAAGGTATGGCGAAACTAACAATGTCACGAAATTTAGGATTCAATGTTTAAACTAAAATAAATAGAAAAATAAACTAAAATATCTAGGGCAACGGTTCACCATATTCATAGTTCAGAATCAATCAAAACATCATCAACAACTCAAATATTCAAATTATCTAGAGCACAAGTTAATCCTACGGTCGGGTCTTAACACTCTCAATTCAACATATGCAGTACGATCGCTAACATAATCAGAATTGCTAGTTGTAGGTAAGCCTCTAAAATTCGATCTTTCGATTCTAAATCCTATTAGCATGATTTAATCAAACAATTGATCAGATTGCAAAGATTAACAATATAAACCTAATCAACTAGAAATATCAATGAATAATCAAACCATCAACAATAATAATAAGGATTCATAATATAAACATGGATTCCCAAACCCTAGAAAGCGAACTACTCAATCATGAAACGAACAATGAAAATCAATTCTAAGAATGAAAACATAATTAAAAGCAATAAATAAAATAAAGAGAAAAATCAATTATACCTCAAAGAATTACATTGATGGAGTATGTAGAAAAACTAGGGTTCATGAAGAAGAAAAGAGAGAAAAAGAACGTGAATTCGAAATCTAGGGAATTGAAACCTAAAGGAAATAAAAGCATAAGGGAATACATTAATTCCCTTGAGGTATTTTAGTCTTTTTTAAATTCTAAACAAAATAGGAATATAATAATAATTACATAAGTTATCATTTAATTGAACAATCACGAGAAACGACGCAACGAACCCGCATGGAAGTAGCTGGGCGGAGAAACCAGCGGGCCCGCTGGTGGGTCGCTGGTTTTCGCGCCCAAGGGGAAGATTGGGCCATCGTTTTGGGCTTCGGGCGAATCGGATAGTCGAGCCATCTTGTTTATGCCATAACTCTTGTTCTACAATGCCTATAAGGACGTGTGACCTGTCGTTGGAAAGCTCTTGAAGTCTACTTTCTAGGCCAATAAAAATCGCCTCATTCCGACATGTAGAACTTGAGATATCATCAAAAGAGTGAACGCTTGTCCGTTTTGATGCTTAGAAAAATAGCGTTTAGCTTCGTTATTGACTCAAAATTATCCCTAGAGATATGCAATGATCCTCGAGTCAACATTCCATCCGTTCATCATCCAAATCAACTCATAACACTCCGAAAGCATCCAAATGACCGTAAAATCACCTGAAACATTAAGAAAACACAAACGGGGCGTAATAGAGTACGACAACGATAACTTATGCAAATGTGATCCTAAATGCAACTAAAATGATATAAATGCCTAATAATGCAACCTAAATGCGCCTAAAATACCCTATACAAATATGACTCATCAAATTCCCCCAAGCTAGACTATTGCTTGTCCCCAAGCAACACTAAACCAAAGATAGAGAAGCAAGACGCACTTGACTTTCATAAAACCATGGTAAGACCAACCTAACTCTCGAGCAAACAATCAAACAGAGTTATTGAGACGGAAATCTAGCTCAGATACAAATAGAACCACAAAGCATCGTGATCCACAATCGAAACAACCAAGCTTAGCCACAAACTATTCTCAATCAAGCTAGTCGTCGCCGCATACCTTGTAGAATATAAATATATGATGCAACATAGGGTAAGATGACAATAGCAAAAACGATTTTCATTCAATCACAAAACAAACATGCCGATCAAGAGGTCTTTATAATAAGCTTGTAATGGGGCTAGGTGAAAAGGAAGGGTAGGGTATAACTTGGGAAAAAGTGAGAGTAAGGTCCAACTTGGGGAGCAAATGTGAACTATATGCGTCGGCATGATAATGCCGCAAATCCAACTCCATCGAACCATGAAACCCTAACAATCAACCAAGTTACAACCAAGGGAAAACATAATATAATGTCAATGATCTTTCTTCATTCCCCTTTCCTTGCTTTCAAATTACATACAAGAACGAAAAACATATATATTTTTTTTTTTTTTTGATTTTTCTCTAATTTTTTTTTTCTTTCTTTCTTTTTTCTTTTTTTTTTTTTCTTTTTTTTTTTTTTTTTTTTTTTATTGATTGAAAATGAAACTAGATAATGAAATCGAAAGTACATAAATAAATCTAATGCTAACTGTTACAAGCTTGGGTGCCAACAATAATATACACCATTTCCGAACCACAAATCCAAACATAGCCTCGAACCACGAACTATTGGCTTAGTGTGCCAATCAATCAACATCAATGAAACCATTACGAACACCGAAGCTCCCCCAAGCTAGACTCGGGACAAGTAACCAACGGGGCTAATAGGGCTCAATTTTGTGGAGTTAAAACAATAAACGGACAAGGCTACAACATGGGTATGAAAGGCAGGAACTGATGTTTCTAAGTTCGTCTGAAGGCTTCCTAAGAGAATGGCCTCTGTCATACGCGGCATGCGTGAGTTGCAACTAAACTACTAATGAATCTCAAGCCAAAATCATACGATAACAAGTCACATCAATCACACAAACACATAGTAAGGTGACCTGCAAGATAATTGGCTAGCTATTCTTGACACGAGACCAACATCTTACCGCATACCATTCAATTGGTTCACACAATGCCAAGCAGTTATCAATGTATAGCATGACCGACTGAATTTCAGAATCATAACTAAGTTCAAAAGAAGTTCAAGAGAGTCAAATAAAGCCCGAACATAGTTTGAAAGTCAATTGCACAATGCAGGGTATAAAGACATATGAATGCAAGTAAGAATGCAACTAAATTGAACAATAACACTAGGAAAGCAGTACATTTTTTTTCGTTGCACGTAAACTCCCACCCCTAATGGATGGTACAAAGCGTACAACACCTAAACAAAACAATAAAACTATACTAGAAAGCAACAAAGATAGATATCCCTCCCCCAAGCTAAGCAAAACACAGTGCCCTCACTGTGAAAATAGCAACAATATAACTCAAACAAGGGAGAGGGATGGAAAGTGCTCACTCGTGACGAGGCTCGTCTGCCGAGGATGACTCGGTAGAACTGTCGACAATAGAAGCAGTGTGGCCAGAAGCTTCAAACTGACGACGCAAAGAACCATTATCCATAGATGTGGTGGATTTGGGTGATAGCTAGTGGGTTTAGTTGTTTTCATGATACAACAACCACGATTTAAAATACTCCAATCAACCAAGATGGTGCATAATTCAAGATTCCACGATCAATCCCAACAAGCAATCCAAGCAATGACAATATTCGCCCAATGCTAATAATTCAAACTCAACAACCAACAAACGTTAACCAATCTCAACAAATAATTCATATAATATTCACAACAACGACAACCATTTGAATTCAACAACCAATATTGTAATCAAAATTTCAATTTTCTTTTCAAAAAATGATTCAAGTGAATAAACTTTCGAAAAATTAAAATTTTAATATCTTTTATGCATCGCAAAGACCATAATTTAGTTGCGAACTCACGTGAATTCCGCAAACGAGCCACAATACTACACAATTTGTCAATGCCCACAAAGAATCAAAAACCCCCAAATTGATTTCAAAAGTTAGGGTTTAAAATTCAAAAACAAAATAATGGTGAATATGGGAGATTGGAGAGGATTAGAGGAGGAGGGAAGGTGGCAGACGCGGGCTGGTGGTGCGGCGCGCCGAAAGAAGGTGGTGGGCATGGTGAGCTGGTTGTGCGGTGGTTCGTCGACCACCATGGTGCAGGTGGCCGGAGGCAGTTGTTTGTTGTGGGCGTCGTAGGGTGAGAGTTCCAACTTTCGAAGGGGTGGTTGGACGGCTGGGCGGCTGCGCGTGGTGCAGGTGACGGTTCGGCGCAGGCGTAACGCCGGTGAGGTGATGGCCGACTGTAGGTTGGTGCGAAAGAGAGGGAGGTCGAAGGTTGGGCGGCTGCGGTGTGTGGGTGAGGGAGAGTGGGGCACTGGGGCTGGGTCGGTGTTTCTCGGACCACCGGTGCAGCGCCGGCGTAACTGCCGGTTATGGCGGTTGGATTTGGCGAGATAAGGTTGTGCAGTGGTGAGGGAGGGAGGTTGGTTTCGGTTTTTGAATCAAGGGGAAGGCGGGATTTCCAGCAGTAGCGCTGGTTCGCCAGCGGGCAAGGCAGAATGTTTCGAATTTGGATGCTTACAGGCCAGCGGTCCCGCTGCGCCATCGCTGGGACATGCGCGCATAATGAACTCCCTCGCTGGGCGCGAGACGCTTGCTCGCTGCATTATTGTGGCTTGCAAAACTTGTCGATGCATCGAATTTTCGAAATGGACTTGATCTTGCACCTTAATTCTGAAAAAAAAAATTAAATAAAAAATTCAAACACCACTAAACTCAAAGTTAGAATCGTTAGTGAAAATTAAACACACAAAATAATAAATAAAAATAAATAAATAAATAAATAAATACGATTAACGAAAAACTAATCTAAAAATGAAATAAAAATATGAATTCAAGCGAACTCAAAGGGGAAAAAAATCATTAATTAGTAAAATCAAACGCAAAATAAATAAATAAATAAATAAATATGATTAACGAAAACTAATCTAAAAATAAAATAAAATTATGAATTCAAGTGAACTCAAAAGAAAATATTTTTGTGCTTTTGTTGTTTTTAAATTTTTTTTTTTCAATAAATTAAGCAAATAGAAATAAAATACTAAATTAAAATGGAAATAAATGAAGAAAATTGAAATGAGGGAAAGTTAGGAATCAGGTTGCCTCCCGATAAGCGCTCGTTTTAAGTCTTTAGCTTGACTCTACTCAAGTTGTTAATCAGAAGAATCCAACGCCTTGAGTAATTTATCAAATGCCCCTGCAAACATGTCATTGAGCACTACGTATGGCTTGAGTAAAACCACATTCATCCTCGCAAATAGGGTATTAGATAGATAAGCAGAAAAAATAAAACCAAAAGAAAAAGAATCAGAAGTAGAAGAAAAATCAAAAGAAAAAGAAAAAGGAGAATATTTACAACTTCCCTCTAATGGCTCCTCGGGCAATGTAAACGTTTTAGAATGAGCATCAAGGTCGGCAAGGTCAAATGTATCATGGAATGGAGACCTATTGATAAAGTGCGAAAGACTTAACATGGGGGATGTAGGAAAAAGATCAAGCCTTCGCGAGAACGGGACATAGGCGGGAGGAGATATAGGCTCAACATTAATGCTTTTACCTATAATTCCACCCTCGTGAACAAACTCGTCACTAAAATCGTCAACCGAAAGTTTCGCAACCAACGATTCTACCACCATTAGTGATTCTTCATCCTCCAAAGTCTCCTTTATATCCAACTTTTCCTCATCAGTACCAAAAGTCAAATGATAACCTTCCTCTAATGAACTAACATTCTCAACAAATCCACCATCATCATCATCATCATCATTATAAAGGATTTTCATGTCACAATAAGATGGTTCGAGTTGGAAATTTTGCATATTAAATCGAAGGAAAGGGTTAACAGTACTAACATATGACTCGTTATAGGGACAAAGAGAAGTATCAAGGTCATGACAATGACAATAAGAACAATAATATGGGGGAGGGGTGTGAGTTTGAGAAATAGGAAAAGAGAAATTTTGCAGAGTAGGTTCAACAAACATTGTCGTCTCCCACTCATATGTATCCCTAGCTAATTGTTCAATCAAATCCCAACACTCTTCTGGAGTCTTCTCCACAAATATATAACTACTCATGGAATCCAACACCAATCTTGTACCTTCATTCAATCCCTCATAAATCACCATACATAGTTCCCATTGTTCAAAAAGATGATTTGGACCAAGAAAATCTCCGAGCCTATAATAATACCTCCAAAACACTTCATTCTCGAATTGAGGAAAACAAATAGAAGCCATGTATATTTTTTATAAAAAAGGAATTTTATACACAAATCGAAAAAATATATACAATGTAGCCTCACCAAAAATGAAACCTAAAAAGAAAAGTAAAACCGTCTCCCCGGCAACGGCGCCAAAATTTGATAGGTTGTCGTACACCCGTCAAAAATAAAATCCTAACGAAACCTCCTAACAATGTAGTAGGGTAAGCAGGGTCGAATCCACAGAGAGATGGCTATTTAAATCTAGCTTTCAAGGTATGGCGAAACTAACAATGTCACGAAATTTAGGATTCAATGTTTAAACTAAAATAAATAGAAAAATAAACTAAAATATCTAGGGCAACGGTTCACCATATTCATAGTTCAGAATCAATCAAAACATCATCAACAACTCAAATATTCAAATTATCTAGAGCACAAGTTAATCCTACGGTCGGGTCTTAACACTCTCAATTCAACATATGCAGTACGATCGCTAACATAATCAGAATTGCTAGTTGTAGGTAAGCCTCTAAAATTCGATCTTTCGATTCTAAATCCTATTAGCATGATTTAATCAAACAATTGATCAGATTGCAAAGATTAACAATATAAACCTAATCAACTAGAAATATCAATGAATAATCAAACCATCAACAATAATAATAAGGATTCATAATATAAACATGGATTCCCAAACCCTAGAAAGCGAACTACTCAATCATGAAACGAACAATGAAAATCAATTCTAAGAATGAAAACATAATTAAAAGCAATAAATAAAATAAAGAGAAAAATCAATTATACCTCAAAGAATTACATTGATGGAGTATGTAGAAAAACTAGGGTTCATGAAGAAGAAAAGAGAGAAAAAGAACGTGAATTCGAAATCTAGGGAATTGAAACCTAAAGGAAATAAAAGCATAAGGGAATACATTAATTCCCTTGAGGTATTTTAGTCTTTTTTAAATTCTAAACAAAATAGGAATATAATAATAATTACATAAGTTATCATTTAATTGAACAATCACGAGAAACGACGCAACGAACCCGCATGGAAGTAGCTGGGCGGAGAAACCAGCGGGCCCGCTGGTGGGTCGCTGGTTTTCGCGCCCAAGGGGAAGATTGGGCCATCGTTTTGGGCTTCGGGCGAATCGGATAGTCGAGCCATCTTGTTTATGCCATAACTCTTGTTCTACAATGCCTATAAGGACGTGTGACCTGTCGTTGGAAAGCTCTTGAAGTCTACTTTCTAGGCCAATAAAAATCGCCTCATTCCGACATGTAGAACTTGAGATATCATCAAAAGAGTGAACGCTTGTCCGTTTTGATGCTTAGAAAAATAGCGTTTAGCTTCGTTATTGACTCAAAATTATCCCTAGAGATATGCAATGATCCTCGAGTCAACATTCCATCCGTTCATCATCCAAATCAACTCATAACACTCCGAAAGCATCCAAATGACCGTAAAATCACCTGAAACATTAAGAAAACACAAACGGGGCGTAATAGAGTACGACAACGATAACTTATGCAAATGTGATCCTAAATGCAACTAAAATGATATAAATGCCTAATAATGCAACCTAAATGCGCCTAAAATACCCTATACAAATATGACTCATCAGCCACACCTTGGATGAGGCACCCAACCTCACCAAGACTAAAACAGCTTAAATATTGGACAACCAGGCTCTATGGACATTGTTTAACGAATCGAGGCCTATGGAGGACGAGACTGTGATGACTACCCTAGCTTTACAAGATGAAGGTTTCGCTCCAACCCGGTTAATCTCTCCTGCATCAACACTAGAAGAGATCGAGAACGGATGGGTGAAGACATATTAGTGGGTCAATGCAAAAGGAATAGAATTCAAGATGAGTACCGGTGAAGGACCGAAGTTTTATGAGACTAAACCCCAGGCTTGAGCCACATAGAGCACCCGTAGTAAAAAGCGCCTAGTAGTCTTTAGATTGGTAGAAAAATAATAAAGACTTTAGATGGTCCTAAGACCCCTTAGAATATAGGTCAAGTTTGTTTCAGTGTGTTTTCCTTACTTACCAAATTAATAAAGGCGTAATATTTCTCCTAAAGATTTTATTCTAACACTAAGAAAACACCAAATATACTTGCAAAATACTAAAATAAAGAGGCGGCCCACTTTAGGCCCAACAAACGAGGCCCATTTGGTCTTGAAATAGTGCCATGGGAACCAGTTCCCGAAAACCCACAAAATAAACCACACTATCCCATTCATATCCCCAAAAAAGCCAGCCAGTGTCATCATAAAAATCAATCCATGCAACCCAAAGAAATCAAAAGGATCATCATCCATCTCATTATTCTCAGAAATATCAGAATCACTCTCATCACTCTCATCACTCTCTGCCAGAACATCAAATTCATTCACACTAGAACTTGGACGATCAAGTATTTTCTCACCATGCCAAAACCAGACATGGTAATCTTGCTTAAACCCACGACGAAATAAATGATCCTCAATTTCATCAATATCAGCTAACCGCCTTACATTGTTACAATCACGGCAAGGACAATAGATCTTTGCGGCTTTCGTATTCCGTTGGTGTGCTAAAGCACATCTAAGGAACTCCTCAACCCCACTCAAGTATTCCACCGTAGTATGGTCACCGTACATCCAACGACGACTCATTTCTAATAACACAAGGTTTTACACAGAATTAGATAAATCAAGCCACAAATTCTTAATTTTGACACAAGAACTATACTAGCTTGGCATAAGATCTTAGTTCTCTAATGATGCAATCTTAATTTTGACACACGAACTATACTAGCTTAGTTTCTGATGTTTGCTTTCTGGTGGTTGATGATGGATAAGTACATAAAAACCGTTTTGAAGATGACTTTGTTTACAATTTGATACTTTGCTTACAGTATGGTGTAATTTACATGTTTGAAGGTGTAATTTACATGCATGAAGTACTGTTTTAGCTTCTCAGTGCACTGATCAGTTCTGTTCTGTGCACTGATCTGCACTGCCCAGATCAGAACTGTGCAGATCAGTGGACAAAACTGATCAGAACTGTGCAGTTATGTGCACTGATCTGCACAGCTCAGATCAGAACTGTGCAGATCAGTGCACAGAACTGGTCAGTTCTGATCAGTTCTGTGCACTGATCTGCACAGCTCAGATCAGAACTGTGCAGATCAGTGCACAGAACTGGTCAGTTCTGATCAGTTCTGTGCACTGATCTGCACAGCTCAGATCAGAACTGTGCAGATCAGTGCACAAAACTGGTCAGTTCTGATCAGTTCTGTGCATTGATCTGCACAGCTCAGATCAGAACTGTGCAGATCAGTGCACAGAACTGGTCAGTTCTGATCAGTTCTGTGCATTGATCTGCACAGTTCTGATCTGAGCTGTGCAGATCAGTGCGTAGAACTGGTGAGTTAAAAAAAACTAAGATTTGGTTTTAAGTCCAAACCTTGGTCTGATGGCTGATTCTTCTATTGCAAAATGAGGAATAGATGGATATAAGGAAGACAGGGTTGAATAGCTTGGTCTGAAGTTCCTCGAGAACTGGCACCAAGAAGCATAAAACAGAACATCTACACAGTCCTGATTGAGGTTGTACACCAAATGCAGCGCTTTTTGCAATGATGCTTCATCTCCCTTGAAAATTAGAAGTAAGCAAATGCTATTAGATTTAGTTGAAAAGTAACAGAAAGGAAAAAGCTCCACATAAAATAACATAGCTATAGAATCTCCTAATTTGGTTATTAAAGTCCTTTCTTAAGTTAAATATCAAACCACAGTTTGTTTCCATGCAACAGGATGGATAACTGAATGAGCCCCTATGCATGCAACTATGCAAGAGTTAAGCTACAAGCACCTGGCACTACTCATACTCAGCCATAGTCAAAAGCCTTGTAAGTAGAACTAGTTAATATGAGACTGGTCCTCGGCAAAGGAAGAGGCACGGAGGTTTGCTGCGGACTGTGCATACATTTTCAAATTTTGACAGGTGCTCGACGACCTGGCTTGATTAAATTTTTAACCAAGAAACAAAAAAAGACTAAAAAAATCTCTAGGGGGGCAGACTAGTTTTTTTCACACCGTTAACATAATACTTGCAATAAAGAAGTGTTTACAATCTGCGTTATTATCAGATACTGTAGCAGGCTATATCAGGTACACCAGCTGGTTGCATCAGGTACACCAGCTGGTTGAGCTGCTGCGAGCCCAAACCACAGACCGATAAATCCAACCTTGACCGAAAATGCCATAACAACTAGTACAGGCAATGCAACCAAGTAGAAGGTGACAAAGTTTATTGTTGCACCTATTTTAGTCCTTGTTGAACCTGTCAAAGCCCCACAGGCAGCTGTCTATGGACAGTTTCCGATCTCACAAAACCCCAGAATAGGAACTCAACAATAGCAAGAGCAATATTGTAGCATAATAAAAATGGAACTAAAAGAACTTGAAAATCAAAGCAGCAGCAACAACAGTCTCCACTGTCATACATCAGAATATTGTAGATAAGCGTGTACAAAAAACATCACAATATACTATAGTGAATACATCAAGCTATGGTAATTTTAGAGCCTATAAAGCTACAATCCAATATCAACGATTAGTTTACATCATTAATAAACTATCAATATTACAATGAACACATGAGTATATTTTATGCAGACATATTTTCAACAGATTCATATCGATTCGCTCCACTTAAAAGTTCAAACACTTCATTTCATCTGCATACTTTGGATCGAGCTACTCACATAGCTTACATAAACCATCACCATAAAAGAGACCTTCATCATTTAGACACAAAACCCATATCACTAACTTCTATTTTGTAACTGAACTAGAAAAATTTAACTACTCATCTATTTTGTAACTGAACTAGAAAAACCACAAATATCAAACCCTAATTTGTAAATTCATCCAATATTGAAACATTAGCCTAAATTCTCTGCATAATCAACTCATTATGCTCAACTAATTGAAGAGAAACTGAATTTTAAGACCAAGCAAAACAAGAATCAATTATAACCTAACCTTGATATATTGCGGCACTGTGTGAAACAGAATCAACCGAGATAGGGAAGACGACGGTGGGGAAACTCTCCTTCAGATGGTGGTGGTGGAGCCGCGCGGTGAGGAAGGTGGTGGTGGTGGTTATGGTGGTGGTGGAGTCGCTCGGTGAAGAGAAGAGATGTGAAGAAGAAGAGATGTGAAGAGAAGAGAAGCTTATCGATCTGTTTGGCGGTGGTTTTATTTTTTTAAAATATAATGTAGCCTATTGAGGCGGGCAATTAAAAGCCCCCTTCAACAGATAGACCCTATTGAGGCGGGCAATTAAAAGCCCCCTTCAACAGCTTCTATCTATTGAGGCGGGCAAGGAAAGCCCCCTTCAACAGCTTCTGTAGAAGCGAACACTAAAAAAGCCCGCCTCAACAGAATAGTAAAATATTTGACCCGCGTTGACTAAGTAGCTATTGAGGCGCGCTTATGTATGCCCCCCTCAACAAGGGGGCTACAACAGGGGTTTTTTCCACTAGTGAAATTCAAACAATACAAAGGTTGCTCAAGAAAAAAAACTCATAAAAAATAGAAACCGCCCCCCGCATCAACACGCACCTCAACCCACCTCAAAAGCCTACACAAAGATCTCCATAACTTCCGCACCCTAACTCCATTTTCAAAACTGTTTCGAGTCACGAATAGAAAAAATTAATCCGGACAAAAATGCATTTCACGCTAACAGTCAAAAAAGCCTCCAAAATAGCCTCAAAATTGACTTTAAATACGAGAAAAAATCAAGGCACAAAAAAACAAATAAATGCAAGAACATGTGAAGCAAAGCGTCAAAAACGACCGCCAGATATCATTTTCAGCGCCCAGGGCTGGGCGCCGAAATTTCTGACGCCCCAGCCTGGGCGTTGAAACTCTCTGCCTGCCAAATTTTTTTTCTCTTTTCCAGAAGTGCTCGTCATTTTATCCGCACACAACGGAAAAATAACGAACACTTGGGGGGTACAGTACGTATCCAAATAGACTTACCAAAAATATAGACATACAAATTAGTCGAATTTCATTTTTACGCGACTTATGGCAAAAAACGGCAGATGAAAATAATGATAATACTTCACTCATTTGACCGATTAAGTAATATGCTTCCACCTCAGGGCATATCTACCGAAATTTGGCATACTAGAACTTATTCTAAAGCTAGAACTACGAGCGACCTGATTCTGACAAGATACGTAGGCAATCCTGACCAAGGATTCGGTCCAATAAAAAAAACACATATTCTTTGTGCAAAAAGTGTTAGACATATAAAAACATAAAAAAGAGGAGAAACAAAAATAAATGAAAATGAAAAATAAAAATACGCCTTTATTAAAAAAATAATAAGAAGGAAAACAAAGTGCTAAGAATAAAAACAAACACAACTGAAATAAATAAAGGGCACCTACACCCTAGCAAGAACTACACTACTCTAGTTCTTCCGGATCATCAAATAAAGTCTTGTAGAGGGCAATGTTCGCAGGATCCACCCCCACAGTCTTCTGCGCTGCCCCAATATCAATCTCCATAAGAACCGGCACCTGGACACTAACTTCCAAAGATGCCAAGGCTTCAGAAACATTCTCAGTTATAGCCCGCTCAACCTCAAGGGCACAGACAATGGTGGGAGAAGGATTATTGTCATCAACTAGACTAGCCACTGTTTCTACAGGCGGTTGAGCCTTCCTAACCCATACATTGTTCCGGCGACGATCTCCGCGGGAGCTTGCATTTCTTTTAACAACAGCAGGCCCCTTCATGTTAGGCACCTTTTTAGGCCTGAAACTGGAACGGGGAGGAACTTCCTTTCGCTTTCGATCAGGACGAGCTTTCACAGTCTTAATACTATAGATACGAGGTTTGGCAGAACCAGGACCCTCATACTTAACACGAATACGAGGTATCAAAAGCTCAGCCGGCTCCCCATTTCGAGCCTCGATCCTCACATCTTTATCATCGGAGCTCATCCACAACTTGTAGTTTTCAGAAAGACCCACAAAGCCATTTGTAGCTACGGCCCAACGCGGGAGACCATCATAATACTTAGCCCACGCTAGAACTCGTGTTTGTGAAAAGGCCGCTACCTTAGGTGGTACCGTATCAGAAAAGGGGATAGTCTGCCTTAAACCATATTGACGCATGACTCGGTAAGGGAAAATATAAATGGGACGAGATAACCCCAACAAAGAAACATAAACCGATACATCAGAACCCCCTGTCATAGTAGTCAAACCCCACCATGGTACCACCCACTTAATAGAACAAATGCCATAAGTAAAAAAGGAGGTCCATTCGGCCTCGTCCTGGCCTTGGTGCAAGTATTTTCGGTTACCCAAGGCTATAGGGCGATAATGTTTAGGATCGGCAAGAGCTTCCAAAAGTCTAAGCCGTTCCACGAGCCAAATCTGCAAAAAACGGGCACGATCAAAAAAAATAATAAAAGAAAACGGTTCATGGGGCGCAGTTTCAACGCCCAGGACCAGGCGCCAAAAATTCCAGCGCCCAGCCCTGGGCGCTGAAACTCATTGTGTACGCAAAAAAAAACGTGTATACGACCGCAAGGAAAAATCGATTACCTGCAGTAATAGGGGGCTTCCCTTAAAATGTTCAGATTTGGCATCCTTCTTCAGCTCATCCGCACTCAGCAAAGTCTCGGCAACAACCAACGGCATAATAGAATAGCAACTTTCCATCTGGCTAATCAAGGGGATCAACCTTATGTCACCGAATGCGCCATTGTTATTCGACAGCAAATAGTGATTCAACAAACAAAATACAAGGGCTCGAATATTCAATTTCTGTTCGGTCATATTCTTACTAGGCCTAAAGTGATGTTTTACAAGTTTTGCCAAGTTAACCTCGTCACCTACAACAATTTCAGCAAACATGTTATCATCTAGTCCTAGGAAAGCCCTTATGGTTGTTTTACCCTCTTCAATAGTGCCAGGGGTAACAGGAGTAGCATTAGTAGGATAACCAAGGATCGCAGCAAATTCATCTGGCAAAGGACATATTTCGTTGCCCCGAAAGGAAAAAACATGATGATCGGAGTCCCAAAAGCTTAGGGCAGCATGCAGAAAGTTATAATCAATATTAATTTGTTGTAAGCCTAAAAGTGCCTCTAAGTGGTATTCTTTTAACAAAGCCTTTTCTGTGGTAGTAAGGGCCCGTAGCCAACGCCTAACAGTCCGTTGGAGTGAGAAAGTAGGGATCGACATGGCAAAAGCAATGAGTAATTAAAACACAGCAAAAAAGAGAGAAAGAAATTGAGAGTGGTGGAAAATAAGGACGTATCTAGCCCCTATATATAGCTGAACGCACCCGGTGACATCCTGATCCCATTCGGAAACGCGTTAAGAAATCCGAAAGTCAAATATCACCAGGAAAAGACTTCCAGCGCCCATGGCTGGGCGCCGAAATGTTTAACGCCTAGCCTTGGGCGCCAGAAATGCAGCCCAAGGCCCAGATTTCACAAAACGCGGAACAGGAAAGGACTTTAAACCGTGTTGCTAAACACGAGGCCCTATTGCAAGTAGGATCAAGCCCAAAAGCACCTTTAGCTCCCAAATAAGCAAAAATAAACATTAAAACTTGGTCAAGCTTAGACTTGTCTCAGAAAATGCTTATGTACACTTTTCAAATCCGAATAAATATCATGGTCATTCTTCGAAACACCAAAAATGTGTGTCGTTAAGTCGTTGGTTTCCCAAATAAAAAATGTTTGTCTGTCAAAGGATTAATCCGGGCCAAGCTAAAACCGGATGTCGCCTGAAAACTGAAGTCGCACTCCACGGCTTCGCTAAAGTAGCACACTACTATAAAAGGTCGCTCGCACATACGAGCATGACCCCAAACATGATTACAAAATGCGAAAAACGACCGACGAGCCCCAGTGCTTGGGGGCTCGCGAAAAAATATACTCCAACAAGGAGCGCACAATCAAAATCACATTCCCGGACTACGCCATACACCATCTCATGTTTGGATATCTCGAAGAAAAAAAGCAGGTTCGACCTCAGAGAAAGGTCGTCATTGACACTTGTGCATGGTCCTCTGATCAAAGACCAAGTAGTGGCAAAAATTGAGCCGTAAAGACTAGCTCAAAACCACGAAAGCAGACGGTCGCAAGACAAAGGTCCGTCTAAACCCGTTGTCAACCCACGTTCAGGTTACAACTAAATCCGAGCATCCCTCGAAAGAATTCGCTCTTGCAAGAATGAATAAAAGAAATTCTCAAAAAAAGAGATCACGATGAAAAAATAGGAAACTTGCCCATCTTAGTGGGCAGGATCGCGTCACGAACCACGCGAGTCCCAAATTGAAAAACGAATTCAGGGGCGTCCACCCTCAGCGGACAGGGCTCGCCCACCCTCAGCGGGCGGGGTCTGCGTCACTAGCCGCGCAGGTCCTCAGTTTTCGAAAAATAGAATCTTCAAAAACAAAATGAAATAGGGGCTCGCCATCTTCAGCCGGCGGGGCTACGGCGCAAACCACGTAGGTCCTTATTTTCAAAAAATAAACACAAACAAATTTCAAAACAGATTCGTCCACTTCTATCGGACGGGGTGTCCACCCTTAGCGGACAGGCTCGCCATCTTTAGCCGACGGGGCCTGCGTCACTAACCGCGCAGGTCCTTAGTCGCTGCAGCGATAACTTTCTTTGGTTTTCCGTTTTTCCCAAAAACGATGTGAGTAGCCTTTGGTTTTCCGTTTTCCCAAAAACGATGTGAGTAGCCTTTGGTTTTCCGTTTTTCCCAAAAACGATGTGAGTAGCTTTTGGTTTTCCGTTTTTTCCAAAAAAAAGAGCGATGTGAGTATTTTTTTCTTTTTTCCAAAAATTAAAGTATTGGTTTTCCGTTTTTTCCAAAAAAGAACGATGTGCTGGATTTTCCTTCGTTTTACGTCCCATAAAAACAAGGGGGTTTTCTCGTTTAGCTAACCCTAAAAATGAGAATCTTTAAAAACATTTTTACCTCGTGATTGGGCTTGACCAGGCCCAATTACACTTTACAACTTTGATTTCGAAAACATCTGTAGCTACTCCCAATGACAAAGTGAGGGAGTTTCTACGCACCTTTAGATCCTTCCAATGACAAAGTGAGGAAGTTTCTATACTATCAGTTGACAAATCCCAATGACTCGTGAGGGATATGTCGACACTTCAAAGTGATGACCCTTAAGTCAAATTTTATCACTCGGGGGCTCGTGAGACCCTCGCAAAAACAGGTCACCGTGGCTTGTGTGACGCACTCCGTCTAATACTTTGACCATCGTCTTACTCCAAGACTCAGTCAAAGTGGGGGCTAACTGTAGACACCTACTTTTGTCCCCATTCCCGAAAGGGAAAGGTTCGATGATGAAAACATAAATCTCTACTTGACAACACATCTCCTATAAAAATAACGAATCTCAATCACCCTTCTCGTTTCACCCGAAACCTGCTATTTATAGAAACCTGCTATTTATAGAAACCTGCTAAAAATAGTAACTGTCGTAAAGGGTAGCTTCTAAAAGTGGCAAGTCATAAAAGATAGAAACCTGTCAGAATTAGGTGTTGCACTCCAACATAAATCCTAAATGAGATAAAAAACTACGAGAATCCTATTCCTAATATGATTCGGAAATAAGAGTTACGTATTAATTAAAATCCTAACGAGCCTAGAGTTCGTAACGGGCCCAGACGCATTCCGTCATGAAATTGATACGCACCAAAAGACTCGATTAAGTCTCAAACACTACGGATTTCAGGAATCCGAATCTGACTAAGAAAACAGCCCAGACCCTATTTTCAACGCCTGGCTCTGGGCGCCGAAATCTTCGGCGCCCAGGCCTGGGCGCTGAAAATACCTGGGTACGTGTTTTTCCCTAATTCTTTGTGGATTAGGGCTCTGCAATTCTATCTTTCCACAAACTCTTTTCTATAAATATAGCCCAAGTTCGACGTGAAAACAACACACAATTCATATTCTGAGTATTGACTCCAACCCTTAGCCTAAGCCTCACGCTGCGAAATTGTTCACGCGTTCTGTCGCAATCGATCCATAAATCGAACAGAAAGTATCCTGTCCCATAATTTGAGATTCGTTAAATAAAAAGGAGAAATAGCAAAGTCAAAGTGGTTAGTTTTCTGAGAACCGTGACGCACCTCTCAAGGGTGCGTCGTAATGTGCCCCTTTTCGATGATTTAATCGCTTTCCTCGCCCTTTTTATGAACTGTTAAACTAACTAAATCTGATTGTTCTACCACGCCTAACAAATATAATATTTTTGGGAAATTGGATTATCATGCTAGGTCCCTTAATGCTATTTAAATCAGATAATCGCGATCGATCTAGTATTATATGTTGCATATTGCTAAAATCAACTCAGATTAGTTTAATAGTTAACGCATGTCCCTTCAGTTATTTATGCTGAGCTAGTAAGGATATCCTGCCTCTGGAGTTATCGACGAGCGAGTACTCCTCTCGGTAGTTACAGTCCCCCGAACCCTCAATCTCTACCTTGCGGGTGTATGTTGAGAGATCCCCACACCAGGGATCACAAGGGAACCTACGGCCGTCGTGGTCAAACATAATTGCACTCCCTTTATGTCACGATAACCGGGTTTTGTCAGTTTTTCTCATTGTCGTTAAAAACTGAATGGCGGCTCCTATATTACTAGTCAATTGGGTGTAAACTCACAGGAAATCCAATTACACTTGATTGAATAAAAAGAATCGTCGCACCCACGAGGGACGAGGTCACGCATTAGCCTCGTGCTTTTTCGACCCCCTCACATGTATAAAATTAATCATTTAATTCTTTAAAATGTTTATCTATCAACTTTTTTTTTTTACTAATATAAAAGTTAATCAAAACTTGGTTAAAGTTAAAAAAAGGGTTAAAGTTATCTTGGTGTACAATAAATTTATTGTACACCTTATGCGCGCAAGACCTTTTGTATTTTTAGTTTAACTTTATTACAAAGTTTACTCATTGATTGTACTTAGTTATACGGAGTAATCGTGTTCAAATTCTTTATTTATTTTAGTTTGTATTTTCCGACAATAATTTCTCAATCCTTAATCTTATGCATTCTGATCTCGTCCCACAATCAAGTACTCCGGCCCTTCATAACTTGAAACTCCTCTTAGTTACATAAAAGTAGGTGGATTATGTAATTAGTGTAATATATAACAACTTATGTATTATGAAAATATGGAGAAAAAGGGGAGAGAAAAAGAGAGAAACTAATTGTCGGTTGTTCTATTCATATATAGGCATATACGAAATATAATATATACGTACACATACATATATCATATAGGGGTAAGGGTATAATGGGCATCCACCCTAATTTATATTTTATAACACTCCCCTTTGCATGTCCATTATCAAAACAATACAATGCCTTATAATGCGCATGAAATGCTGCCTCATTAAAAACCTTATCATGAAAACCCAGTGGGAAAAACCATGGTTAAGGGAAAAGAGTGCAACGCGCATTTACTCCCCTTAATGACAACATCACTGAAGACCTTTGAGACGGCGCAATCCAATGAGGTGAATCAACTTTTTAAAAGTAGAAGTAGGAAGCGCCTTATATAGTAAACAAATCTGCCAAATTTTCACTTGAACGAATCTGCAAGACATTTATCCATTCTTCTAAAGTTCATGAACGAATCTGCGCCTTATATAGTGAGATGCATGTGCTTTGTTCTATCACCTTTGATGTATCCTTCCTTGAGTTGTGCAATACATGTTGCATTATCTTCATATAAAGTTATTGGTGCCTCTTTCCCGGAGGTTAAACCACAATCTTCTCTTATATGTTGAATGCCATACACATTCACGACTAGCCTCATGGATTGCTAAAATCTCATAATGATTAGAAGAAGTAGCTGCAATAATTTGCTTCATAGTACCCCAAGATATGGCAGTACCTCCACATGTGAATAGATATCCAGTTTGTGATCGACCAATATGAGGATCAGATAAATATCCTGCATCTGCAAAATCAACTAAACCTTCCTTGGATATATTAGGAAAGAACAAACTCATATCTTTTGTACCTTATAGGTAACGAAGTACATGTTTAATCTCATTCCAATGTCTCCGGGTTGGGCATGAGCTAAATCTTGCTATTCACAGAAAATGATATGGCAGGTCTTGTATGACTAGCAAGATACATCAATGCCCCAATTGCACTTAAATATGATACTTCCGAACAAAGAATTTCTTCATCATCTTCCCGATGATGGAAAGGGTCCTCATCCACATCGAGTGATCTTACAACCATAGGGTTACTCAATGGATGAGCTTGATTTATGGAGAACCTTTTTAGCACCTTTTCTGTATGTGTTGTTTGATGCACAAGGATTCCATTCTTTAGATGCTCAATTTGTAACCCCAATTTTAAAAAAAAATCTTTCCAAGATCTTTCATTTCAAATTCTTTCTTTAAACATTCCACTGTCATGGCAAGAAATCTCTTTTGGAGTTCTAACAATGTTTAGATCATCAACATACACTGCAATTATAACAAATTCTGATCCAAATCTCTTTATAAAAATGCATGGGCTAATATGATCATTCTTATAGCCTTCTTTCAACAAGTACTCACTAAGACGGTTTTACCACATACGCCCAGAATGTTTCAATCCATAAAGAGATCTATTCAATTTGATAGAGAAATGTTTTCGAGAACTTGTTTTTTTTGCTTCTGGCAACTTAAATCCTTCTGAGAGTTTCATATAGATATCATTATCCAGTGGGCCATACAAATAAGCTGTGACTACATCCATTAAACGTAAGTCAAGTCTCTCTCTCATTGCCAAACTGATTATATATCTTAAAATTGTTGCATCCACCACAGGAGAATATGTCTCATCATAATTAATACCTGGTATTTGTGAGAATCCTTGTGCAACTAATCTTGCTTTATATCTTTCAATTCATATCACCATTTTCATTTTTCTTTCGCACAAAGACCCATTTATGTCCCACTGGCTTTACATTTTCAGGTGTACGGACTACATGTCAAAATACTTCTCTTTTTACAAGAGATTTCAATACATCTTCAGGTGTACGAACTATCCATTTATAACGGTGTTTTTTAAAAGCGGGTTTATGAAGACTGATGTAATGCATGCTAGCTTTTAGCTTCTATTTCAGAGAGATGATGCCCAAAAAGCTAGAATATTCCAAATAAGAATTCCCTTTCTAGCAAGTACGCCCATTTTGATCGCCGGCAATAGCTAGTTGCTATTAGTATCACTAATCAACTTAATTAATTGTGAAATGATATCCTGGGAAGACTAATAGTCATAGACGGGAAGTGATAAATCCAAGGAAATTTTTACTTCTTCCAAGGAAATCCACATTTTTTCAAAGATGATTTCCTTGGAAGAAGTGAATTATTCCTTGGATTTATCATTTCCCGTCATAGACTCATAGTGATGCATTAAGTATTACTCCCTCCGTTTCTTTTTGTTCTTTACGTTTGATATTTTTTTCACGCGTTTTAACAATTATTTAATTTGAATCGAAATTTCTCAATTTTTTTATTTAAACAAGATAAATTACGTTTATTTGTAATGTTTTCACTTTTATCAAAATTATGATATTGGGAAGTGAGAAAAATTTAATGTCACAATAGAAAAGTGTGAGAGATTAAATGACCCAATAAATTTAAATGATTAAAATAATAATTGAACACAAATTTTAATAGAATACCAAGTCATGTATATGATAATATAAAAGAAAATGTAAATAATATTTTGAAATATCCAAAAATAAAAACATAAAGAACAAAGAAAGACGGAGAGAGTATATTCTAGGATGAGGAACTTTATATAAAAGTTAGCACGACGTATTATTATTTGGTCTAAAAGTTATTTGTGAGTGGTTCAGTGTCACTTAATTTGTATGATCAAAAAGGAAAGCTTAGATTGCATGCAAACAAAATATTATACTCAGTGGGCTATACCACTTTACAAAACAAACGTGCATAAGTAACTGCAAACTCTTATTTAATGATGTCTTGGCCTAGTGGTTAAGACTGAGGGCCTGTGTACAATAGGTCTCAGGTTCGAATCCCCCGCCCCCATTTGTAATTTATATTGCCCTTGTAATTTTAGGAATGCCAATATTATTTCAAAGTGCATGCCTACATATAAATTCCTCGTCGTTAGTTGTTTCTATCACCATTTTTGTTTTCTTAATTACATAATCGATCTACTTGACTCTTTACTATACCAGTTACCACCATATATGATCAACGACATTAATATATATAGCAAGATCAGGGAAGTATTTCCTAAAGTACAAGTGGAGAAAGATGAGAGAAAATGTTGTAAAATCCTCTTGTTCAAAATCATGTTGTCTCCCATGGTTGTTCCCATTCAATAAACATGAAAGAAACATGGAAAGAAGACGAAAACATATGCATGTCCGGACTGATGTCCCTAAAGGTCACATGGTGATGTACGTAGGAGAAAACATGACAAGATTTATAGTAAAAATAGGGTTGCTTAAGAAGCCTGGCTTTGTAGCTTTACTTGAATTAGCACGAGATAAGCTTGATGACTCTTCAACTCCATTGAAATTATGGATCCCTTGCGATGAATTCGCCTTCCTTGATGTTGTTCGTGAATCGTGAGTCATGACGCTGCTGCCTGCAAAACTGTTACCAAAATGCCTTCTCTATTACTATTACCAAAATGCTTAATATTTTTAACATATTAATTGTATATTTTTAACATAGTCTCGATCAAAACGTGTATAAATTGTATCATTTTCAAAGTTATTGGTAAGCTTCGTTTTGGGTTTCATGTTGACAAAAATGTCGCACAGACAACAAAATAATGGTCGGGCCCGGGTTTATCGAGGAAGGAGAAAACCTACTCCGAATATGGAGGTCGCGGAACGATCCCAGGACACATAAAATAAGGCATGCGGTTTTTGTAGGAATTAGATTATTTATATTATTATTTTAATATATAAGCAATTTGTTAGAGGTTCTTAGAGTTTGTTAGAAGCACAGACTTTGCCCTGTATATAAGCAAGCATCAGCTCAACTTTTCATTTATGAATAAATAAGATTACAAATCTAGTTTCCTCATTTTCTCTCCAAAATCTCTTTCGATCACTTGATCTTCTTTATGGTATCAGAATTGAATCTCTCGCTTGAGATTTATGTTTCATCTTTCCTCTCAATTTGCACACTGAAATTGCGTAATTCCTTAAAGATTTGTTGCTAAATTTCTTGCGCAAACTCTAAAACTTGATCGAGAGAGCTGCAATCAGTTGATTTGTTGATCGCAATGGTGACTGAAAATTCTGAAAACTCTGATTCTCAGCTAAACAATGGAGACATTGAAGGTAATTTTGATCCGTATTTTGTTGTTAATTCGAATAATCTGACTTCTTCTTTAGTTGTTGTGGTTTTCAATGGTATGAATTTTGTTCGTTGGAGTAGAAATATTAGGCGTGCATTAATAGCTAAGAACAAATAAGGATTCATCAATGGTGAAATATTGAAACCAGCAGTGAATCATAAATATTATCCTAAATGAAAACGTGTTGATTTTATGGTTGTTAATTAGCTGGATTTTAAGTTCTATGAACAATGATCTTGCTGAGGATTTTGGATACATTGATAATGTTGTGGAATTGTGGAAAGAGTTAAATGAAAGATTTGGCCAATCTAATGGTCCGTTGATCTATCAATTGAAGAAAGAAATAGACAATCCCAATCAGGAAAACATGACCATAGTTACATATTATGGAAAATTGAAGAAACTGTGGGATGAAATGCAGAACCTAAGAGCTTTTCCTACCTGTACTTGTGGTGCTTTAAGCAAGTGTAGTTGTTTGTTCTTGAAAAAGATGGCTGAATTTGAAGAAGAGGACAAGATGATGAAGTTTTTGCTTGGATTGAATCGAGGTTTGAAGGAACAGTCACTAATGTGTTGTCCATGGATCCCTTGCCAAGCATAAATAGAGTGTTTTCTATGACTTAACAGATAGAAAAGCAAAAGGAAGTGAACAATATCACTCCTAAAGGATCTGTCACGAATAGTAGTGCTATGGCTGCACAAACTCACAAGGGTGGACAGTTTCAGAGGTTTGCTAGTGGACTAGGAAAGAAGGATTGGAAAGAGTTAAAGAAGGAGAAGATGTACAGTCGTACAGAGTGTGTACACATTGCAAAGGATATGGGCATACAGTTGACCAATGTTTTAAACTCATTGGTTATCCTGACTGGTATAACTCTATCAAAGCATCTAAGGGTTCTCAATCAGGTGGAGGCAGACTTGCTGCTCATGTTCATTCTTCTGAAGTTGGAGATAATCCCTTTGATGATACAGTTGGAGATGTTGGAGTTGTGAGTAAATTCTATTTGTCAGGAAGTTATAAAAGCAATGAAGGGCAAGTAGACACAGAATGGTGATGTCAGTGGAGCTACTTGCTCTTATGCCAACTATGCAGGTATAATATCTCACTCTTTCAATTGTACTGTGAATAAATTGGTTGATGAATGCCCGTGGATTGTGGATTCTGGAGCATGTGATCATATGACATATGATGAAAATATACTGATAAACAAAAGAGTTCTTCACAGTCCTATTAAGGTTGGTAAAATATTAAGGTTGGTTTACCAGATGGGACTCATATGAGTGTTGACACCATAGGTGATACCTTTTTAGGTGACAACTTGATGCTGAAAAATGTTCTATTAGTCAAGGGTTTCAGGCATAATCTATTGTCCATTGGTAGATTAATTGAACACACTGGTGTGAATGTCATATTTACTGGAAGTGGATATTCTTTCCAGGACCCTTCTAGTTCTATGCTGCTTGGTGCTAGAAAAAGGATACATGGTCTCTACTACTTTGTCAAACATACAGGGAACAAATTCTCAAAGGTTGTGAGCAATTCTGGTGTTACTTGCTAGGATCCAGGTTGCAGCACAGTGGCTAATGTAGTTGAGGATATTGTGAATGATGTAAACATGATTAGTTTGCCAAATAAAATTGATACTAGTGTTTCTCAGCCTAAGGATGGTCACAGAAATAAACTGGACCTTTTACATGCTAGATTAGGACATCCATCTTTGTACAAAATGAAATATGTCAATGCTGAATATTGTACAGGAGTTATAGAATACAATTGTGGTGTGTGTTACAATTCAAAGCATCATAAATTTCCTTTTCCTGTAAGTGACAACAAAGATTCTTAGTGTTTTGATTTGATACACATAGATTTATGGGGACCATATAGAGTTAGAAGCTTAGATTGTGCTTCTTATTTCTTAAATGTGCTTGATGATCACAACAGGATTACCTGGACCTATTTGTTGCATAACAAGATGCAAGTAGAAAGAATTGTATCTGAATTCATATCTATGGTTGGGACACAATTTACTAAGAAGATCAAAAGAATTAGGTCAGATAATGGGACTGAGGTTGTTAAAGAGTCGTGTAGAGCATTGTTTGCTAGTAACGGTATTTTGCATGAAAGGAGTGTTCCATATGTTCCTCAACAAAATGGCATGGTTGAGAGAAAACACAAAAGCCTTCTTGAAATTGCCAGATCTTTGAGATTTCATGCTGGTCTTCCAAAGAAATTCTGGGGAGAGTGTATTCTCACAGCTACCTATTTGCTCAATAAAATTCCTTCAAAGGTGTTAAACTGGAAAACTCCATTTGAGGTTATGTTTCACAACACTTCTGTTTATGATAAACTCAGAGTTTTTGGTTCTCTTTGTTTTGCCTATAATACACAGGTCAAGAAGGATAAGTTTGATTCTAGAACAAGGAGATGTATATTCCTTGGATATCCTGCTGGATTTAAGGCTTTTAAGCTGTATGATCTTGATGCACACACTGTTTTTGTTTCAAGAGATGCGATCTTCTTTGAAAGTGTCTTTCCATATAAAATCTCTACTCAATCTACTACTTCAGTTTCTTCGTCTTCTCAAATAGTGCAATTTGGCACTAAATTTCCTGATGCAACCATTACTCCTATTTCACAGATTTCTCATTCAGTAGATTAGTCTCCAAATCATAATTTTTCACCTGAATCTCCTTCTTCTGAAACATATCTAAACGATACTGATCAATATTTTCCAGATAACATTCCTTCATCACCCAATTCTATTTCTTCTAACAGTTCTGATCATGTTCATCAACCTGAACCTGAACCTGCATTAGTTCTTATTTCAAATCCTGCACTTGCTATTGGTCCTTTTGTCAGACAACACACTAGGAAAATTAAGCCTTCTACTGTCCTCGAGGACTTTGTTGGAGGATATGTCCCTCATAGACATGTTTCTTCTCCAACTAGCAGTGAATCTCTTACATTTTCTGTTAACTCATGTTCTCCTGATGTTGAGAATGATGACAGTTGGTTGATTGCTTGCACTTGACAGTTATGATAACTGGGAATCCTTAGAATTTTCTTTGTGTCCTTCTCCTAATGATCCTAAGTATTACAATCAAGCTAGAAATGATGATAATTGGGTTCTTGCTATGAACAAGGAAATTGAAGCTCTTGAGAGTAATGACACTTGGAACCTTACTCCACTGCCTAAGGATAAAAAGGCCATAAGATCCAAGTGGGTTTATAGAACCAAACTGAATCTAGATTATGCAATAGACATATATAAGGCCAGATTGGTTGCCATTGGCTATCAACAGGTTGAGGGCATAGATTTCACTCAAACCTTTTCTCCAGTTGCTAAGTTGGCTACTGTGAGAATTTTCATTGCTCTTGCTGCTATAAGGGGTTTGGATTTATATCAATTAGATGTGAACAATACATTCTTGCATGGTTTCATTGATGAGGAAGTGTATATGAAGCCAAGCCACCTCCTGGTTACATTAAAGCAAAGCCATAGGAAGTTTGCAAACTTAAAAGGTCTATCTATAGTCTAAGACAAGCTTCTAGACAGTGGAATAAAGAATTGAGTAAGTTTCTGAAAACTTTGAACTTTGAGCAATCTAAACAGGATTATTCTTTGTTTACTAGAACTCATGATGGAGAGTTTTTGGTGATTCTGGTCTATGTGGATGATATTTTAGTTACTGGAACTTCTATATCTTAAATAGAAGAGGTGAAAGCTTCACTTGATAAAGCCTTCACAATTAAGGATCTTGCCCAGTTGTCTTATTTCCTTGGCATAGAAGTGCACAGGAATGCCAAGGGAATTTTTCTCTCTCAAAGGAAATACATCAAGGATATTCTCATTGATGCTGGTATGGAGGATTGTATTGCTGCTCCTGCTCCTCTATCTTGTGGTCTGAAATTGTCCATTGATGAGGGAGATTTACTTGATGAACCTGATGTGTACAGAAGGCTTATAGGAAGACTCTTATATCTAGGAATCACAAGACCAGATTTTTCATATTGTGTTCAACATCTCAGTCAGTTTGTAAATTCTCCAAGGGTTCCACATTGAGCATATAGTGATGCATATTGGAGTTTTTGTCAATTCAGCAGTAGATCACTTAATGTATATGCTGTGTTTCTTGGAAATAATTTGATTTCCTGGAAGACTAAGAAGGAGCGTAGTGTTAGCAAGTCTTCTGCTAAAGCTGAATACAAAAGTATGTCAGCAATAGCCATTGAACTTGTATGGATTCAAGGGTTACTTGAAGATCTTCAAGTCATTGTTCCCTTGCCCGTGTCTCTGCATTGTGACAACACTTCAGCTGAGCATCTAGATCAAAATCCTATGTTTCATGACAAGACCAAGCATCTAAAAAGGGATATGCATTATGTGCGTGAACAAGTTGAAGATGGCTTCATATATCAAAACTGCCCATGTTTCGAGCTCTCAACAACTTGTTGATCTGCTTACAAAACCCCTTGCTTCCTCTCATCATCGAGTTTTATATGCCAAGCTTGGACTTATATCTAAGGTCCAGCTTGAAGGGGGAGTATAGGAATTAGATTGTTTATATTATTATTTTAATAAGCAATTTGTTAGATTTTGTTAGAGTTTGAAGCAGAGACTTTGCCTTGTATATAAGCAATCATCAGCTGAACTTTTCATTTACGAAATAAGATTACAAATTTATTTTCCTCATTTTCTCTCCAAAAATCTCTTTCGATCACTTCTTCTTCAAGATGTGAGATGAAATATTTCCCACGAAAATATTTTGCGTGGCAAATTGTTACGTGTGATGGTTATGGTACGTACAATCATGTTTTGGTTGTATACCCAGAGGGTCATCGAGGCATAAGTGGTCTTAGTAAGGTTGAGCTTTGTAGTAAGCTTTTTGGGATGAGGTTCAAGTGATCATGGAGTGATGGTTTGGAGGGGAAGATTGTTGTTGGTCCAGTCCACTTATGTTGCATAATTTATGCTAATTTACTTGTGCTTTATGTTTTAATTAAGTGAAAGCACAATTTTTCACTTTATTGATGTGTGGCACAATGTGCTGGGTTAATTATTTGAGAAGCCTAGGGTATCCTTTGGATGGCTGATTGGGGAAGCAAAGGAGATAGAGAGTGTGAGATCAACACACACACGAAAGGATAGGAGAAAGAGATGAGAGTTGTTGACTTGTTGCACGAGTTTTCATGGACATCCTTCACAAGCTGTCAGATGTTTCTGAAATAATTGGTCAGCTTATTGGAGACACATAGGGCCTCATTTAAATGGGTAGATCATCATTTTGGACTCCGTTTTTTCTGTGGGGACAAACCTACAAAATTGGATGATATTCTTCATTTTTTATCTCTCAATTGTTGATCTATTAGGTATGGAAGTGGTTGTGAGTTATAAACCTTTGTATGACTGATTGGGTTGTTTTTTCCTCAATTTTATCATAAGAAGAGAAAGTGGCAATGGTAAACTCCTCACAAGTCACGTGGTTTCTACTCTTTATATATATTAAAGGATTTTCACGTATAATTCATTTCTGTTGTTTGCATTTTAATCTTCTACATTTGGTTGTTAATTGTTGTTCATTATTGGTTGATTGTTCGATGATTATTTGGTATATTATTTGTGGTGTATTGGAGTTTATTGTTTTGTTAATTATCTTATGAGTGATCATTGTAGATAGTTGATATACTACTAAACCTCAACCTTGAGATTGGAAAGTAAACTCCTTTCCAATAAGCCAAGCTTTGATTGGTACTTATTTATTTATATATATATATATATATATATATATATATTTGATTGGTATTTAATTTGACAACATCTCTCGTGCATATTGTTCATTATGCTAGATACATAGCATAGTACGGAATATGTAACATTTTTTAAGAGAACTAGTTGTCTTTCATAAATTTGGGAGGAGGGAGACATTAGCAATCTAATTGCAATAAATTTTTCATTTCTGGAAAATTCCTTCTCTAATGTATCCACGCATCTTTAGATTTTTTTAATCTATATAAGCGGCATTATTTTATTCACGGCTTCATGAATATATCGTAATGCGAGCGTATCTTTCTTCTTATTTTTCTTGTGTTGTGCTTCATTACCACTCTTGGGAAGGTCTTCAAAGCAATCTTCCACGAACTCACATAAATCTTGAGAATGTTGATCCATCAAAGATAGGAAGTGTTCGTTGAGAATACGAAGAAGTTTGAGTTAAATTGCTTGTAGTCATATTTTAGCTCTGATACCCAATTTATCAGAGATATATGAAGTATAACGGGTAATACGATCGAAAATACGAGATATATGTAAAAAATAATATATGTGAAATAAGTAGAGTACAAAACGACTCGGTTGCAATAAAAATATGCTTTTTGAAGCATTAAGTATAAAACAATAAAATTCCAAGAGCTTTGTGTCAATTCTCCATAGTTTCTAATTCCAATTGCGCGAAAAGGAACCCCAAATCAGTATATGAAAAGCAAAATTACATTTATGCACCCGGGTTCATAATAGACGTCCTACCTTAGAGATTATAAGATTAAAGCCTTACCATTTTCAGTGATCACAACTACAGGGTTTCCATGCATATTGTTGCTTGATGCAGTTCATTAACCGTCTCATCCCCCATGGCACGTTGTACGTACAACCATATAGAATTAGCCTGCAAACATGAACCATAAAGGTACATAAAGGTTAATAAATCCCTCCCTCTTAGGTGTGGAAGAGGATCGTAGACGGGGGCCAGGAGAATCGAAATGTGACATATCGTACACATGTCATAACTAGGTAGATATATACATATATATATAGGGGGTTGCTAAATGCAGCATGATTTTACTTAACGCAACCCTTTTTTCTTTCATTTGTTTCATTCTGGAAAAAAAAAAACCTAACCCCCACTTTGATTGTTTTCTCTCAACCTTTTCCCTTATTATTTTTATTCACGTAAACTTGAATTTTTTTAGTGTAACGTGTATGTGATAAAATTAGATACGTATTTGGATTGACATGGACGATTTTTTTTGAATTGGAAGACCTTGGAATTGAGGTAATATTCGTTTTTTCTGTTTTTTTCGAGTCACTTCATGTAACTTATATGAAATATACACTTCCATTTTGTACATATTGAACAAAACAGAATTAGCTATTTCGTATAGATTGAACATAGTGGAACTAACTATTTCGTACAGATTGAACAAAATAGAGTTAACTATTTCATACAGATTGAACAAAATATAGTTAACTATTTCATACAGAAACCAAAGAATTAAAAAGGGTATTTCTGGTTTTATAGGGGTGCACCAAAGTAATTGAAGGTTGCGTATAGCAACCGTGTATATATATGATGGTATGTTACTACACGCCCGCGCTCAATATCAAATTTCCATTTCACGTTATTAAAAATTAAAAAGATGATACCTTTTCTCCGATTAGTCTCCCAAGAGCTAAAATTACCAACAAAAAAGTGAAATTAGCATTAGTTGAATAATATAAAAAGATTAAATAAAAGAGAAAAAGGAAAAGAAAACATACGAAAGGCGATAGGGGAACTAGGAAGAGTCAGAAAGAGTAGTATTTTGAGAAACAGGTTTCCTATAGCAGCAACTTTTCGGTAGGACCGCCTTACAGGCGCGTGTAGAAAAGACCGCCTGTAAAACCACGCGCGCGTGGCTTCACGCGCGATATAAATCGAAATTTTTTCTCTCTCCTGCTCCTCCTAGATTTGAAGCTCCGGAACCAATGAATTTGTTGTTAGGTTATGATACATATGACAATTCATAAATCATGCGGAAAAACCATTTAGCCAGGAATACATATTATTTACACATAATCATATAGCATAGTTTAGATGCATACTCTTTGTTGCGTGCCTTCCCTAGCTGCGCCCGAACCGAACAAGAACAAGTCTTTAGGACTCCAAGTGTCGTCCCTCCGTAGATAGTCCACAGCACGTCCGGATCCGCCTTAAGATTGACCAACTAGAATCGCCCTTAAGGTACTAAAGATTTTCGGCACTCTTAGGTAAGAAATGTGTCTGAATTTTCTCTCAAAAACTCACTTTGAATACTTGAATAATCTATGAAAATATGTGACCCTAGGCACTTATTTATAGAGTTATGGAAAGGGTTTTGGAATCCTATTAGGATACTAATTTATTTAATTATAACCCTACTAGGACTCTAATTAAATAATCATTATCTAATAGTTTTAGGATTTAATCATACTTCGAATCCTGATTGCTTCAGGATTCCCACCCAAGCATTGCACGAGCAGCGTACACCCGCGCAAGCCTTGCGGCCCACGCTAGGCGCACAGCGCTCGGCCCACTGCTGTGCTCCGCGCGCGCGCCCAAGGCCTTGGCTGGGCCTGGCCTTGCGCTGGGCCTGGTCGAGGCTTGGCGTGCGCTGGTGCGCGTTGGCTCGCTGGGCGACGGCCTGGCTTCGTGCTGGGCCTTCGTCTAGCGGGCCTCGTCCGATGCTAATTCGTACGATACGCTTCCGATTAAATTCCCGATTCCGGAATTCATTTCCGATACGAACAATATTTAATATTTCCGATTCCGGAATTAATTTCCGTTTCGAACAAATATTTAATATTTCCGTTTCCGAAATTATTTTCCGATTCCGATAATATTTCCGATTCTGACAATATTTCCGTTTCCGGCAATATTTCCGATTCTGGCAATATTTCCATTTCCGATAATATTTTCCGATACGTACCATGTTTCCGTTTCCGGCAACATCTACGACTTGGATAATATTTATATTTCCGATACGATCCATATTTCCGTTTCCGGCAATATCATCGTTTCCGGAGTATTCATTTCTTGCCTGTGACGATCTCAGCTCCCACTGAAACCAAGATCCGTCGATTCCGAATATCAATAGATGGAGTATTTAATGCCATTAAATACTTGATCTGTTTACGTACTATTTGTGTGACCCTACGGGTTCAGTCAAGAGTAAGCTGTGGATTAATATCATTAATTCCACTTGAACTGAAGCGGCCTCTAGCTAGGCATTCAGCTCACTTGATCTCACTGAATTATTAACTTGTTAATTAATACTGAACCGCATTTATTAGACTTAACATTGAATGCATACTTGGACCAAGGGCATTATTTCCTTCAGTCTCCCACTTGTCCTTAGGGACAAGTGTGCATTTCCTAATTCCTTTGTCGCTCGATGCTTGCTCTTGAACATAAGGTAAGAGTTGTCATCCTTATTATGTCCAGAGGTGTTTCTCGGTTTCAGAGTTCAACTGATCAAATAAACAGATAATCATAGCCTATGATTCATCCGAGCACGGCCATGCATTTCACAGTTTCTAGCTCTCCGAGTGGCCTTGTACAACTTTTAAGCATCTCATCCCGATTTATGGGAGGACAATCCCAATCTTGCGATCTTGAGATTAGACTTCGTTTGATAGGTGATTACCTGAGCGTTGCCTTTATAGCCTCCTTTTACGGTGCGACGGTTGGTCAACGTCAAAGCAACCAGTTCTCAAACAAGTAATCTCAAATCACTTAGGTATTGAGGATTTAGTGTCTAATAATTTTAATGAAATTTACTTATGACAGATTTTCATCTCTTACAGTAAAGTTTCATAGGTCTTGTCCGATACTAGTCTTCCCAAAGTAAGTATCTATGCAAATGATTATGACATTGCCATGTCCACATAGTTCAAGAAACAGAACTACTAGTCATCTTGCATTCTAATCGTCTAACGTTTTCTATGCGTCCAATTTTATAGAAAACTCCGACTAGGGACCATTTTCAACCTTTGACATTCAAGTTCACTTGATAGACATTTCTTAGTCACAGGACTGGTCCTGACAGTCTATCTTGAATATATCGTCAAATTGAAGGGACTCATCATTTAGTAAACCACAAATTAAATGGAAAAATGAATTCTTTTCATTTATTGTGAATGATTAACCAATAATGTTTTACAAAGATTTAAACTCTAAAACTTTAAAACATTAAACAGAGACATCAAAGCCATTCTCCAATATGCTTGATTCCCATAGCTGCAGTGTGCGAGTTGTGCTTCGCTTGCGGCAGAGGTTTAGTCAATGGATCTGATATGTTGTCATCAGTTCCAATTTTGCTTATCTCGACTTCTTTTCTTTCAACGAACTCTCGTAGAAGGTGAAATCTACGAAGTACATGCTTGACTCTCTGGTGGTGTCTAGGCTCCTTTGCCTGTGCAATAGCTCCGTTATTGTCACAATACAGGGCTATTGGTCCTTTAATGGAGGGGACTACACCAAGTTCACCTATGAACTTCCTTAGCCATATAGCTTCTTTTGCTGCTTCATGTGCAGCAATGTACTCCGCTTCAGTTGTAGAATCCGCAATGGTGCTTTGCTTAGCACTTTTCCAGCTTACTGCTCCTCCGTTGAGTCAGAAGACAAACCCAGACTGTGATCTGAAATCATCTTTGTCGGTTTGGAAACTTGCGTCCGTATAGCCTTTAACAATTAATTCATCATCTCCACCATAGACCAGGAAGTCATCTTTGTGCCTTTTCAGGTACTTCAGAATATTCTTGGCAGCAGTCCAATGCGCCTCCCCTGGGTCTGACTGGTATCTGCTCGTAGCACTGAGTGCATACGCAACATCCGGGCGTGTACATATCATAGCATACATTATTGAACCAATCAATGATGCATATGGAATCCCAGTCATTCGTCTACGCTCATCAAGTGTTTTTGGGCACTGAGTCTTGCTTATAGTCATTCCATGAGACATGGGTAGGTAGCCTCGCTTGGAGTCCGCCATCTTGAACCTATCAAGCACCTTATTGATATAAGTGCTTTCACTAAGTCCAATCATCCTTTTAGATCTATCTCTGTAAATCTTGATGCCCAATATGTACTGTGCTTCTCCTAGATCCTTCATCGAAAAACATTTCCCAAGCCAAATCTTGACAGAGTTCAACATAGGAATGTCATTTCCGATAAGCAATATGTCGTCGACATATAATACTAGGAAAGCAATTTTGCTCCCACTGACCTTCTTGTATACACAAGATTCGTCTGCGTTCTTGATGAAACCAAAGTCACTGACTGCTTCATCAAAACGTATATTCCAGCTCCTGGATGCCTGCTTCAATCCGTAGATTGACCTCTTTAGCTTGCATACCCTTTTAGCATTCTTTGGATCCTCAAAACCTTCAGGCTGTGTCATAAACACAGTTTCTGTTAAAACGCCGTTTAAGAAAGCAGTTTTGACATCCATCTGCCATATTTCGTAATCGTAATATGCAGCGATTGCTAACATTATCCGAATAGACTTTAGCATTGCAACTGGTGAAAAGGTTTCATCGTAATCCACACCGTGGACTTGCCTGTAACCTTTTGCAACCAATCTAGCTTTGAAAACTTCAAGTTTCCCATCCTTGTCCTTTTTCAGTTTGAAAACCCATTTGCTTCCAATGGCTTGGTAGCCATCTGGCAAATCGACCAAATCCCATACTTGGTTTTCAGACATGGAGTCTAATTCAGATTGCATGGCTTCTTGCCATTGCTTGGAGCTAGGGCTCGTCATAGCTTGTTTGTAAGTCGCAGGTTCATCACTTTCAAGTAATAGAACATCATAGCTCTCGTTCGTCAAAATACCTAAGTACCTTTCCGGTTGAGATTCCATGCGTAGATGATAATATACGTTACGATTATTTGTTTATAAGTCTATTTCTCCCTTAGAATATTGATGTACGTGACCTATTTGTGGGTTTATATGATGTGTTATATGTGATAGTATGTCATGGTAGCACGCGCATGGCAAGGAGTAACACCATTAAGAGTTAGAGTTTCGGGGACGAAACTCCTTTTAAGAGGGGTAGAGTGTGATACTAATTTATTCATTTCTTTTGTACAAAGTAGTCGTATGTAGCTAACCTTGAAGTCTTAGGACGAACTTCTAGTTAGGAGGCCGACCTTATTTTAAGGAGTAGTAGGTGTAATATGTCAAGTTTGTTGTTTCGAGTATCCATCATGAGAGCTAATATTAATGTTCGAGGGCGAACTTTGTTTTAGAGGGGTGAATGTAATTCCCCGAAGTTTTATTATAAGTGGGTCTTATCTGAGAGCTAACTGTAAAGTTCGAGGACGAACTTTGTTTTTAGGGGGAGTAGATGTAATATCCCGAATTTTCGGGTATTTTCTAATAAATTATTTTGGTAATTTAAGATAACTTTACAATTAAAATAAAGTTTTAATGAGTTTTAACAAAAAAAAACTGAAACTATATTTTTCAGATTTATTTTATAAATTTTCTAAAATTAAGTCTCCTAGTTAAACCCTAATACCATAAATTATATATACCCTCAAATCAAAGAAAAAAACCCTACTACAATATACCTTGGCCTCACGCATCTCTGCCGCCCACCACCATATTATCATCTTCATCAAAACCATTCTTCTCTGCAGGTAATGGGTTTACTTTCAAGTTTTATGATTTTGAGTTTTGGACTCTTCCTCTTATTTTCTTTTTGAATTAGTTCGTAGGTAGTAATATAGCCGATTAGCAACAATTTATCAAAAAAAAAAACTAAAGGGTGGCTTTATTCTTGTTAATACTCACCGACTTCTTTTCCATCGATTAGCAAACCTGCAAGCATTATTAGGCTAGTTTTGTCTATCTATATCATGCCTTATCTATATCATGCCTTGATTTATTAAACAAAATTAATTACTTTCAAATCAAAACGTGGACTTTTGTTCCATTGATCCCAATTGCAGTAACATGTACGAATAAGCATTTGATTGTTTTCATATGAAAATTTATTTTGGTTTTAAAGGATTTCATTATCTAAAGCAATATTTTGGTCTTGATGTCATAGGATAATTAATTATCCTTATTGTTTGGGTATGGAAGTAAGGAAAATTTCAGAGCGGCTTTCTTGAAATATGAAGTCGTCAGTACTAAATGGATTGTATTTTTATCAATGTGTCTAATATACGCTAATTTAGGCTCGTTAATTTTTTGTAATTGTAGACTGAGGCTACTTAGGAAACACGCGAGGAGACTACTAGTTTGAAATACGCGCGTGTTTAAGGTAATTTTCAATGTCCATCATCTTTAGGTCCCATTAGTAAAAAATATTTTAGACATATATATGTGTTATTATGTGATAGGAAGATTAAGTGTTGTGTATATGAAATATGTGATTTGAGTATACGAGTATGTATAATATGGGTATCATTATGTACCTTACTTCCTGTAAACTGAATTACTAATATTGAGTAACTTGAGCATAAATGTGAATGTGGGTGATAGTGGTCAACTGGTCATTATTTGTTGGAGTATAATGACGCATTAGTGAGTTGCGTAAGTGAACTAAGTGTAATGTGGACTAATATGATGCTGCAAGCAATAAGGTCGGACTGGTTATATTTCGGTTTCATGTGGCTACTTAATTATATTGTTTTGATCCTTGAGTTGGTCGTCTGTGTGTTTGGACCTTATTAAAATATTAATTACGTAAAGTGTAATATTAGAGGGAAAAGCCCGTAAGGGTTAGGAACAGGTTGCCCTTCTAGATGTTGTTCTATCGGTGCACTTTAGTGGAGACCCGGTAGGCTTCTAGTAGGTTTCTATTATTCTGTATTAAACTTTCTGCTTAGTCTTCCTCCTAATTCTATTGGTGCGCGGTCGCGGAGACCCATAGTCAATTAGTGAGGGGTGTGCACACTAGGGACATTCTGTACTCATCTTACTTTGGCCATTCTCAAGGGGTACGCGCGACCCTTAGCGTTCTTTTTCCCTCACTTAATTAATATTGATCTTTATGTGATAAGTCTAATAATGGAGTTATTAAATTGGTACTGGTTGTTTAATTGTCTATTTTATGTACTCAAAATGTTTTCAAACTAAAATTATTTATTTTACGGGATGGAGTTGGAATTACTCAGTTTATCTGATTTTTGGGAGTTCGTCTCTCTTGTCTCTTTTCTATTTATTTTTGCAGGTTGGTAAAGGTACTTGGCTACGAGTGAGGAGACGCTTAGAATAACCACCTAGTCAAGGGACAATTTTTATTTCAGTTTAAGTTTAAGTTGGTTTTTGTTATTCATTTTATGGGAATTGGTTGTAGTTTTTATGGGGCACCTTTTAGACCACTTAGTTAATTTTGACTTTAATGATTTTAAATTGTTTTGTTGCTTTGCATTTATTTTCTATGGAGAATAAATGTAGCAGTGACACTCCCAAGGTTTGGACGATTGTTTTACGATATAAAAACAGGGTTTTTGATTATATAAAAGGTCCAAATTTTGGGGGTGTTACACTATATCTTTGCGATCTACGCGGGGTAACATTTCTAGATTGACCATGATTCTCACCAGATTCTTCTAAAGATCTTTGAGTTTCATCCTGAATGTCATCTTGAGCATTCTCTAGAGTTTGTTGTTCGACTCGAATTTCTTCGAGGTCTACTTTTCTCCCACTTGTCATTTTGGAAATGTGATCTTTCTCCAAAAAGACACCATCTCGAGCAACAAATACCTTGTTCTCAGATGTATTGTAGAAGTAATACCCCTTTGTTTCCTTTGAATAGCCCACAAGGATACATTTGTCAGATTTTGGATGAAGTTTGTCTGAAATTAATCGTTTGACGTATACTTCACATCCCCAAATCTTAAGAAAAGACACATTTGGAGGCTTTCCAAACCATAATTCGTATGGAGTCTTTTCGACAGCTTTAGACGGAGCTCTATTTATAGTGAGTGCAGCTGTATTTAGTGCATGTCCTCAAAATTCTAATGGAAGTTCGGCCTGACCCATCATTGACCTGACCATGTCTAGCAAGGTTCTGTTCCTCCGTTCCGACACACCGTTCCATTGTGGTGTTCCTGGAGGAGTCAATTCTGATAGAATTCCACATTCTTTCAGATGGTCATCAAATTCATAGCTCAGATATTCACCGCCTCTATCAGACCGCAGTGCCTTAATCTTCTTGCTTAATTGATTCTCTACTTCACTCTGAAATTCCTTGAATTTGTCAAAGGATTCAGACTTATGCTTCATTAGGTAGACATAACCATACCTACTGAAGTCATCAGTGAAAGTGATAAAGTAGCTGAAACCACCTCTAGCATTTGTACTCATTGGTCCACATACATCTGTATGGATTAAACCCAATAGTTCATTTGCTCTTTCTCCAACTTTAGAGAAAGGTTGCTTTGTCATTTTTCCAAGTAAACATGATTCGCATTTACCATAATCCTCTAAGTCAAATGGTTCTAGAATTCCTTCCTTTTGAAGTCTTTCTAAGCGTTTCAAGTTTATATGGCCTAATCGACAATGCCACAGATAGGTGAGATCTGAATCATCCTTTTTGGCCTTTTTGGTATTTATGTTATATACTTGTTTGTCGTGATCTAATAAATAAAGTCCATTGACTAATCTAGCAGATCCATAAAACATCTCTTTAAAATAAAACGAACAACTATTGTCTTTTATTAAAAAGGAAAATCCCTTAGCATCTAAGCAAGAAACTGAAATGATGTTTTTAGTAAGACTTGGAACATGGAAACATTCTTCCAGTTCCAAAACTAGCCCGGAGGGCAACGACAAAAAGTAAGTTCCTACAGCTAATGCAGCAATCCGTGCTCCATTTCCTACTCGTAGGTCGACTTCACCCTTGCTTAACTTTCTACTTCTTCTTAGTCCCTGTGGATTGGAACATAAGTGTGAGCCACAACCTGTATCTAATACCCAAGAAGTTGAATTAGCAAGTATACAGTCTATAACGAAAATACCTGAAGATGGAACGACTGTTCCGTTCTTCTGATCTTCCTTTAGCTTCAAGCAATCTCTCTTCCAATGCCCCTTCTTCTTGCAGTAGAAGCATTCGGATTCAGAAGTGGGTTGACTGGCCTTCCTCTTTACAGATTTGGCGCCAGTTTTCTTAGTTGGGCTGGCCTTGTCGCCACCTTTCTTAGCATTCCTCTTCTTTCCAGATTTCTTGAACTTGCCCCCACGCACCATAAGCACATCCTGCTTATCACTTTTGAGCGTCTTTTCAGCGGTCTTCAGCATACCGTGAAGCTCAGTGAGCGTTTTGTCCAGACTATTCATACTGTAGTTCAGTTTGAACTGATTATACCCGCTATGAAGAGAATGGAGGATGGTGTCTATAGCCATTTCCTGAGAAAATTGCTGATCCAGCCGACTCATATTCTCATTGAGTCCAATCATTTTGAGAACATGTGGACTTACGGGCTCGCCTTTCTTAAGCTTGGTCTCAAGAATTTGCCTATGAGTCTCGAATCTTTCGACTCGAGCCAGATCTTGGAACATGTTCTTCAACTCACTGATGATTGTGAAAGCATCTGAGTTGATGAACGTTTTCTGCAGATCCGCACTCATGGTGGCGAGCATTAGACATTTCACATCCTTGTTGGCATCAATCCAACGATTGAGGGCTGCCTGAGTGACCCCGTCGCCTGCGGCTTCGGGCATCGCCTCATCTAGGACATACTCCTTTTCTTCCTGCATAAGAACTATTTGCAAGTTCCTTTGCCAGTCAAGGAAGTTTTTCCCGTTCAACTTCTCCTTTTCGAGAATTGATCGAATGTTGAATGAATTGTTGTTTGCCATATTAAAAACTACAATTGAAAAGAATAAACAAATAAATAACCATTCACGTTTTCTCTTAATAAACTTAAATCCTAGCATACATGCATAATTCAATGTTTATTAAGCATTTTATTCAAGTTATGTGTTCCGGCAGGTGTGAATAAAATGATTCCAAGATCCTAAAATCATTAAAGAACTAAGCACAGTTTGTCGACTTAATCCTAGAACATCTTAGGTAAGCAAAAGCCTTTTGCTAATAGTCTAGAAACTATTCTTGGTTGATAGGTACGTCTAAGAACTTATTAGGTAAACCTATCGATTTTGCCACGACATAAAAGGACTCCTTACTTATATCGTTGAGTTTCACCAAAACTAACATGTACTCACAATTGTTTGTGTACCTTGCCCCTTTAGGACCAATAAGTAACACCTCGCTGAGCGAAAACTATTACTAGATTGATGTAAAGGATATCCAAGCAAGTGTATATTTTGGCATGGCACCTTTTAACTCAATTTTTAAGTTTGGAACTTAAGGCTCTTACTATGTTGGTTAGATTTTAAGTGAACTAAAATCCTTAATCATGCAACATAATCAAGCCACAATCTTATGCATAATTAAGACATATTTAAAGCAATAAATAACTTAAAGCATGCATAAGATAAATGTGATCTAGTATGGCCCGACTTCATCTTGAAGCTTTGACTTCAAAGTCCGTCTTGAAAATCTCCGTGGGAGGCACCATTTTCTTCAAATAGGATAAGCTATAACTAATTACAACTATTTGATGGTACGCAGACCATATTTGAATTGAAAAATAACTTTGGTACTTTAGACCAATTACATTCAAATTAATGGTGCGCAGACCATATTTTCTATCCTATTTGGGCCATACTAGTCACTTCATAACCTGCAAAACAGTACATATACAATATATACCATTCACCCATTCATTATCATGAATGGCCCACATAGCTGGTTAGTAAAACACATTATGCATCACGTAAACATTTGCAGCAATTAATCAAGGGCACCAATAATCTACCAATTATTCAGTCCTTATTAATTCTAATCAAGTTGTTTTAACCTTAAGGATTTGTAGACCTAATCAAGAGTTTATGACTAAAAGGGCTCCCACTTAAACCAATAAATTCGTATGCTTTACTAATTTTAAACATAAAAATGTATTTCTAGTCTAACCGGAAACATACAAATTTAATTAAAATTTAAAGCTCATATGAATTTATAATTGAATCCAAAAAGTTTAATTTAATTTCAGTCGTATTTAAATTAATTCATGATTTTAATTTTAGTAAAATAATTAGAATAAATAAAATTTATTATAATTACAATATTCAAAATTAAAATCCAAGAAAATAATTTAAATTATTAATTTTAAAATTAATTAAAATTACGTAAACTGAAAAATTTCAAATTAAACATTCAAAACGATCTAATCGCAACGCAAACACCCTACGCATCGCACGCCCATGGGCCACACGCACACAGCCATCGCTGGCCATGTGCGCGCAGCCCATGCGCTCGTCGCATAGCTGCTGCATCTTCTATCGCAAGCCATCGCACAAGAGGTGCTCGCTGCGCGCACGCCAGCGCTCGACGCACGCGAGCCATCGCTCGCTGTGCGCGCTCGCCAGCGCTTGCTGCGCGCGCTCCAGCGCTTGATGCACGCGAGCCATCGCTCGCTGTGCGCGAACAATTGCGCGCGATCAACGCTGGGCGCAGCGCTCGTGGCACGCGAGCTTGCGCTCGCTGCGCGCGAGGCTGCGCGCGCTTGCGCGAGGCAGTGCGCGTTGTGGCGCAGCTCGCTTGCTGCCCACACGCGACTGCCATGCCTTGCCTTTCGCCCATGCCCATTCATCCATAGCTCGTGGCCCACGACACAAGGCAGGGCTGCTGCCTTGTGCTCGTGCACCATGCCCCTGCTCATTGCATTCGTGCCGCACGGGCGACGAGCTCCCTTGCTCGTCGTCGCATGCCCGCACTATACAACACCCCTCAAGGATAACACGATGCGTCCATTGCTTTGTGCGTGCAAGTTATATGAACGAATCGCATAAAAATTTAAAATTTATATTTAAAATTAATGACAAATTAATAAATAATATTAATTTCATAATTTTAGGGCGAAAAATCGAAAATTTATTATTCAATTGATTTCCGATTATTATGGATTCAAGCCTAGGTCATAAAAATTTAAAATTTATCATAAATTTACAATTTTTATGGTGGTTTTTAATCATAGGTTTCTAATTAAATTATAATTAATTATGAAAATCAAATTAATTCTAAATTATTCTAATTTTCAACAAATTAATCATAATTACAAATTAGATTGCATAATTAACAAGGCTAGGCATTCAAACTTGTTAAACATATACAGTAGGTCAATCAAAAATTCAAGATTTATCAACAAGAATCGCAAATATTTAATTTAACATCTTAAATTTACGAAATTTTGCATTCGAAAAACTAAAACCTTCGAAAAGTCATAGTTAGGCTTCGAATTTGAGAATTCTGGGTTCGGCAGAAAAAGACTTTTTTTTGTCAAAATTTTAGAATGCCTTTTACATGCGGAATTGACACAAAAATCACTCGATTTGGATGAGTAACGAAGAAACTGCCGAAAAACTGCGTACGTATAATTAAATAAACGCAATTTGCAATTAATTAACAATTACGAAAATTAATCACCCCTTCTAATTCTTGCAAATTTGTAATATTTAACCATGTCCATGCAATTTAGATTATGAAAATAATAAGAGCCTCGTGATACCACTGTTAGGTTATGATACATATGACAATTCATAAATCATGCGGAAAAACCATTTAGCCAGGAATACATATTATTTACACATAATCATATAGCATAGTTTAGATGCATACTCTTTGTTGCGTGCCTTCCCTAGCTGCGCCCGAACCGAACAAGAACAAGTCTTTAGGACTCCAAGTGTCGTCCCTCCGTAGATAGTCCACAGCACGTCCGGATCCGCCTTAAGATTGACCAACTAGAATCGCCCTTAAGGTACTAAAGATTTTCGGCACTCTTAGGTAAGAAATGTGTCTGAATTTTCTCTCAAAAACTCACTTTGAATACTTGAATAATCTATGAAAATATGTGACCCTAGGCACTTATTTATAGAGTTATGGAAAGGGTTTTGGAATCCTATTAGGATACTAATTTATTTAATTATAACCCTACTAGGACTCTAATTAAATAATCATTATCTAATAGTTTTAGGATTTAATCATACTTCGAATCCTGATTGCTTCAGGATTCCCACCCAAGCATTGCACGAGCAGCGTACACCCGCGCAAGCCTTGCGGCCCACGCTAGGCGCACAGCGCTCGGCCCACTGCTGTGCTCCGCGCGCGCGCCCAAGGCCTTGGCTGGGCCTGGCCTTGAGCTGGGCCTGGTCGAGGCTTGGCGTGCGCTGGTGCGCGTTGGCTCGCTGGGCGACGGCCTGGCTTCGTGCTGGGCCTTCGTCTAGCGGGCCTCGTCCGATGCTAATTCGTACCATACGCTTCCGATTAAATTCCCGATTCCGGAATTCATTTCCGATACGAACAATATTTAATATTTCCGATTCCGGAATTAATTTCCGTTTCGAACAAATATTTAATATTTCCGTTTCCGGAATTATTTTCCGATTCCGATAATATTTCCGATTCTGACAATATTTCCGTTTCCGGCAATATTTCCGATTCTGGCAATATTTCCATTTCCGATAATATTTTCCGATACGTACCATGTTTCCGTTTCCGGCAACATCTACGACTTGGATAATATTTATATTTCCGATACGATCCATATTTCCGTTTCCGGCAATATCATCGTTTCCGGAGTATTCATTTCTTGCCTGTGACGATCTCAGCTCCCACTGAAACCAAGATCCGTCGATTCCGAATATCAATAGATGGAGTATTTAATGCCATTAAATACTTGATCCGTTTACGTACTATTTGTGTGACCCTACGGGTTCAGTCCAGAGTAAGCTGTGGATTAATATCATTAATTCCACTTGAACTGAAGCGGCCTCTAGCTAGGCATTCAGCTCACTTGATCTCACTGAATTATTAACTTGTTAATTAATACTGAACCGCATTTATTAGACTTAACATTGAATGCATACTTGGACCAAGGGCATTATTTCCTTCATTTGTTACTTGAATATCAAACAGGAAATACTGCAACAACAGAAACAACGTCAGACACAACTTCTGGAAAAACATCAGAAACGATGTCAGACACAACGTCTGGAAGCAACACATCAAGTAATAAACTAAACACAATGGGCAAATAAACTAAATACTTTCATATGTTAACTAATTTTAGTTTTCTTTAACTAATTTTATGAATTTTGTAACTAATTGCTCCTAAACTGATTAAACAATTTAAAAAATTTGTAACTAATTTTAATGAAAACTTTAACTAAACATTTGAATTTTGTAACTAATTATGTTTTTTCTTTAACTAAATAACTGAAATTTTTAACTAGTTAACCGGTTAAAACTAATTGCATTTTTTGGTAACTAATGTCTTTAATATTTTAACTAATTACATTAACTGTTTAACTTTTTAAGTAAGTATACCACTTAACTTGGGCAAATTAAAATAATTTTAACTATCTCATTTCAGTTGTTAACTAATTCTAATGAAAACTTTAACTAAACATTTGAATTTTGTAACTAATTATGTTTTTTCTTTAACTAAATAAGTGAAATTTTAAACTAGTTAACTGATTAAAAGTTTTTGCGTTATTTTTTTAACTAATTTCTTTAAGATTTTAACTAATTTCTATTGATTCTTAACTAATTTGTTTTTTATTTTACAGGTTTAAAAACTAAATTTGATAACTTAACAGAGGATGAAATAAGAGGATCATTGACTGGATATGAAGCACAAACCCTTGATGAAATGTTTTCTCTTTATCAAAGACATTCAGTGTTGATCGGATTTTCAGTGAGGAAAGCTACAACAAGGAGAGTTCCAAAAACTGGAGAGCTCAAGGAACAATACTTTTGTTGTTCAAAGCAAGGAAAAAGAAGAGAAGAAAAATCAAAGAACAACGAGGAATTACCTTTACCATGTGAAAGCAAACCAAAAAAAGAGTCAAAACAAACAAGAAAACAAGATATTATTAGAACGGGATGCAATGCGCAGATAAGAGTGAAGTTGAACTGTAGTGGAATGTTTGAAATTAAGCATCATGTTATTGAACACAATCATGATTTAGCAAGATTGTCACTGCAACACTTTCATAGGTACAAATAATTAAACCAAACACTTTCACTAATTCGTTTAATTTCCTAACTAATCTGTTTAAAACGTGAACTATTTATATATTTTCATTAACTATTTGCTCTACAGGTCAGAAAGAAAAATTGATGAAGATAAGGCACAAGTAATTGAAGGGCTTGCTTTATCAGGAATACAACCAGCAGATTCATACAGATATATGTGTAATGAATCCGGTGACCCGAAAGTGCTTGGCCACACATTAATTGACCACATGAATTTTTCAAGTAGATTGAAGATGAAAACAATAGAAGGAAAAGATTCACAAGCAGTGGTGAATATGTTAATTCGCAGAGGAGAAGAAGAACCGGATTTTTTTTATCGTGTTAAGTTGAATGAGAAAAATCAAGTTATAGGCATATATTGGAGAGATGGAATGATGAAAGAAGATTATGATATATATGGAGACGTGTGTGTGTGTTTGACACGACCTTCAGAACAAACAAATACAACTTAGTTTGTGCACCGTTTGTAGGCGTCAACAACCACTGGAGTAATGTGATGTTTGGATGTGCCTTTATTGCTGATGAAAAAACAGACACTTTTGTGTGGCTATTGGAAGTATTTCTAGAGTCTATGGGAGAAAAAGCACCAGTAACTATCTTCACTGATCAAGATCAGGCAATGGCAAATGCTATTGAACAAGTAAGAATACCTTAACTAATTTGTTAATATTGTTAACTAATTGCTTCTTTTTGTTCACTAATCACTTACAAATCTTCACTAATTAATAGACACTCTTCTCTGATGTCTTCAGTAGTTTACTAAAAAGTTAAAATCATTAACTAATTCATATTAATACTTAACTAATACTATTCTGTGAATATAATAGGTATTTCCTCATACTAGACATAGATTATGCTTATGGCACCTACAAAAAAATGTTGTGTCAAGGTTTGGAGATTTAAAGGCTGACACGACATTCAAGGATACTTTTAAAAAGTGTTTATATGGCTGCTTCAATGAAGAACAATTTGAAACAACGTGGTTTGAAATGATTCAAACGTATGGGCTTCAAAATCATGAATGGTTTACAAATTTGTACACCATAAAGGAAAAGTGGTGTACAGCTTTAAACAAAGATTTTTTTTCAGCTGGTATTTTGTCTTCACAAAGGTTAGTTACCAACTGAAATAATTGATATAAATATTTAACTAATTGGTATAAATATTTAACTAAGTATTTCGATTTTTTAACTAATGTCTTGCAATGCTTAACTAATTGGTGGAGTTGTTTATCTAATTGTGTTTTGTTTAACTATTTGATTGGTTTATTTAACTATTTGGTTTTAAAATGTAACTATTTCAGCATATTTATTAACTAATTGAATATTTTTCTTTTAAAAAGGAGTGAGAGCACAAACAATGCCATTGGATTTAAAGGGAACAAATCAACTACCCTAACGGAATTCTTCCATATATTTGGGGCAACAGTAGATCGGTGGAGGTATCAAGAAGATCAGAATGAGTTTAATTGCGGAAATTCAATGCCTAAATTAGATTTTCCAATGGTTGGAATGATTAAACACGCGGCAAGTGTTTATACGCTCACCTTGTTTCGAGATTTTGAAAAAGAATTCAAGTATGCAATGGGTTGCATATCAACTATTCATCACATGGAGGACAATTTCATTGGTTATAAAGTACAACACGAATCATGGCCAGACCACACTGCAAAACATGTAGCATTTGATCCATCAACCAATTCAATTGCTTGCAATTGTAGAAATTTTGAAGAATCAGGTTAGCTAATTCTGTTGACTAAATCTTTTAAAAAGTTAACTAATCGTATTCAATTCTTAACTAATTGATTCCTGTACTTAACTAAATAGTGTCAGTTTTTAACTAATTGATTTCAGTTCTTAACTAATTGTTTGAAAAACTTAACTAATTGTATTCATTTTTTAACTAATTCATTTCAGAAAGTTCTTAGATTTCAGTTTAATTTTCTTGCATTATGATCAAATATTGCTCCTATTACAACATGCAGGATGGCTATGTTTTCATGCAATTCGAGTTCTACATGTACATTCTATAATCAATATCCCAGAGAAATATATTTGCAAAAGATGGACAAAGTTTGCAAAAAGTGAAGTATGGAAGAGAGTGGAACAAAGAGAAGATAATGGTATTGAAAAAAGAAAAATCACTCCATGGCGTTACGAGATGGCAAGAAATTTTTACAATTTGGTTCTTAAATGTCAGGACAGTGACGAGGCAAAAAAGGTTTTTAACTAAATGAAGGTTAACTATTACATACAAATTTAATACTAATTTCTATTAGAGTTTAACTATTTTTTTTAATTTTTTACTATTAGGTTCTGAGAGCTGCTTATGCAAGTGCTAGTGACAACATAAATAAAGTGCTAGAAGCATAAAAGGCAGCACAAAAAGATGCAGCTCAAAAAGAAGCAGAGGATGTGGCACCTACTTCATCATCATCATCATCAAATGCACTTCTAGAATATCCTGGTCAATTTTCACAAATAACAGTTCAGAATCCACCACAAATAAAGACAAAAGGAAGAAGTAAAAGAAAAAAGGGACACTTTGAGGTCAGAGAATCATCAACAGCAGCTAAAGAATTCGGAACATTTCCAACAAAACCACAACTATTTTAAAGATTTGTGTAATTAATTGAATATGAACAGGAATTAGTCAAAGAAAGTGATTGTGTAGTGAAACTATCAGACAAAATATTCAAAGAGAAAACACAAATATTTATATTTGATTTTTAATACTACTTCAATTTTTACTTCACATTATTTATTTATCTTGCAATTGTTTAACTAATTGCTTTGATTATTTAACTAAGCAGCTCAATTTATGAACTAAAGGCTTCCATTTCTTAACTAATTGGATTGCAATACTTGATTTAACCAAGTGTTCCATTTTTTTAACTAATGTCTTGCATTGTTTAACTAATTGGTTGAGTTGTTTGACTAATTGGTTCATTAGTGTGACTAAGTGGTTGGTTTGCTTAACTATTTTGTTCTAATGAACTGCACTAACTGGTTGGATTACTTAACTATTTGTATCAGAGACTTTACTAACTAGTTGGATTACTTAACTAATTGGATTACATTGTTTAACTAGATTACATTGATTAACTAATTGTTTCAATGACATCACGAACTAGTTGGATTACTTAACTAATTGTTTCAGAGATTTAACTAAATGTGCAACTAACAGTACCACATGTTAATTTGTTAGAAAAAAGAACCACTATCAACTAAAACCACTATCACCTAAAATGTTTGGCAAATTTCACAACTAGACCAACTCCTAAGTTGATTCACTCGTCAACTTTATGTCTTTTCATGCTCGGTTCTTCAGTTCCTGATGTGGGGGTTGTTGTTGCAGTCTTGGCTCCACGCCTTGTCATGGCATATGTTTTAAGTGGTTCAGAAACATCTTCTTTGGCATTCTCTGCTGCTGCCTTCTGTGCCTTCTTCAAAGCAATAGTTTGTAGTCTCTTCTGCACAGCAGCAGCCTTCTTCTGTTTCAGTTGTTCTTGCAACTGGGCAGTAGCCTCTTCTTCTTGTTTACGCCTCTTTTCGTCTTCTTCTTTCTTCTTCTTCTGTTCTTTAATCTTCTTCAGTTGACGATCATGGATAGCGGGGGCAATACCAGCTTTCACGGAGTTGAATCCTTCAATTTCCTTGAGCACATCTTGTTGAATTTGGTTCAAATCAGACAGAACTAAGGCACTACAAACCTTAGCTCTGCACTGAATTCTGCTTGAACGCTGAAAAAAAAAAGAAAAACAGACTAATTAGTAAGGAAAATTTGGTAATATTAATCCAACCTTTGGCCGGTTTTCTTTTATTAATCCCACCTACGACATATTTTTTAATAATCCCACCTTTACTACCCAACGACTTTTATTGGGCTTAAGTGACCGATAACTGGTGAAAAAATCATCGAGATGGTGATGAATTGATGATGATGACTGAATACATCTAGAGAGAGTACTTCCACGTAGGGATATATTACCGCCGACAATAGGTTTATGACGTGTTGGGCCCAATAAAAGACGTTGGGTGGTAAAGGTGGGATTATTAAAAAATATGTCGTAGGTGGGCTTAATAAAAGAAAATCGGCAAAAGGTTGGATTAATATTACCAAATTTTCCAATTAGTAATTGAGTTTCACAGTTAACTAATTTCTATAATATTTAACTAATTGTATTTCACAGTTAACTAATTGCCATATATACTTAACTAATTGTATTTCACAGTTAACTAATTGTCATGTGTACTTAACTAACTAACCAGTCTAACTAATTGCTTAACTAATTGAATTTCACAGTTAACTAATTGGTATAAATATTTAACTAATTGTATTTCACAGTTAACTAATTTCCATATCTACTTAACTAATTGGATTTCACAGTTAACTTATTGCCATGTATACTTAACTAATTGCCATTTATACTTAACTAATTTCCATATGTACTTAACTAATTCCCATATGTACTTAACTAATTGATTTCAGTTCTTAACTAATTGGTTGAATACTAAAATAAAATAAAATAATGTTTAACCAATAAATCTAAACAATTAACTAATTCTTTTAAAAACACTTAAAAATATTGAAAACACTTAACTAAAAGAGAATTACCTTGGAGAGATCACAAGTCATCTCCTCTCCGTCAAAAAAGTGCATTGCCATCAACAGAAAAACCCCACAATCTACATGATTAGGGGTTTTTGATCTTCCAGGGAAATCAAGATATGTCATTTCGAAATCTAAAAGCTCGGAAGCTGATGGATGATCAATTTCCATCAAGTAATTGTAGAACGCTTCAATCATAAAGGACATTATTGTCCTGTATATAGACAACACCTTCTTCGTAGAAATGACGTTGTCAACATATACAAGAGTTTTACTGTTGAAGTTGACAATTAGAAGAGAAAAGTGCTCCCCATAATGAATAGGCAAGTAAAACTGCAAAAAAATGAAGAAAAACAGAATCAGAAAAATCATAACTAAAAGACATAAAATTTTAACTAATTAATACAATGTCTTAACTATAACCTATAAATTCATAACTATTAAGAATACAAACTTACCATGGAAACAGTTTTAAGATCCCATCGGTGGTCATTGATGTCCTCCACCCAATGTTTCCAACTACTTAAAAGCTCTTCAGAAATTTGTTGTTCAGAGTCCATTGACTTCTCATTCGAAACAAGATCTTTTAGCTTGATCTAAAAAATAATAAAATAAATTTATTTAATAAATAGAGAAAAAACATAGTAACAAATTTTGGTGTAATGAATAATAACAAAGAAATAATCGTACCGTATACTCAGTTCCGAAATAGAAGTTACACCCTTGATAATTCAGCTCAAATTGCTTTCTATTTAATAGAATGGCCCAAGACTCGACAATATTGGATAAGATTTTCCTATCAGGGAGCAAACTTTGCATCTCTTCTCTTGTTATCTTATGAACCAAACCATAAACAAAAAGTTCAGCTCTGTTACACAATCATTAATTTATGTTAGTGTTTAAATAATTGATGTAATTTTTAACTAATAGGTTCTTGTGCTTCACAATTTAGTTAAGTTGCATATTTTTTAAGGCTTAACTAAATGACATGATTAGTTAACTAATACATGATATTCTCTAACTAATTGGTAAAAATTCTAAACTAATGACTATAAAATCCTAATTGATAACTAAAAATTCATAACTAATTTATGTTAACTATTTACTAAAAACTCATTACTAATTGATACACATTCTTAACTAAAACTATAAAATGAATAACTAATTCAGAAACACAACTTACTTTTGATCAATAAAATCATCTTCATGAAAACAGAAGTCCATTTTTAAGGCTTAACTAAATGATATGATTTGTTAACTAGTATATGATATTGTCTAACTATTTTGTGAAAATTCTAAACTAATGACTATAAAATCCTAATTGATTACTAAAAAATTCATAACTAATTTATTTTAACTATTTACTAAAAACTAATTACTAATTGATACAAATTCTTAACTAAAACTATGAAATGAATAAGTAAATACAGAAACACAACTTACTTTGGATCAACACACTCATCTTCAAGAAAACAGAAGTCCATAACCTCTTTTTCAAGCTTTGCCTCTTGGGAGAGAGTCTTAGGGTACCTAAGCATGAATGCAGATACACAGAAAACTTCTTCATCAGGTGAACCAAGTGCTATGCTGCAACAAAGATTATCATTTTCTGGTTGACGACCACCAGATGTATCACTCGTTGAAGGAACAGAACCAGAAGCAGCATCATTCTTTTATCTGCACCGCTACCATCACCAACAGAACCAAAAGCAGGAGCGTTCTTTTCACCTGCACCACTACCAACACCGGCAGCACCAGAAGCAGCACCATTCTTTTCAGCCTCATCATTACCAGCACCGACAGAACCAGAAGCAACACCAACACCATTCTTTTCACCTGCATCATTACCAGCACCGGCAAGACCAGAAGCAACACCATTCTTTTCAGATGCATCATTACCAGCACCGGCAGCACAACTGTTATTTTTCTTCAGATCTTCAGCATATGCAACAATGGAGTCTATAATCTCCAAAAATACCGGATCTCCATAACCAGGACTATCTGACAATTGTTGTCTTCCCTTCTTTAACGTACTGATATGCTGCTGATGAAAATTGGAAACAATGTATAAATCCCGGCAATACTTTTTCAATGCTACTTCCAACTCCTTCACAAAAAATGAAAAAAATTAGCTAAAACTAATAATAGTATCAAACAATGTATAACTATTTAATTTAATAACTTAACTAATACAAGACACCATGTAACTAATTTCTTGAATTACTTAACTAATATGTGTGACTGAAAAATAAAAAAATTGTTAACTAATTGCCTTAGTAGATTAACTAATTGGTATCAGTTCATCACTAATAAGTAGGATTCCTTAACTAAACCAAATAAAAATAAAATTGAAAAAAATAAATTGACTTACATCATCGCAGCTCTTTTCAATATCATCATTTGTCTGAAAACCTTCAGGAATAGCAAACTCAATCATCTTACTTCCCGATGCAGAATGAGGTATCCCCGACAAATCACCAAGAGACTTTGACAAAGGATAGCTCGTTAAATCAACAGCAGCTAGCCCAAAACCCATTTTCACCTCAGCAGCTACACGTTCAGATACTTCGTCAGGAGACCAATGTTGCACAAGCGGAATCTCCTTGGGCGGACTTACACCACGGAATAAAGCTCTTTGAAGATATATAATCTCCAAAAATTGTAAACAACCGCCAACTCTAGTATTAGTAATTTTTTCGTTCCACCTACATACAGCCAACCCCAAATGGTCAAGCACGTACTTGCACCAATTTTGTTTCGCAATTTTTGAAACATCCTCTACTGCCTTAAGAAGCTTAATGTCTACCAAACGGTTAGACGTGGGAGCCAAGAAAACACCTGTCAAACCAATCAGTTCATCACAAAAACAAATCAGTGAAGCAATTGAATAAATTAGTTAAGCATGCAGTTCAATTAGTCACACTGAGACAGTAAGTAGTTGAACAATCAGTTCACTTAGTTAAAAACAGGAATTAGTGAAGCATTTCAAGCATTTAGTTAAAAAAATCAAATAATTAGTTAAATTTTCATTACAATTAGTTAAGATGTGAAATAAAAATACTGAAAATTTTTCGAAACAATAAATCACTGAGAATATAAGTAGTTAAGTATTAAAAGAAACTAGTTAAAGAATAGAAGGAATTAGTGAAGCATTTTAACCAATTAGTTAAGGTAGAATAAATAATTAATTACAAAAATGGATTACCTAAAGCGTAAATCACAAACGCACGCTTGAATTCGTCTCCGTACTCGTTAGTATTTGCAAGATAAATCTCCACCTCAGACAAAGAAGCAGATTGCACATTGTCTTTTTTGTTATATTTTCTAAACCACCTCTGGATCATTTCAAACGTTCCATCTCCCTCAACCCTCTTCCTGGGTGTTTCTTCAACATCAACACCTTTCACCAAGGGCAGCCTAAACACGTCATACACATCATAATCATATAGCTGCACACCATATTTCCGGCCTTCCCCAAACTGCAGCATATGACCAACACTGTTAAATTTCTCAAGAATCCAGCAAATAAGCTTCTTGTTAATACCAGGAAGACGAATAGACAGCAGGCCACCAAATCCAATTTCAGTTATGGCCTTGACTTGTTTGTCTTTCTCCTTGATGATAGATAGCATATTAATGAGAGCTTCTGGTCTACAGATGGGTGTAAAATCCCTAGAAAAGAACAAAAGAACTTAAAACAAAGAACCAATAATGTAATAATTGGAACATAAGAGATATGACTAAATTAATAGGAAAACTACACTATTAGTTTCAGTCCATAACTAAATACATTGGATGTTTAACTAATTACTTGTACAATGACACTAATTGATGTCAAATCTTAACTAATTGGTTTCACAACTTAAAAAATTCAAATGAAAGTTTAGCTAGTTGAATTTACTGTTGAACTAATAGGTTTCAATCAATGACTAATTAAACTAAATGTATAACTAATAGGTCTCAGTCAATGAATAAAAAGAGGATAAAATTTATACCTATCCAACTCAATTGTTTTACCATCAGGCTCTACATACTCCAACTTCACTTTTTGTGTTTTCTTTGTCCCTTTTCTGGACGGAACAGCCTCATACCCTACATCAGCAGCAACTTCTTGTGTCTGTTTCACTAAATCAGGATCTGCATTCTTAATATGAGGATCATCCTCAGATGTCTTCGCTGCATTTTTTGTTCTAGCCATTTTGATACCTGAAAAAAATACACAACGTAAGTCAACAAATCAAAATTCAAAAAACAAATCACTGAAAAACTAGAAAGTTTGTAACTATTTAGTGTGTATAGATAACTAATGTATGTAAATGTGTAACTAATATGGTAAAATATGAAACTAATTCGTCTGTATAGATAACTAATTGGTTATAACTAATTTATGAAAACACATAACTATTTGAGTTGAATAGTTAACTAATAGGTTAAAATATGTAACTAACATGTTAAAATACATAACTGAAACATACATGTTGTTAAGATATTCTTAATTGTGATTATTAATAAATAAAAAACTAAAACTACTGATATCTTAACTAAACAACCAAAATTCTAAACTAAAACAACAAAAATTCAAAAGCATAGCAAAAAATAAATGGGAAAAAGCATTTTCAAGCAGTTCCAAAAGAAAAACACATAAAAATAATGAATCTGACAACCTGAAATTCAAATAAAAAGTACGAAAAATGAAGTTCTAACAATAATAGCACAAAAAAGAGAACAATCGCGCAGTTGTAGAAGAAGAATCGCAAAACGTAAGCACAAATCTCAGAAAATCACAACAAATACATGAAAATCTTAAAAAATCGACGAAAACCCTAACATAAACGGAAAATCAAGAAGAATCATATAATCGATGAAAAATAGCAAAAATGAAGAACAAAAAATGCACAAAAACGCAACGACATTAAAGTAAAACCTAAAAATCACAGTAAACCCTAAAATGAACACAAACCCTAACAATATACATGCATACCAAAATGTAGATTAAAAGCAAAATAAAACGAGTATACAGACTAAATTAAACTAGAAAAAGAGAAGAAAATCCAAAAACAACAAAAATTGAAAGTTAAATTGAAGGAAACACTTACAAAATCGAAGAGACAAAGAACAATAACGGAGCTTGAGCCAATTTCGGAAGAATAAATAGCAGAATTGAACCAAAAACGACCAGAAGTGAAGCGTGATTTGGAAGAAAAACGATCGGCGCGAAAAGATGAAGAAGAACCGTCACTTTCTCTCTCTTAAATGAGAACAGTGTGATTTGAAAATGAAACGAAAATGAAAATGAGGAAATAGATCAGGAAACCAATGTTTTTATAGGATCCGAATATTTTCGACCCGCGAGAATTTGGGATGTATTTGACCCGCGAACAGAACCCAGTATAAGGTGGTCTCACAGGAAAGACTGCCTTATACAAAAGTTTGTATTCCTATAGATTGTTATCCCGCACATACGAAGTACTTCGTATATAATAAGTGGTATAGTGATTTATCACCATATAATAAGTGGTAAATTTTACCTGGTAATTTTTTGCTGTAAATATCAACTACAGTGGCATGGGAGAGAAGTAAGTGGGAGGAAGTATTTTCGAATATCTAATATATGTGGCAACACATATATCAGAGTAAATGATAAATAGCTAAAAGACAAAATAGGCAAAAAAAAGTACCATTCATGTTAAAAAAAAGTACCATTCTGACAAAAAAAAAAAGTACATTTTTTGTTTAAAAAAAGTACCATTCGATTTCTTTTTGTCCTTTTTTCTATTTTATCTTTTAATATGATATGCATTTACGGAGTATAATTACATACTTCCTCCGTTCCAGAAATATCGCACCATGGTTGACTTTTACTCTTCTAACCATTACTTTGACTCTTAATATCTCAAATTGTGTCTAAGTAAAAATTATAAAAAATTAATATTTAGAAAATATATATCGATACGGATCTAACATGACCTCACATGAATAAAATTTCATTACGTACAAATCACAAAAAATGGCCAAAGTCGTAGTGTGAATAGTGTAAAAAATAAATGGTGCAATATTTCGTGAACGGATGAAGTATTAGATATCCGAAAATACTTCCTCCTCAGTAGAAGAGTTTCCGGCCTTGCAACGAAGGTGTAAGAAGATGGAGCATCGGCCTGGTGCAGCTAATCCCAAATCATAAATTCATACGTCATAACCATTAACCGCAAAATTATGTGAATGCTTTACCCGGTACCCTAATTTCTCAAATCGGGTCTCCGTTTACATTGCATAATCCTTTCTGTATTAATTGCATCAAGAAAACAAATGTGCCTTAATTGAGTTCTCACTTCTGACTCAAGTCACTCAACTAGACAAATCAAATAAAAGTAGGCGAAAATAAGGAATATAAAGCCAGAAAATAATATGAGATAGGGAAAGTTGTACATTATTTGGGGGCTAAGCCAGCCTTTGTATTTGTTTTCTAAGGTTTGAGCAGAATATCCCAGTGGAAAATTGTATCAACTATATATAAAATTAAAGCTTCAAAATCAAATTTGAATGATATATGTTTAGTGTGTAATACTTGACTACTTTAGTGCGTAATCAATACGAAATAGGTTGTAATTAATATGCAAAATATGGGTATTTATATGCAAAGAATAACCAACGGCTACTTTTACAAACACGAAAACTATCCATTAAACATCAAAATGGGTACCTTAAACATATGGGTATTTGATGAATTAAGTTTCCAAATTGGGATATTTTATGTATTGGAATATTGAAAGTCGAGGTTCATTTGGTGAATTACGCCAAAACTCAGGAGTATTTCATTAAAACCGTTAACAATAATTAAACACTACACAATCATTTATGTTTCTATTTTTCTCAAATGGAACTCGCAGAAAAAGTTTTCATTTCTATTAAATCATCCAATGACGTCTCTCTTTTCATTTCACAGTATAACATCAAGGGCTAGTCGTCCATGTACAAGTTGGTAGGGAACTCATCTTCTGACAGGATCGAGCCTCATTAACAACGAAATGCTTGATAGTTGATTGGTTAACCTATGATAGATGTTGAATCCTACTACATGTACACTAGTGCACAAGACATTTTGTACACCTTGTTTTCTATTGGTTGAAATGACATATTTATTGTCTTTCATTTTCATTTTTTAGTGGGTTTGATGATGTGTCAACAAATTAATGGTGGTGTACATGAAAATCTTGTACACTAGGTGTACATGTAGCATTTTCCATAGATGTTGGATCAGTAGTGTCTAAGAAGTCTTAATTGTACCATGCGTAAGGAATAACTGGTTACAAACTAGAGGGCCATTATCACTGCGGTTGCTAAATACTCCATAGATGGTAATTACAAACTAGGATTGTATGAACATTACAGGATTCAAGATCTGGAAGTTGAGACAGGATGCTCTAGCTCTCAAAAATATGCTAAATTAAATTAATTGACAGCCATTGGCAATCTTCTTCTTTAGTGAAACTGGGTAGTGGAATTAAAAACATCACCATAGAGACATAAACATAATGTATTTTAATCTAGCACCATGTTCAAGCACAAAATTCATATTGGTAACAAACAAAATACTTCATGTATATGGAAGAAAAAGGACGAATACTCAACAGGAATAATCTGACAGTAATAAACACAATGACAATGGAAATGGAAATGGAAAGAAAACGACTGACATTTCGTGAAAATTACTGGTAAACAATAGCTTCATTGCAGAAGGACCATACATGCAGATGACAATGTGACATAACTCATATGAGTGATGCCTCTTTGTTCTTCTGTGCCAATTCAAACAATTAAGACCTGTCCTATTCCCCAAACTCTCCATTATAATTAAAGTGATTAAAGCAATACACCCAAAAAGTCAATGATTCACTATATTTAGACTAATCTCCAAGCATAACTAATTAGTAATATGGACATCTCACTGCATCACTAATATTGCAAAGGATGACATGAAAATAACATACCAGCATAGAAGCTACAGAATCAATAAATCCATTGAAGCTCGGATGGGATTAAACGAAGAAGATGCTTCTCAAAGCTACATAGCTATTCCTCATCTTCTTTTTCTCAAAAAGCAAGTCCTTGAAAAGGCTAACCAGAATAAATAAATATATAGATATCATCATATCAAAATAGACACATTTGCTAAGCAAAGGAAAATGGTGGCTTTAAAGTTTAAAGAGACTGAAGAAAACTTCTTAGACCAATTCCATCTACCTCTCAACTTTCCCCTCCATCTGCATTTCACGATCACCTCATAGTTAGCAGCATTATGGGCATCATCTATGACTCTATGCCTTTGATTTTCACCCCTCCCTTCTCCAAGGCCTCTCTCCCATGGCAGTGACCACCTTTGTCCAAGTGACAACAATTTTCCTGCAACAAAAAAGCAAGAATGCCTTAAGCTATGTTTGGTTTGACATAACATTAAACAATGGAAATCACAATAGTTTATTAGTTTTCATTTATTTGGTTTTTTGCCAGAAAAGTTAGAGAGAAAAAAGAAATAGGAAATAGGGTGGATGATAGGAGAGGAAGAGGAAGGTAAGGACTCAGGAGGAGAATGTGCCTTCTATTCTTTGCAAAACTGTTTCCCATGGCTCCACTCTTGGGAGAACTAAGTTCCATCATTTAAAAACCAAATAGAGGAAAACGGGAAAATCGCTTTCCTGGAAAATGCCCCCAAACCAAACATTGTTTTAGTTACGTCACACCTTGCCAAGGCTCATAACCTTGGTAGGTGCAAACCTCCTTATTAAGTTCAATCCCCCATTAAGTTTACTAGAACAAATTTTAAATATTTGGGACTATAACAAAAATTGAAAAATAAATATCCAAGCTATATGTCAGAAGAACAGAAGTTGTCTGAAGAGCAAAAGCTTACTATTCTAAAAAGACTGTCCTCAATGTAATAACAATGTCACTAATGAGCAGCATCCTCCATAATAACAAATGTCACTAATGAACTGCATCCCAGGTTTTGAGCTTACCGCAATAGGATATTAGGCCACGATAGCTGCAAACCATCTGCATTGTCCGTCAAAGTGGTTCTGTAACCGTTGTCTCAACCAGAACTACATCCCAGATTTAAAAAGACTGTCCTCGATGTAATAACAATTTCACTAATGAAAGAAAATTCTGCTGCAGCCTCAGCCCTCAAGGTCAAAGGACATTACATCCTTTAGTCAAATGCTTGGCAAAGTATCCATCCTAGAAATTTCTATTATGCAGCTAATTGTCAAATGCAGGGCATAATTGCAAAAGACACCATTGTTCAACATCATACTCTTTTCTTCTTCCCAAAGAATCCTCATTTGAACAAGATCAAACTGACCCAAGCCTACCCTAAGACACCAATTCAAACAGTATTCTCAGTATCATTCTACAACAGCCTTAGGGTGGTGGATAAAAAGACAGCCATACCTCTGATTCATTGGTCCTTGAAGAAGATCATCACAAGCAATAGCCAACAATTACCTTATTACAAAACAACCATATATGGAAGCTTTGGCCTCTTGGACAATGTTAACATAGCAAATAAATTTATATTACGTGAACAGTATGTCATGAAAAACAAAAGTAAAACACCATAGCAAGCTCTGGTATCAAAGAGAACTAGACAGGATAAAAGAGTACAGTAACCAAACCAATAAACAACCGCAAAGCTAAAGCAGTGGAGGTATAAATTGTATAATGCATGCGACTTAGCTTCCACCCCATCCCACCTCCCCCCAGCCTTTAAACAAAAGAGGCAGTTTGAAGGAAACATAAACAGAACTATAAGGTAAGGCAATAGAAAATAAAGTTCCTACACCATGTACGCATCAGAATTATATCCTTAAATCTGGTTCCCACTAGAAGAAAAACATGGGATGATACAAGCAATGAATTCCAATTATTCGAATCCATACCATACAAGCAAGCCAAAGTATTTATTATGCATTGTGACCTTACGCCCAATAATCAGGTGGCAAACTAGCTGGAATTTCAAGGGAATGCTGTAACCATGTTCTTACAGAGAATAAATTTCTCTGTTTAGGAAACAACTTCATGAATGCATAAAGGTATAAAACAAATAACAAAGAAGGTAAACCTGAAGTTCATAAATTGATAGAATATAAAAGAAGGATCTCCAATCCCACTTAGATCTAACAAAGACTTACCAGAGACACCCCATGAGGCCATTGAGTATCACACATAGCAATGTTAATAGTTTAATACACTGTCGTCACTATCATTTCCCATAATTATTCTTCACTAGAAACACATGTCTGGTGACCCCCTTCATTTTATTTTGCAATACAAAGAACTCCAATTTAGCAAAAACCAATTACCTCCGTAGGTCTTTCTGTCCTACATGTCTACCAAAACCCATAGGAGCCGCACACATGCTGACCTGGCCCCAACACTATTGAAAAATTGTTTCCTTAAAAACCAACCTACACCATAGTAACAAATGGATAACCATCATCCACTAACAAGACATGTGATATGCGTAATAAAAAAGATGAATAATACTATAAATCCAAGCAAAATTTTCATTAGAATTGAGACCCCTTCCACCTTAGTAAAAGTAGAATTAAGGAAAAGCCCAAACTAACATGGAAATTTCTAACAACTCATTCCTGCTACCCCCCAAACTGTTGAAATAAAGTATGATGAATTGAAGATGGATAGAGAACAATGACTTGAAAATAAATAGAGGTGCAGGACGGGGGGGGGGGGGGGGGGGGGGGGTTGGTGTTCTGTAGAAAAATATAAGCAATGAAATAGTCAAAATACCTAACAAATACCCAAGGAGAAAAAAGACCTCTAAGATGAATTTCATGGGCATGGCATTTCTCTGCTCTGCGTTCTTTGTGAGGATTGCCAAAGCTAATTCCCTTCAATGGTGCCATACAGCCACAAAAAATCATCACAAAGAAGCCAAAGGAGGCCAAGAATGACATATTGACATGGATTGAGGTTATTAACAGGATCCAACAGCATATGGTGCTTGGTAGAAAGGACTGGAAAAAGGCTACATACAGATGACCTCAAGGGATGATGAGATGATATCTTGGTCATGTAAAAATACCTTAGTACCTTACATATGGGATTAAGGCTCTATGTTTGATCTTGTAAATGACCAAAACCGAAACACCCTTGTGTAATGGCTCTAAAAACCAAGTCCCACCTAATCTTTCTTCTACCCAGAAACTCCATAGAGCAAGAACATAGAAGATCCCCCGTTGAACTCAATCTCCCCATGCACATGAGATTAAAGAAAGAAAAAGAAAAAAAAAAGAAACACATCTAAATCAAATCAAAGAGCCTGCCAAGAAACACTATCTACCACAATTATGGCTGCCTATGTGCCAATTGCAAATGCTACATAAAGAAGCTCATATAACACATATAGAGTTGCTTTCCAGATGAAATTTGACATGAATCATAAATCAATAAGAACTTCCTAAATGTTAGTTGATTTAGTTAATCCCATATAAACAGCAATAACGAAAATAGCACTCCAGAAATAAGCGAACACTTCCAGAAAAGTACAAGAACATCTAAGATATTTAAAAAAATGAATCATAATAAACTATCATCCTTGAGGTAAGGGCCAGTTCTATTTTACATTACATCCTAGCAACTTAGCATGTGCATAGCAAACAGAAAAGCAGAAATCCATCCAACAAGCAATGTTTATTAATAATAACCCCAGAAAATGTTAGCATTTGAATAAATAAAAAGCATATAAACTCAAAATAAGTAAATATAAGTTAACTTGCAGATTGGGACACTGTGTATTCCACGTCTTATATTACTGGATGACAAGTCTGGCAACTGAAAGTAACACTATAACAGACTAAAGAATATAAGTTCAGATCATGTTAAATTACAAAATAAATGTATAACCACCACAATACTCAAGGCAGAAACCCCTGATCAACCACCTAAATGTGGCATACCAATTAAAAATAAAAAATAAAGGGATTAATTATCAACACCTATGTTACTCAGGTACTCGTGTCCAAAGCGAGTATATGTCCAAGAGTCTGACACGCTATTTTGTGATAAGTTTCCACGATGCTGGAGCAAAATGAACTGTTGGTCCTACCCATGTTGACACTTGTCTGAGTGTCGAGGATCCAGAGCACGTACTTAAGGTTAACACAAGTCAACACTCAGCATGATCATCTTAACAGCCCTTCTCCCAATCCAGGAATAGCATGTGTATTACTTAGACACAAACAGCTTGGCAATCAAATGTGTTGTACAGTTTAGTTTGAGCAAACACTGAACTAGTTCAACCAAACAGCTCCTCCCAACCCATAAAAAGCATGTCATATTAGACACAAATGGTTTGGAATCGAACACGTATAATTTGGAATGAGGATTATTTCAAAGTTCCCTGGCACAATTTTGGTCGAAAAACATTGGGACTAAATTACAACACTCAACTAACCACATTAAAAAACTTAAAAATTAAACCTCCTGTAAGTTCGCATTAATTGCTACATGCACATGATCACTAAAGGCCACCTTGCCTTCTTTCCTACTCCACCCCCCGCCCCCATCCCACCCCCATAATAAAATACATTTTGAAAAATAATTCCCCCTTGACAATCAAACCAAGAAAAAACAGAAAGAATTTGTATAACATCAACTTTGTATATAAATAAAACTGAAAACAACTTTCGATAGCTCATGAGACAAAACCTTTTACCTTATGTTTCATCAGGAACAATTAAGTCAATGGACAAAATGAATGCTAGAAGAAGACCATGTTGTCAAGCAAACAAGTTTTGATCACTGTTTGAATATATTCAAGTTTAATACACACTCTCTCGTATTGAGGAGCTGCAAAGACTAACCTAATTTGTTCACCAAAGTACCACTAATTAAGCATGAATACAACGGGCAAAACCCTGCTATATATGGCATCATTGCATAGATTCAAAGTAGGGCTAAAAAAGAATGGCAAGAAATATACACATGGATCGTGTCTCTCAAATGTACACAAGCAATATCTTGCCTCGTGGGATTGAAGTACATACAGCACATTGCTGAGCGCCGAATCAACTAATGATGCCAATCGTATCACATCTGCACAACAGGACCACACTTAACAAATGAGCCTGAAGGTCAGCACCAAAAACCCAATGCAAACAGAGACTGGGGCCAGCAGGTAACTTTAGTCACCTGATAACCCTTCATATCATCTAAGGCCCTGAATCAACCCCTCCAATTCCCTCCTCCCAAACCTTCTCCCACTTAAATTAGCATCTTTAGACCTCGCTGCAAAGTAAAATATCAACCAAGCCACCATGAAATAAACCTCAACTAACGCCTGAAAAAACACTGCAAATGATCGTCCAAATATTCGGGCTAAAACCCATCTCATAAAAGCCCCACACATAATCAACTCCAAACACTTCAACTGAATAGACTGATGAATCATTGTTGCTAACAAAAAACATCCTTCTTTCACGATTTCACGACCGCCCCCTCGCCTTGTATTTGCAATCGTGACCCACGAATCCACAGCAAACACGAATGAAACAATTGTGTCCATCAAGAACCAAGAAAACAGAAACCCTGATATCTCTTCATCATAACCGGGTACCCAGGGCGAACTAACAGAAAAGGGCATTAATTTCAACCTTAAGAACAGCTTAAAAAACGAGTACTGATCATGAATTTCACCGAAAAACCATAACCCCAAAATCTGAGTCAATGCATCTCTAACTGCCCACCTCATAAGAATAAACCCAGATAGCTTCTTCATCCCCAAATTCGACCCATTACAAATTGTCCCAAAAAAAGAAGCATACCTTCCCAACAAATCATTCACGACAGAGACAAACACTATACCAAGCGCCCAAGAATACGTAATAACAAACCCCACAATAACCCAACCATAAGCAGCTGAAAGCACACTCACAAGAAAGAACAAGGCTGCTGCATCACGGCGGCCCAATTCCAATCCCGGAACAAAGAACCGCAAATCCACAACACTTTCTCTCTCCTCCCCACCCATCTCCTGGATCACAATTCCGCCACTCGAATTAATACTGTTGTTCTTCTTCAACTTGGTTTCGTCTAATTCAATCCTCGAAAACCTAACTCCAGGGTTGAAATCATGGAGAGTGTACGAACTGGAATTGATGTTGGAATTCCTGTAATTGAAGAACAGGGATCGATGATCATCATCATCGTCGCCGGAGAAAAAGTCGTCATCTAGGGTTCCGACACGGGTGAGGTGGAGGAATGGACGGTGACGACGGTGGCGAACGGAGGAAGAAGAAGAGGAGGAGATAGAATCGGAGGGGTTATGGCTGTTGGCGGCGAGGTTGATGCGGGAAAGGAGGGATTTGATGGAAGGATCACGATCAATGACAGAGGTGACGAAAACGGTGCCATTTTCAAGGAGGATGCGGAAGGAGAAGAGGAGGAGAGAGAGGAAGAAGAATGTTGGGAGGAGAGAGAAGAAAGTAACAGCGGCGCTACGGAGGATTCCGGTGGTTGTACGGTGGTCCCATCTCGGCGGTGGATCGGCGTCCCTGCTGCTCATTAGTTTTAAATTGAATATTTGTGGATTTTTTTTTTTTTTTTGGGTTTGGGTTTGATTGATTTTCTTTTGGGTAGAAATTTTTGGGTTGTTGTAATTGATCATCCAGCTAGGAAAGGAAAGAAAGGTGGCCAACAGTACAACGTCATCAATCAATTAATAATGAACAAAGTCAGATATTTTTAAAAATAATTTCCTGATTTTTTTTTTTTTTAGAAAATGTTTTGATTATACCATTTTGCCACTTTGTTTTAAATCCCGTAATTGTGTTTGGTATGAATGTTAAAAAGGGGTGGAACGAAAACGAATAAGGAAAGGATAATGTTAACTATTCATTACTAGATTTGATGTTCGTGTAATATATGGGTTTAATACTTATTTGCTATTTAATTACTTAGGTCCTGTTCTTTAGAAATGAACTGAATTGAATGCTTCTGAACTGAACTAAACTGAACTTAACTTAACTGAATATTAGTAAAATAAATAATAAATTATAAATTATAAATAATAAATAATTAATGATTAATAATTATTAATTAATAATAAATAATAAACGATTAATAAATTAAAATAAAAAATAAAAAATGATAAAAAAAATTAATTAATAACTAAATGATAAATAATTATTAACTAAAGAAAAATTAATAATTAATAACAATATAATAAATAAGAAATAAGAAATAATATATAGTAATTAATTGCTAAATAATTATAATAAATGATAAATATTAATAATAATTCATAATTATTAATTATTAATAAATAACTAAATAATTAATAATTAATAATCCGTATTTAATTACTAAAAATAATAATAAATGATAAATAATTAATTATAGTAATTAATAATAAATAATTAAATATATATATATATATAATAATAATGTCTCTAGAGAGAGAACCTCCTCTTTCTCTCTAGATTTTTAGGTCTTCTCTTTTACTTCGCCTGTTTCTCTCCACCGTTAACCACCTCCGCTCTACGGTTTCGAAGCCATGGCGAGGAGACGGAAGGCACCGGCGAAGGTTGGTAAGAATGCAAAGAGTAAAGTAATTCCTAAAGCATCTAGCGCGAAGCCAGGGGGTTCGACGACAGCTCGAATTGGTAGTCCGCCAGTACCAAGAGCCGGTAGCTCGTGTTAGGTTATGAATAATACAATAATATAATTCATGCGGAAAAACCATAAAGCCATAATCCAAATTAATTGCCACATAGCCAATTAGCATAATTTAGGTTATATACAATGTGATGCGTGCCTTCCCTAGCTGCTCCCGAACCGAACAAGAACAAGTCTTTAGAGCCCCAAACGTTGCCCCTCCGTAGAAAGTCCACAACACGTTCGCATCCGCCTTAGGTTCAACCAACTAGGATTTTACTTAAGGTTTTACGTATTCGGGCTAGGCTATTTTATGTTCTCCCTTGAATACAAAGTAAGTAAAGAATATGATTTTCAATCTTTGATGTGTATTTATTTATGAGGGCCTAGCCTCATATTTATAGGGTAGGAAATAAGGAGTTTGAGTCTTATTAGGAAAAGAATTACCAACTCTACTAGGATTGAAATTCTTATCCAATTAGAATTGTAATATTAATTAAACTCTTAATCAAACCAATTCTAGTAGGACTAGGAATACTTAATTAATCCCAACGTTACTTGGCAACTAAGTAATCGGACTTTTCTTGGAGCCCAAGACGAAGAAACCAACGCAGCCACAATGGGCCACCCTGGTGCACGTGCCTGCCTAGGCCCAGCCGCAGCCGCAGCTGGCCAAAGGCCCAGCGTGCTGCAGCCTTGCCTTGGCGGGCTGCATAGCTACCGCTGCCTTACTTTCTTGGCGGGATGCTATGCTGTTGCTGCCTTGCTTGCTTGGCGCGGCCCACTGTGCTTCCAGGCCCATCGTCTGGGCGCTGGCGCTGGGCTTCGTTCTCAGCGTTATGCGCTCGGCCTTTGCTTGTCGAGCGTTGGGCCGGCTCCCTTGCCGGCTTGTCGCTTGTTGACCTTTCGATTCGTTTTCAGATTCCAGAATCCATTTCCGTTTCGAACAAATATTTATGTTTCCGTTAATATTTCTGATTCCGGAAATAATTTCCTCTTCCGGCAATATTTCCGATTCCGGTAATATTTTCGTTTCCGGCAATATTTCTATTTCCGATAATATTTTCCGATCCGATCCATGTTTCCGTTTCCGACAACATCTACGACTTGGATAATATTTATATTTCCGTCATGAACCATATTTCCGTTTCCGGCAATATCTTCATTTCCGGAATATTCTTTATTTTTTCTTTTGACGATTTCAGCTCCCACTGGAACCGAGATCCGTCATTTCCGAATGATCATAAATGGATTACTTAATGAATAATATATTCACTTAAATACTTGATTTGTTCACGTACTATTTGTGTGACCCTACAGGTTCAATCAAGAGTAAGTTGTGGATTAATATTATTAACTCCACTTGAACTGAAGCGGCCTCTAGTTCACTTGATCTCACTGAATTATTAACTTGTTAATTAATATTGAACCGCATTTATTAGACTTAGCATTAAATGCATACTCGGACCAAGGGCATTATTTCCTTCAGTCTCCCACTTGTCCTTAGGGACAAGTGTGCATTTCCTAATTCCTTTGTCGTTTGATGCCTGCTCATGAACATAAGGTAAGAGTAGTCATCCTTATTATGTCCAGAGGTATTTCTCGATTTCAGAGTTCAACTGATCAAATAAACAGATAATCATAGCCTATGATTCATCTGAGCACGACCATGCATTTTTCAGTTTCTAGTTCTCCGAGTGGCCTTGTACAACTTTTGGCATCTCATCCCGATTTATGGGAGGACAATCCAAATCTTGTGATCTTGAGGTTAGACTTCGTTTGATAGGTTACCCGAGCGTTGCCGTTATAGTCTCCTTTTACGGTGCGACGCTTGACAACGTCAAAGTAACCAGTTCTCAAACAAGTAATCTCAAATCATTCAGGTATTGAGGATTAGTGTCTAATAATGTAATGAAATTTACTTATGATAGATTTTCATCTCTTATGGTAAAGTTTCATAGGTCTGTCCGATACTAATCTTATCAAGTAAGTATCTATGCAAATGATTGCGACATTGTCATGTCCACATAGTTCAAGAAACAGAACTACTAGTCATCTTGCACTCTAGTCGTCTAGTGTTTTCTATGCGTCCACCTTTATAGAAAACTTCCGACCAGGGACCACTTTCAACTTTTGACATTCAAGTTCACTTGATAGAAATTTCTTAGTCACAGGACTGGTCCTGACAGTCTATCTTGAATATATTATCAAATTGAAAGGACTCATCATTTAATACTAAATCAAGATTAAATGGAGTATGAAAATACATTTCATATATGATAAATGTTCAACCCTAGTGTTTTACAACCATGGTCCTCGAACCCATATTTAAAATAATTAATGGAATTCAAAACTATGTTTGATTTCCAGTGCCACAATGTGAGTGTTGTATTTCACTTGTTGCATAGGTTTAGTTATCATGCTTTGTCAATCTTAATATCCTTTTTCATCGAATGTCTTTCGAATAGGATGATAAGATCTTTTGAGTTTGTTTATAATGTGATCTAGTTTTTCTTACTTCAATAGTGGTTCTACGCATTTTGCAATGAAGAACCATCAAGGCAGCAAACATTCAAGTGCAGTGAAGAACTCTTAACGTAAACAACTCTATTTCATTGCTTCTTCGGCAATAAGTACTGTACTTCAACTGTATAGGTTGCTAGTGATGCTTTGTTTGGATTTGCTTATCCAAGCAGTTCATGGATATGCAAAATACTTTTCGGCTGTATCTTAGAACATAGAAATTAATATTTAATTTCCCACGCAACAACTCATGGTCTTCAATCCATGTTGCCATTTCAAAACACGATTCGTTGTAGCTCGTCCTTGCCAATGGTTAACTCCAAAGGGATCTTGCTTGATCATTTTCCAGTGTTTATGCGTGTAGCATTGATATATAACATATATTTATTTCCTTGAATCAAGAACTATTCCTATGTACTTTTTCAAGTACCATAAGTTTTTCTTGATCTCAATCTAGTTGATCTTTACTTCGAACAATAGAGATTGGTATATGTTCGTCATGCCTAAAGCCATACCCTACATTTTTGGCGATCCTTATATTATATCATACATGATAAATTCTTTTGCAGAATAATTCCCAATTGAATTCTATTCATGTAAATTTAGCTATCCAATTTCAGTAGATATTGAATCCAGCTAAATTCTTTGACATATAATATGGGTGAAGAATCTCATTAGATTCTTTGATGTTTAACTTAGTAAATGCTTATACATATTTCAAACATTCATTACTTAGATTTATTCACATGGGTCGAATATCTCCAATGGAGTCTTTCATGTTTGATTTAGTAAATGCCATTACTTAATCCAAAACAGTATTCTAAGATCTTTTGAGTATAGATTTTAATATCCAGTATGTACTAAGTTTCGCCTTGGTCCATCATTGATGAATAATTTCAAATCTAAGTCATTAACATTTGATTGTTATTTCACAATAGAGAGATATGTGTGTGATACACATAGGACCAATTAAGTTTTACATGCTCCCACTAAACTTCTTATACACCTATAAGAATCTTCTACATTATATGAAACTAAAATACTTATTAGCTTCACTAAAATACAGTTCCAATCCCCAGTTGCTTGCTTAAATCCATACTTTGATTTCATAAGCCAGCATTCATTTCAAGCATTATTTGGATCCACAAATCCTATGACATGTCATGTACATAGTTTATTCCAACATTTGATTAAGGAATACGTTTTGTCATCCAATTGCTATATGTACCAATATGCATCATTGCTTGTATTATAGACTTGAGCATTATTATTATGCATGAGGTTTTAACACAATCTACGTCGTGAATTTGCTTGTAACCTTTAGCAACTAATCTAGATTTGTGTGACAACACAATTTCATGTTTTGATGGTTTTTATCCTTAAAACCAATTTGCAACCAATAGGTGTAAATCAATATTGCAAACCAACAAAATGTCAATTTTGTCATCAAAACATTGATTCTGTTTTATGGCCTTTAACCATTTAAAACATTGAGTCTATATATGGCCTCTAACCATTTTAGGGAATCTGGGTTTCGTCATAGCTTTCTTACAGGTCACAAACTCATTAATCTTCGTGATAATAGTTTGACTGCAAGTTGTAGGTTTCTTCACTATCTAATAGAATATTCTCATAGTTTCATTGATCTGAACTCTATGCCTACATAGGTATAGAGCTTCAAACAATAGAATATCAATAGACACTTGAAAGTCCTTTGAATATTATGTTCTCTTTGAAGCACTTGTAAAGTCTTCTAAGAGATGTCTATTATTTAAAGCCACTTCTAAAGTCCTTAAAGAATAAGTGTTCGGATTTTCTAAAGAACTTCGAAAATCCTCCGGAATGTCCGTTTATGTTTGTTGTTCGCCTCGAAGACTTTCGAGGTCTATTTTCTCCCACTTGTCATTTTGGAAACGAATCCCAAAAGGACACTATTTCGAGCAAACAAACATTATGTTCTCAAAAATCCGTGGTAGAAACAATACCCTTGTGTCTCATCACAATGAAACATATATCTATACTTGGGCCTTAGTTTGTCGAATAACAAACACTAAGCTCTCACCGAGTTTAGCAACTCTTTAGATATATATATAATTGAAAAAGTATTCTGAAATTATTTTTCAATAGCTTTGACGAATTTGGTTTAGTTTGGTGGTAGTTGAGCATTTTGTTTTAGAAATTATAGGAAAATTCTTTATGATTCATTATTGATCGAATCAAGTACCAATTGACTTCGATCATTCCAATTTAGATATACCATATCTTATGGAGCTCGATCGTGAAATTGTGGGATTATAAAAGCGAAAGACCAAATGTTGGATTATTCGAATATTTTATTTTTTTGATAGTCGGATTATTAAAATATATTTCCCCTTTTATTTCTCATTTGGATAGACCTGTCAAACGGGTCGGTCGAGTCGAATTATAAAAAATTACTTTGGGGGTACGGAATAATTCGCGCGGGTCAGTCACTTTCGGGTTCATGTTTATAAATGTTTGTTCAAGAACCAAAACTTTTAAGTTGAGAGATTTTAAAATGTATATTATATTTTTATTAATTTGGTAATAAATATACGGAGTACAAAATATGCGCAGAAATTAACAAATATTCATACATAAGTTTATAATTAGTCAAATAAAACATAAAATGGGGTATAATTTAAATCATATCATAATATTTTGTTACTATAAATACAACGATTTTCAATCGGTTATATAAAAAACGAGTTCGTTTAAATTTTGACACTATACTTTTCGGGCTAGAATAAAATAAATTACACGTTAAATATCTTATTTAAAGGCTTAATATTTTCGGGTCAGTCTGATTCAGGGAGAGTCAATTTTTAAAAGGTCACTAGACCGAGGGTTTCTAAACCTCAAGTGACTTGTGTCCACATGGACACAAGTGATCCAAATACAATCATCTTGAGTACCAATACATAATATGTCAGTACCAAAATGCAAAATTGCTTAGAAATACCACCAATATAAGTCATATGTGTTATTATTGGTATTCACATAATTTGTATTGGTACTAACATATTCTATATTGGTACTCCAAATTCTGTATTGGTACTCACTTGTGTCCAATATGGACACAAGTCACTTGTGACAAAGACTTCCTCCACTAGACCAATAATTAAAACCAGGTTAAAAGAATATATTGGCTTCTCCGGATGTGCAGAGGTTCCATTTTTATTATACCCCGTCGACTTTCTGTGACACACAACGCCACCAATCGAAACCCCAAAATTTTCTCTCTCCTTAGATGAATTCAATGGCCGCTCAAATTTTGCGTCGAGCTGTCGGAAGCCACACCACCTCTTCTCTCCGACGTCAATTCTCCACCGCCACCCCCATCACCGCAACTCTCTTCCCCGGCGATGGTATTGGCCCCGAGATCGCCGAATCCGTCAAACAGGTCAAATTTTCTCCCCTCTCTTTCATATTTACTTTTATCGAACTTTTTATTGGATCATATTTGTTTAAGATTCAGATTGCGAAATTTGAGTTATTGATGTTGATTTTATACGATTTGTAGATAATTCTAGATAATTGGAATTCCGATATATATTTGAATTTATTAAGTTAGGGGTTTCGATATTTGCAACAATCGCAATTAAGGTTTATTTCAATAATATTCCTCTTTGACGCTTCTAATGTGCATACTGATTTCTTCGTTATTCATAATAATATAATAAGTCGACATCTTAGTATCTGAAATTCGGTACTTTCAGCAAATTGCTGCCAGTATTATTTTTGTGGAACTAGTGCATATGTGCTTTCCCATCAGCTAATACAATCAATTAATGGCTCAGTATTGCATTTTTGTTGACTAAGTTGTTGAGTATGATTTAGCGCAGAGGGTGGAAATCTTGAGTATTGGAGATTGCTCCGCTCTACAGTCTGTACATCTTTATCGAAACTGTCTCAGTAATTGTATACGAGCATTTCATATTTTCACTTTGGATATTACACGTAAACTATATTGCTAATACTTACTCCATGGAAGTTTTAGATTCGTATTTTGAAAATTCTTTCATTCTATGTTTTGTTATTTTCATATTTTTTCTGTACAGGACAATACATGTAAACTGTATTTCTAATACTTACTAAACTTACTTTTTATAGCTAGATTTGTATTTGAAAATACTTTCATTCTATGCTCTGTTTTTCTAGAAAAATTATGGTTAGTATTCTAATTCAAAAAGCGAAAATATTGAATATTTAGACTTGGTGGGGAGGAGGGGGGGGGGGGGGGGGTTATAGTACGACATACGATCTTCTCTTTCAGCTTTATTAGTTATATTGTCCTGATGCATATCAAGGAGACTATTGATACTGGTTGTATTAAGCTAATACAAGTATGCAGCTTTGTGAAAAAATATTTACTCGACATTTGGATGTATGTGAATTCTGTGAGTCTGCTTTAGGGATGAATAAATAAATTGTGTGGTTACCTAATTGCAGATTTTTACAGCAGCTCAAATACCGATTGAATGGGAGGAACACTTTGTTGGGACAGAAGTAGACCCTAGAACCCAAAGCTTTCTCACTTGGGAAAGTTTAGAATCTGTACGCCGGAATAAGGTGGGTCTTAAAGGTCCAATGGCTACATCAATTGGAAAGGGGCATCGTTCACTTAATCTTACTTTGAGGAAGGAGCTGAATTTATATGCCAATGTTAGACCGTGCTTCAGTCTTCCTGGCTATAAGACCAGGTATGATAATGTGGATCTTGTCACCATCCGTGAGAACACTGAAGGCGAATACAGTGGACTTGAGCACCAAGTAAGTAACACCAAATTTAGATTTATGTTACTCGCTCCCGTGTCACAATGTTTGGCTAGTTGACTTTTTCATAAAGTTGAATAACGTGGTTAAAACCATTGGGTAGTTGTCTCTTCACGAGAAAACTGTAAAAATCACATTTCTGCAAACCATTTGATGTAAACCGAGAATTGTTTTCTGAAGCATTTATTTTAAATCATCCCGAAAAGGAGTGGAAGACAAAGTTGTGAAACAGAGTGAGTTATATCCCAGAATGTCTCTAATGTTATTTGGTTCTAATGTATATGATACTAGGTGGTTAGGGGTGTGGTTGAAAGCATCAAGATTATTACTCGTAGCGCAAGTTTAAGAGTTGCCGAGCATGCCTTTCAGTATGCAAAAGCTCATGGAAGAGCTAGGGTATCTGCGATACACAAAGCAAATATCATGCAGAAAACTGATGGTCTTTTCCTACAGGTTGTTCAAACATTGCATGTTAACTTTTGTTGCACTACCAAGTTCTTATTGCTTTATTTTGTTCATGTATTTATTTGTTTCTTTGATGCTCTCAGTGCTGCAGGGAAGTTGCAGAGAAGTACCCTGAGATCAAATATGAAGAAGTTGTCATTGACAATTGCTGTATGATGGTACGGTTATTTTTTTTAAACCATATAACTGTTTCTTTTATCATTGTAGAGGGAACGGCAGAATTTCTAGAAAATGAAATTTCACTCATTTACTCGATGCAGTGGCTCATATACTAAGTATATAAACACATTTAATTTCCATGCAAAGAGGGGAAGTACACATTTAATTTCCATGCAAAGAGGGGAAGGGGGAATCTTGTGGTGAATGCTGTATTTTTATATCGTGTCTTCCAAACTCTCTGAATAAGTTTTTAAGAGGGACTAGGTCAAACGTGATGGGAATTGTTGTTGAGGTCTGCAATCTAATGTGGAGTTCAAAGTTTCCCTGTATACAGAACTTCAATGCTTGACGATGATATATTCAAGTTAACTATTAGGTTTCGTTACCTAGAGTATTTGGTGCTGAGATTCTTTGTGTTATTTATCTTGCACCCTCTCTTTCTCAGCTTGTAAGCTTTCTTTTTCTTGTCTAAAGCTTAAGGCCCAGAGAAAAGAACCATTGTGAGTATAGGCTAGGCTATAGAACAATATATGTATTAATTATTTCTTTTTTCGAACAGCTTGTGAAGAATCCTGCGCTGTTTGATGTATTGGTCATGCCTAACCTCTATGGTGATATTATCAGTGACCTCTGTGCTGGTTTAATTGGCGGTTTGGGTTTAACACCAAGGTGAGGCTGTTCGTTTCTCATGTCTGAAGACTTTGAGCATTTGTATGTTAGATAAATCATTTGTATGGTAGTATTAAAATCTAATATAACACATCTCATGCAGCTGTAATATTGGGGAGGGAGGTATTGCTCTAGCTGAAGCTGTGCATGGCTCAGCTCCTGATATTGCTGGAAAGGTTAGCTTTATACAGTAGTACTGTCTATGATGCATCCAAAATGTTTTTTGTATTTGTAGTATGTCTGTATATTTGTTTGTGTGGGCGTGCATAACTGTATATGTGTGTGTGTGTATAAATGTGTGTGCGTGCACGTGTATGTGAAGCAAACTTTCACACTGATTGAGAATCACAAAATTTATGTCCTTGGCATGAGTTATACAATATCATTATCCAAACTTGCATATGGTGAAGAATGTCGTGCTCATGGATGCTTTCCCTCTCTTTGCGGTTGCAATTAACAGCTTCTCGTTGCACCTTTTGACCTGTTTATTTTCATCCAAATTGGATCACGAGATATTGGCTGGACAACTATGTTCTTTTTAAATATATATTTGGCTTAATCACAGTAAGTTAATTACAGTGAGGATTAATATATGGCAATTAGTGTTACCGGAAATTCTGTACATTTTGGTACTTGAAATGGCTATGGGATTACAAATTTGCTAGGTGGATTTGTTTGTTTAGTCTGCAAGAGTACCGTTATTCTGTTTATCATTTAGCATGTTCCAGAACTTCCATTGAGAGAGCTTTAGCCGGGGGAGTGAAAGAACTTCCCTTGATCAGCTGTTTACCGAGGATAATCATTCTGTAGTTCTATTTGGCCCGTCAACAGCCTTCACTCAAATCTGATACGTACTCTAGATTCTTGTACAAAACCCTTTGTTATTTTTCCTGAGTGTTGGTTGGGCTATTTTGTGCCACTGTATTTTAAGCCTCAAAATCGTCTTATCTCCCAATACGACGTGTAATGGTTGACACAGTGAGAAACATGTTGGACCTCGTAAATGCTTATAAAATTTCTTACGCTGTTGGTATGACCTACATTTTCTGACACCTTAAACACCAAAAATTTATGCTGAACAGTCTTTTGGAGCTTGTTATGCTGTGCTCCTCTTTTTCTGATTTTGAACATTTGTCTCCTAATAAATTATTTTACAGACAACCTATACTTTGAATTGTCATCACAACAAGCCTTTGCCAATAGAAATGTCTGTTAAGCTGTTGGCACAAGATCATTTTTTTTTTTTTTGAAAACATCAAATATTTGTTGATCATTGTAATGAAGGTGCATTTTTGCCACTAAATACATTCAGAAAGATGGCTAGCAAAACGTTGCAGTAAGAACAAAGACCGAGTTAACATCAAAGCCACGCGGCTTTCGTGGACAGGCCCACCTGCTAAATCAGATCTCTATCTCTACTATTAAGTAAATTTCCAATGTGAGATTGAAAGGAACAATCTAAAAATAGAGGATTTGTTGTTGATTGAAAGGAACAATTTGTCAAGGCTGAAGGTAGAGGGTTCATTTATTTAAGAATAGTTAAGTGAAGTGGCCATAGAGAGATGGAACCAAATGGATGGGAAAATCTATGGCATTGAAATTGTTGATTGAAAATAGAGGAGTTTCTGTTTTTTTTTTGGGGTGCGTGGGGGCTCTCAAGATATGCAAGATGGTAGCTGTTTTGTATAGTCTCTGTACATCAAAAAGAAGGCAAGGATACGTTGTTTATTGTTCCTTTATATATTTGCAAAAGCTTCATTTACTTTTTTTTGGCAAATAAAATTTTGTTAATCACCAAAAAGGAAGAAAAACAAACTACAAGTCCTCAAAACAACAAAATAAAGAAAAAGCTTCATTTACTTGAGGACATTGAAGCTATCCTACTACTTTGCATAAACTAGTCCTTCAATTGAGATGTTGTGAAATACTCCCTTAGTTTTTTTTGTTGTTGTACCCACTTCCCAAAAAGGGGTGTTTTTTGGTTCTATCTACTTTATTCTACTTTTGGTATACATATTTTACCATCTTACCCCTTTTCCCACGATAATTACACATTTCTATCAACTATGTTATACTATACCCACTGTTACCCCGCTACCTCTTTCTTACTTTCTTGGGTTTTCCACCTTTTCTTACACCCAGTCACCTCTCCTCGAAACAAGAGTCTACGGTAATTTGGGTAGATAAGAAAAAAAGGTTGGAGTATATTTTTGGTGGGAAATATTAGAGATATTGACCTTTCTAATGCATTTCCTTTGTTTATTCATCTGAAATGTTCCCCAATTTCCATCTTCATTTTCCTGCTTCATATATGTAACTGTGATTTCTCTAGTTCATTATCCTTGAAATCCTAAAATACCCTTGAATCACCAAATTATAAAAGGATATCCAACTGTAGTGGACTGGCCTAATTAAGAGGGGTAGTGTTGGTGTTGTGCTATGAGTTTGTTAGGAGATTATGTTTTTTTTGAGGAAATGTAAAAAATTATGTTACTTGGACTTTTAATTTTATCCCAAGTACTCATGGTCGGGTCCTTGACACTTGGACATGGGTATGGACACTGGACACTTCATTTTGGACCAAAATAATGAAATCTTTTCACAAAAAAGCCGAGTAGGACACCTGACACGTACCCTTGTACGGTATGGGTACCCGAGTCCGAGTAACATAGGTTAAGATTAGCTTAGAGAGGAAGGAAAAGAGTTAGAGGAGAGGGGGGGGGGGGGGTAAGTGAATCAGAAATGCTATAAACAGAGGACTAGAGGAGATAAGAAAGAGAAATTATGTAGATATTAGTGAGAATTTCCTTTAGTGTGCTCAATGAAGAACTATTGGAGATGAGTTCTGAATTCTGTTGTTGGATGATATCAGGTGGAGGTTGATTTGGTGTTAGCCTGTTTGGAGCTTGTGGTTTGGAGAAATATGAAGAGCAATTAATGTTTGCTGTTGTGATGGAAAGGTGAGCTATGTGATTTGGGTTTATACTTCAGAAATATAGTATGAAGAAGTGAGTTCAGCTATGGAAAAAAGGGGTCAGAAAATTGTGTTAAAGAATGGTGGACTTTGAACAATGGTTGAAGGGGGGGGGGGGGGGGGGGGAAGGGGTGGTGGTGGTGGTGGTGGTAGTGAGATCGGGCTGCTATAAAGTGTAATCATACTCAGGCCCTATGCCCCTACCTCATTTCTCTTGAGTGGACTAGTGCTGGAGGTTTGTCGGGGTGAAGAAATCAAGAGGGTCATGCCTTTGATGGTTGCATGTGAGCTTAGTGTTGGAGTTCTTGGGTTTTAAAACTGGTGAATGCCATTAAGCTAAGATACTACCTCCAAGTTCACTCAGTTTGCAAGTTTTAAAAGGGATCGGGGTGAGAGTGAAAGAGCTACGAGCTCGTGGAAGGGGATTAAGTGTAATGTTATACGGTCATTGCGGAAAGTGGCAAATGTTGTCTACCTTATTTCTTAGCAATTTGGCTGACAAAGAATCAATGATACAAATCAATCCAACCAACTCCTAATCTGAGGTAGCTGTAGAAAGGAAAAGAACAAAGATTTTATCATGAGAGTTTCAGCTGCTACACTAATTGAGTTTGTTGGAATATCGCAAGATCTCCAACCAATTCATATGGATTTTCGTGGGTGACCAAAATATTACTTCTTAGTTGATTGCAAGTTCTATATGCGGTGTGTCTGTTTTGTTTGTTATCATTTAGGATGGGATTTCATACTCAAGTGTTGTGCTGAAATAACCAGAGAGTTAAGCAAGACGTGTCATGTGTGGAGTGTATATTTTTTCGGGTGGGAGAAGTTGCAATGAAGTGGGATAAGCAGGAGGGTTTGGTCTCTCAAAGAGTTAAAAAAGCAATAACAGTATGACAAAATGCTTATACAAAATAACATAATCTTTGTCAAAACTGTGCTACTAATGATTCGATTATTAAATTTGATGCTTTGGAAAAAAACCGTGAGAACTTTTAATGCCACTACTCTTAAATGTTTGGCAATACCAAAACTACAACTGGGGCAGCCTTTCCAAATTAATTTAGGTGAAAAGTGAATGTAATCTACCAAGTATATGCATGCTTTACTCAATTTTTTATGGCATGCACAATACGGTAATTATTAAACTTTGGTTCAAGTTCTTGATTCGCATGACAACCTATTTGCTAATCTTACATGTGTTGAATTCACAGAACATGGCGAATCCAACTGCTTTGCTTCTAAGTGCTGTGACCATGCTACGACACTTGGAACTTAATGACAAAGCTGATATAGTTCAGAATGCTGTTCTGAAAACAATTGCTGAAGGACATTATCGAACCATCGATCTTGGTGGCAAAGCTTCAACAACAGACTTCACGAAAGCAATTTGTGATAATCTTTGAACTCATTCTACATGAGCGGTTTCTGCAGTGTATTTACTAAGTTCAAAACCATATTTTCAATTTGTTTTGGAAGGAGATTAGCTTTGCTGTCAACGAAGACCTTTGCGGCAGGTTCATCTTCTCGGAGGAGTGAGCAACACAACCTCATTTTATTGATAGATTCTTTTTAGCATTTACCTAAGCATAATCTGAAGCACCGAGGTTTGTACGAGTCTGCTAATTTTACCAAATACGAATAAAGGGGATTTTGATGTTTCAGCTCTTTTGGCCTTGTTACCTATGCAATGTGTTAATAAATTTTGCTTCTGGTAATTTATTCCAGATGATATTTGAGATACAACTGATATCGTGATTTTAAATATTTTTATATTGTACATTTTTTGTGGAGGAATTGTTGATTTTCAATTTCTGAGAAGAATGGTATCAATTGAAATAGGCTATTTACAGCTACCAAAGTCTCCCTCTCCCATCTGAGTTGCGGCTTTTTACACGACGACTGTCAACTTGGTGAAGCTGACGACAGATAGGATGCCATATAATTGGACCGATAACTGGGGTGTATGGTTCTTCCAACGAGTGTTTATTTTATTTGGCGAAGTCAACCAACGTTAGGAGAAGTTGGAGTTCTCCCGTAGGATAGTGCTTATTGCCCAAATTTTTGGCTGCATAGCTATGCATGTAATTCTGCATGCATATGAGCTTCAATGCTTCGTTTTAGTAGTTTCAGACTTCTTTTTTTAGTGCATTATTATGTTTCCTTTTTTTAAAATAAAAAAATTTAAATAAATAAAATAAATTAAAATTTTTTATTACACATGTTTTCCAGAAAAAAAAAAAAACATCTCATTATTTTAGTAAGCTGGAAGCACACATAAGGAACAAACAAATGGACATTTAAAGTAATTTAATGAACATTCATGTTCAGAAAATGAACATGACATTTATTTTCTATGTCCATCCTCTATTTAAGTGGTTGTTGCCTCTTCTCTTTCTAGGCTTCTAATTTTTCAGCTTCCTTCCTTTCGGCTTTCACTTTTTTCGCTACAACGATCTCTTTTCTCTTTCTTTTTCTTACTTATTTGTAGATTCTTTCTTGGTTGCTCATGCCTTCAATTCTTCTTCAATTCTTACAGCCTCTCTTAATACCATATCTTCCATTTCTAAATCAGTCTTCTTCGTTTGTTGTCGCATTCTTATTGAACTTTTTCTTCCTGCAGGAAAATCATAATGTTTTTAATTGAACATTATTCTGTATAAGTTGAACATAAGACTGAGAAACTGAACATCACACAAAAGTATTCTTATTTATGAAAATATCATAGTTTAATTAATAAGTTGAATTTAATTGAACATGAGACTTGAGAAACTGAACATCACACAAAAGTGTTCTTATTTCTGAACATCATCTATTATAAATTGAATTTTATATTTTATAAGTTGAACATGAAAAATTATAAACTGAACATGACAATATTTAGACAACGCCACTTTTGATATTTTAGTAAAGAATAACAAACATCTTCTTTTTACTGTTGCTGCTTGCATTTTAGTTCAACATGACTCTGTACATAATTCTTTATAAATTGAACATGATACTTGAGAAACTGAATTGAACATCACACAAAAGTTTGAATATATATTAGTTTTATAAGTTAAATTTAGTTGAACATAATTTTGTATAAATTGAATGTAAGACTTGAAAAACTGAACATTACACAAAAGAGTTGAACATATCATAGTTTTATAGGTTGAATTTAGTTGAACATGATAAATTAAAAACTAAAAGGGGATCACTTTTTAGTGGCATATTCATCTTACGAGGAAAACACCCAAAAACAAAGTATCCTTACACTCATCCACTACCTTACACAAAATTCTCAGTGTATATTATCAAAGCAAACGCCATCAACAATTTTATAACTCCTGAAATTTCAATTCCAATACAAATCACACTAATTTCTTTAATAAGTTGAATTTAGTTGAACACGATTCTTTATAAGTTGAACATGAGACTTGAAAAACCGAACATCATGCAAAAGTGTTCTTATTTATAAACATATCATAGTTTAATAAGTTGAATTTAGTAGAATAAAATTCTTTATAAGTTGAACATGAGACTTGAGAAACTGAATATCTTGTTATTATTAATTTCATCAACAATATTAATTTGAACATCTACTGTTACAATTTGAACATGACAAATTTTATACAACACCACTTCAGATCATTAAAAATAATGAACATCTACTTATAAAATCTGAACATGATTAAATTTCAAAGACACAGCAGGAACATTTGACATATATACCTTTACAACTTACACACAGAAGCTAGATTACTTTCATAGAGTTCATCATTTCCAAGGGCTTTAACTGTCGGCTAACTATTTTTAGGTCTGCATTTCAAGAGGAAAGTAAGTAAGCTAATCGTATTCACAAAAAAAGTGAACTAATATTAGTAAACTAATCGTATTTAACATATACGTAGTATTAGTTGGACATGATTTTTTACATAATTCTTTATAAGTTATATAAGTTAAATTTAGTTGGACATAATTCTTTATAAGTTGAACACGAGAGTTGAGAAAATGAACATCACACAAAAGTGTTATTGTTTGTGAACATCATCTTTTATAAGTTGAACATGATAAATTATAAATTGAACATAACAAATTCAGAATTAATATTCAGAAATAACTAACACAACCACCAAGAACGACAATCCTAACCACAATATACTAACAACAACAACATTATCAAGTTACCATGTGTAGTTCATTCTACAATTCTGAACATCGAACTTTATAAATTAAACATGCAAGGTGATAGATCTGAAAGGCTGAAACACTAAAATTCACTGGAATTGAAGAATGAAACTAACAAAATCCAAATAATAAAATTAATCTACAGAAATCAGAAATTCCTATTATAATTTTTTCTGAAACTGAGATTTAATCAATCAAAGAAAATAAGTTAAAAAGTAGAATCGAAACATTAAAAATTATACCAGTTTACCGCAACTAATTGAACTACTCCATCTAAAGGAATGAAAAAAAAACATTCAGATCTAAATAAAAATGGACGAAATAACTAATTTCGAACTAATATATTTTGTATATTAATTAACACTTAAACGCAAGTAAACTAAAGAAAAACACAAACAAAAATGAAAATGAAAAGAAATAATACCAGATTTCTTCGGCGTTAGCGACGACGTTCGGAGAAGCGTTTGTCGATGTTCGGAGAAGGCGTTAGCGCCGGTGGCGGAGAAGGCGGTGGCTCGCTTGGGAGGTGGCGCGGTTGTTTGGTCGTAGCTAGAGAAAATCGACGGCTGCGACGAAAAGTGGAGGGGAGGAGGCTGGATTGTTTGGGAGGAGAGAGAAGGAGTGACATCAATGGAGGAGAGAGAGTGAGAGGTTTTTGATGATTCAGAAAATGGTGAGAGGTTAGAGGAGAGAGAAAATGGGTATTTTATATAGAATAAGCATGTGATTTTTTTCCCAGAAACACGGTCGTTTAATTGCATATGCACGCATAGATGGGTGCATAGCTATCTATATATTAATTTATTGTACAATCGCTTCAAGTTTCCTGGTTTTGGCTGTGTTTTGTAATTTTGCAGCAAGTTCACCAACGAATGGTTCACTTTTCGTTTTGAGGTGTTTTTCTAGTTCTACTCATTTTTTTTTTATTTGTTTCAAACTTTTATTCATTGGAAAAGCGTTTGAATAATCCTACTTTTCAATGATTTTCCGTTAATAACACCACATTCAACATTTACCCCCAAACCAGTCACCAACCCTGATACAGTAGGTATCATGTACATGTGTCAATCAATCATTTGTTACAATTTATTTTTTTGCTGTTACTTTGTTACCTTCATCATCCTTTCTTTCCTTTCTTCCTCGTTTTACGATTCCAACGCCATTATCTTCATCAATAAATTGATAATCAATAGCAACAAAATAAGCAATTGATCATCCCCATTGTGAAATAAATTGTCATGAGTTAGGCTCTGTTCTCTTCGTCTGGTTTGGTCTGATCTGGTCTGATTTTTCATTTTGCTGGTCTGATCTGATCTGGTCTGAACTTTTCTAATAAATAATAAATAATAAATAATAAATAATAAATAATAAATAATAAATAATAAATAATAAATAATAAATAATAAATAATAAATAATAAATAATAAATGATAAATGATAAATGATAAATGATAAATAATAAATAATAAATAATAAATAATAAATAATAAATAATAAATAATAAATAATAAATAATAAATAATAAATATAAACTATTCCCTCCGTCCCGGAATACTTGACCTGTTTTCCTTATCGGGCCATCCCTTAATACTTGACCTGTTTCTAAAAATGGAAATATTTTAACAATATTATATTATTTCTCACTCCACCCCTTTTAACCCACCTACTCCCTACTCCATACAAAAAATAATTAAAAATTCAACCCCTACTCTCCCCAAACCCCACCTCTTAACCCACATCCCACTAACTACATTAAAATAATACCACACTATCAACTACTACCTATTAAATTAAATAAGTCAATTCAAGTCCCTTAAACTCTGTGCCGGTCAAACCGGGTCGAGTATTCCGGGACGGAGGGAGTATTTAATAATTAAAAATTACTCCCTCCGTTCTAAATAAGTGTCACATTTCCATTTTTGGCGTTCCCTTATAAGTGTCACATTTCTATTTTTGAACATGTACTTTCCCACTTTTCCATAAACTTTTCACACTTTTTCATACACTTTTCCCACTTTTCTATAAATCATAATTACTTTTACTTACACATTCTACACTTTTCCACTTTTCAATCCCCACATACACTTTTATTTGTACTTTATTCAATTAAACAATTATCTACTTTATCTTTTCCCCAAAAAAAACATTCTCAATCATTAACTCTTACACACTTACAATTTTATTAATTATCGTGCCCGAGCCCAAATGTGACACTTATTTAGGAACAAAGGGAGTAATTTTTAATAATTAATTACTACTTAATAAAAATTAACTAATACCTAAGTTTTAATAATGAATAATTAAAAAAAATTCTTTATTAATTATTAATTAATAATTTAGTAATTAATAATTAATAATTTGTAATGAAATTAGGGAGAAAGGGAGAGAGAGGAAGAGAGAAACAGGCGGTTATATTCTTATTCCCATCAACATAATATGTACACATACGTACATTATATAGGATAATGATGTCAAGGTCTAATGGGTATCCACAATACAATATATTTATAACACTCCCCCTTGGATGTCCATTATCTAAAATAATACAATGACTCTGTAATGTACATGAGATGATGCCTCATTAAAAACCTTTCTAGGAAAACCCTGTGGGATAAAACCCTAGTGAAGGAAAAGAGTACAACACTCATCATAATACGCTTGGGATGTTGCCTCGTTAAAAACCTTACCAGAAAAACCCAATGGGACAAAACCATGGTTAAGGGAAAAAGAGTGCAACGTGTATTTTCTCCCCCTGATGAATACATCACTTGAGATCTTCCAATTCAATGAATCTAATATTGTTGATAACTTTTCAAATGTAGCAACATGAAGCTACTTGGAAATCGATTCTCCACAATTTGAGTTGAATTTTCAAACGTTCACTTGTATGCACTAGGTGAGTATTTATATCACCGACTTTTGACAATAATACCTGAAATAAATATATTTTCTTGTACATAATATTACAAAATGTATCCATTCATATTGGACATATATAAAACCTTCTTCCGGAGGTCATAAATAGTAGTAATCATCAATGTTGATCAAAATTTCTCTAGTCATACGTTCATGACAATACATGATAAATAATAATATCACTGTCTAACTTAGGGTATAATGTAATTTATGGTTCTTCTGGACCATAAAATAAAACTCAATGTAAGGACATTACATACTCTTATCTTATAATTTTGAATCAACTCATATTTGTACAAGAATTCTTCCATGAATAAACTAATATGTAAATTTCATAATTCTCAAGTACTCAAACTACTGGTTGAGACGACATTTCAAAACCACTCTTCAAGAGTTTAGATGATATTTGATCAATGTTATGACATTCATATGTAAAACTTAAAGGGTTAGATGTTTAAGAACATCATGTATAAGTTCTTCAGGAACTTTTCTTATTTGCATGAGTCATAACATGTTATTAAATCAACATTATATATATATACTTCTTCCGCAACTATTCGTCCATTGGAGTAAGAAACTCCTCTTATAATATTCATAAAGTTGCAAATCCGTCTTACCATTCTTTGGATGCATATTCATATACGACATCATAATTGTTTTGAAACATGTAATATGAAATTATAACTGGATAATCTACATCATATCATGATAAAACATAAAAACAAACTAAATGTATGATGAATGATGCATTTACCTATTAACTACACATGTATATGAATGCAAGACCCAAATACAAAACACTGTACAGTGTGGATATTTCAAATCCATAACTTGTTGGACTTCAGGTCCATTAGCTCATTTGATCATTATAGTCATGTTTACGTCGAAATAGACATAGATTTACGATCCCCTATTCAAAATCCATTATTCTCGCATATGCATTATATTTCGGTTCCATCATATACCGGTATCATCAAAATTCTTCAACATATACTTTGCATGCTGTTCATCAATAATATCTGAATACTTATTCAATAAGTACCATTCACCTTTTTCACACGGGCCGTCTATTATAGTTCAGATATCTATACCACTTCAAGGGTATTTCATACACTATATATTAGTGTTTTCTTTATTTTCAATAATATCATCAACTGCATTATCTTGCCCTTTTTATATAGATAAATCTATATCTCATCACTGTGTTGGAACCGTATATATAATCTACACTTCAGGTGTAGAGATTTAAATATATATTGGCAAGATATATATTTCTCAACACTTACTATATATAACATCGAGCATTATGACTATCATACACATTTATGCATCTGAACATGTAACAATTTAACATAATCAAGTCATAGATACTTATGTCCAAACGTACTTCGAGGACATACAGTTGGCATTTACACTTACTCATATGGGGATCAATATATTATCTTTCAATTTTGCCAACTTATTCTAGCTCGTCTCCCCCTAAGTTGGGAAAATATTTTCAATATATTATGGGGCATAAAATCTTTCACCAACTAATAATACAATTTTCAGCGTGTATTTAATAAATGCTTCATACTTTCGTTCTCTTCTAGAGATTAATATTGATCATGGGGAGTAGATGCACTATGCAGTTGTATTCTTTTCATATTTTCTCATTTCGTGCTGATATATGATTGCCCCAATCAAGAGATTTATGATACTCAAATCAATCACAAAACACTTGTAAACTTCTTGGTGATCTTCAAGTCACTTACTATCATTTTGGTGAACTTCGGGTCACTTACTATCATAGTGAACTTCAAGTCACCTATCATATCATTATACAAGTTTTCAAAGTAATTAATATCTCTTGTATTTATTTTCTCAATTGACATTCAATTGAAATACAACTCAACCTCATCAATATGTCTTGCCTTTGAATATATATACAACATATGAGGGAGTGTCAGCACATAAACTTTTATTTGACAATAAAATCTCATGACGGGTGTTCTTAAACCCGGATGGCCTAAATTATCACATCATACATATATAATATAATATAAAAAATTTCATTCGATAACTGCTGGTTATCTTCCCAAAGTGATCACTGTAATTATAAAATACTATAATTTGAACATATTGTGATGTGATATAACGACACAAACTGGTGTCTCATTTGTGCAAGACAATCTAACAAAACTTATGGAAAGATAGCTTATACTCTTCTGGAGTTTTGACTATAGTTGTGGTACATATCAATTTCAATAAACATATTTATCATTCTTCATCTTCAGGATGATGTTAATATCATAAACTCATACTCGTGTTCATAAAAAGAGTCAATAATTTATGAACAAAAACTTGTACCACATTTAACATCCATGTATCATTTAAATCCATATACCACTATTTTGTAAACTTAAAAGCTATCTCCCCCTGATCTTTGCATATATTCCATTCTTAAATATCGTGGGAGCAATTTTACCTACCCACTAAACATATCTTTTCATCATCTATTGTCATTATATATGAGAGACACTCTTAGACTTAATTAATCCCTTCGGGGGAAGTTCAGAAATCAACAACGTATAACTAAGTTGTATCACCATATTTAAAATCACTTTCGTCGTTTTCAAAGTCCTACTTCTAGTAGGATCGGAATGTAACATCTCTAAATAACCTTTATATAAACATAAAGCAACATACCGAGGGAGACATTAAGAAAATAAATTAAAAGTAAAAATATGGGTCACAACTATTACAAACATTCAATAATAATAATTAACCATGTGAAATTAATTTGTTAGATCGTTTCCTTGTATTCACATCCAAATTGTGAGTTACTTGGTCTACCCAAAAGCACATACATAGGCATCATATATTCATATGGATGCATGAAAATAACGGACGGTTATTATAAAAAAACGTAATTAATCAAATTAAGAGTATATAGAAATGCAGTTGACGGTTAGATACCATATCCACCAAAGAATTAATTAAAAGTGAATACCGCACAGATATCAATCAATCAATCCAAGCTCCAAATCTAAAGGTTACAATATAAAATTAAGTTTATCTGTACGTCAACACAAAATCATATACTCGAAATCACGTATTCAACAAAGTAAAGTATGAAAATAAAAGCATTTGACGAACTACAATCACAATCAGATTATAATTCACCAAGTATAATATCATACAATCCATGTAAATCGATTAATATTTACTTACATCGATAATGACGATTCTCTTTGTTATTTTCTCGTTTGTTAAGTCGCAACTTCCTTTGATTTCCATCAGTGGGTTTGCAATGGTGCTGATAACGTGTTATGAAGTTAGGGAGAAAGGGAGAGAGAGGAAGAGAGAAACAGACGGTTATATTCTTATTTCCATCAACATAATATGTACACATACATACATTATATAGGATAATGATGTCAAGGTCTAATGGGCATCCACAATACAATATATTTATAACATAATTAATATATATTTATTATTAATTAATAATCATTAATAATTATAATTATAATTAATAATTAATAATTAATTATTAATTATAACTAATTATTAATTATTAATCATATTTATAATTATAATTAATTTATAATTTATAATAATAATTAATTATTAATTATTAATAATAATTTTTTTAATTATTATAATTATAATAATAAATAATTAAAAATTCCTGGTCTGGTCTGGTCTGGTCTGAATGTTGCTGGTCTGGTCTGGCCTGAATGTTGCTGGTCTGCTTTGGTCTGGTCTGAATGTTGCTGGTCTGGTTTGATCTGGTCTGGTCTGATTTAATAAGATCTGATTCAATAAATAATAATGACAAGGTGAAGAGAACATGGCCTTAGGAGAAATATACACCTCATAATTCACGAAATGTAGAAAGTATGTTCAGATCTAAATGAAGAGAAATCGATTAAATAGCGGAGACCGTCTTTTCTACGCGTCGGAAATATTCAATGTTGGTATATAACATTATGAAGGGCTGAGATTCAAAAGAGCCGATGGAGCTTTGATTTTGAGTCCCCCATCATAATTATAAGGACAAATTGTTTTTTACCACCTCCAAAAATCGAAAAATTGTTTTTTACTCCCTCTGTATTTATTTAAGAGATACACTTGTCTTTTCCGGCCGTATTTATTTAAGAGATACACTTGCCATTTTTAGTAACTTATCTACCCCACCATCTAATTAAATAATATATCTACACCCTACCCCCACCCCTCACTCCCTAAAATGACATGATCCCCACTTGTTTTTCTTATTAAAATATCTACTCAACACCACTTGTTTTATTACTTTATTTCATTCAATTTTTCTTCTTAATACCCGTGCCCGTCCAAGTGTATCTCTTAAATAAATACGGAGGGAGTACCACCTAAAAAATTATAACTTGTATTTTACCACTATAAAATAATTAAAACTTGTTTTTTACCACCTAAAAAACGAAAAAATAGATGAAACATTTATGTATGGCTACCTAATTCAATTTTCTTCCAATTTTATACATTCCTTGTGTGATTTTCTTTAACTCTTTTACCCTTCACTATTTACTTCCATTAAATTTTGTCAATTTTGTGAATTAATGGTGGTGAAAATTTATGTAAATTAATGAAAAATAAGAAAACGGGGGAAGAAAATAGAGTTAAATACATGAAATCGTGGAAGAATAAAACATATTAAAAGTATTACCGTTATTGTGACCCCCTACATAACATTTTAATCTATTTTTTCATTTTGCAGGTGGTAAAAAATAATTTTTTAATTTTTTTTAGGTGGTAAAATACAAGTTTTAGTTTTTTAGGTGGTAAAAAACAATTTTTTTATTCTTTTAAGGTGGTAAAAAATAATATATCCTAATTTTAATTTAGTTTGTACTTGCTTGAACTTTTGACACTAATGCAAAAATGAGGGAGTCGTGCCACAATATTAAGGAGTACCAATTGGTGAAATGTGATCATATAACAAGCTTTACTAGAAAAATTAGCATTTGAAAAACAGCATATTAGCAGCTTTACAGACTTGTTTTTAACATTTAACCGACTTATCATGAATTCATGATGATAAGCTATACAAAATTGAAAAGCTCTTTTCAGCTTCTCTGGATATAGCAAACCCATTTACAGTAAGTCCCTATCTACATATCTTCAACCTCCTTGCTACACAAAATCTTACAAAAAGAGAGGTTACCCTTTTCACCCTGTTAATAATCAGATCAACTCCTCTAAATAAGCTACCCCGCCACTATTATATACATCAAAAGACCCTGTTCCAAAAAATAATTTAGCAAAATGCTACAGCAGAAGAGGATTTTGTTGAGTGCCATGATGCTGAAGCGATGATCCGTGAGAGTTTACTGGTCTTGGTGGCCGGAGATGCGGGGCTGATGACCTAGCATGGTAACCAGCAAGCGGATTTCCTGTGTTATATAATGTAGAGCAGTTCTGAGGTCTGGTTGCATCAAAAGAGACGAGTTCAGATAACTGGTGAACCACTTGAATGGGTGGTGCTGTGGGTTCACCCGTCACCCCAAAAGGCCTTTGTGAAGGCAAGTTGAACTGCAGTGGACCAAACTGAAGGACTGTACTCAATAGAGCTTCTGCAAGCACGTTTTGCAAAGTTTTAGTTAGCACTCATGTCAAGCAAGTCATGTACTATCATTTGATATTGTAAAGTCATTGTCAAACAGGACGATGTTCAAGCTAGTCATCTATATATTGCATGTTTGCTCAGCATATGCGAAGTTTCAATTAGCACTCATGTCAAGCAGGACATTGTAACATCATTTGACAATGTAAATTCATTGTCAAACGACTCAAACAGGACAGTGTTCAATCAAGTCATCTACATATTGCATATTGGAGCAGAAGAAAGATTTACACATCATTTCTAAACCTTGTGATATATAAGGGACGACAGAAACTAGTGTTTTGCATAGTCCAGAATCGTGAAATATCAAGTGTCAGTAATGCAAAAGTGAGGCAAGAAAATGTAACCACCACCTGACTATCACTCTGTCAGAAGAAACAGTAAGAATTTTTATGGTACTGTTAAAACTCATGTCAAACAATTTTACAATTCAAATTTCATGGAGTGACGGAACTGAATCATGGTTGTCTTTTGTCAAGCTCTCACATTTCATACCTTGTGACATTGAAGTTGATGTCTGCTTCTGATTGGTGTACTTCAGAGTATCAGCCAATAACTTGTGGGCATAAACTTTTTTGTAATGGGATTCCAAATCCAGTTTCTTCCACACCAATTTATTGTCAGCTTCCCTAAGCAACAGATCATACTTCTTTTGAATCTCCTGCATCTCCTTTTTACAGGCAGACTTAAGGTGTATCGTCTGTTCAAACAAGTAATGCATGAATACGGATGTGAAAAAGAACAGACGGGTAGAATAAAACTAAATATCACATACCTCGTTTTCATGAATCTTAACAGCTTCTTCCTCCTCCTTTTTCATTCTTACCAGCTCATTCTGTAGTGGATCAAAGCTAGATGGCAGCAAATTATATCTCAACGACGGGGATCCTTGAAGATAGCTATTGGCTGACTGCATGTTAGCTGAGGTACCAGAATTGGAAAATTGAGGCTGCTCCTGACCAGCAGTTGACTGCCATTGTGTTTGCACCACAGGATGATCACACAATCCCAGGTTCCTCAAAGTTATCTGAGTCTGACCTGGCTGACAAGGAGCAAGGACTCTAGAAGTTTGACAGTTTGATACAGCAGAAGCTCCAGCACTCTGCCTGATTTCATTATAAGGAAGATTTGCATAAAGCATTGGCTGCACATACAGTCAAACAGAAATTATTTAATGAGAAAACAAGTAGTCGAACAAAGAAGAAACAGCAATACAGCAGCTTGGCCGTATGATTATAACCACTTGCTCTCATTGAGATTCTTCAAATATTCTTTCTCTTGGAAATGGATATGAAAACATTTCTTTTTCATGCCACTCCTTTTAGAAACATCTCCTTAATTGTATACCATTTGGAAGTTTATACTAGAAGGGAGTAAGCTTCAAGGAACAATGATATAAATTATTATATGGGTTATAAAAAAAGACATAACAGATAGAACTTTCAGAATGTTTCTGTATACCATCTTCTCTCTGCATATCCTAGATCTCTTGTCAGATTGAGTTTATGTGCACTTTCTTCTTATTTATTAAGAATGCCAGTGTTTGATCTTCTTTTCTTATCTTGGGTTGAGGGGGCAGCATACTACCTTCATAAAGGACTCGCATGAATAGGAGTAATTTAGAATCATTTTTTAACAACAGCACACCAATTGTTTCTTGTTTTCCTCTTTCTATTAGGGGAAAAGAAAGGTGGTTGGTGGTTGAGAAAGGAGGTTCCTCTTTCTTGTATTAAGAAGATAGCAAAATACAAGATCACAGACAAAATTGTAGAACTCCAACAATCATCTGAAAGCTACAGAAATAAAACCATCGACAACATAGCTTTAAATAAAAAAGCTTCGACAATGAGAACTTATATTACCTGCTCTAATTCAGAAGGATTTCCAATCCCTGAGCATGTCTGTGGCTGGACAAAGAGTTGGCTGCCACAGTTTAATCTAGATGGAGGAAGCTCTGTTAGCTCTTCTATTGCCTGCTGCACACCCATGGTGGCGGTAGTAACCAAGTCTGCAGCATCACTCATGTCAGCCTCTCCATTAGGCGCCCCAACAGAGGTTTTGATGTTACAGTTCTCATCCTGCACCTCTTTTCCCCTCTTCTGCTCAGCTATAGTAACATTAGCACTCGAGTCTGTAGCACCTCTCATCTCAGCCTCTTCATTAGATACCGCAACAGCAGCTTCAGTGTTACAGTGCTCACCTTGAAGCTCTTTTATCTTCTGCGTCCAAGCTACAGGGGCAGTAGTACCCAATTCCGCAGCACTTCTCACCTCAGCCTCTCCATTAGGTGCCCCAACAGAGATTTTGATGTTACAGTCCTCATCCTGTGCCTCTTCTACCCTCTGCTGCTCAACTACAGTCCCATTAGTATCCGAGTCTACAGGACCTCTTATCTCAGCCTGTTCATTCGATACCCCAACAACAGCTTCGGAGTTGCAGTGCTCATCTTGCACCTGTTCTATCCTCTGCCTCCAAGTTACAGGGAGACTAGGACCCAAGTCTGAAGCACCTCCTATCTCAGCTTCTCTATTTGTTGCCCCAAATGCTTCGACGTTACAGTCCGGTTCCTGTATTGCTGTACGTGGAAAATTTGATAAGGATTCTGCACAGCTGTTCCCAGATGATGTATTAAGTTGAGCTTCTTCTGAAGTGCACAAATTACCACAATTTAGCACCTCAACGCAAGTGTCAAGTACTTCTCCAGATGGCACTACTGCTACATCATTCTCTCCATCAGATTCCAAAGACACACTCACTGGTAACATGGGTGTCATACAATGAATAATTTCTTTGGAGGATTCCATGTTTGTGGAGCTATTCCCCTCAACATCTCTTTTGGATGCCTGCAGTGTAGCTTGACATTCATTATCCCAAAGGGATGAGGAAGTGGAAGCTCTATTATTAGCAGGAAAAGGAATAAGATCATTAGGTTTTTCTGTATCGGATACTTCTTCTGTGCGCATGGATGCAGCATCATTTTCTTCATTAGACTTTCCAGATAAGATATCTGTATCAGTCAGCACAAGATCAGGACATCCGGGGTCATGGCATTGCGCAGATGCATTCATCGTGCCCAGTTCAATCTCATGGGAATGCTTGCTTTCTGAGACAGAAGCAGTGTTTGACATCAAGATTGCGGAATCAACAGCATTTTCATTCAAATTAACAGTTTGCTGTTCCAGTGCAGTATCCAACAAGGGTAACTTGACACGTGATGTGGTCGGTGTCTCCAGGTTCTTTGTCTTCAACATATTATCTATTCGTTGTTTTTCCTTCATCCTTGATGCCGAATGCTCATCTTCCAGCTCCTTCTTCTTTATCTCCATCTGATGGCTGTGTTTTTTGAGTTTTTGTTCATAAATGATATCCAGCGTCTTGAGTTTCTCTAGCTTCAAGACTGTCTCTCTATAATTTTTATTCATATTATCAACTTCGAGCTGGTGCTCTTCTTCCAACTTCGCCCTTTCCTCCCTCTTAGTCCTATAAAATTCACGAATTTCATTTTTCTGCTTTAGCATAAGGTCTCTCATGCTTCGATCACAAGTGTTCTCTGTCTCACTTAGGCTGTAGTCATCTCTGCAAGAAGACAATTTAAGAGCACTACCACAAGACTTTTGATGACCTGCAAATAACACAGAAAGACCAAATAATGCTTGTTAGTTGTTACTCGTTTTATGCCCATAATGCTATTCTAAGATACTATAGAAGAATTAAATCATCATGGATATAAGAGAGATACAACGTATACCAGCTATTTTATCTGGAGATGATCCGCATACTTTTTGAACCTCGGGTTTTGAATCAAACAATTTATTTTGGATGTGTGAAGTCTTTTTGCTTAGCGTCCTTGGATCTTCATTTTTTGATTCAACTGCAAGGAACAGACTTCCCATTAAGTTCACATATGCACGCAGAAAAAAGAGAAGCTGAATAATTAATTACGTGATTCTAGAGGGAAGGGTAATCTAGTATTTTCTGTATTACTGAATTTGTTATGGGTTATGAACCCAATATAATTCTGTTATGAGATTCTGTTAGAGTTCAGTCTTTATAAGGGGGGGGGGGGGGGGGGGGGGGAATGTAATATTGGGGTTTCAGAAAATTATAGTGTTTTGTTCTCTTGGAGAGCTTCCTTCCTCTCGAAAGCAGGTGAGTTGTATTGCTGATTTCCCTGATCAATAATACATCATATCTGATTACTGTTTTATAGTCATCTGATTATTTCTCTTATCTGATTTAGTTCCTAGCATCAACATATTGAGATGGGATGGCTGAGAGTTCACCTCTTCTTCTTATTCTCTCTGATGATCTTGGTAAAAGCTTCCACTGAGGATTCCTTCCTTCAAGAAGACTAGTCCATATTGCCATTGGAGGTATATCATCCTCTCTAACGGATTCATCTTGTTCTCCGTGTAAAGCTATATTCCGAAAACAATCATCATTTGCATCGCGAACTTTTGAGATCAATGAACAACTCATGTTATCATTTTCTGGACAAGATAATAGTGCTGACAACTCATTGAGAACATCAATTACCAATTTATCCTCAGACAAATGGCTTAAATCGGAAGTTGATGAGCACTGGCTATGCAATTCATCCAGTTTACTGAATAGGTAGGATGTACCATAGAGAAGCAGCATATGATTAGTATTTTGACTAAAATGGTTTGAGTTGCTCTCAAGAGCAGCACCTTTCTTTGCCAAAATTAGAGCCTTTTCTTCCACACTTCTTGATGAATACAAACGAAATACCTTTAGATGATCAAACTTTGATTCGATTAACATCTTCTGCAGACACTTAATGTCATTGATTGGACACCAATCACTGTTAAACAGGATGACACAGTCCACTGATGAGAGTTTGATGCTTGGTTGACAAGAGCTTTTCTCAATTAGCATCACAAGCTTCCCGCTCTCTCTATCATTGAAAAGATCGACTGCAGCCCGCTTCTTGATAGAGTCGAATTCTCTATAAAGTTGTATGTAACAATCTTCACCAACGTTTGCACAAATTAAGTCATCAAGAATGTGTTGAAGGTTCACGACTTGTTGTTTTGAATTATTCGACTGCAATAAATTCTGTTAGATTGTTTTTAGTGAAGCAACTATAAATTTCCAAACCAAAACAAAGTCCATGATGCCAAACATGAAGGAGAAGTGCGCTTTCCACAATATGAACAGAAAACTTAAGAGATAGTGAAGAAAATAGTGCTAGAATTTTCTGACAATTTTATGAGATACATCACCTAATGGAAAGATAGACAATTAAGTTCTGTAGAAATAAAGTGACAAACACATTGAAATCAACAGAAAACCAACGTGACAAGAAAAGGCACCGTTAAAAATACACAATGATTAAAGAAGCAACCAGATAGCTGGTAGTTAAGAAACCACCAAATATCACAAATGATATTTGATTTCATCACCCAGGGTGAGTCGGTGACCCCACCACAAACTATTAAGTAGGTCAGATATAATAGAAGAATGAGAGAATTTAAGTCACACACCTGAAAGACAATCAGCACTCTTAGTTGTTTCTCCTTAACCTCTTGAAGCAGCTTATGAAGTAATAAAATCTTCCCACTGACTTCGATATCATTACGAAAACAATTACCAATTGGATGCACCTCATTGACAAACCCCCGCAAAGACGAATCCACTAGGTATGGGTGGTCACAGCACTGAAATGGAAAACAACGCGGGATCTTTCAGAACCAAACATAGTCATATAAAGTTATAAACAGAAGTTAATGACAACTCATTATCATTATCATTACCCCATTGCCTCAAAGAGGCTCCCGCAAGAAGCGGGGTAAGGGAAGGTCGGACGTACGCAACCTTACCCCTGCAATTGCAATTGCAGAGGTTGTTTCCAATTGACCCAAAAGCGATAACGGGACGACAATGGGACGACCAACTTCTACTTCATGGAAAGGAAGCGAAGAGGTTTTAAGAGCCATTTTGATTTAGTCCATTACATCCCACTTCCCAGAGCATTAGTAAAAATAAAAATAAAAAACAAAAAACCGACAGACTGCATTAGTAATAAAATTTGAACAAATTAGTACAACATTGCAACAACAGCAACAACAAAACAAAACAAAACAAAACCAAACAAAAAAGCACAACAACCTTCCTGATCGTAGAAAGAATATCAATGAGACCATCATGTACTCTCTTTTGATTTGAGCATAGCAACATCGAGTTTTTCTGCAATGTCTCACAACACTTCTCAAGCTGTACATAAGAAAGACCTACAGGCACCCAGTATTCAACGTATCTTGGAAATTTTGTCTTGCAGTCAGATAAGCCTTGGGGTCGCTGCACATAACATATAATAGACTTTCAAATTTCAATACCAAAAGAAATAGGAATAGGACGGACATCTTGGCGACAGCCCAAACTCACAACTACACACTGAACTAATAAACAGAACAGAAAGGTCCATCTAAAATGGATCAAAAGAAGCGGCGTAGTTGGTACGAAGTACAAAATTTGAAGATGTATTCACTGAATCATTGCATCCTAAATTTTTGATCCACTTCCTATTTTGGGATTCCTAAAGTTGGGTCCACCACAAAAATAAATCTACTATATTTTAAACTTCCAATACTGACCTTGATTAGCTCTCAATAAATAAATACGAGTACATAAATAAAGAGCTTATTAACCCCGTATTCCTAATGGAAATTCATACGTTAATAAGTGTGAGATTGGGAAGTAGAAAGTACTTATAACAAACGGACTTATTTAGTGTTGTTTGAGTCATATTCCTCAAATAATTGGATTATCCACGGGACACAATTCTCGAATAAATGTTTTCCCATTTCAATACTGGCGAAAATTTTCAAGGACATGTTCTATTAATCTGTTTATATCTAATTTCCAACTATTTATCACATAATTAGTCAAAAAGGGGCCTAACAAGGATATGCAGCATTGACAGGGTAAAGTGAGGCACTGGGTGCTTGGGAACCATTGTGATAATTATTTCCGGACGCTATTTGATAGTCACAAATTCAGAATATGTTTATTTATACAAACAACAAGAACGATTCACCAAACATGACTTTTTTCTTTTAAATACATAGACATGTATCCAGGAAAATACTCTAGATCTAGACCCAACAGTAAATAAACTGGAACACAATGTAAACTTTCCAAAGCCCCAAAAAATTATAAATTTTCGTAAATAAAAATTGAAAAGCTTCCAAAAGATACACTAATCAACAACATAAGCTTACTTTTTTAGCACCAACGTCACCAAGTACCCCATCCTCTAACATTTCACCATGTGTTTTCTCATGCAACAGGGTATTTGTTGACATGGAAGCCAGCTCAAAATCCTGATATATACAAGATATCATTTTAGCATAGGTCAAAGTATACAGCTGGGAAATTTACAAGGTGTAGTTACCAATATCAGTTAGATAGAAAATGTGTAGTAAAAATTGAACTGATGACAGTAGCATAAGAAGCTATATTAGAAACTGGGAGTATAAGGTCGTGCTATTTTCACCTGAGAAAAATACTTCTCCTTCATGTTATCCCCTCCCCTTAATCTCCCCACTCCCTTTCCTCCTGAATATGTCTGCTGATTGACCAAATAAAGGAAAATGAAATTCTAAAACTTATCTCTGCTGAAATATATTATCTATATAAACAATACTCCGTTCAACAAGCGGTCTTTCGAAACCATAAAAAGCCTCAACGTGCACCACAAAAGATCACTTCACTTCAGTATAACTCCTGAGTCCTGACATTTCACTCTTTCAAGATAGTGCCAATAGTGGCATTTATCTCCAACCAAATTATCCCAAACCAGCAGTCCATATATGTTCCATAAACAGTCTGACAATTATAAATTTCCTCAACTCTAATCCATCCATGCTTCCGTCATCCAAAAGAAAAACCGAAAAACAGAGCATAAAGAAAAATTCCTCCAAAAAAAACAGACTCATCACTGCCGCATAGACACAGAAAACCGCAAACTCTATATGCATTACAAGCCTGACCAGTAATATAACATCGGCAATAAAAACAACGAGCAAGAAAAGAATCCTTGATGCTATTAAGTTCGCCATACGTGGGTAAGTTTCAAGAACAGTTATGTGTCATAGAGCATTACAGGAAAAAGAACACAGTTAAAAACCAAATAAAGAAACTAACAACAAATCATTTATATACTCAGATAAATTATGTGTGATGATACCACCACCAACTTCCTACAAGAATTAAAGTTCATACTTCAAGTTCACCAGGAATTGCTTCTCCACTGCCAGCATGTGGTTTTGCTTCAGAGTCAATCCTGCCAGCAAAAAGGTGAAAACTATTATTTAAAAAAAAAATACAGTTTGATATGCTAGATACATTCCCTAAAATAAAATAAATTTCGAAACCTATAACAAAATCACCCCCAATCAACGCTACTAATGCTTAATATATCTACCTTTTAGGATCTTATTTCTTATAATTGGCCGCGAATAGCAAATCGAAAACAAATGTATACATTCATGTGTAGTAAAAATGAAATCTAGTGCCTCTGACCCTGTCTACATATTACTAAATATGCCACCCATATCCAATAAAACATTATTAAAAAAATAACTTAAGCTGAGTATGCTATGAAATATGAAGAAAACACACTATATGTTCTATTAAAAAATCTCAATTAGTAATGAGGCTATGTTTTAAAACAAATCAATAAACAAATGACATAATAAGGGAAAAGAAAAGAAAAAAAACTCGGTGAATAAGAAACGAACCTTTGCTTCTTGGAATCACTCTCTTTTGAGCAATTGACTTCAAGTTGATCATTGCTACCCTCCTTCAACTTGGAATCTTTACTTTCAAAAAAAAACCACAATAAATTACCAAAGCAGAAGTTAACTCGTGTTGAACACTAATAAGTACCCAAGTGACCAACACAGCTATTTTAATTTATTTGTTCTTTTGGCGAAAGTGTCTACATTCCACACTAATGTCTGAGTGTCGAGGATCCGATAGTAGAATGTCGTAAAAGCAGCCATTTATTTACTACCAACAAAGTTTAACTAATAAATAAACCACATGATCACTTACCTTTATTCTTCCTAGCCTCCGCTATATGCCATTGTCGAAAACTGCGCGCGTCGAGTCTCTTCCTCTTAGTCGAAATCTCCATTGATATCTGTTCAAAACCGAACCGACTTAGGATTAAGGATTAGGGTTTTCACAGATGAGAGAGAAAATTGAAGTGGGTGTGAATTTGACGAAAAACTACCCATTGATCGATCAGGTAAACTGCGTGTGAGAGGTGAGGAAATGGGGTTTGTGTCAAGGGTTTCTATACATAGTAAAATTATGAATTTCCTGAGAGAAAAAAACAACTAAAAATACTCTGAATCATGCTTTTTGTATTTCAGAAATTATGGAATTACAACAGATTTTTGTAAGAAATTTAAGCAAATGCAACTTTTTTTTTTTGAAGGTAAGCAAATGCAACTTAGATTTTGAGTACTTCATTTTTCATATTATTTAACTAACTTACCTGCTTAGTTATTACCTCGACGAATTGAAGAGAGAAAGAGTGTGTTGACGACGGAAGAGTAGAAATTATGCTGGAATTTTGGTGGTGGAGATGGTGGTAGTGGCGGTGGACATGGGTGGTGGACGTGGGGAAGGTGGCAGAGTTGCAGACAGCTGGAGAGAGGAAAGGAATGGAGGGCGGTTTAGCTTTCTTAATTAGGATTTGTTTGGTTGGCATAAAAAAACAAAGTTACAAAAGTTTGTAGGGGTCTAGAGATGTGTGAAGTTGTTTGGTGTAGAAGTTGTGAGAGAAAAACTTTTAAACGTTACTTCCTCCGTTTCTATTTAAGTATCTACTTTTTTAAGATAGCGTTTCTCTTTAAGTGTCCACTTTTTATTTTAAGACACGTAAATTTTACCATTATACCCCTAACTTACTAATAATTATACCATTTATCTAATTCCCCTAATTAATTGTGCCAAAAATATAATAAAATAATGATATATATATATTTTTTTTAACTGGAAAGTCAGACATGGGGAGTTCGAGATTTATGGGGAATATTAATTGTCCCCCAATAAAATCCCCCACCCACGTCCCACCCATTCTCATCTGCACCTCTCTCTCTCCTTTATTTCTCCAGCTTCCTTCTCTCATTTCTTCACTCTATTTCTTTCGTTTCTCTCTTTCTCTCTCTAAAATTTGAAAAACTCTCTCATTTTTCTGGGTTTTTTGAGATTAAATCCTAGAAAAATAAAACAAATCGTCACCTTCCAATTTGTGTTTTTCTTGCTTAGATATTTCTGAAATCTCTTTGCATGTTCGTTTTTGGGTAATTTTTTTTTTGTTTTCCTTGAGTTTGGTTGAGTTTTTGGGTTTTCTGGGTTGAAGATCTTGGTTTTTGGGGTTACTAGTGTATATTGTAATGTAACTATATATTGTTGATTGGAAAATCATTATATTGATAAATTGAAGGAAAACTAATGCATTCACTACGTAACTAAATGGAACAGATGGAGTAATACTGAGTTCATGGGAATGATTTAAGAACACTAAGCCATGGAAGAAAATCTCAATGTGTTTTTTTCACATATGACACCATTTTATCATATACCACTTGCATTTAAATGCCTTGACAAAACCAACATCCTAAGCATACTAACTAACTAATAATTCCTAGGCAAACTGCTTCTAATTTCATTCATCCTCTACTATCAAATTCGGAGCTTCACCTTGGCAAATGTACTCGTCACAAACTGATAATGTACCCCATTACCTTCTACATAGTATTCATTAAACTTTTTTTTATTTAAAACAAAAAGAAAACTGCTTTTCAGGATTCTGGTTATGAGAGAGAATGGAGGCCGAGAAAGAAGAAAGTGAGTTACTGGAAGTCTGGAACTAGGGGAAGGTGAGTCAGACGACAGTAAAACATTGATTTTAGACTTCAACTGGAACAAAGGGAGCTTGTAACACCCTAATAATTCCTTGCTTTTATAAAACTATTTTCCAACTTAAAATAAAGGAATTACTAAAGTATTACCGCCACCATGATAACGGTTAAGGCTAGTACCAGAATTACGCAGCGGAATTTAATGTCAACTAACTTTTCAAAAACATAAATAATAAATTATCGAGGCCTCCTACAAGTTGGAACCATAACGGCCCAAAAACCAAAGTATTAAAATTCAATAAACCCAAAACATAATTAAAGTATAGATAAAAATAGTTTAAAGTACGAAAGCATGCAACTCTCTCAATCATCCCAAGCCACATGATTTCGATCGTACTTCGATCTACCAACCTGCTATATTATTCTACTCCCCAACAATTCAAGTGCATATGATGGATCATCATAGGGTCATTAAGGCAAAGGCCATGACCAAAAGTCACAAAGCACGTAATCAGCAAAAGCTGAGTACTTACAAGACTAGAGTGAAATAAAACTATAAATATACATCAAGACGTAAATACTAATCAACATGCAAAAGCCATTTAGTAATTAACACGTAAATCATGAATACAAGACTCGACTCTTGACTCGACTCTTGACTCACAATTTAATTAGAATAAGCTTCGAACGGGCCAAAAGAATATTCCATAAAGGAAGGTTGTTGGGAGCCCACCAAACACCATAATAAATAATAAATAACGGACCATACCGAGTGTCGGGCCATACCGACGGAATTCCAGCGCATAATATGAATGAAACAACGTCTTGTATCATTAGTAGGAGATCAAGCTTTCTAGCAAGTCTCCCCCCATTGTTCATACTCAAGGTATATACGTTCCAAGAGTTTTGAAGCTTGTTCTGGTTGCACTTTACGTTTATTAATATTTTATTAATGGTGAACTCGAGACTCGAACACACACGTACATACATACAATTAATAAACGACAACCAAAATAATCTCATTTTAATCCTTTAGGACTTGTGATCAATAAATCAAGACGTAGTGAAATTACTACCAAGTTCCTTCTCACAAAAGGTGAGATTCCACATCATGCCTATTAACATGAGGGTTGTGCCCTTGCACGACAATTCCTAATTCATTTCATATAAAATATTCCCAACTGAACCCTACATGTGCGGTGACTTACGTGAGCTAACCATACATGCATAAATATTGAACAACATGATTGACAATGAAATCCATACTCATAATAATCCCAACATGCTTGTTCAACCAATAATTCAAAAATTCCAATATAATAATCCACATGATCGTTCACTAACACAAATATGAATCCACATAATATAATTCACATCAACAACAATCATGTAATGTATTTGACAAATAGTGTGGTCGCCCTAGACTTGTACGTACCTTGAATACCTAAGCGTAGGGGCCACTTTGCAAAACGAGCACTCACTTAGAAATCACCTCCTATCATCAAAATAATGAAACTTTAATCATTTCCATGTTCATTAAATTTTCAGCAACTTTATAAAATATTAAACCTTGTTTAAACTTTAGAATTCAATCGTTCTTTAATAAAATAATCGTCTCAATTTGCAAAACTAATCCCTAGTATGAAAACATACTTTTTCCGCCCTTAAAATCAATAAAAATCAACACTTTAAGCCTTTATATAAATCTGAAAATATAATTGATTATCATAATTAAATTCATCACCTAATTATGCAAATCAATTGACCCATTAAGTCTAGGTTAAAACCCTAACTCGAAATTCTCAATAAAAACCAATTTAACATCATAAAAATCAAACCTTTATTAAATAAACAAATCTGAAAATTCATGCTTTAATAATTAAAATACGCCTCATAAATCAAAACATATAAATCCTCAAAGTACGGTGTTCACAACCGATTCCCAGCATTTTAATTATTCAAAACAATAATAGTAATATAATTTAAAATACGGAATTGAAATAGAATAGGTAAGGAAGAAGAGAACTATACCAATCCGGCCTACAGCACGGAACAACCACGAAAATTGTGATTGGGCGAAAGAATTGAACGAACAGAACAAACACACACACACACACGGCGTGTGTGCGCGCGGCAGAGGGGCGACGAGGAAGGCACAGCAGCGCTGGGCGCGCGGGACGAGTGGCGAGGGCACATCAGTGCTGGGCGCTGGGCGCTGTGCGCGAGGGAGAGACGAGAGAGCGAGGGACGTGCGCGCTGGGCGCGAGGTGTGCGCGCTGGGCGAGAGGGGCAACAGCGCACAGCAGGGCGAGGGCACGAAGGCGAGGGAACGAAGGCACGAGGGCACGAGGGCGCGAAGGCACGCGAGGGCACGAAGGCACGAGGGCACGAAGGCACTGCTCGTGCTGTGTGGGCTGCGAGCCGGACAAGAGAGAGAGGAGAGGAGGAGTGTGGGGCAAGCAAGAGAGGAAAGGCTTAGTGAAAAATAAGGGGTTCATTAATGAGGAGAGTCCTATTTATAGGCTCTCATATCCCTAGTGGGCTAGGCTTGGAAATTTGACATTGGGCTTAGCATTTAAATGATTGGGCTAGCCTTAGGCTTAGAATTAAATTCTTTTGATTGGGCTCGATTTATAAAATGAGTTGGACTTTTCATTTAAAACCCAAACCTTTTAAAATTACTTGCGACCCATTAAATTTCCCGACTCGAAAATTAAATTCGTTTCGTAATTAATTAAAATAATAAATATTCTAATTAATTAAAATACATTTAAATAATATTTAAATGCGAAATAAATTCTAAAAATCATGAAATGCTTTATAAATATAATAAAATATATTTATAATTATTATAAAAATACGAGGTATTACAGTCTACCCTCCTGAAAAGAAGTTTCGTCCGGAAACTTGGGTTCGGAAATCAAAATTCAAACTCAAAACTTGAGACTTTATGAGACTTTAATGCGTTCACTTGCAAAAATTTTAAGTTGTTGTACTCTTTACATGATTAAATAGGACAATAATAAGTGTAAATTCAATAGAAAGCACTAAATTGAGCATAAATTAGGGGAAAACAAGGTAAAAAGCGCGAAATTCTACCGCACTCTACCCCCCTTAAAAGACACGAGTTATGACCCCGTAACTCAACTAACCTCGGAAAAAAGCTCGGGATATTTCTTTCTCATTTCGTCCTCCGCTTCCCAAGTTGCTTCCTCAGATTCTTGATTAGACCACAACACTTTGACAATTTTCACATCCTTAGTACGTGTACTACGCACTTTACTATCCAGGATTTTGACAGGTCTTTCCTCGAAGGTTAAACTTTGGTCTAATTCTATGATCTCCGGTTGCAACACATGCCACTTATCCGGAACATGTTTCCTTAACTGAGATATGTGGAACACATTATGTACTATATGCAAGTCCATAGGCAAGGCTAGTCTTAAAGGCTACCTTTCCAATTCGTTCTAAGATTTCATATGGGCCTATGTACTTAGGGCTTAACTTCCCTTTCTTTCCAAATCTCATGACACCTTTCATTGGTGACACTTTGAGCAACACCTTATCACCTATGTTGAACTCTTCATCCCTACGTTTCAAGTCCGCATAACTCTTTTGGCGATCCTGCGCCGCTTGAATTTTTGATTGGATGGTTCGGATTTGGTTCATGGTGTCCTCTATCAGTTGAGGTCCCAATACTACGGTTTCACTAATGTCATTCCAACAAAGTGGACTTCTACACTTTCGTCCATACAGGGCCTCAAATGGTGCCATTCCTATACTAGCATGATAACTATTGTTGTATGAAAACTCAATCAAATCTAGGCTATCTTCCCAACTTCCTTGGAAATCGATGACGCGTGCTCGCATCATGTCCTCAAGGGTTTGGATGGTTCTCTCAGTTTGTCCATTTGTGGCTGGGTGGAAGGCTGTACTCATTTTCAATGTCGTACCAAAGCTCTTCAGCACACTTTCCCAGAAATTCGAAAGAAACCTTGAATCCCTATCTGATACGATATCCTTAGGAACACCATGTAACCTCACAACATTCTTAATGTAAGCTTTAGCAAGTTGTTCCATTTTCCAGGTTTCCTTTATTGCTATGAACACTGCTGACTTGGTCAACCTATCTACCACAACCCAAATTGTATCATTTTCGGTTTTCGATTTAGGCAAACAAGTGACAAAGTCCATAGAAATACAGTCCCATTTCCAGCTTGGAATATCTAAAGGCTGGACCTTTCCTTGCGGTCTCCTGTGTTCTATCTTAACCTTTTGACAAGTCAGGCATCTAGCAACAAATTCAGCCACTTCGTTCTTCATTCTTGGCCACCAATAGATCTTTTTCAAATCCTTATACAACTTGTCACCACCTGGGTGTACAGAATATGGCGTATTGTGCCCTTCTCTCATCAATTTCTCCTTCAATTCACCACACTTTTGAGGCACACACCACCTGCCTTTGTACCTCAAACTTCCATCGTCATGGATTTTGAAATCTAATTCCTTTCCTTGCGAAATCTTTTCCTTGATTCGCTCCAACTTTACATCAACAACCTGATTCTCCCTAATCTCATCAAATATTGACGGCTGGATGGTTAAGGCATTCATTATTCCCTCAAGAATTTCACCACTCACTATTTTAAGGTTCAAACGCTGCATGTCCTTACACAGCTCGTTAGCAACTACTAACACATTAACACCATGACTTGATTTCCTACTCAAAGCATCCGCAACTACATTGGCTTTTCCTTCATGGTATTGAATATCCAAATCATAGTCCTTGATTAACTCCAACCACCTTCGTTGGCGCATATTCAGATCATTCTGTGTGAAAATGTACTTTAAACTCTTATGATTCGTGAATATCCTACATTTCACACCATACAGGTAGTGTCTCCATATCTTCAATGCAAACACTATGGCGGCTAGCTCTAAATCATGGGTAGGGTAATTAGATTCATATGGCTTCAACTGCCTCGACGCATACGCAATAACCTTTCTGTTCTGCATCAATACACACCCTAAACCATTCTTAGAGGCATCACTATACACATCATAGGTACCACTCTCATCTGGCAAGGTTAACACCGACGCGGTTGTCAATCGCGTCTTCAAGGCTTAGAACACCTCCTCACACTGGTCATTCCATACAAACTTTGCTTCCTTCTTCATCAAGGTTGTCATTTGCTTGGCTATCCTAGAGAAGTCTTGCACAAAGCGTCTATAGTAGCCAGCTAATCCCAGAAAACTTCGAATGTCAGTCACACTCTTGGGTGTAGGCCATTCACTAACAGCTTTGATCTTAGCAGGGTCTACAGCCACTCCTTCTTTAGACACAAAATGTCCCAAAAATGCAACCCTTTCCAACCAAAATTCACACTTTGAGAACTTGGCATACAACTGGTTATCTCTTAGGGTACTCAACACAGATCTCAAGTGTTCAGCGTGATCCTCTTCACTCTTCGAATACACTAGGATGTCATCTATGAAAACCACTAAAAACTTGTCCAAATAGGCATGGAAAACACGGTTCATTAAGTCCATAAATATCGCAGGTGCATTGTTTAACCCAAAAGGCATAACGATAAACTCATAATGCCCGTATCTAGTCCTGAATACGGTCTTTGGTATATCGTGATCAGCGATTCTCAATTGATGATAACCTGAGCGCAAATAGATCTTTGAAAAGATTCCTGCTCCTTTCAGTTGGTCAAATAGGTCCTCTATCCTAGGTAAAGGATACTTATTCTTGATCGTGACCTTATTGAGCTTCCTGTAGTCTATACAGAGCCTTATACTTCCATCCTTCTTCTTCACAAATAAGACTGGTGCTCCCCAAGGAGATGCACTTGGCCTAATGTAACCTTTCTCCAATAGATCCTCCAACTGACCTTTCAACTCATTCATTTCTGCTGGAGCCATTCGATATGGTGCTTTCGAGATAAGCGCGGTTCCAGGCACTAAGTCTATGGTAAAGTCAATAGGTCGATTGGGAGGCATCCCCGGGATCTCTTCCGGAAACACATCGAGGAATTCATTCACTATCGTAATATCCTCAGGTTGATCTTTGGTCACATGCTCTAGGTTTCTCACATTGCATAAAAAGACTGGGTTCCCTTTACTGACTAGCTTCACGAGTTTGAGTACAAGTGCATCGACGAGCACTGCGATCTTGGTGAGTATTGTGAAGGCGAGCACAGCTACAACCATGAATATCTCCGGTATTTACGCCGGAGATATGACTCTTTATGTGCTTCTCCTTCCACCGGATCTGAAAAAACGGTGGAAGGAAAACCACCGCCTCCGCCACCGCCGTCCCCTAGCGGGGGATTGAAAACCCTAATTCCTGATGCAGAGGTTGATCAACCACCATCAAAGTCCCATGGTGGCGGTTTTGAATGTAATATCCCATATTTCACTAAGGAAAATACTATATACAACCTTAGATTTATATCCTTAGTCATATAATAATATAGATTTATAATATATAATAGTATAATTTATAAACTTAGCTTTTACTTTGTGGAATATTTTTATAACACTAACTATCTAAGTAGTACTTTTATAACACTAATTAGCTAGAAAGTAAACTCTAAACAACTTTGCACTGATGAGTCTTAGCCTATTATACGTTGGTTCTAGCTATAGCCTTAGCCCTAACTTATACTTTTGTTAATATCCACGTATAGTTCTACCAATCAATAAATAAATAAATCATATAGTAAACAATATCATCATCCTCGTCAATTGTAGCGTCCTACCCGTATCGAGCAAAAATCTAGGAGGAATATACCTCTAAGCACAATATCCTAACTAATTTACCATGATTGTAGGATTTCGTAGTCAACCCGTATAATCTCAACCGTGAAATCTCATCCTTATCTCATTAGAATCTTTAACTACTCAAATTGATAACCCTAGGGTACTCCCTTCCTATAAATACAAAGCATATATCTCATAACTCAAGTTTTGGGAAAATCCTCAAACACTCGTGTGAACACCAGAGAAAATAGAGTTAATTGCCGAAGTTGGGTTCTAGCTATGTTCGGCACAACCGAATCACCATCAAACTATACCGGAAACCACCGCGAAAAACACCAGCTCATAGCCCTCACGTCCCTCTACAACTACAATCTTCGACCTCTAAAAACCGATCATAAACAAAGGTAACATATCATCTCAAAGATAGCCTTATGCCTTCGTAACTACTCGATTTCTTACTTCTTTATTACTTGAGTTTTTGGAAAGTAAACCATTTTCTTTAGCTTCCCTTCAAGGGTCACGTGAGTTTGAAGATTCAACTTGGACTCTTCTTATCTTATTCAACCAAATAGTTTTAAATAAATTAATTTTATTGGTTTTTAGACTTAATGATAGTATAATTTATTAACCACACTATTCTGATATACTAATACTACAAGATTGGAATTGAAGAGGATCTTTATTTACTCGGTTAGTCTAACTATTATTGTAAGAAATCAATATAACCGATCACATATATGTAGTATATATGAATTTTGTTATATATAGGTATAGCCTATACCCGGATCGTGCATATATTAATACCAATTATTTTACACTTGTATGTAGAGTACGTAGAGCGTGAAGAGACTTACTAGTGTTTGTTTTGTGCAGTGATTCGTAAGACTAAGCTTAATAAGGTAAGTTACTATGTTCACCTTCTTACTAAATCCTGTAAAAATAAGTTGACATGGAAACGTGTTTTCTATACATGTATGGTAATTGTTGGATAATTTATGTTCATGTATCCATGAAGACAGTAGGTGATTTGGATTAAGAGTTAGTCTTTATAGCTGGTTAATATTCTACGCTTTTGTCTATTGTTCGAGTAACAGTGAAACGAAACTCATGTTTATTACTGTGGATGCATGTGATAATGTGGAACTTTGGTTTCCTTGAGCTAGCGTATGAATAATGTTAATAATGTTAAATAGTGTTAAATATATGTATTTGACTACTTGGTTTCTTTGAGTTCGTGTTAGCGTATGAACTCATATTATTTAACTACTTGTTTAAATAATGTTAAATATAAGAATAACGTTCTACTTGTTTAAATATAAGTATAATTAAGCTTGTTAATGAACAATATAATGATTTTGGTTGTGATAAAACACTAATCTCTTGATGCAAAACATACTTGTTGGTAAGACATCTTAGGCAGGATCCCCTAAGATGAGGAACACTTTGGTGGTACGACACAACGTGTCTTAATATTTTAGTCGGAGCTAACTAGCACGACTTAGGCTTATTCTACTCCTTTGAGTTAAAAATACTCACTAGGGGGTGTGCACACTTAAGGACTAAGACCTATTTTGGTGGTTACACCCATTAGGGTGGTAGTCTTGAACTACATTTATGGTGGAATTATCTTGTTCTCTTACCTCTAAGTAATTAATTAACTGTTAATTATGGACTGAGTGCGTGTGCTCGTTACGTGCTATCTGTGCATGAAATGTTTTTAAGATAAAATGTTTTCCAAAGTAAGAAAAAGGTTTTCGAAAATGTTTTACAGGGTGAAGTAGTACTTACTCAATTTCCACTGATTTGATGTTTCCCTTCTGTATATGCTTTTCCAATTTACAGGTATGCGTGGCACGTCATGAGCGACCGTTTCACAACAACTAGTAGCAAGTTATTAAGAACGTAGATCACCTAAAGACAATCAGTTGGGTTTTATTTAATTCAGTTTGTGACGATATTTTGGGTAGTTGGTTTAAGTTATTTAATTATGACAATGTGGGTTTATTTATAAAGGTTGGATTATTGATGGATAATATAGCCTTACATTTGGGTTGTAGCATAAATGTGGCGGTAATACCCTTAATTTATTATTTTATGCTTCCGCTATAAGTCTTAAACAAGTATGGAAATTGGGGGTGTTACAAAATGGTATCAGAGCCTAATCGCTCTTCGGGATTGACGCAGAGATCTTCATATCTCAGCGTTGGAGTTGTCTAGGATTAAAATAGGTAATTAACTGTTAAGTTAAAAGTATAGGACAAGCCTTTTAATTGAAGAGAGTATCTCTTTCTATGTGTTAGTTATGTGATCTATGCGATGTGATTATGTGATCCCCGAACTCCTTTTTAAGTTGGAAAGTATATCCCCATTACTTTAAATATAGTAAAATTTGGTATAATTTTTATTTTAAGCTTTTGCAACTAAAGTCGTTTTTTGTTTTTCAAATTTTAAGTTTCGGGACGAAACTTCTTTTAAGGATGCTAGATTGTAATAACCTATATTTTTTCTAATTTTAAGTTTCGGGACGAAACTTCTTTTAAGGATGGTAGATTGTAATATCCCATATTTCACTAAGGAAAATACTATATACAACCTTAGATTTATATCCTTAGTCATATAATAATATAGATTTATAATATATAATAGTATAATTTATAAACTTAGCTTTTACTTTGTGGAATATTTTTATAACACTAACTATCTAAGTAGTACTTTTATAACACTAATTAGCTAGAAAGTAAACTCTAAACAACTTTGCACTGATGAGTCTTAGCCTATTATACGTTGGTTCTAGCTATAGCCTTAGCCCCAACTTATACTTTTGTTAATATCCACGTATAGTTCTACCAATCAATAAATAAATAAATCATATAGTAAACAATATCATCATCCTCGTCAATTGTAGCGTCCTACCCGTATCGAGCAAAAATCTAGGAGGAATATACCACTAAGCACAATATCCTAACTAATTTACCATGATTGTAGGATTTCGTAGTCAACCCATATAATCTCAACCGTGAAATCTCATCCTTATCTCATTAGAATCTTTAACTACTCAAATTGATAACCCTAGGGTACTCCCTTCCTATAAATACAAAGCATATATCTCATAACTCAAGTTTTGGGAAAATCCTCAAACACTCGTGTGAACACCAGAGAAAATAGAGTTAATTGCCGAAGTTGGGTTCTAGCTACGTTCGGCACAACCGAATCACCATCAAACTATACCGGAAACCACCGCGAAAAACACCAGCTCATAGCCCTCACGTCCCTCTACAACTACAATCTTCGACCTCTAAAAACCGATCATAAACAAAGGTAACATATCATCTCAAAGATAGCCTTATGCCTTCGTAACTACTCGATTTCTTACTTCTTTATTACTTGAGTTTTTGGAAAGTAAACCATTTTCTTTAGCTTCCCTTCAAGGGTCACGTGAGTTTGAAGATTCAACTTGGACTCTTCTTATCTTATTCAACCAAATAGTTTTAAATAAATTAATTTTATTGGTTTTTAGACTTAATGATAGTATAATTTATTAACCACACTATTCTGATATACTAATACTACAAGATTGGAATTGAAGAGGATCTTTATTTACTCGGTTAGTCTAACTATTATTGTAAGAAATCAATATAACCGATCACATATATGTAGTATATATGAATTTTGTTATATATAGGTATAGGCTATACCCGGATCGTGCATATATTAATACCAATTATTTTACACTTGTATGTAGAGTACGTAGAGCGTGAAGAGACTTACTAGTGTTTGTTTTGTGCAGTGATTCGTAAGACTAAGCTTAATAAGGTAAGTTACTATGTTCACCTTCTTACTAAATCCTGTAAAAATAAGTTGACATGGCAACGTGTTTTCTATACATGTATGGTAATTGTTGGATAATTTATGTTCATGTATCCATGAAGACAGTAGGTGATTTGGATTAAGAGTTAGTCTTTATAGCTGGTTAATATTCTACGCTTTTGTCTATTGTTCGAGTAACAGTGAAACGAAACTCATGTTTATAACTGTGGATGCATGTGATAATGTGGAACTTTGGTTTCCTTGAGCTAGCGTATGAATAATGTTAATAATGTTAAATAGTGTTAAATATATGTATTTGACTACTTGATTTCTTTGAGTTCGTGTTAGCGTATGAACTCATATTATTTAACTACTTGTTTAAATAATGTTAAATATAAGAATAACGTTCTACTTGTTTAAATATAAGTATAATTAAGCTTGTTAATGAACAATATAATGATTTTGGTTGTGATAAAACACTAATCTCTTGATGCAAAACATACTTGTTGGTAAGACATCTTAGGCAGGATCCCCTAAGATGAGGAACACTTTGGTGGTACGACACAACGTGTCTTAATATTTTAGTCGGAGCTAACTAGCACGACTTAGGCTTATTCTACTCCTTTGAGTTAAAAATACTCACTAGGGGGTGTGCACACTTAAGGACTAAGACCTATTTTGGTGGTTACACCCATTAGGGTGGTAGTCTTGAACTACATTTATGGTGGAATTATCTTGTTCTCTTACCTCTAAGTAATTAATTAACTGTTAATTATGGACTGAGTGCGTGTGCTCGTTACGTGCTATCTGTGCATGAAATGTTTTTAAGATAAAATGTTTTCCAAAGTAAGAAAAAGGTTTTCGAAAATGTTTTACAGGGTGAAGTAGTACTTACTCAATTTCCACTGATTTGATGTTTCCCTTCTGTATATGCTTTTCCAATTTACAGGTATGCGTGGCACGTCATGAGCGACCGTTTCACAACAACTAGTAGCAAGTTATTAAGAACGTAGATCACCTAAAGACAATCAGTTGGGTTTTATTTAATTCAGTTTGTGACGATATTTTGGGTAGTTGGTTTAAGTTATTTAATTATGACAATGTGGGTTTATTTATAAAGGTTGGATTATTGATGGATAATATAGCCTTACATTTGGGTTGTAGCATAAATGTGGCGGTAATACCCTTAATTTATTATTTTATGCTTCCGCTATAAGTCTTAAACAAGTATGGAAATTGGGGGTGTTACATTGAAGGCGTGCATGTGGGGGGATTTGAAACCCTAATTTCTGAGAAACCACCGCAGTCTGTGGTGGGGAACGACGGTCCCGATGACGGTGGCTGGAAATCTAAGGGTGCAAGTTTGAGGTCCTAACTTTTTCGGTGTTGCATGTCTACAAAGGGGAGTTTTCTCTTCTTCCCTATCTCTCTCTCTTTTTCTGACTTTCCTTTTAGATTGCATGTTTAGCTGTTGTTGAAATTGCAGGCCAACAAGTGTGATCTCTTGCTGGCAAGGGTTGGATTTGTTGTTGTTGAAGGAGGATTTGTTGATGCATGTGGAGTTTGGAGAGTTTTATCATGAAATATTCTCCTGTTTTTATTCATGTGATACGCCCATGTTTTTATTCATGATGATATGTCCCTTATATGTTGATTATCTTAATGATTCCATGCCCCTTTAGGTATTGATCATAAAAATTTTACTTGATGATATTGCCCTGTTTATACTGATCTTTACTTGATGAAATGTCTTAGTTTCTGTTGATTTTTACTTGATGAATTGTCCCTGTTTGTGTTTATGTTAACCATGAAGAAATGTCCTTGTTTGTGTTGAATTTGATACATAAAAAATAACATCATGCTAAAAAATTTGAGGCATTTTAGGTAATCTTATGTCCCTTAATGGTGATCCTATGTCCCTGTTTGTCCCTGTTGTGTTGCTTTGTTTGTCCCTGTGTTAAGTGTCCCTATTTGTCCTTGTTGTGTTGGTATGTGATGACTTTAGTGATCATTGTTCCCTTGTCTTTGTTTTTTGAATTCTTCTTTAGTGACCATCGTTCCCATGCGGTACAAATGCAGCGAGCAAGGGCGTGGCACGAGAGCGCAAGGCAGCATCCCTGCCTAGCGTCGGGTGCTGCGAGCAAGTGGGCGGGATGGGCGAGTGGGCAAGGAACGAGCACAACGCATCGTGCACGCGGGCAGCGATGGCTGGCTCGTCCAGCTGCGTGCCTCGGCAGTAGGCGAGTGGGCTGCGCGCAAGCGTGGCTTGCTGGGCTTGCTGGGCTTGCTGGCGCGTGGTCGCTCAGCCTTTGCGGTACGATCAGTCGAGTGGCATGGGCTGCTGCTAGTTGGACTCGACGAGGCATGGGCGCGAGCCCATGGCCTCGTCTTGACCCGATTGGTTCATTTTAATTTAATTTTGATTTTCAGTTGGAAAAACGATTTTAATTAAATTTAAAATTCGTAATTTGATTTTTTCTCGGAATTTAATTTTGAATAATTTAATTATTATAAATTTTATTTATACTAATTATTTTACTAAAATTAAAACCTTGATTAAATTTAAATTAATTAATTTAATAAACTGAAAATAAATTAAAGGATTTAAATAACAATTTATTTGAGCTTTAAATTTTAATTAAATTTGTATGTTTCCGGTCGGACTAGGAAATACAATTTTATGTTTAAAATTAGTAAAGCATGTAAATTTCTTGGTTTTAGTGGGAGCGTTTTAGTCATAAACTCTTGATTAGGTCTACATTCCTTTAAGGTTAAAACAACTCGATTAGAATTAATAAGGATTGAATAATTTGTAGATTATTGGAAGCCTTGATTAATTGCTGCATCATATGTTCTACTAATTAACCAGTTATGTGGGCCATTCATTGATAAATGAATGGGTGAATGGTATATTGTAAATGTACTGTTTTGCAAGTTATGGAAAGTCACTAGTATGGCCCAATAGGATATAAAATATAGTCTGTGTACCATTAATTTGAATGTAATATTGGTCTAAAGTACCAAAGTTTTATTGCTTTAAATATGGTCTGCGTACCATCAAATAGTTGTAATTAGTTTCAATTATAGCATATCCTATTTGAAGAAAATGGTGCCTCCCATGGTGAAATTCAAGACGGAGTTTCCAATCCATTTTCAAGACGGAGTTTGAAGTTGAAGCTTTAAGATGAAGTCGGGCCATACTAGATCACATTTATATCTTATGCATGCTTTAAGTTATTTATTGCTTTAAATATGTCTTAATTATGCATGAGATTATGGCTTGATTATGTTGCATGATTAAGGATTTTAGTTCACTTAAAATCTAACCAACATAGTAAGAGCCTTAAGTTCCAAACTTTTAAAAAATTGAGTTAAAAGGTGCCATGCCAAAATAACACTTACTTGGATAACCTTTACATCAATCTTAGTAATAGTTTTCTGCCATAGCGAGGTGTTACTTATTGATCCTAAAGGGGTAAGGTACACAAATAATTATGAGTACATGTTAGTTTTGGTGAAACTCAATGATATAAGTAAGGAGTCCTTTTATGTCGTGGCAAACGGGATAGGTTTACCTAATAAGTTCTTAGACGTACCTATCAACCAAGAGTAGTTTCTAGACTACTAGCAAAGGATTTGCTTACCTAAAATATTTTATAATTGAGTCTAAGTACATAATGTGCTTAATTCTTCAATGATTTAAGGGTCTTGGAATCATTTTATTCACACCTGCCGGAACAATAAATTCGAATAAAATGCCAATGACTTGTTTAAATTGCATGATTGCTTTAATTTTCAAGTTATTACTCATGATAAATGTTTAGACTTTGCATGCTTCAATGTATGTTTTAATTATTGTTTATAATTAAATATCTTGCACTGCAGTAAATCCTTTTAGGAAGGTAACCGTAAATTTCCTCGATTGGTAGTAAATCCAAGAACGATTCACGGAAATGAGAGAGAGTAAGCAATTTAAAATGTACGTTTCTTTTAACGACTTTTATAGTTGTTTTCGAGTATCAAAGTCGAATGGCAAACCAATTGGTGCTTGTGAATTAAAAATACCATGTAGTTTTGAGATCATAAAGCATTGAGTTTAATGCTCAGCTTTACCAATGGTTAACAACCTAATATCCTTGTCCATTTAATTCTCGAATGAGTCTAGTCCCTAGACATTCGAATAGATCGATGCTTAGAGAACTTTAGAAGCTTCTGGTAAGATCATCTAGTTGAAACAGAATATTCAACATGAATAAAATGGTAAGAACTTTGTTAGAGTAACATTGGACATGTCTAGAAAAATATAAAAGTCAACACTAGAGAATTCAATTCTTAAAACTATAAGAAAGGGTACAAGAAATAGGATAACAAGGAACAAATGAAAGGAATTACGATTCCGTTTCTACCTATAAGTTTATGTTTAAAGAGAAGTGACCTAGCAATCAAACTTCCTTGGTATCATATACCGCTTGAGGTTCTTACTTCTGTAATAACTCAAACAATGGAAGCTAGGATACACTAATGACCTACAAGTGGGAAATGAAGCATGGCAATGCTACATTAGTTGTAGGGTCATCTAGTTTGTTTTAAGTCCTTTCAAGGCTGGAACTTAATGGCTATTTTGTTCCATAATCAGCATACCTAAGTTTATGTTTTCAAACACATAAAGACTCACATTCAAAAAAAACAAAAATAATGTTTGTTTGTTTATTTGAATGAAATGGTCATTTACGGGTTGAGTCAATATGCTTGATTAAAACAAACAACTCTTTAACAATAAGAACTTTACTAGGTTCAAATCAACCCCTTGATTTGAATTCCACTAACCTTTAACATTGTTACTTAGACCATATCAACAAGTTAACATTCAAAAGCTCTATGGACTTTTGAAAGTTGATTGATTTCTAGATCATTCAAGACGAGCTAGTCTTACTTGTTGAAAGTAACAAAAGATATGAACTATTGTTAGAACACCTAGACAATAGAGTTCAAAGCTAAAGAAAGATTTTATGACTTTATTATTTCACATGATTTTGAGTGAATATGGATTTATTTACTCAAAGTGATATAGGTTTGAATCTGTTTGGCTAGTTCAAAGATTCATAGAAAAGTATAAAATCCACTTGGCAAGAAATCATAAAGATCTAGGTTAGATCATAGCGATGATTACTTTAAGACCAAAAATGATCATCAATGATTAAATGTTGTAATTTCACGATCTAGCTCCATAAGATATGGCATATCTACGTTGGAATGATCGAAGTCAATTAGTACTTGATTCGATCAATGGTTAATCATAAAGACTTTTCCTATAATTTCTAAACAAAATGCTCAACTACCACCAAACTAAACCAAATTCGTCAAAGCTATTGAAAAGTAATTTCAAAATATCTTTTCAATAATATATATCTAAAGAGTTGCTAAACTCAGTGGGAGCTTAGTGTTTGTCATTCGACAAACTAAGGCCCAAGAGTAGATATATGTTTCATTGTGATTTATTCAAATGAGACACAAGGGTATTGTTTCTACCACGGATTTTTGAGAACATAATGTTTGTTTGCTCGAAATAATGTCCCTTTGGAAATTCGTTTCCAAAGTGACAAGTGGGAGAAAATAGACCTCGAAAGTCTTCGAGGCGAACAACAAACATAAACGGACATTCCGGAGGCTTTTAGAAGTTCTCTAGAAAATCCGAACACTTATTCTTTAAGGACTTTAGAAGTGGCTTTAAAGAATAGACATCTCTTAGAAGACTTTACAAGTGCTTCAAGGAGAACAGAATATTCAAAGGACTTTGAAGTGTCTGTTGATATTCTATTATTTGATGTTCTATACCCATATAGGCATAGAGTTCAGGTTACTGAAGCTATGAGATTCTTCTATTAGATAGTGAAGAAACCTAAACTTGCAGTCAAACTATTATCATGAAGATTAATGAGTTTGTGACGTGTAAGAAAGCTATGACGAAGTTTAGATTCCCTAAAATGGTTAAAGGACATATATAGACTCAAATGTTTAAATGGTTAAAGGCCATATATAGACTCAAATGTTTAATTGGTTAAAGGCCATAAAACATACTCAATGTTTTGATGACAAAATTGAAATTTTGTTGATTTGCAAGAATAGTTTACACCTATTGGTTGCAAATTGGTTTTGAGGATAAAAACCATAAAACGTGGAATTGTGTTCACACACAAAGCTAGATTAGTTGCTAAAGGTTACAAGCAAATTTACGGTGTGGATTGTGTTGAAACCTCATGCAAAATCGTAATGCTCCAGTCTATAAATTAAGCAATGATTGCATATTGGTACATATGGCAATTGGATGACAAAACATCTTCCTCAATCAAATGTTGGAACAAATTATGTACATGGAATGTCATAGGATTTGTGAATCCAAATAAATGCTTGAAAAGGAAAGCTAGCTTATCTAAGTACAAATTTAAGCAAGCAATTGGGAATTATAATTGTATTTTAGTGAAGCTAATAAGTATTGTAGTTTCATAAAATGTACATGATTCTTATAGATATATAAGAAGTTTAGTAGGAGTACGTAAAACTTAATTGGTCCTATGTGTATCACACTGTAGACACCTACTTTTGTCCCCATTCCCGAAAGGGAAGGTTCGATGATGAAAACATAAATCTCCAACTTGACAACGCATCTCCTATAAAATAACGAATCTCAATTCCCCTTTTCATTTCATCCGAAACCTGCTATTTGTAGAAACCTGCTATTTATGGAAACCTGCTAAAAATAGTAACTGCCGTAATGGGTAGTTGTTAAAAGTGGCAAGTCATAAAAGATAGAAACCTGTCAGAATTAGGTGTTGCACTCCAACATAAATCCTAAATGAGATAGAAATTGCGAGAGAATCCTATTCCTAATATGATTCGAAAGTAAGAGTTACGTATTAATTAAAATCCTAACGAGCCTAGAGTTCGTAACGGGCCCAGACGCATCCCGTCACAAGGTTAATACGCACTAAAAGACTCAATTAAATCTCAAATACTCCGGATTCTAGGAATCCGAATCTGACTAAGAAAAACAGCCCAGATCCTATTTTCAACGCCTGGCTCTGGGCGCCGAAATCTTCGGCGCCCAGGCCTGGGCGCTGAAAATACCTGGTACGTGTTTTTTTCCTAATTCCTCGTGGATTAGAGCTCTACAAATCTATCTTTCCACGAACTCTTTTCTATAAATAAGGCCTTAAGTTCGACGTGAAAAGGACACACAACACACAATTATTATTTTGAGTATTGACTCTAACCCCTAAGCCTAAGCCTCACGCTGCAAAACTGATCACGCGTTCTGTCGCAATCGATCCATAAATCGAACAGAACGTATCCTGTCCCATAATTTGAGATTCGTTAAATAAAAGGAGAAATAGCAAAGTCAAAGTGGTTAGTTTTCTGAGAACCGTGACGCACCTCTCAAGGGTGCGTCGTAATGTGTCCCTTTTCTATGATTTAATTTCTTTCCTCGCCCTTTATGAACTGTTAAACTAATTAAATCTGATTGTTCTATCACGCCTAATAAAGATTATGTTTTTGGGAAATTGGATTATCATGCTAGGTTCCTTAATACAATCTAAATTAGATAATCGCGCTCGATCTAGTATTATATGTTGCATATTGTTAAAATCGACTCAAATTAGTTGAATAGTTAACGCATGTCCCTTCAATTATTTATGCTGAGCTAGTAAGGATATCCTGCCTCTGGAGTTATCGAAGAGCGAGTACTCCTCTCGGTAGTTATAGTCCCCCGAACCCTCAATCTCTACCCTGCGGGTGTACGTTGAGCGATCCCCACCACCAGGGATCACAAGGGAACCTACGGCCGCCGTGGTCAAACATAATTGCACTCCCTTTATGTCATGATAACCGGGTTTTGTCAGTTTTTCTCATTGTCGTTAAAAACTGAATGGCGACTCCTATATTACTAGTCAATTGGGTGTAAACTCACAGGAAATCCAATTACACTTGATTTGACAAAAAGAAGCGTCACACCCACGAGGGACGAGGTCACGCATTAGCCTCGTGCTTTTTCGACCCCCTCACAGTGGCGACTCCGCTGGGGATAGTGAAGGAAATACTTGTGCTTGTAGGTAATCAAAATAGCCGAAGGGTGAAACGATCCTACCCCGCGTTTATTTCCCCATCAAGTTGGGACAACCTGAAAATCAGCATATTAATGTGAACGGGCAGAACCGCATAACGAATCTTGGCTCCCTTGATGTTTCATCTCGGGAGTTGGGAGTAAGGATACCCATCGCCAACCGGGGGGTGCATACGCTTCGGATGTTGTCCACTCGGCACTTTCTCTAGTAGTACACCCGTCCCAAACCCAATCGCTCGCCCACTAGGTCCCTCTCGCCTGCATGCCCCCTTGGCTTGCACTTGCGGGTTGGCCGTCTGGGACGAAATTCGTCTGTTGAAAGCACTACCCCGACCGGGGCATGTGGTGGATCTGCGATAGAAGTGGTACCAAGCCAGGCGCAAATAACTACCCATAGAAGCCTATCATAAACTACATGACATATTATTATTGCCTCATGATGGAATGTTAGTTATGTGTAGCGAAATATATGATTGTGTGTGACAAACTATCCTAGAAAAACCAACGACCTTAGAAATTGCCCAAACATTCATAAACCAATTGGCCAAAGAGTTATACCAAAATACGTGTTCCGCAAACCCGAACGATCGCCACAAAAATAAGCGACGCTCGGGATGCCCGTAACGAATCCCACAAACGCTGCACAACGCGTAAAGGACGTTATTAGGCAAGCACGCAAAATCAAAGTCGCATAAACAAAAAGTAGACGCAAACAGAAAACGAGAACCAGCCAGGGACGCATTTTCAACGCCCCTGGCTGGGCGCCGAAATTTCTCACGCCCTACGCTGGGCGCTGAAGTTGCTGCCTGGCCTTTTGGTCAGGCACAACAGCCTCGGTGCCCACGCATGAAGAAAATACGTAGCAAAAAAAAAACTTTTGGTGAAAAAATTGCTACGAGGGCGTATGAAAAAGCACTCGATTAAAAAAATGACTTAAAAAAAAATAAAATAAAAAATAACTCTTTGTGTCGTTGATAGGCCTCCTATGACGGCAATGTTCGGCTCCAAAATCGAGCACGCTAATTGAAATAACCTTGAATGTCACATGGGCAAAGTATTCGGAAAATAATGTTCAAATAGAGTCTTCAAGGAAAATAATGTTCGAATAAAAAAATAAATCCGAGTCTAGACTAGGCTATGCCAAAGTACAATCTAAATCCTAAGTCTTAGTTGTCTTATCCATAGAATCGGTCCTAATGCTTGGTGTCGTTCTGCAAATAAAAAGGTTAAAACATATTGAGTCTCCCTTCCTAACATTTAAATCAATAAGCACCCATATGTAATTGTCATCCCTTGCTAAGAGTCTACGGCCTCAATACTCTCTCTCACCAATAAAAAGAATATATTATAGTATTTGCAAAATGGAAACAGTCACATTCTGAAAATCATTCCCCCATAGTCGCACAACCCCCAAAGTGAGCCTAAGGTGTCAATACCATTCGTAAAAATTATGGCCTCAAGGCTTATGATCACATTGGGTCACGACTATCATAGTCCTCTCGAGCCGCTCGCTCCTTTAAATACTCCTAAGTACGGACTAAAAGATTTTCCATGAATGCAACATGACCAACCATGAAAATACCCAAATCGGCATACCATAAGGCTACCATTGGGGTAAAGCAATACACACTAAGAGGGAAGCCGCACTAATGATTCTAGTCTTGCAAAAATAAAAATTCGATCTCCCCAACTAACTACCTTGCCAACATTAAGCAAAATGGCGCATAACAAATGAACACCCAAGGGTTAAAATCTAAAGTGTCAACCAACAAAAGTTATGGTCCAATTAGCCTATGTCTGAAAGTTGCTTGGTCAAGTGTTATAGGTTTACGCCACATCATTATTTTGAGTCTAGGCCACCTCCTTGTATTCATACACGAGTTATAATCAGAAAAATTAATGAAAGTTCGAGTCTAAATCACAACTTCCAATTAAATCCCGGAGACTGGAATCTGAAAAGAAGCAAAAATTATTTTCGATGTAATTCTTTCGTTAAAATTCAATAAGGGAAAAGTAACATTTTGAATCTACGCTATTTGCACATTTTAAGAAACGACTAAATACGCTTGCAAAGTAAGACAATTTAAAGGTCCACCCTAGGCCTACTAAAGCTAAAGGTCCACCCTAGGCCTACTAAAGATAAAGGTCCACTATAGGCCTACCAAACGAGGCTCACTCAGTCTCGCCTCGTGACTCAAAGACCACAACCATCTACCTTTTAGCCCAAATAAAATTTTTTGAAGGATTTATGTTGGGGAGAAATCCCATGCAAAAAGGAAAAAATAGAAAGAGAAAAGGGAGAGCGAAAAGAGCGAGCCATGAAATGCTTAAAAAGAAAGAGAAAAGGGAGAGCGAAAAGAGCGAGCCATGAAATACTTAGCCCGTACCTCCCAAAGTGCGAAATTTACTCAAGTAAACGAAGGAAAAGAATTGAGTCAACCAATCCAAATCATAAAATTCTACGATGTCTACCCTTTCTAATCCTTATGTTCTTAGACGCCTTCGCTCTGGGGCCCCTGTTCAGCTCATTTAACCCATCCATGTTCTCGTTGCCATAACCCAAGAAACCATTACCTCGACTCTTGTTCTTGAACTTGTTGTCAAACGCAAACCACGCACGGCCATTGACACGTGCGTCATACCCATTATTACACCACCGTTAGCATAATGACCATATAACTTGTTTGAATACATCCTGTTGATATACCCTTGAGCCGTCCCCATGCTACTCATTGGCCTTGGTTGATATAAACTCAGGACACTAGCTTAAGGCTGCAAATTGTGAGTCCTAGCAGATATAATCCTCATGCTTGACCAATACCTATACAAATTATCCTATCTCATGTAACCCATCTTTCAAGCCGTCTTTAGTCACAAATAAAAAAAAGACAAATGAAAAGTACATTATACGCTCAACGTAAAAATAAAAAAATAAAAAAGATGTGAATAATAAAAAAGAAACTTTGCAAAGCGCCTCTAAAGTTAGTCTAAAAAGAAAAGAAGCATTTAACGCACCAAAAAAGATCCGCCCAGAAGTCATTTTCAGCGCCCAGAGCTGGGCGCCGAAATCTTTAGCGCCCCAGCCTGGGCGCTGATTCTCTCTGCTTGCTAAAATTTGTCCAGAAGTGCTCGTCATTTTATCCGCACATACACGGAACAATAACGAACACTTGGGGGGTACAACACGTATTCAGATATACGTACCACCAAAGAAATACATGTACTCAAAAAAAATATAAAACAAAATTTTGGCAGCAGATTAAAATAATAATAAACTTCACTTATTCTACCGTTTCAAATAATATGTTTCCACCTCAAGAACATACTTATCGAATTCGGCATTCTAAGAAACCATTTTCTAGGCTAAGAACTACGCAAGACCTGATTCCAAATTAAATCTATTTAAGGCGGATACGTAGGCAATCCATGATTCGGTCCAACCAATTTGCAAAAATGTTAGAGCCTATAGAATAACAAGAATAAGAAATAGAGTCCCTTATTGAAATTTAATTACTTGCAATCCAAGTCGAAAGAAAAATTTAAGCCAAAGAAAGAATCCAAGTCGTCAAGATGCCAAAATGAGCACACATCGAATAATAATAAAGGGCACGTACCCTTGCCAGAAGGAGCACTCACACTCCTAGGCACTTAGCCAAGACTCAAAAGACCGATTTGCCTCAATTGAATGGGGGCTAGCGCAAGCGTCCATGACCTCTAAAATACTCGACTTGACCCTCCCTAAAGCGAACTAACTCACTTAAAGACCTTCTTTCACCACTAGACATAGTCGTTCGCTTAAAGACCTTCTTTCACCCCTAGACACAGTCATAGTCGCCGACAAGTAGTAAAGGAAGTAAGCTTGCAATAAAGAGGATTATTCTACGGCATCACCCCATCGTTCCTTCGAACTCAGGGCACCCGTTCATGGTAATTCAAATGCTTGCTAATCCCCTTTGGAAAAAATAAGACATTGTCAATAGGACTTGGCACTTAACCGAGGCTCACCCTACTCAGACATGTGACACGGGCATCTAAAATCGAAATCTGAAAGCATTATTAATGGGAAGACATAACAGCAACTGGGGGCTAAAAATTGAAATGAAAGAGCTAGGGAAAGAACTAAGTATACCTTGACCTTTTGTGCAGACATACACCAAGTAAATCTAAGTCAATTTGAAAACGGGTTATATTCCCGCAATTCTGGAAAAGATGGCCCTAAAAGCCTAAAAGCATATGCCAAACGGGCACAAGTAATATCTTGACACCTGAACCCTGGCTTCCAGCAAATCCTTAGACAGCATTCCAAAATCGTAACAGTATTTTGATTCACTCATGTAATCCTGTACGAACCCTTCTATAAGTCAACCTACTTAGGACACCTCGGATTGTACACAGTAGGACTCGGATTTCAAATAATTTTCAAAGACTTCTTCGAATATAATAAAGTGTCGTTGGTTTAAGCTAAGTATGCGTTTATCTCGATGTTGCAAGTGAGTCAAAGATTTCTAAATATGGTTATGGGTAAAGAAAGGCACCTAGCTTTGGGTCAAGGCACATTTCAACATATGACTACCTTGACCATGGCAATGTCGCACAAATACGACATTTACAAGAGGAGTAGCAAATCACTACTCGAACGTGCCTCGCACTAAAATGAGTCTGGTTCAAACTATTCATGATCCGTGTCACCATGAATGCATAAAAACGTATGCCGAGCATTATAGCACCAAGCCAATCCCGTAGCTACAGTTGGGGGCTTGAGAAAAACACTCTAAAAATGCTCGAAATGACGATTTCATCGCAAATTCTCGACGCTAATGCTATACACACGTCATAGGGGCACAATCCTAAGCTTTAATCGTGTAAAACGAACCTTAGAATGACTACAACCCCTCCCAAATTCTAAGCACTACTTAGAACATATAAAGTCACCCCACTAACAAGGGTAACTGAAAATCGCGAGTCACCAAAACTCCGATCAAACTACTGCACATAACGCTCGCCCTACAAGCGCCCGTTACACAATCTACCTCGTTCCAAAGCAAAAGCGAAAGAAAAAAAATCAAGGATAAGAACTGTCAAAATATACCCAGAAATCATTTTCAACGCCCAGAGCTGGGCGCCGATATCTTTAACGCCCCGTCCTGGGCGCTGAATCTTTCTGCTAGCCAAGTTTTGCCCAGATATAAAAATAAGAAAGAAACACCTATGAATCCTCGCATCAAACAAAGTAATAAGCCGTGCAAACCCACGCAGAAGGTGCTACATTTGTTCGAACACCTGAACGAGGCTTGATGAAGTACTCCAATGCAAAAATAATAATGATATCCCAACACCTGGAGGAATGTTCTAAGACACGATGTTAGGCCACACAAGCCTACGTCGCACCATAAGTTCAACCATCCCACGGTACAAGTCTAAAAAAGAGTAAGGCATATTGCACTAATGTAGGCACGACCAAGAGCATGTGTAAAAGAGGCAAAGACTACTTATCGCCCAAATTCAAAATGCAAGCCACATGACTCCTACGTTAAGGATTAAAGGTAGCAAAATATTACCTACCACGGAACGGATAGCTCGCACCTACACGAGCGGAACCCCAAGGTATCTCTTTCGAAAGAACCTACAAAAATCGTACGCCAAAAGGAAGCATCCCAACATGCATACTTGGGGGCTCCAAGCTACGAAACGACCATAGAAAAATAAAAAAACTCAAAGCAAATGTTTGAACGATCAAGAAGGGCACGATTCTTGAGACCACTTCATGAATGGGCCTGAACCCTATCAAGCTTCTAAGCAAACTATTCAAAATCAGTCATTGCTCAAAAAAAATGATTCAAGCAAACTGATTAATGGACCGCACACAACGGCCATTCTATGAACGCTCGTTCGCACATACATATCATCATTCTAAGTATCGAACATTCACGAACGCGTTCAAAAGGAAAAATATACAACAACAAGAGCGGTCAAAGTCTTACGCCTCAAGGTATGTTCCTCGGGCCATATAGACTCGCCCAACTATCGCAATAACTGTACGCCTTAAGAGCAACAGTTCCTTAAAATAATCGCCCCAAAGCGACAGGCACCGTAGTCCACCAATCGGCTACGACTTCTCGAGAAACTCATCACGTTCTAAAATAAAGAAAAAAACAAAAGAAAAGAGAGTACATAGAACTTCCAAGTGAAATAAACGAAAAAACAAGAGGCCAACTGTGTCATCAAAAGACCGGCCCAAACAACATTTTCAACGCCCCACTTGGGCGTTAATTATTTCTGACGCCCTGGCCTGGCCCGAAAATGAGCCTAGGCCCAAAAAACAGCTCTGACTTCTATAGGGCCCTACCGTATCCACTCGACTCGAAAATTGCCTATTTTTTTACTGAAAGTCGCACCTCACGGCTTTGTTAAGAGTAGCACACCACTACAAAGATCGCTCGCACTTACGAGCACGACCCCGAACATGATTAAAAGACGTTATGAAGTATGCGAAAAATGATTAACAAAGCCCAATTGCTTGGGGGCTCGCGAAAAGTATACTCCAACAAAAAGCGCGCAATCGAAATCACATTCCCGGACTGCGCTGTGCGCCGTCCCATGTTTGGATGATCTCAAAAGAACAGGTTCGACCTCAGAAAAGGGTCGTCACGGACACTTGTACATGGTCCTCTGATCAAAGACCAAGTGGTGGCAAAAATCGAGCCGTAAAGACTAGCTCAAAACCACGAAAGCAGACGGTCGCAAGACAAAGGTCCGTCTAAACCCGTTGTCAACCCGCGTTCAGGTTACAACTAAATCCGAGCATCCCTCGGAAGAATTCGCTCCTACGAAGAATGGATAAAAAGGAAATCTCAAAAGAAATCACGATGAACGAAAAATAGAGACTTGCCCACCTCAATCAGGCAAGATCGCGCCGCGAACCACGCAAGTTCCAAATCAAGAAAAAAACGAATTCAGGGATGTCCACCCTTAGCGGACAGGGCTCGCCCACCTTCAGCGGGCGGGGTCTGCGTCACTAGCCGCGCAGATCCTCAGTTTTCGAAAAATAGAATCTTCAAAAAACAAAATGAAACAGGCTCGCCATCTTCAGCCGGCGGGGTCTACGGCGTAAACCACGTAGGTCCTCATTTTCAAAAAATGAACACAAAACAAATTTCAAAGTAGATTCGTCCACTTCTATCGGACGGGGTGTCCACCCTTAGCGGACAGGTTCGCCATCTTTAGCCGGCGGGGTCTACGTCACAAACCGCGTAGGTCCTTATTTTCAAATTTCAAAAATAGATTCGTCCACTTCTATCGGACGGGGTGTCCACCCTTAGCGGACAGGCTCGCCATCTTTAGCCGGCGGGGTCTGCGTCACTAACCGTGTAGGTCCTTAGTCGCTGCTGCGATAACTTTTTCTGGTTTTCCGTTTTTCCAAAAAAAGAACGATGTGAGTAGCTTTCCCTTTTTCCAAAGATTGGTTTTCCGTTTTTTCCAAAAAAGAACGATGTGCTGGATTTTCCTTCGTTTTACGTCCCATAAAAACAAGGGGGTTTTCTCGTTTAGCTAACCCTGAAAATGAGAATCTTTAAAAACATTTTTACCTCGTGGTTGGGCTTGGCCAGGCCCAATTACACTTTATAGCTTTAATTTCGAAAACATCTGTAGCTACTCCCAATGACAAAGTGAGGGAGTTTCTACGCACCTTTAGATCCTTCCAATGACAAAGTGAGGAAGTTTCTATACTATCCGTTGACAAATCCCAATGACACGTGAGGGATATGTCGACACTTCAAGTGATGACCCTTAAGTCAAATGTTATCACTCGGGGGCTCGTGATAAAATGCCAATGACTTGTTTAAATTGCATGATTGCTTTAATTTTCAAGTTATTACTCATGATAAATGTTTAGACTTTGCATGCTTCAATGTATGTTTTAATTATTGTTTATAATTAAATATCTTGCACTGCAGTAAATCCTTTTAGGAAGGTAACAGTAAATTTCCTCGATTGGTAGTGAATCCAAGAACGATTCACGGAAATGAGAAAGAGTGAGCAATTTAAAATGTACGTTTCTTTTAGCGACTTTTATATTTGTTTTCGAGTATCAAAGTCGAATGGCAAACCAATTGGTGCTTGTGAATTAAAAATACCATGTAGTTTTGAGATCATAAAGCATTGAGTTTAATGCTCAGCTTTACCAATGGTTAACAACCTAATATCCTTGTCCATTTAATTCTCGAATGAGTCTAGTCCCTAGACATTCGAATAGATCGATGCTTAGAGAACTTTAGAAGCTTCTGGTAAGATCATCTAGTTGAAACAGAATATTCAACATGAATAAAATGGTAAGAACTTTGTTAGAGTAACATTGGACATGTCTAGAAAAATATAAAAGTCAACACTAGAGAATTCAATTCTTAAAACTATAAGAAAGGGTACAAGAAATAGGATAACAAGGAACAAATGAAAGGAATTACGATTCCGTTTCTACCTATAAGTTTATGTTTAAAGAGAAGTGACCTAGCAATCAAACTTCCTTGGTATCATATACCGCTTGAGGTTCTTACTTCTGTAATAACTCAAACAATGGAAGCTAGGATACACTAATGACCTACAAGTGGGAAATGAAGCATGGCAATGCTACATTAGTTGTAGGGTCATCTAGTTTGTTTTAAGTCCTTTCAAGGCTGGAACTTAATGGCTATTTTGTTCCATAATAAACATACCTAAGTTTATGTTTTCAAACACATAAAGACTCACATTCAAGAAAAACAAAAATAATGTTTGTTTGTTTATTTGAATGAAATGGTCATTTACGGGTTGAGTCAATATGCTTGATTAAAACAAACAACTCTTTAACAATAAGAACTTTACTAGGTTCAAATCAACCCCTTGATTTGAATTCCACTAACCTTTAACATTGTTACTTAGACCATATCAACAAGTTAACATTCAAAAGCTCTATGGACTTTTGAAAGTTGATTGATTTCTAGATCATTCAAGATGAGCTAGTCTTACTTGTTGAAAGTAACAAAAGATATGAACTATTGTTAGAACACCTAGACAATAGAGTTCAAAGCTAAAGAAATATTTTATGACTTTATTATTTCACATGATTTTGAGTGAATATGGATTTATTTACTCAAAGTGATATAGGTTTGAATCTGTTTGGCTAGTTCAAAGATTCATAGAAAAGTATAAAATCCACTTGGCAAGAAATCATAAAGATCTAGGTTAGATCATAGCGATGATTACTTTAAGACCAAAAATGATCATCAATGATTAAGTGTTGTAATTTCACGATCTAGCTCCATAAGATATGGCATATCTACGTTGGAATGATCGAAGTCAATTAGTACTTGATTCGATCAATGGTTAATCATAAAGACTTTTCCTATAATTTCTAAACAAAATGCTCAACTACCACCAAACTAAACCAAATTCGTCAAAGCTATTGAAAAGTAATTTCAAAATATCTTTTCAATAATATATATCTAAAGAGTTGCTAAACTCAGTGGGAGCTTAGTGTTTGTCATTCGACAAACTAAGGCCCAAGAGTAGATATTTGTTTCATTGTGATTTATTCAAATGAGACACAAGGGTATTGTTTCTACCACGGATTTTTGAGAACATAATGTTTGTTTGCTCGAAATAATGTCCCTTTGGAGATTCGTTTCCAAAATGACAAGTGGGAGAAAATAGACCTCGAAAGTCTTCGAGGCGAACAACAAACATAAACGGACATTCCGGAGGCTTTTAGAAGTTCTCTAGAAAATCCGAACACTTATTCTTTAAGGACTTTAGAAGTGGCTTTAAAGAATAGACATCTCATAGAAGACTTTACAAGTGCTTCAAGGAGAACAGAATATTCAAAGGACTTTGAAGTGTCTGTTGATATTCTATTATTTGATGTTCTATACCCATATAGGCATAGAGTTCAGGTTACTGAAGCTATGAGATTCTTCTATTAGATAGTGAAGAAACCTAAACTTGCAGTCAAACTATTATCATGAAGATTAATGAGTTTGTGACGTGTAAGAAAGCTATGACGAAGCCTAGATTCCCTAAAATGGTTAAAGGCCATATATAGACTCAAATGTTTAAATGGTTAAAGGCCATATATAGACTCAAATGTTTAATTGGTTAAAGGCCATAAAACATACTCAATGTTTTGATGACAAAATTAAAATTTTGTTGATTTGCAAGAATAGTTTACACCTATTGGTTGCAAATTGGTTTTAGGGATAAAAACCATAAAAGGTGGAATTGTGTTCACACACAAAGCTAGATTAGTTGCTAAAGGTTACAAGCAAATTTACGGTGTGGATTGTGTTGAAACGTCATGCAAAATTGTAATGCTCCAGTCTATAAATTAAGCAATGATTGCATATTGGTACATATGGCAATTGGATGACAAAACATCTTCCTCAATCAAATGTTGGAAGAAATTATGTACATGGAATGTCATAGGATTTGTGAATCCAAATAAATGCTTGAAAAGGAAAGCTAGCTTATCTAAGTACAAATTTAAGCAAGCAATTGGGAATTATAATTGTATTTTAGTGAAGCTAATAAGTATTGTAGTTTCATAAAATGTACATGATTCTTATAGATATATAAGAAGTTTAGTGGGAGTACGTAAAACTTAATTGGTCCTATGTGTATCACACTGTAGACACCTACTTTTGTCCCCATTCCCGAAAGGGAAGGTTCGATGATGAAAACATAAATCTTCAATTTGACAACGCATCTCCTATAAAATAACGAATCTCAATTCCCCTTTTCATTTCATCCGAAACCTGCTATTTATAGAAACCTGCTATTTATGGAAACCTCCTAAAAATAGTAACTGCCGTAATGGGTAGTTGTTAAAAGTGGCAAGTCATAAAAGATAGAAACCTGTCAGAATTAGGTGTTGCACTCCAACATAAATCCTAAATGAGATAGAAATTGCGAGAGAATCCTATTCCTAATATGATTCGAAAGTAAGAGTTACGTATTAATTAAAATCCTAACGAGCCTAGAGTTTGTAACGGGCCCAGACGCATCCCGTCACAAGGTTAATACGCACTAAAAGACTCAATTAAATCTCAAATACTCCAGATTCTAGGAATCCCGAATCTGACTAAGAAAAACAACCCAGATCCTATTTTCAACGCCTGGCTCTGGGCGCCGAAATCTTCGGCGCCCAGGCCTGGGCGCTGAAAATACCTGGTACGTGTTTTTTCCTAATTCCTCGTGGATTAGAGCTCTACAAATCTATCTTTCCACGAACTCTTTTCTATAAATAGGGCCTTAAGTTCGACGTGAAAAGGACACACAACACACAATTATTATTCTGAGTATTGACTCCAACCCCTAAGCCTAAGCCTCGCGCTGCAAAACTGATCACGCGTTCTGTCGCAATCGATCCATAAATCGAACAGAACGTATCCTGTCCCATAATTTTAGATTCGTTAAATAAAAGGAGAAATAGCAAAGTCAAAGTGGTTAGTTTTCTGAGAACCGTGACGCACCTCTCAAGGGTGCGTCGTAATGTGTCCCTTTCCTATGATTTAATTGCTTTCCTCGCCCTTTTATGAACTGTTAAACTAATTAAATCTGATTGTTCTATCACGCCTAATAAAGATTATGTTTTTGGGAAATTGGATTATCATGCTAGGTTCCTTAATACAATCTAAATCAGATAATCGCGCTCGATCTAGTATTATATGTTGCATATTGTTAAAATCGGCTCAGATTAGTTTAATAGTTAACGCATGTCCCTTCAATTATTTATGCTGAGCTAGTAAGGATATCCTGCCTCTGGAGTTATCGAAGAGCGAGTACTCCTCTCGGTAGTTACAGTCCCCCGAACCCTCAATCTCTACCCTGCGGGTGTACGTTGAGCGATCCCCACCACCAGGGATCACAAGGGAACCTACGGCCGTCGTGGTCAAACATAATTGCACTCCCTTTATGTCACGATAACCGGGTTTTGTCAGTTTTTCTCATTGTCGTTAAAAACTGAATGGCGACTCCTATATTACTAGTCAATTGGGTGTAAACTCACAGGAAATCCAATTACACTTGATTTGACAAAAAGAAGCGTCACACCCACGAGGGACGAGGTCACGCATTAGCCTCGTGCTTTTTCGACCCCCTCACACACACACATATCTCTATATTGTGAAATAACATTCAAATGCTAATGACTTAGATTTGAAATTATTGAATGGTGGACCTAGGCGAAACTTAGTGCATACTGGGTATTAAGATCCATTTACAAAGATCTTATAACATTGTTTTAGATTAAGTAATGGCATTTACTAAATCAAACACGAAAGACTCCATTGGAGATATTTCGACCCATACGAATAAATCTAAGTAATGAATGTTTGAACTATGTATAAGCATTTACTAAGTTAAACATCAAAGAATCTAATGAGATTCTTCACCTATATTATATGTTACAGAATTTAGCTGGATTTTGTATCTACTAAAACTGAATGAGCTAAAGTTACATGAATAGAATTCAATTGGGAATTATTCTGCAAAAGAATTTATCATGTATAATATAATATGAGGATCGCCAAAAACGTATCGTATGACTTAAGGCATGACGAACATATACCAATCTCTATTGATCTAAGTGAAGATCAACTAGATTGAGATCAAGAAAACTTATGGTACTTGAAAAGGTACATAGGATTAGTTCTTAATTTAAGGAAATAAAGATATGCTAAGAATTGATGCTACACGCATAAACACTGGAAAAGGATCAAGCAAGATCCCTTTGGAGTTAACCATTGGCAAGGACGAGCTATAAAGCATCGTGTTTTGAAATGGCAACATGGATTAGAGACCATGAATTGTTGTGTGAGAAATTAAACATTAATTTCTATGATCTGAGATACTGACGGAAAGTCTTCCACATATCTGTGAACTGCTTGGATAAGTAAATCCAAACAAAGCATCACTAGCAACCTATACAGTTGAAGTAAAAGTAATTTTGCCTAAGAAGCAATGAAACAGAGTTGTTTACGTAAAGAGTTCTTCAATGAACTTGGGTAGATCACATGTCTGTTGACTTAATGGTTCTTCATTGCAAAATGCGTAGAACCACTATTGAAGTAAGAAAGAATAGATCACATAATAAACAAACTCAAAAGGTCTTAGCATCCTATCTCGAAAGACATTCGATAAAAAGGATATTAAGATTGGCAAAGCATGATAACTAAACCTATGCAACAAGTGAGAAGCAACACTCACATTGTAGCACTGGAATCAAGCATAGCTTTGAACTTCCATGAACTGTTTTAAAGATAGGTTTGAGGCCCATGGTTGTAAAACATTGGGGTTGAACATTTATCATATATGAAATGTATTTTTCATATTCCATTTAATCTTGGTTTAGTATTAAATGATGAGTCCCTTCAAATTGACGATATATTCAAGATAGACTGCCAGGACCAGTCCTGTGACTAAGAAATGTCTATCAAGTGAACTTAAATGTCAAAAGTTGAAAAAGGTCCCTAGTCGGAGTTTTCTATAAAGGTGGACGCATAAAAAACGCTAGACGACTAGAATGCAAGATGACTAGTAGTTCTGTTTCTTGAACTATGTGGACATGGCAATGTCACAATCATTTGCATAGATACTTACTTTGAGAAGATTAGTATCGGACAGACCTATGAAACTTTACTGTACGAGATGAAAATCTGTCATAAGTAAATTTCATTAAAAATTATTAGACACTAATCCTCAATACCTGAGTGATTTGAGATTACTTGTTTGAGAACTGGTTACTTTGACGTTGTCAACCGTCGCAACGTAAATGGAGGCCATAACGGCAACACTCGGGTAATCACCTATCAAACGAAGTCTAATCTCAAGATCGCAAGATTGGGATTGTCCTCCCATAAATCGGGATGAGATGCTGAAAGTTGTACAAGGCTACTCGGAGAGCTAGAAACTGTAAAATGCATGGCCGTGCTCAGATGAATCATAGGCTATGATTATCTGTTTATTTGATCAGTTGAACTCTGACACCGAGAAATGCCTCTGGACATAATAAGGATGACAACTCTTACCTTATGTTCATGAGAAAGCATCAAGCGACAAAGGAATTAGGAAATGCACACTTGTCCCTAAGGACAAGTGGGAGACTAAAGGAAATAATTCCCTTGGTCCAAGTATGCATTCAATGCTAAGTCTAATAAATGCGGTTCAGTATTAATTAATTATACAAGTTAATAATTCAGTGAGATCAAGTGAGCTGTATGCCTAGCTAGAGGCCGCTTCAGTTCGAGTGGAATTAATAATATTAATCCACAGCTTACTCTTGACTGAACCCGTAGGGTCACACAAATAGTACGTGAACGGATCAAGTATTTAAGTAAATTAAATACTCCATTTATGGATATTCGGAATCGACGGATCTCGGTTCCAGTGGGAGCTGAAATCGTCAAAAGGAAAACTATGAATACTCCGGAAACGATGATATTGCTGGAAACGGAAATATGGATCGTATCGAAAATATAAATATTATCCAAGTCGTAGATGTTGCCAAAAACGGAAACATGGTACGTATCGGAAAATATTATCGAAAATGGCAATATTGCCGGAATCGGAAATATTGCCGGACACGGAAATATTGTCGGAATCGGAAATTTTAGATATTTGTTCGAAACGGAAATTAATTCCGGAATCGGAAATATTAAATATTGTTCGAGTCGGAAATGAATTCCGGAATCGAAAAATTAATCGGAAGCGCGACGTACGAAATAAACATCGGACGAGCTTGCTAGACGCAAGGCCCAACACGAAGCTAGGCCCGCTCCTAGCGAAGCCCGCGGAAGCACATCAGGCGAGCAAGCAGCCCGCCAAGGCAATCAAGGCCCAGCCAAGCAACGAAGCAAGGCCAGGCCGAGCATGCGGCAAGGCCAGCAAGCTGGCGCGCCCTTCGTGGGCCGCATACCAGCTGCTAGGCCGAGCCAGTCCATCGCGCGCGCGGGCAGGCCCCTTGCGGGCTGTTTGTGCGTGTTGGTGTGTTCGTGCATGTTACGAATCCTTAAGCTTTTAGGATTTATCCGATTATACTATTTTCCTGAATCTACTAGAATTAGTTGTTGAGTTAAACACTAAATTTAATAGATTTAATTTGAATCTAATTCTAATAGAATTAGATAAGTTGAATCCTAGTATGTTTCTAGTTCCGATAATCCTTGTAATCCCCCGTAAATTTATAAATTTTATTAATATATTTTAACGTATATTATTTATATTTAAATAGAATTTATGAATTTTAGTAGTGAATATATAATTAACGTATATTTATTTTATTTTAAGTACGTTCTACATATGTAACGATTTTTGAAATTTATTATATTTATATATTTAATTCTATTTAAATATATTCTAAACATTTTAACGGTTTGTGCAATCAAAAATAATTTTAGAATTTTATGTTGAAAAGAATTTGAATTAGGAAAACACGTTGAATTCGGAAAAACAATCCTATTCGATTTTTTATTCAAACACTAAAACCCAAATTCTAATCCTAGCCAAGTTGGCAAAGCCCAACATAATAAACCCAAAATTCCTTCCTACCTTCTCTACTCCTATTTCACGTAAAACCAAAGAAAAAAAAAGAAGACAAAAACCCTTCCCTTTGAAAACTTCACGTGAAAACCCCAAAACAAAACCCATCTCTCTCCTTCTCTTCGTGACTCTGCTGGCTGCTGTACCGGCCACCGCCGTCGACCTAGCCGCGCCGCGCCGCACAGCCACCGGTGACCCTAACGCCGGTAACTTCTCCTTCCTCTTCTTCTCTGTTTCTTCTTTCTCCCTTTCGTTTTTCTCCCCTCCTCAAGCTTCTGTTTTTCTTGCACGACCGCCGCGGCCCAGCCGCGACCACCAATCCAGCGCCGTCGGCCATCCTCCGTCACGTCGCAAGCTGCCACCAGCACTCCTCATGTTCTTCCTTCCCGTTCGTGCACTTCCTCCCTTCCACACGCGTCTCCTGCCTCCGCGACCACCGCACAACCACCCTGCGTCCACCCGACGCCGTCCGGCGTACTCCTCCGCCTAGTCCCGCTGCCGCGCCACCCTGCCGCCGGCTTGCACTCTCTCTCTCTCTCTCTTCTTTTGGTTATTTCTTAAACCCTCTAAGTTATTTAAATGTTTTAATTAATTTTATTAATTTGAATTTTATGTTTCTTGAATTAAATTATTAATCTTTATAGTTAAACTATAATTTTCAGATTTGGTGTTGATGTTATAAATTAATTATTTTCAGTTTTTGGTTGATTAATATATAAGTTAGGGTTTTAATTATTTTAGTGATTCAATTCATGATTATTGAATGAAAATTATAAGTTATTATGATTAAATTATATTTTCAGATTATATATTATGTTTAAATAATAAATTTAATTTTCAGATTATGTAATTTGAATTGAAATAAGGAATTTAATTATTAAAGCATGAATTTTTAAGGTTTTAATATTCTAAAATCATAATAGAATGATTATATATTATTAAAGCTATTATTTTTATGATTTTAAGAACGTTGATTATGTTTTGTGGACGTTTGAAATTATTTTACATTGCTGGAAATTTTAAAAGGGGTGTTTTATTGGAGTTTAGAATGTTTTGGGATCATTAGTTTAATAGTTATTATGCTTGGAGGTTATTTAGTTAAGTTTCGATATTGGGGATGGTTCAAAATATGTTTAGGGTGTATTTAGAGTACTTTAGTATTGCTGTAAATTGTTGGATATTGATTGGGGAATTTTATTGGTTGTTTTAGGCAGAGAATTCTTTGTAGGTGACTTTTGAATTCGTTAAAGTGGCCTATCAGTTTGTTTACACAAGGTACGTACATACCTGTGTGCTTGGAATGTGTGCTATTTGTTGAAACCATGTTGATATTGTTGATGAACTTGGTCAGGTTGAAATTGCATGTTTAATACTGTTGGATGGACATATTGAACCTATATTGCATTATGAGAATTATAACATGTTAGTATGGATGATTGATGCAAACATGTTGGTTGGGAACACTAGATTATTCTATATATGTTGGTTTGGATCGATCGATCGTTGTTCCCTTTTTAGTTTTTCACTACTTTATGAGGGCCGTGGACCTTGTTTAGTAAGTTGAAACCTTATACCCATATAGAGGGGTTGATCAGTATTAAAGGAAAGGTTGGATTTAATTGGAATGAGTCTTGTTTGATACCTTTGTGATCACTTACTTAATTCCAAGATAAAAACAGTTGTGAATAAATGTGGATTGTATGCCTTATGTGATTGTTGAGTCATAACAGGGTGTCAATTTGTAAATCATGTAAAGGGAAACTGAGTAGCAATAGCTTTAGACTGTGCAAGTCTAAAGTGACGGACAAACAAGAGTTGGGGTTCATCGTGGTAGCCCAGGGCCTTTATCTCGGACCGGATTGATCACCGTGTCCTATTTTTATTCAAATGTTCCTCGATATCGCAGGTCATTGGGGTTTACGGAGTCGCGCCCGTACCTCGTCTTCCTTAGTGAAGAAGAAGAAGTTCTAGTAGCAACTCGGTCCATTGACTATTTCAATTAAAATAATGTTATTGTTATAAAAGTCTATTCCAGTCTAGCCTAGTCTAGTCAAGTGTGGTCGTCAAATTAACATGTTTTGTCTGCCCTTACTCGTGTTTTATTAGTATCATGTTAGGTTTGTTCGTTCAATAGTATCATGTTAGGATTATTATTGTTCGGTATGTAGTACTCAGCTTTGCTGATTACGTGCTTTGTTTGTGTGTGTTGATCATGGCTATGCCTTATTGATCCTGTGATGACCCATCTTTGGTGAGCAGTCTCTAAGGATCAATAAGCGTTGCCCATCTACAGGTTTGAAGATGATGCATCATTGGGATCGGGATTAGAGAGCTTGTATTTAGTTTTGTTTTTCTAAGTGACTTTGTTTGTTAATTTGGACTTTAAACTTGTCATACTATTTATATTTCCTTATTTTCGTTGGTTGGTTTTTGGGATTAAACCTGTAATCGATTATTTATAAACCTAAAGTTAGTTTTATGTTTTCCGCTGCAAAATTCTGAATAAGCCGTTACGTTTTCACACGGGCGATAATGACTTGATAATTCTCTACGTTTTATATTAAAATGTTATTTTAGAAAAGAGAGAATTGTCGGGGTGTTACAATCCTACCCTATAAATAGGTGATAGCAATCACAATTTATAATACATCAATTCAAAGTATTCATATAGTTTTAAGTTAAAAACTAAAGTTAATAATTTGCCACAAAATTATAAACGAATAACATAATACCTTAGGCTAAATTCTAGTTAATTGAATCTAAGGCGGATCCGAACGTGCTGTGGACTATCTACGGAGGGACTACACTTGGAGTCCTAAACTTGTTCTTGTTCGGTTCGGGAGCAGCTAGGGAAGGCACGCTTCGAATGCATGCATCCTAAATTATGCTAATTGTTATGTGGCAATTAATTTGGATTCCTGGCTTTATGGTTTTTCCGCATGAAATATATGTTTTATATTTGTCATAACCTAACAGGCTCTTTCCTGCAACAACCCGAGTTAAACTCAGGTAGTGTGCCTGGTCATTTTATTTCAGTTTGTCAGTTGATTGTATGTATGCTGACTAGTTATCTGTGTTTTGCAGACTTAGGCTCCGCAGGCTCGTGCACAGGAGACCGTGCGGACTGCTAGACGGGACCGACTCTGTTTTGAGGGTGATCGTGGTGCCTCCGGGTCGCATGCTAGGCAGTTCTTTTTGGATACCGGGTTAGGGAGGAAGCCCTTATTATTTAGTGGGACACCTTATTTCAGCATCTTATTTTTCTAGTACCTTAGTTTATTTTATTGCTTAGTTTTTATTCTCTCGCTAAACTTTTGTTAATTACTTTTATTATTCAATTCAAGTTTCAAGCTTTAAATTGCATCCTTTTTTCTTCAATTTGGTATTTCTTATTTCTTTCCTTCGTTATTCAATTTTAATTATGTTTTCATTGATCATGTTTGCTTTGTTTAAATTAAAATTAAATATGTGAGAGTAGTTTATATTCCAGGGTTTCGGGAATCCATGAATTAATATGAAGGGATGATTGAATGTTGTTGATTGTTGGTATTGTGGTTAATTCCTATTGATTGGTTTTCATTTACTATGCGATTAGATTTGCGCAGGTTTAATTGTATTAGTCTAGCAATATCAGGTTAAGATTCGAGCGATGCAATTTGATATTTAGGCTTGTTTCAATAGGTAGAATTGGGATTAATACGTAGCGAGTGCCCGTTAATTCTAAGTCTATGATTAGTATCGATTCGAGAGAGCATGCTAGTCTAATCAACTACTTTATTGATTATTATTGTTTGTTTATGATCCTGGATTGTTGTTCATTGGTGAACCTATGCCCTAGACCTTTTAATATCTGACTTATTCCCTTTTTATTATCGTTGTAGCTTTAATATACAAATCAACTCATATTCTTGTTTCCTAGTAGTCTAGACCTTATATTTAGTAGTAGAAAGAACGTTGTTTCCCTGTGGATTTGATCCTGACTTCCCTTGCTATTTAGCTAGTGATTTTAGGTTTATCTTTGATTAGGTGATACGACTTTAGCCTGTCAAGGGGGTCGAAAAAACACGACGAGGCGTCAATGCGACAACGAAAGGGACATACATTATGCTACATTACTAATCTGAGTTGATTTTAATGCACAGATATTTACTAAACAATCGTCAAAACGGTGATTTAGATTGATTTAAGGAACTTAGCAATAATCAGATTTGTACAGAGATTATCTTATTAGGCGTGATTCAATAAGGAGATTAAGTGAGCAAATTTATATGGTTATGAAAGCTGTAAAAATATAGATTTCAGGTTACAATATAGCGTAGGCTATACTGCGGTTCTCAGGAACACCTACCACTTGACTTTGCTAACTTTCCTTTTAACATTCCAACTTTCCGGTAACTGACTGACTGCGTGGCGGGATTCTTCAAGAGTTTCGTGTGTTTAGGCTAGGGATTGGATCAGAACTTTAGCAGCATTTGGACTGAATTGGGCGATCATGCGAGCAGCGTTTGCTTAACAATGTGTTAATACGGCAGACGGATGAGAATGCGGGAGATAGAGAAAAGGTTCGGTCAATACTCAAGCTTAGGGTTTTAAGGTTGGGATTGTGTGTTATTTTCCGGATTTCAGAAGCCCTTTGTATAGTGTAACAGGCCAAAATAAGATAAGTTCGAAAAAATGAGAGTATTCTGAAAAGAAGCTTGCAGCGCTAGAAAATTAAAGCGCTCCTATTTACTAGCGCACAACAACTCAGCGACAGATTAGTATTTTGACATCTGGATTAAAATTTTATCTTTGCGTGATTGGGTGAGAACCAAATTGTAGCGCCGGAATATTCTGGCGATGTGTTTGGTGCCCTGGAAATATGGTAGCGCATGTGTGCCGAGTGCTAGAATTTTCTAGCGATGGTGTTTTACTTCTACTTTTCCAGACTTATTCGATTTTATCTGAATCTCACTCACGGTTTTATCTCTTGATATTAGTTGGGATGAAACTCCTATTCTCTATCCAAGGATCAATTGTAGTGCAACTTAATCACTTGAATATTTATCTTATACGGTTAGTGTAGGGGTTTTCTTTTGTACTATTTTGTACTTCCCTACGGGTTTTGAGATTTTGAATTTCGAAGGAGTCGCCACCAAACATTGTTAAAGGGTCCGGTTTGGGAGGACCTTAGTATGATTCTTGTTGGATAAGGCATTGAATCTTAGAAACCAAATGGGTGAGATTCGAGCACGGGAACGAACCGCTTATTTGGCGAGCTTTTCAAGTACATTCAAATACAAGACCAGGATCATTTTCATGGAATCCTAATCATGACAATAAGTCGGTTGAAACATGTAATTAGAACATTGTATTTGCTACTTGAACGTGGTCACTTTGCTTTAAAGTTAATTAAGGGAACCTAAGGTCGGTTTGTCCAAAATTATCTTTGTTAAGCGTGATGTAACCTTTTGTATATTATTGAATTTAGCATGCGAGGTGATGAAAGCAATAAACATGTAAAACATCATCACAAGAAATGAAGGGATTATTGAAATGCGTACAAAACCACATCAGCTTAAAAAAAGGTGAGTAAAGAGTGCGGAATTGAAATTGCAAAAATAAAGGTGCGATATTGAAAGTGCGTTATTGAAATGCGATAATGAAATTGTGGTATTGAAAGTGCAATATTGAAATTGCAGTATTGAAAGTGCGATATTGAAATGACGATATTGAAATGACATTATTAAAATGGCGATATTGAAATTGTATTATCGTACTTGAGATCCGAACGCCAAACAACTACTTAATAATAAGTGTGCCCGACACATATTTAATTCTCTAGAAAATCTCAACTTTAGACGAGTTGCTCATCATAAAGCATCCTTGACTTTGATTATTGAAATTAGGAGACTTGTTTCTTAAATATTAGACCTTTTAATGTTAAAAACACCTCGCCTTTAATATGCTCCATAACTTGAAATTGATTCTATTTTAAGGAGGAGTTTATCTCACTTAAACATCATTGAATATTGAAAATAGAACTTGTATATGGGAATAGAAAGTTGAAGGTCCTTCTGTTCTAGTTTGGAAAAAGGTTTGCACTTTTCCAAACATCCTTGAACTTTGAAAAGATTTGTATTTTGTAAAACTGTATGGTGATTGTTGTAAAGGAGAAACTTTTCAAGTATGAAAGCTCATCACTTTACTAATCATTTTCGAAAATAAAGCTTGAATCTTGCATATTGATATTGAAAATGTGCTTAGAAAATCATTTGGGAAGAATTTCAAGAGTGAAAACCTCCCCAAAGATGGCACTTTTGGATATGCGTCCTAGTTAGTCATGAGCATGAACTCAAATGACCACATCATTGGAATTGCATTTTGGATTTAGAAATGTAGAAAAGTAGAAAACATCATAATGATTTGATTATAGATTCGGAATTACCTATTTAGGATTAGGTTACTTTTCCAATTAGTGATCCCAATTGCTTAGATATTTGAAGAATTGTAATGGAAATTGTAGATTGATTTTGAGAGGAAAATTGGAGATTACGACGTTATATTATCAATTTTCCTCCCTATTTGGTGTAGAAATGAGGGTTTATATAGGAGATTAGGCGGCTAAGCGCCAAGACACGCCATCACCCAGCACTGGTCCAGCGCCTGGCGCAGGTGACGTGTCCCAGGTTCGTCCAAAAAAGGACGATGACGCCGTCCTTTGGGTTTGTATTGTAGTCTTGTACCTTGTACGAGCTTGTACGATTTTGGCGTTTAGTATTTCTTGGAGGTTAAGGCTTAGGTTTGCGGCTAAAAACACTCCTTTTCGTATTTCTTATTTCATATTTTGTAATCTGGGTTAGGGGTCGGGGACCGACATGCTCGGTTTTGTGGGTCGGCGCCCGATTTTGGATTGCTTAGTGTCATTTCGACTGGAAACGACCTTGTAAAACCAATGGAGATGTCCATTGGGCGAGATTGTGTTTGGATTTTGAATTTGATTTTTGGAAATTGTATTTTGTACCGAGTTCCGAAATGGGAACGGGCTCGGGTATTGGACTTTGGATTTTGGAATATACCTTTGCAATTGGGACTTCCGCACGGAGTTGCACCAACCACCTAGCAAGGGTAATAGTCTCGTCATCATCCCATTAGGGGAGACAAAAATTAGGTGTCTACAGTTACCATTATGGGCAGCAGTTAAGCATATTAGTTACTATAAATAGCAGTTTCTATAAATGGAAATATGGTTTTCGAGATTGTCAGTCAGTCACGGATTGTTCGTGACATACTTAGGATAGCTTAGTGTGAGGGGGTCAAAAAAGCACGAGGCTAATGCATGACCTCGTCCCTCGTGGGCGTGACGTTGTCAGATCAAGTGTAGTTAGATTTCCTGTGAGTTTACACCCAATCGACTAGTAATATAGGAGTCGCCATTTAGTTTTTAACGACAATGAGAAAAACTGTCAAAACCCGGTTATCGTGACATAAAGGGAGTGCAATTATGTTCGACCACGACGGCCATAGGTTCCCTTGTGATCCCTGGTGTGGGGATCGCTCAACGTACACCCGCAGGGCAGAGATTGAGAGTTCGGGGGACTGTAACTACCGAGAGGAGTGCTCATCGATAACTCCAGAGGCAGGTTATCCTTACTAGCTCAGCATAAATAATTGAAGGGACATGCGTTAGACTATTAAGCTATTCTGAATTGATTTTAGCAATATGCAACACATAATACTAAATCGATCGTGATTATCTTATTTAGATTGATTCAAGGTGCCTAGCATGATAATTCAATTGTCCAGGGTATTATCTTATTAGGCGTGATAGATCAATCAAGTTAATAGTTTGACAATTTCATAAAAGGGCGATGAAAGCAATTAAATCATATGAGGGACACATTACAACGCACCCTTGAGAGGTGCGTCACGGTTCTCAGAAAACTAACCACTTGTCTTTGCTATTTCTCCTTTTATTTAACGAATCTCGGGTTTCTGAGCAGTGTTCCAGTATTTAGGCTTAATTCATCAGCTACAAGGGACAGGATGCGTTCTGTTCGACTTTTGGGTCGATTGCGACAGAACGCCGGATCAATTTCGCAGCGTGAGGCTAGGCTTAAGGCTAGAGTCAATACTCAGGTTATGGAATTGTGTGTCCTGTTCACGTCGGTTTTTAGGCTGTATTTATAGGGAAAGAGTTTGTGGAAAGATAGATCTTTAGAATACGAATCTAAAAAGAATTCGGAGACGACACGGCCCCAGGTATTTTCAGCGCCCAGGACTGGGCGCCGAAGATTTCGGCGCCCAGACCCAGGCGTTGAAAATAGGATCTGGGCCGAGCCTTTTTGTCAGATTTGGACTCTTAAACACGGAGCTTTTGAGACTTATCCGAGTTTCTTAGTGCCTATTAACTTATGACGGAATGCGTCTGGGCCCGTTACGAACTCTAGGTTCGTTAGGATTTTAATTAATACGTAACTCTTATTTCCGAATTATAGCAGGAATAGAATTCCTTTTGCCAATTCTATCTCTTTTAGGACTTATGTTGGAGTGCAACACCTAATTATGACAGATTTCTATCTTTTATGACTTTGCCACTTTTAACAACTACTTCTTACGGCAGTTACTATTCTTAGCAGGTTTCTATAAATAGCAGTTTTGGCTGAAATGAAAGGGTGATTGAGATTCATTATTTTACAGGAGATGCGTTGCCAAGTGGAAATTTATGTTCTCATCATCGAACCTTCCCTTTCGGGAATGGGGACAAAAGTAGGTGTCTACAGTTAGCCCCCACTTTGACCGAGTCTTGGAGTAAGACGATGGTCAAAGTATTAGAGGAGTGCTTCATACAAGCCATGGTGTATGTGACCTGTTTTGCGAGGGTCTCATGAGCCCCCGAGTGATAACATTTGACTTAAGGGTCATCACTTGAAGTGTTAACACATTCCTCCCGTGTCATTGGAATTTGTTAAGTATAGAAACTCCCTCACTTTGTCATTGGAAGTATCTACAGATGTTTTCGAAATTAAAGCTATAAAATGTAACCAGGCCTGGCCAAGCCCAATCACGAGGTAAAAATGTTTTTAAAGATTCTCATTTTCAGGGTTAGCTAAACGAGAAAACCCCCTTGTTTTTTATAGGACGTAAAACGAAGGAAAATCCAGCACATCGCTCTTTTTTGGAAAAGAGAAAAACCAATCCTTTGATTTTTGGAAAAGGGAAACCATCTTTTGATTTTTGGAAAAAGATAAACCATCCTTTGATTTTTGGAAAAAGATAAACCATCTTTTGATTTTTGGAAAAAGATAAACCATCTTTTGATTTTTGGAAAAAGATAAACCATCCTTTGATTTTTGGAAAAGGATAAACCGGGGAAATTTATCGCTGCAACAAGTAAGGACCTGCGCGGTTAGTGGCGCAGACCCCGCCCGCTGAAGGTGGGCGAGCCTGTTTGTGTTTTTGAATATTTTATTTTCGAAAACTGAGGACCTGCGCGGTTAGTGACGCAGACCCCGCCGGCTGAAGATGGCGAGCCTGTTCTTTTTTGTTTTTGGAGAATTCATTTTCTTTTTCGTTTTTCCTACATACTCCCTCCGTCCCGGAATACTTGACCTGTTTTCCTTATCGGGCTGTCCCTTAATACTTGACCTGTTTCTAAAAATGGAAATATTCTAACAATATTATATTATTTCTCACTCCACCCCTATTAACCCACCTACCCTCTACTCCATACAAAAATAATTAAAAATTCAACCCCTACTCTCCCCAACCCCACCCATTTACACATTTCCCACTAACTACATTAAAATAATACCCCACTATCAACTACTACCTATTAAAATAAATAAGTCAATTCAAGTCCCTTAAACTCTGTGCCGGTCAAACCGGGTCGAGTATTCCGGGACGGAGGGAGTATATTTTTTTATAAAAGGCTTTCATGATTACAACCTGTTTGTGGGTCGCAATATTTTCCAATTGGTCGTGTCCTATAAGTGGGTCCACGCCGTGTATGTCTCTCGTTAATAAATAACGAGATTTTTGGAATACCGTTGTTTTTCCGCGAGAAAGGAATATTAAGACAACAGATAATTCTTACAAAAGGAAACTCGCGTATGCCCCGACAGCGAATATTCGCTGTCTGGGAAAGCATTTTCAGCGCCCAGCTCTGGGCGCCAGAATTTTTAACGCCCAGTGTGGGGCGTTGAAAATGCAAGGGGAGACTGGTCTTTAAAAAGGACACGATCCGTCTCCTTCCTCCCCATTCTTTCGCCATTTTCGTTCAAACTTCCTCCTTATCTTACTCATTTTTCACTCGTTTCTTTTAATTTTCTTCACGAATTCTACTCCAAGTCACTTCCTAATCTTCCCAAGGTAAGTAATTTTCAGCAATTTTTAAGCTTTTGTCAAATTTGAGTATTTTTGTTGAGTGTTCTTGAACTCGAAATTGATTTGGGGGTTTTTGATTTCGTGCCCCTTTCTTTCAATTAGATAGTTGAAAATGTTCTATATGACATGTTAATTAGTTTGTGCATGTCATTTTTCGCAAGTATGTTGGTTTTTGTTGAATTTGGACATATTTATACTAGCCCCCAAGTGTACCTACGATTCTAGTATTTTCTTGCAATGTAGGTGTTCTTGGTATACCGCTTGCGTTCTTCATAATTCATGAGTGACAAATTATGAAAGAATTTTGATTTTGTTGGAGTTAATTTTGTTTAGGGAGGTATTTGCTCAATTTGAACTTAGTACCATGTTTTTAGGGAACAAAATTGTATGACTCCATTTTATGAGCGGGATGCACTTTTTTAGAGATGGTAAGTACCATCTTGTTAAAGGTGTAATGCCTTATTGTTGTGTCGTTTGACCAGCATGTCTTGCGAGTCATCACCATCTTCTGGCGACCACGGGGAGCGCGGCATGACACGTCAGTCTACTGGTGCGGGACCTCTATGGGTGGGTCCTATGTATTACGACGGTCGGGACTTACACTACGACCTGGAGCACCACGTGACTACCCGTCTTCACACGAGGAGGGATACGACAGTCCGTGGTTACGGTGCAGCGACGAGCGAGACCGTCTTTGGCTACCTGAGTTCGGACGCCCAGGCTTTGGTGAGGGCGAGCTCGCTGTTCCCGGTAGTTGAGACTTTCTTGGAGATACTGCGACTCAACATCTCCCTATCTTTCTTACGGTCGTTTATGAGGTGGTGGTGGGACACTACCAACACCTTCCATTTTCCTTGGGGCGAGATAACGATTACTCCCGAGGACTACACTGCTTTGACGGGCTTGACCTTTACGGGGATTCCCGTTCGTCTAAGGTCTGATGGCCCGCTGCCGACTGTTGTCGAGGGCACTAGGCTCATGGGCTCGTGGCTGGGTCGGAGATTGCCCTCGTACCAGGCCCGTGGGATACCCTATGCTGATTTGATGTGGGGCCTAGAGCATGTAGTGGAGGAGTCGCCTTTGAGACAGGCCCGGCTGTTTTACCTCCACTTCATCACTTCTACTTTTCTGTCGGGTCCTACTGACACCTTTGACCCGAGGTGGATAGACTGGGTGGAGGACGTGTCTTCGCTAGGCGCCTACTGCTGGGGCGATTTGGGCTATGCGACGCTCGTGGGCCAGATGAATCTGGCGGTGCGAGAATCGGACCCCCGTAGACGTCATTTCGTCATCGCACTGGCGGGGGTGCCGCGCTTGATTGAGGTATGTGCCTCGCTCTTTTTTTCTTTCATGCCTTTATTGTGCTCTTTGATATACATTTTGTTTTACTGCCCATTTTCTTTCTTTTATAGCTTTGGGCCTTTGAGCATTTACCTTGGCTGGCTCCCCGAAAGGGGCAAAGGCCCTTGGAGTACCCTGCTGGTCGTCGTTGGGGCTGGAAGAAGAGGTTGACGGCGCGTCCGCCGCCTGATACCGTGTGGGATCTCATTCGGGACGGGAACCCCGAGCATGTAAAGCACCTTTTCCTTATCTCGTTTCTTATTATTTATTTTTTGTGTGCGAGATCTGATTGTGTTTGTTATTTACAAATAGGTGGTCTGGACCCCATGGATCTCTTTTAGGGGTGCCTACGCTTCGGTCAGGGATAGTTATGCCCTGAGCCAGATGCGGGTTTTATTCATTGGTCGCCGTGATCCCGTCTGGTATCTGAGGGAGCGGGTATGTATGCAGACCATTGGAGTCTTCTTGGTGCCTCATCCTCCACCTGCGACCATGTTGGCCACCCGTTCGATAGGCGAGGCCTTGATAGGCTGTCGTACACCCGCCAAAAATAAAATCCTAACGAAACCTCCTAACAATGCAGTAGGGTAAGTAGGGTCGAATCCACAGAGAGATGGCTATTTAAATCTAGCTTTCAAGGTATGGCGAAACTAACAATGTCACGAAATTTAGGATTGAATGTTTAAACTAAAATAAATAGAAAAATAAACTAAAAGATCTAGGGCAACGGTTCACCATGTTCATAGTTCAGAATCAATCAAAACATCATCAACAACTCAAATATTCAAATTATCTAGAGCACAAGTTAATCCTACGGTCGGGTCTTAACACTCTCAATTCAACATATGTAGTACGATCGCTAACATAATCAGAATTGCTAGTTGTAGGTACGCCTCTAAAATTCGATCTTTCGATTCTAAATCCTATTAGCATGATTTAATCAAACAATTGATCAGATTGCAAAGATTAACAATATAAACCTAATCAACTAGAAATATCAATGAAAAATCAAACCATCAACAATAATAATAAGGATTCATAATATAAACATGGATTCCCAAACCCTAGAAAGCGAACTACTCAATCATGAAACGAACAATGAAAATCAAATCTAAGAATGAAAACATAATTAAATGCAATAAATAAAATAAAGAGAAAAATCAATAATACCTCAAAGAATTACATTGATGGAGTATGTAGAAAAACTAGGGTTCATGAAAAAGAAATGAGAGAAAAAGAACTTGAATTAGAAATCTAGGAGAATTAAAACCTAAACAAAAAAATAAAGCATAAGGGAAACAAAGCAATCCCTAAGTATTTATATGCTTCCTAAATTCTAAACAAAATAGGAATAAATAACAATTACATAAGCTAAGATTTAATTGGACGATCACGAAGACCAAAACACGCGCGGAAATCACTTGGGCGCAGAAACCAGCGGGCCCGCTGGTTGGTCGCTGGTTTTCGCGCCCAAGGAGGAGAGTTGGGCCTGCGTTTTGGGCCGTGGGCGAATCGGATAGTCGAGCCATCTTGTTTATGTCATAACTCTTGTTCTACAATGCCTATAAGGACGTGTGACATGTCGTTGGAAAGCTCATGAAGCCTACTTTCTAGGCCAATAAAATTCGCCTCATTCCGACATGTAGAACTTGAGATATCATCAAAATAGTGAACGCTTGTCCGTTTTGATGCTTAGAAAAATAGCGTTTAGCTTCGTTGTTGACTCAAAATTATCCCTAGAGATATGCAATGATCCTCGAGTCAACATTCCATCCGTTCCTCATCCAAATCAACTCATAACACTCCGAAAGCATCCAAATGACCGTAAAATCACCTGAAACATTAAGAAAACACAAACGGGGCGTAATAGAGTACGACAACGATAACTTATGCAAATGTGATCCTAAATGCAACTAAAATGATATAAATGCCTAATAATGCAACCTAAATGCGCCTAAAATACCTTATACAAATATGACTCATCAAATTCCCCCAAGCTAGACTGTTGCTTGTCCCCAAGCAACAATAAACCAAAGATAGAGAAATGAGACGCACATGGCTTTCATTCAACCATGACAAGACCGATTCAACTCTCGAGCAAACAATCAAACAAAGTTATTGAGACGGAAATCTAGCTCGGATACAAATAGAACCACAAAGAATTGTGATCCACAATTGAAACAACCAAGCTTAGCCACAAACTGTTCTCAATCAAGCTAGTCGTCGCCGCATACCTTGTAGAATATAAATATATGATGCAACATAGGGTAAGATGACGATAGCAATAAACAATTTTCACTCAATCATAAAACAAACATGCCGATCAAGAGGTCTTTATAATAAGCTTGTAATGGGGCTAGGTGAAGAGAAGGGGTAAGATATAATTTGGGAAAAAGTGAGAGTAAGGTCCAACTTGGGGAGCAAAGGTGAACTATATGTGCCGGCGTGATAATGCCGAGGATCCAACTCAATCGAACCATGAAACCCGAACAATCAACCAATTTATAACCAAGGGGAAGAAGATAATATAATGTCAATGATCTTTGTTCAATCCCCTTTCCTTGCCTTCAAACTATATGCAAAAACGAAAAACATATTTTTGATTTTTCTTTTACTTTTCTGCTTTTTTTTTCCTCTTTTTTTCATTTTTTTTTTCCATTTTTTATCAATATTTTTTCTTATTTTTTTTTCTATATTTTTTTTATGAAAATGAAACTAAATAATGAAATCGAAAGTACATAAATAAATCTAATGCTAACTGTTACAAGCTTGGGTGCCAACAATAATATACACCATTTTCGAACCACAAATCCAAACATAGCCTCGAACCACGATCTATTGGCTTAGTGTGCCAATCAATCAACATCAATGAAACCATTACGAACACCTAAGCTCCCCCAAGCTAGACTAGGGACAAGTAACCAACGGGGCTAATAGGGCTCAATTTTGTGGAGTTAAAAGAATAAACGGACAAGGCTACAACATGGGTATGAAAGGCAGGAACTGATGTTTCTAAATTCGTCTGAAGGCTTCCTAAGAGAATGGCCTCTGTCATACGCGGCATGCGTGAGTTGCAACTAAAATACTAATGAATCTCAAGCCAAAATCATACGATAACAAGTCACATCAATCACACAAACACATAGTAAGGTGACCTACAAGATATAATTGGCTAGCTACTCTTGACACGAGACCAACATCTTACCGCATACCATTCAATTAGTTCACACAATGCCAAGCAGTTATCAATGTATAGCATGACCGAATGAATTTCAGAATCATAACTAAGTTCAAAAGAAGCTCAAGGGAGTCAAGTAAAGCCCGAACATAGTTTGAAAGTCAATTGCACAATGCAGGGTATAAAGACATATGAATGCATAAAATGCAACTAAATTGAACAATAACACTAGGAAAGCAGTACATTTTTTTCGTTGCACGTAAACTCCCACCCCTAATGGATGGTACAAAGCGTACACCACCTAAAAAAAGCAATAAAACTATACTCGAAAGCAATAAAGATAGATATCCCTCCCCCAAGCTAAACAAAATACAGTGTCCTCACTGTGAAAATAGCAACAATATAACTCAAACAAGGGAGAGAGATGGAAAATGCCCACTCATGATGAGCCTCGTCGGCTGAGTAAGACTCGGTAGGACTGTCGACATTAGAAGCGTTGTGGCCAGAAGCTTCAAACTGACGACGCAAAGAGCCAATCTCCATGGATGTGGTGGATTTGGGTGAGAGCTAGTTGGTTTAGTTGTTTTCATGATGCAACAACCACGATTTAAAATATTCCAATCAACCAAGACGATGCATACTTCAAGGTTCAACGATCAATCCCAACGAATAGTTCAAGCAATAATCAATTATCACCCAATGCTAACAATTTGAACTCAACAATCAACAAACGTTAACCAATCTCAATAAATAATTCATATAATATTCACAACGACAACCATTTGAATTCAACAACCAATATTGTAATCAAAATTCCAAATTTCTTTTCAAAATATGATTCAAGTGAATAAACGTTAGAAAATTTGAAATTTTAATATCTTTTGTGCACCACAAAGACCATAATTTAGTTGCGAACTCACGTGAATTCCGCAAACGAGCACTAATACTACACAATTTGCCAATGCCCACAATGAATTAAAAACCCCAAACTGATTTCAAAAGTTAGGGTTTCAAGTTCATGAATGAAAATTTGTCAAGGTGGGAGATTGAAGAAGTAAGGAGGAAAGTGAAGGAAATATGTCCTTCACCCAAGGTGCATTAAGTCTAATACCAAGGTTCAGATTAATTGCGAACAATTAATTCAGTGAGATCAAGTGATCGGAACAGCTAGCTGGAGCAATGCTTCCGATCAGTGAGTTCTAATGGATATTGAACTCACAACTTACTCTTGACTGAACCTACAAGGTCACACCAATGACACGTAACAGATCACCGGATTAAATGAATCGGAAATTCATTTAATAGCTTTTCGGGAATTAGTTGGAAACGTATTATACGATACGACCTTTGTCGGAATCGTATATCGTATCGCGAATATTCGTAAGCTGGGCGACACGAATAAATCGTATCGTACGACGGTGATTCGTCGTATACGAAACGATAAATAATATTATCGGAAATATATTAAATAGCGAATACGAAGGGCATCGGAGTTGCCGGCCCGTCGAGCCAAGCACGTAAGCGTGCAAGGCCCAACGAGCCAGCAAGCTCGCGAGCAAGCAAGGCAAGCCCATTGGGCGCGAGCACGCAACAGCAAGCAAGAGCGCACAGCAGCGACGAGCGAGCAAGGCCCACGGCCCCGCTGCTCGGCGCGCGCGCTTTGGGCTTCGGCCTGCAGTGTGTCGCTGGGCACGCGGGCGTGTGTCCGTTGCTTGGCTCGCACGGCTTGCTAGCCGGCCTTGCTTCTTGCTTGGTCGATTAGTAAGGTTAATGATATAACCTTACAACCTTGTTTCCAACACACACACAATTCATACACTCAAACCCTAGAGACATAGAGAACCCTAATTCTCTCTGTGCCTCCAAAGTGAGTTCTTCTCAAAAGCAAAGTATCTTGATCAATTGTCTAAGCTACGATTATCAAGACGGATCTGATCGTGTCGGTGAACCAAGTAGAGGAAAGACAAGTGGAGTTCTTTGTTCGTGTTCGTTGACAGATTATTGTGGAAAACACGCTTCGAATGTAAGTTTGCTTAATCTGTATTTTATACATGTTTCCTGGCTTTGGGGATTATTCCGCACATGTTATTATGTTTAACTGTATTCCCCTACAGTGGTATCAGAGCCTTATGTATTCAAAGCATGAATTAGCATGATTATTATTGTTTTTGCATCTGTCGAAAATTTGGCCTTTTTGTTGATTTTTCGGAATTTTTTACGAATTATTGGATGAATTGCGTATAATCAGGTCCGAAATCAAAAATCATCGCTTTTTCGATTTTTAAAACCCTAATCTGATGGAAAACGATTTTCTAAGATCAACTCATGCGAATAGAATTGCGAAAACAGGCCTCGAAGTATCGTTTATTGGGCGTTTTCGTTAATTTTTCATTAAAAATTAAAAGTGTCGGACAGTAATTCAATTAAAAGGTCGACCTAAACTACTCGGAATTGCTTGAAATTTTGACGCAATGTTTCTGGGTACATGCTTGATCTATGGTAAAACTTTGAGATTTTTCCGATAAGTATAAACCCTAATTTTTCCTTTCCCCAATTCGTAAAATTTGCAACCCTAATTGAATTTTAATTAATTTTGGTTTAATAATTCGGTTAATTGGGGAAGGGGGTATAATTTCATAGTTCAGTGGCTAATTTTAAAAATTATTGGATTAAAATTTTGAATGGTTTCGTTAATTTTAATCGCACTTAAACCAAATTATTAATAATCTGAAATTTAATTGTTAATGAACGATATAAAGTTTCGGATTTTATTAATTAAAAGTTCAAACTTTAAAGTTGATTCGATCGTTCTTGAGAGTTTGAATATTGTTAGCCCTTGATTTATTAATTTTACGAAATTGGATTGTCGTTAAAGTTTATTAAATCGTTAAAAATCGTTGTTTTTCGAAAATTAAATCGTATTTTTTTTTGAAAAATAAAAGTAATGCAAGTTCGTTAATTAAATTTAATTTTAATTAAGTTGGTCCGTTTTACGAACCAATAACACGAACATGAGCATGGTGGAAGTATGGCTCGTCGAGCCATACGAGGCCATTGTGCTCGACCGAGCCATGCGACAAGGGCAGCAGCAGCGATGCTGCGTGCCTCGTGTGCGCTGGGCGAGGAAGGGCAGGCGAGGTAGCTTGCGGGGCTGCGACGAAGCGAGGCGCAAGCCTTGCGACGTCGAGCACTCACGATGCACAACACGCAGCGCAGGGCAGCATCGCTGCGGGGACGCACGCGCGCGAGCGATGGGGCGGGGTGCGCGAGCTCTTGCTCGTGTGCTCTTGGGCCTCACGCGAGGCGGGGCTAGGCGCAAGCCTAGCCCAATCAAGCAATTGGACTTTTTTTTAAATCGTTTAATTCGTTGGGCTTCGTATATTTGCATTAATTTGGGCTAACGGGATATTTAATTTAATATTTTATTTGCTTGGGCCGGGCCGCGAGTTTTAATTTAATATTTCATAATTAATTATCCGGAATAATTATTGGTTTGAGTGGGAGCCACTAAATGAAATTAAAATGAAATAATTATTTTAATTATTTCGTAGGTCGCATTATTTTAATTAAATTCAATTTTAATTAGAATAAAGTTTAAGGATGAATAAATTTGGAAATTGATTAATCTTTTAGGACGCGTTTATGTGAACGTGAATTTTAATTAATTCACGTAAATACTTGCATATTTACATGGGCCATTCGTTTTAGCATACGAATGGGTAAATGCGTAGAATATATATTTTATGCAATGCAGGTACTCCAAGTGACTAGTATGGTTAATTTTAGGATAGTTAAATACGGTATGCGCACCGTTCTATCTTTGAATGTAAAGTTTTAAATATGGTCTGCGTACCATGGAAATTTTGATGTAATTTATTATTTTCAAGTATTTCTAAGTTTAGAACTTTAAGTTAGCATTTGAACGAAGATTCAAGACGATGCCAAGCTAACAAGGAGGTGATGAAGATTGGATGCTTCAAGACAAGAAGTTTTGGGCCATACTAGATCACCAATTATTTATGCAATTTAATATATATATATATATATATTATGCGTGAATGTATGAATGTATGTATGCTTTGCATGAACAGGTTGTTTCCTATGAATCGATTAGTTTTAAGTTCACTTAATAATCGAACCAACATAGAAACAACTAGGTCCAAGTAATATTGAGTTTTAAAAATTGCCTTCCAAATCAACACTTACAAAAATCTAGGGATCTAAGATAGTAGGTTTACGCTAAAGCGAGGTGCTATTTTAGTTGACTTAGGTGGTAAGGCGTCCTAAAGGAGCACGTTGATTGTGGTTACAACTCAAACAACAATGGCATTAAGTTGTGGCAATGGGATAAATTATGGCATTAATTTATTAACCAAGAGTAATTTGGAGATTACTAGCAATAGGTTTTGCTTACCTAAAATCTTAAACTACTTAAGACATGCTAAAGCTGCTTAAGGATTTAGGACTTTTGGGGTCTTGGAATCGTTTCATTCATTTTGGACCATGTTTTTGCTTTTTGCATGAATGAAATGTTTTAATAGCTTTAATGATTGCATGTTTTGCTTTTATTTCAAAGTTATTGAATTGTATGAATGGTTATTATTGCAAATTCTTTTCGATTGTAGTAATCAAAATGGTCTCAAACATAACAACAATCATATCAGCTGAAATTTTGGATGTCGAGTTAGACTTGACTAATTTTCTTGAATGGAAAGAGAAACTTGTCGAAGTTTTGAAAGTTAATGGCATACACTATGTCATTGAACAACCTTTCCCTAGCTATGATGCGCGAGGCATGACTCCTGAAAGGTACAGAAGTTGGGCACTTCACAAGTACCTTGTCACGGAGTTCATCCTTAAGTCTATCCCTGAGAGTTGGAGAGGGAGGTTCATTACTTTTGAACCTCAAGCTCTCCTAAGTAGCCTCGAGGATAAGTGTGCGGGTTTTCGACCCTTGTGCCAAACGGGTGGCACTGGGGTTGACGAATTGGCTAATTCGATGAGCAATCTCAAGCTCATAACCCCACGCAAGTCGTGCCTAGAAATCGAACTTCTGGAGGCACAAAGGCGCATCTACTCTGTCAAGATGGACAAAAACACATCACTTCGGTCTCATGTGGATATGATGTCAGGATTATTTTTCACAATTGAGAGACTTGGTGGTTCCATCAAAGAGTCGGTAGCTCTTGCACTAGTGCTGAATTATCTTCATAAGGATTATGAGGGTTTTAAGATGCACTATCTCTTTCATCAGAAAGAGAGCACATTCTGTGAACTTGTGGAATTACTCATGAAATGCGAGAAAATCCTTAAGTTCAATCAAGACCCTTTGAATGTGAGGTGCATTAAATTCAAGAAAGTAGGCAAGGGGAAGAAAAGAAAGGCTGCATCTTCGTCCGCTTCCGGAGGGCATCTGGCGTCTTCCAAGAGAAAGATGAAGAGGAATGCTTCTCCTTCCACATCGCAATGCTTCAATTGTAATGAAATTGGTCATTACAAGCGAGATTGCCCCAAACTAAAGGAAGAGAAGAAGGACGGAAACGTTGCTTCTCCTTCAGGTATGTATGTTATACATTGTAATCTTGCTAATTCTACTTCTTGAGTATTAGATACTGGTTGTGGCTCACACTTATGTTCCAATTCACAGGGACTAAGGAGAAGTAGAAAGCTTGATAAAGGCGAGATGGATCTACGCGTGGGAAAAGGAGCACGGATTGCTGCATTAGCCGTAGGATCTTATTTTATTTCTTTGCCTAGTGGGTTTGTTTTGGAACTAGAAAACTGTTACTACATTCCTAGTATCACCAGAAACATCATTTCCGTTTCAAGTTTGGATTCTAAAGGTTTTAGTTTTCAATTTAAAGACAATAGTTGTTCTTTTTCTTTGAATGGAATGTTTTATGGTTCAGCACAACAAGAAAACGGTCTTTATGTGCTAGATACGAGCAAACACATTTATAACATAAATACCAAAAAGGCTAAAACTGGTGATTCGGATCTCACATTTCTGTGGCATTGTCGATTAGGCCATATAAACATAAAGCGCATGGAATTACTTCAACGGAAAGGAATTCTAGAATCATTCAACTTAGAGAAGATTGATCAATGCGAATCTTGTTTACTTGGCAAAATGACAAAGCAACCTTTCTCAAAAGTGGGAGAAAGAGCAAGCGAACTACTAGGGCTAATACATACGAACGTATGTGGGCCTATGAGTACGAAAGCTAGAGGTGAGTTCAGCTATTTCATAACGTTTACAGACGCCTTCAGTAGATATGGCTATATTTACTTAATGAAGCACAAGTCTGAATCGTTTGAGAAATTCAGAGAATTTCAAAATGAAGTAGAGAATCAACATGGCAAGAAAATCAAAGCTCTAAGATCGGATCGAGGAGGTGAATATCTTAGCCACGAGTTTGATGACCATCTAAAAGAATGCGGTATTCTTTCTGAATTGACTGCTCCGGGGACACCTCAATGGAATGGAGTGTCGGAACGGAGAAATAGGATCTTACTCGATATGGTCAGGTCAATGATGGGTCAGGCCGAACTTCCTTTACAGTTCTGGGGACATGCGTTGCAAACTGCAGCACTCACACTGAATCGTGCTCCGTCAAAAGCTGTTGAAAAGACTCCATACGAATTATGGACTGGGAAACTTCCAAAGTTGTCTTTTCTGAAGATTTGGGGTTGTGAAGCATATGTCAAGCGATTAATTTCGGACAAGCTACAACCTAAATCTGACAAATGTTTCTTCGTTGGCTATCCAAAAGAAACTATGGGGTATTACTTCTACAACAAGTTAGACAACAAGGTATACGTTGCTCGTGGCGGTGTCTTTTTGGAAAAAAAATCATATTTCCAAATTGACAAGTGGGAGAATAATAAACCTCAAAGAGATTCGAGACGAACAACGAACTCAGAACTCTTTGGAAGCAGTTCAAGTTGATGAACCTCCAAGGTCTTTAGAAGAGCCAGTGGGAGTAGTTCCTCAAAACGTTGTTGCCCCTCGTAGGTCAAATAGAACTATTTTTCAGCCGGACAGATGGACAGGCGTCCTCTTGACTGAAAACTTAGACGTTCTCATATTGGATAGTGATGAACCTTTGACTTACAAGCAAGCTATGACGAGCCCAAGCTCCATTAAATGGTTAGAGGCCATGCAATCTGAAATAGACTCCATGTCTAAAAATCAAGTCTGGGATTTGGTTGATTTGCCGGATGGGTTCACACCTATCGGATGCAAATGGGTCTTCAAATTGAAGAAAGACAAAGATGGAATTGTATACATATACAAGGCTAGATTGGTAGCAAAAGGTTACAGGCAAGTTCACGGCGTTGACTACGATGAAACCTTTTCTCGAGTCACGATGCTTAAGTCTATTCGGATAATCCTTGCGATTGCCGCTTTTCATGACTATGAAATATGGAAAATGGATGTCAAAACTGCCTTCTTGAACGGTGTTCTTGAAGAGACTGTGTTCATGACACAGCCGGAGGGTTTTGTCGAACAAAAGAACCAAGGAAAGGTATGCAAGCTTAAGAAGTCCATCTACGGACTAAAGCAGGCATCAAGGAGTTGGAATAAACGATTTGATGAAGCAGTCAAAAAGTTTGGCTTCATCAAGAATCAGGACGAATCTTGTGTATACAAGAAGGTCAGTGGGAGTAAAATTGCATTCCTAGTCTTGTATGTTGACGACATACTGCTTATTGGAAATGACATTCCTATGTTGGAGTCTGTAAAGACTTGGCTCGGGAAGTGTTTCTCAATGAATGACTTAGGAGAGGCACAGTACATATTGGGCATCAAGATCTATAGGGATAGATCTAAGAGGATGATTGGACTAAGCCAAAGCACTTACATTGACAAAGTGCTAGCTAGGTTCAATATGATGGAAGCCAAGAGTGGCCATCTACCCATGTCACATGGCGTATATCTAAGCAAGAATCAGTGTCCCAAAACATCTGATGAGCGTAGAAAGATGAGTGGAATTCCATACGCTTCGGCTATTGGATCCATCATGTATGCTATGATTTGTACAAGGCCGAATGTTTCGTTCGCACTCAGTGCAACGAGCAGGTACCAGTCAGAACCAGGTGAGGCGCATTGGACTGCTGCCAAGAACATCCTAAAGTACCTGAAAAGGACTAAGGATCAGTTTCTGGTTTATGGTGGTACAGATGAGTTGATTGTTAAGGGTTATACGGACGCAATCTTTCAAACCGACAGAGATGATTTCAGATCACAGTATGGGTTTGTGTTCTGCCTCAATGGCGGAGCAGTAAGCTGGAAAAGTGCTAAACAAAGCACTATTGCGGATTCTACAACTGAAGCCGAGTACATTGCTGCCTCAGAAGCAGCAAAGGAAGATGTTTGGATTTGGAAGTTCATCGAAGAACTTGGTGTCGTCCCCTCCATTTAAGGACCAATGGCTTTGTATTGAGACAATAGCGGAGCCATTGCCCAGGCAAAGGAGCCTAGGAGCCACCAAAAGTCCAAGCACGTACTGCGACGATTTCACATACTTCGAGAGATCGTTGAAAGAAAGGAAATCGAGATTTGCAAGGTTGGAACTTACGACAACGTCGCGGATCCATTGACTAAACCGTTGCCACAAGTGAAATACAACGCACATGTAGCAACCATGGGAATTAAGCATGTTGGAGAATGGCTTTGATTTTCTAAGTATTGTTTTAGAACATCTGTTAGATCTATGTTTAAAACAATTGGTTTAACCATTTTATATTTATGAAATTTATTTATTTCATATTCATTTAATTGTGGTTTAGAATTAAATGATAAGTCCATGTGATTCAAATCATTCAAATGGGATGTCAAGATGGATTCTTTGACAAAGAAACACCCATAAGTGAACTTGAATATTGAAGTCACAAAGGATCCCTAATCCAGGTCATTGAAAGGTGGACGACCAATGACTAATGAAGATTAGATTGCAAGTAGATTACTTAGTTCTGTTTCTTGAACTAGAGTGACTGGATGTCAGAATCTTTTGCATAGATACTTATTGGGTCTTGTATCGGATTGACCATGAGAACGCTTTAAGAGATTAAAGTCATGTCATAGGTAGTTCTCATTAATGGTGATTAGAAACCGTTCCTCAGAACATGAGCGATTATGTCTGCTCGTTTGAGAATTAGTTCGCTTTGATACTAGCTAAACGTCGCACCGTAAAAGGAGGCTATAAAAGCAGTTATTGGGCGTACTATGAATCAAAGTGAGTGTTCATAGATTGCGAAAATGGATTGTCCTCCTATCTTTGATAGGATATGGTGTTGTTGTGTAACAAGGCCTCTCGGAGAGTTAGATACTGTAAAATTCATGGCCGTGCTCAGAATAGTTAGGCTTAACCTTCTGCAAAAGTTTGACAGTTGAACTCTGTAATCCGAGAAACACTTCTGGACCTAATAAGGATGGCTTGGATCTTACCTTATGTTCAGTAAGTAACACTAAGTGACAAAGGAATGTGGATGCACACTTGTCTGAATGACAAGTGGGAGATTGAAGGAAATATGTCCTTCACCCAAGGTGCATTAAGTCTAATACCAAGGTTCAGATTAATTGCGAACAATTAATTCAGTGAAATCAAGTGTTGGAACAGCTAGCTGGAGCAATGCTTCCGATCAGTGAGTTCTAATGGATATTGAACTCACAACTTACTCTTGACTGAACCTACAAGGTCACACCAATGACACGTAACAGATCACCGGATTAAATGAATCGGAAATTCATTTAATAGCTTTTCGGGAATTAGTTAGAAACATATTATACGATACGACCTTTGTCGGAATCGTATATCGTATCGCGAATATTCGTAAGCTGGGCGACACGAATAAATCGTATCGTACGACGGTGATTCGTCGTATACGAAACGATAAATAATATATCGGAAATATATTAAATCGCGAATACGAAGGGCATCGGAGTTTCCGGCCCGTCGAGCCAAGCACGTAAGCGTGCAAGGCCCAACGAGCCAGCAAGCTCGCGAGCAAGCAAGGCAAGCCCATTGGGGGCGAGCACGCAACAGCAAGCAAGAGCGCACAGCAGCGACGAGCGAGCAAGGCCCACGGCCCAGCTGCTCGGCGCGCGCGCTGTGGGCTTCGGCCTGCAGTGTGTCGCTGGGCACGCGGGCGTGTGTCCGTTGCTTGGCTCGCATGGCTTGCTAGCCGGCCTTACTTCTTGCTTGGTCGATTAGTAAGGTTAATGATTTAACCTTACAACCTTATTTCCAACACACACACAATTCATACACTTAAACCCTAGAGACATAGAGAACCCTAATTCTCTCTGTGCCTCCAAAGTGAGTTCTTCCCAAAAGCAAAGTATCTTGATCAATTGTCTAAGCTACAATTATCAAGACGGATCTGATCGTGTCGGTGAACCAAGTAGAGGAACGACAAGTGGAGTTCTTTGTTCGTGTTCGTTGACAGATTATTGTGGAAAACACGCTTCGAATGTAAGTTTGCTTAATCTGTGCTTTATACATGTTTCCTGGCTTTGGGGATTGTTCCGCACATGTTATTATGTTTAACTGTATTCCCCTACAGAAAGGAATGTGGCGAATGGTGGTGGAAGGGTGCGGTGGTGCGCTCCGCCGACCACCGGTGGTGCAGGTGGCTGGCGGAGATAGGTGAAGGCTGGGGTGAAAGCATGAGTGGAGGGGCGACTGGTGGTTGGAGCTGCTCCACGTGGTGCAGCCGACGGTTCGGCGCAGTAGGGCGAGGGAAGAGGCGGCCGGTGCTGGTGGTTCACGAAGGGAAGCTGGGCGTAGGGGTGGAGTGGCGTGGGTGAGGAGTGGTGGACGAACTGGTGTGCGCGGGGGGTGAAATTGCGTGGGGTGGGTCGCCGTCCGCCGGTGTGGAGCGTGGGCGGCGCCGGTGATGATGTTGGTGTTCGACGGGTGATGATGGCAGGAGGGAGATGGCTGGGTTTCTCGTGGCTGGGGAGGAAGGCACTATGTAGGCGGTGATTGGTGAAGGTGGAGCAAAATTTTTAAAAAAAGAAATTTTGAATGGGATGGACGCCAAATCCAGCGAGATCGTTGGCTTGCTAGCGCGCAAGGCAGAAGGTTCTGAAATTGGGACGTTTACAGGCCAACGGGCCCGCTGCCGTAGCGCTGGATTTCACGTGTTGCAGGGAAAAGCCAGCGAGCAAGACCAGCGCAATTGTTGGGATTCTCGCACAAGAGAGTAGCGCAACGGCAATGAGTGAGCTAGCCGAAGCTTGTTGATGCATCAAAAATTCGGAATTAACTTATCTTGCACCTACACATCCTAAAAACAAAATCAAGCACCACTAAACTCAAAAATTTAGATCGTTAGTAAAAATTAAACACACAAAAATAAATAAGTAAATACGATTAAAGAGAAATTAATCTAAAATTGAAATAAAAATATGAATTCAAGTGAACTCAAAGAAAAAAAATCGTTAGTAAATTAAACGCAAAATAAATAAATAATTAAATAAATACGATTAATGAAAACTAATCTAAAAATAAAATAAAATTACGAATTCAAGTGAACTCAAAGAAAAATATTTTTGTGCTTTTGTTGTTTTTTTAAATTTTTTTTTCAATAAATTAAGCAAATAGAAATAAAATACTAAATTAAAATGAAAATAAATGAAGAAAATTGAAATGAGGGAAAGTTAGGAATCGGGGTGCCTCCCGATAAGCGCTGGTTTTAAGGTCCCGCTCGACCCTACTCAAATTGTTAATCAAAAGAATTCAACGGCTTGAGTAATTTATCAAATGCCCCTGCAAACATGTCAGTGAACATTACGTATGGCTTGAGTAAAACCACATTCATCCTCGCAAATAGGGTATTAGATAAATAAGCAGAAAAAATAAAACCAAAAGAAAAAGAATCAGAAGTAGAAGAAAAATCATAACAAAAAGAAAAAGAAGAATATTTACAACTTCCCTATAATTGCTCCTCGGGCAATGTAAACGTTTTAGAATGAGCATCAAGGTCGACGAGGTCAAATTTATCATGGAGTGGAGACCTATTGATAAAGTTCGAAAGACTTACATGGGGGATGAAGGAAAAAGATCAAGCCTCCGCGAGAATGGGACGTAGGCGGGAGGAGATATAGGCTCAACATTAATGCTTTTACCTATAATTCCACCCCCGTGAATAAACTTGTCACTAAAATCTTCAACCAAAAGTTTCGCAACCAATGGTTTCTCGACCAACGATTCTACAACCATTAGCAATTCTTCATCCTCCAAAGTCTCCGTTATGTCCAACTTTTCCTCATCAGTACCAAAAGTCAAATGATAACCTTCCTCTAATGAACTAACATTCTCAACAAATCCACCATCATCATCATCATCATTATAAAGGATTTTCATGTCACAATAAGATGGTTCGAGTTGGAAATTTTGCATATCAAATCGAAGGAAAGGGTTGACAGTACTAACATATGACTCGTTATAGGGACAAAGAGAAGTATCATGGTCATGACAATGACAATAAGAACAATAATACGGGGGAGGGGTGTGAGTTTGAGGAATAGGAAAAGAGAAATTTTGCAGAGTAGGTTCAACAAACATTGTCATCTCCCACTCATATGTATCCCTAGCTAATTGCTCAATCAAATCCCAACACTCTTCTGGAGTCTTCTCCACAAATATATAACTACTCATGGAATCCAACACCAATCTTGTATCTTCATTCAATCCCTCATAAATCACCATACATAGTTCCCATTGTTCAAAAATATGATTTGGACCAAGAAAATCTCCAAGCCTATAATAATATCTCCAAAACACTTCATTCTCGAATTGAGGAAAACAAATAGAAGCCATGTATATTAAAAAAAAGGGAAATTTTATACACAAACGAAAAAATATATACAATGTAGTCTCACCAAAAATAAAAGCTAAAAAGAAAAATAAAACCGTCTCCCCGGCAACGGCGCCAAAATTTGATAGGCTGTCGTACACCCGTCAAAAATAATATCCTAACGAAACCTCCTAACAATGCAGTAGGGTAAGTAGGGTCGAATCCACAGAGAGATGGCTATTTAAATCTAGCTTTCAAGGTATGGCGAAACTAACAATGTCACGAAATTTAAGATTGAATGTTTAAACTAAAATAAATAGAAAAATAAACTAAAAGATCTAGGGCAACGGTTCACCATGTTCATAGTTCAGAATCAATCAAAACATCATCAACAACTCAAATATTCAAATTATCTAGAGCACAAGTTAATCCTACGGTCGGGTCTTAACACTCTCAATTCAACATATGTAGTACGATCGCTAACATAATCAGAATTGCTAGTTGTAGGTAAGCCTCTAAAATTCGATCTTTCGATTCTAAATCCTATTAGCATGATTTAATCAAACAATTGATCAGATTGCAAAGATTAACAATATAAACCTAATCAACTAGAAATATCAATGAAAAATCAAACCATCAACAATAATAATAAGGATTCATAATATAAACATGGATTCCCAAACCCTAGAAAGCGAACTACTCTATCATGAAACGAACAATGAAAATCAAATCTAAGAATGAAAACATAATTAAAAGCAATAAATAAAATAAAGAGAAAAATCAATAATACCTCAAAGAATTACATTGATGGAGTATGTAGAAAAACTAGGGTTCATGAAAAAGAAATGAGAGAAAAAGAACGTGAATTAGAAATCTAGGAGAATTAAAACCTAAAGGAAAAATAAAGCATAAGGGAAACAAAGAAATCCCTAAGTATTTATATGCTTCCTAAATTCTAAACAAAATAGGAATAAATAACAATTACATAAGCTAAGATTTAATTGGACGATCACGAAGACCAAAACACGCGCGGAAATCACTTGGGCGCAGAAACCAGCGGGCCCGATGGTTGGTCGCTGGTTTTCGCGCCCAAGGAGGAGAGTTGGGCCTGCGTTTTGGGCCGTGGGCGAATCGGATAGTCGAGCCATCTTGTTTATGTCATAACTCTTGTTCTACAATGCCTATAAGGACGTGTGACATGTCGTTGGAAAGCTCATGAAGCCTACTTTCTAGGCCAATAAAAATCGCCTCATTCCGACATGTAGAACTTGAGATATCATCAAAATAGTGAACGCTTGTCCGTTTTGATGCTTAGAAAAATAGCGTTTAGCTTCGTTGTTGACTCAAAATTATCCCTAGAGATATGCAATGATCCTCGAGTCAACATTCCATCCCTTCCTCATCCAAATCAACTCATAACACTCCGACAGCATCCAAATGACCGTAAAATCACCTGAAACATTAAGAAAACACAAACGGGGCGTAATAGAGTACGACAACGATAACTTATGCAAATGTGATCCTAAATGCAACTAAAATGATATAAATGCCTAATAATGCAACCTAAATGCGCCTAAAATACCTTATACAAATATGACTCATCAGGCCTGGAGGGTTCATTCGAGGGCGGGCGTTCCGGCGACGAAGTTGGTGATAGCGGAAGCTAGCTATCATCAGTTCCTCCTAGATTCTCTTCGTCTCCCGGAGCCTGGCGTTGTAAGTCGCTCTTTTTTATTTTTATTTCTTGCTGCATTCCCATGCTCGTACCTATATATTCGTGTTGTCGTGTTTCGTGCAGGAGCGTCCTGATCTTGCGTTAGGGGGGTGGGTGCCTCCCGATGCTCGGATCTCATATATTGGGGAGGGTGGATCCGAGCTTGTGGAGATTATCCCGGAGGGCCGGGTTTTCCATGCTCCGCTCCCTGAGGGAGTACAGGCGGTATGCACCTTTTATTTATGCATCTTTCTTATTTTTGTTTTCTTTTGTTACTGACATTCCCATTTCAGGTCCCGGCCCGTACGGCCAATGCGATGGTGGGGGTGATCAACCGGTTGAAGTTCGTGTTGGTTCGGGCCCGATCCGCACTTTCTTGCAGGAGCCCCCGCTCTACTCAGGTGATGCGCCTGCTTTTTGTATATTTTCTTTGGTTGTCTCATTCTTGTCACTTATTTTTTTCTTTTTGTTTCTATAGACGGAGACAGGGCGAGCCGGGGCCGATGACACGGGGCCGTCGAGGTTCAGGAGACGCGGCCCCGAGGAGAGAGGATGGGAACGGCACTCGCCCTTACGGCATCGTCGTTCAGACGTGGGGACGAGTACTTCTAGGGAACGACCTGAGCGGGAGCGTGGGCGGCGTTCCATGTCAGTGGCTCGTGAGTCTAGCCCCGAGTTGCAGCCGAAGCCTCAACATTGGGGAGGTTTAGCCTGGGGGTCCTCGCACCATGGGGGGTGGACGGGATGGACCGGTGAGGCTTGGAGGGGTGAAGCCGAGGACGAGCCTTAGGCTTACTTCCACTTTTGTATTTTATTCATTCTTGTATTTCGCATGTACATATGATTTATTATATATATATTTTTTGCGAATCTTTGGTGCAAGAATGTTTGAGCCTTCATTGGGCTTGCTAGGTTGCCTTTATCACATGAGGTCTCAACACGTAGCATTATGACGGTACTAAACTTTCAAACCAGCGACAATTTTTGAAAAAAGAAAGGATTCCATATATTGTACCAAAAAAACGGGTGAGTTCTTACAAGAGTGCACATGTACTAGACTAGTCGACTACTTGGGGGGTATTATATATGTATATTTTCTCATGTCTACACTTGGGATTTTCGTCCTTGTCAACTCGTGCCATACTCCTTTGTTGGGCTTGTACCTTCATAGACTCCCGTGGCTACCCCTTTTTGTTTTATTTGGACTTTTAGCCTTACTCGTGCATGGGTCGGGGTATAGTGCCCTCGTACTATCTTTCCTTCTTGATGTGTTCCATGACTTTATTATTCCCCTTTTTGATCGGACCGAATCCTTGATAAGGATTGCCTACGTATCTTTGTCAGAATCAGGTCGTGCGTAGTTCTAAGAAAAGGGTGTTTATTACACGTCTGCTACCCCCCTAAGTGTTCGTGATTCTTTTGATAATTCGAGAAAGAAGTACGAACACTTGCAGAAGGGGGAGGACTGGTGGCAGAAGAGAATGACGCCCAGGTATGGGCATTGGAAAAGATCGGCGCCCAGGTCTGGGCGTGAAAAATTATGGCGCCCAGCCCTGGGCATTGAAACTAAGTTCTTGCGAGATTTTCGTTTTATTTTATTTTAGTCAGTCTTATGCCGTTTTGTTAGAGTAGTGTGCAGAATGCTTGCTTATGAGTTTAATGTGTATTATTAAATGCCTTAACTCCGGACTGAACTTTATTAAATATAATATTTTTTCAATTGATCTAAATTTGTGAGGTTAGCGAATTTCGCTCCATCTATGTCAGCCAGTTGGACTGCACCGCCTGGTAGGATGGTCTTTACAAAGTATGGTCCGGTCCAATTAGGCCGGAATTTTCCTCGGGGGTCCGTGGTAGGTGCACGGACCTCTTTTAACACGAAATCACCTTCTTTGATATTTCGAGGTTTGACTCTTTTATTGAATCGCCTCGCGATACGCTTTTGATACACTTGCACGTGATGTAAGGCTCTCAACCTCCGTTCGTCTAAAAGGACGAGCTCGTCGTACCTAGCTTGGACCCAATCGGCCTCGGGTAGCTTGCTTTCTAGGACGATCCGGAGGGAGGGAATTTCCAACTCGATTGGTTGGACTGCTTCCATTCCGTATACCAAGGAGTAAGGTGTTACCCCAATGGAGGTGCGGATTGAGGTTCGGTAACCCCATAATGCAAAGTGTAATTTGTTGGGCCAGTCTCTATAGTTTTCGGCCATTTTTTCAATTATGACTTTAATGTTTTTGTTGGCTGCCTCTACCGCGCCGTTCATTTGCGGCCTGTAGGGAGAGGATTTGTGATGTTTGACATGATATTTTTCGAGTAGGTCTTGGACTTCGGCCCTAAATTGGGAACCTTGGTCGCTTATGATTTCATGTGGAACCCCGTATCGAAAGAATATGTTCTTTTCAAGAAAGCGAGCTACATTCTTGGCCGTTAATTTTGCGTAGGAGACCGCCTCTACCCATTTAGTGAAGTAATCAATTGCGACTAAAACGTACTCGTGTCCCCCTACACTGTGGGTGTTACTTTGCCAATTATGTCTATACCCCAGGTATAAAAGGGCCATGGTGAAGTGAATGTGTATAATTCTGAGGGAGGTAAGTGGTTAAGGTTACTGAAAATTTGGCATTTTGGGCAGGTTTTCACAAAGTGATGGCAATCGGTTTCCATGGTGGTCCAATAATACCCTGAGCGGGATATTTTTCGGGATAGCATTTTGCCGTTCATATGAGGTCCGCACACGCCGTTATGGTATTCTTCCATTAGTCTTTGGGCTTGGTTTTGGTGAACACAAACTAGCTTGATTTTATTTGGCGTGTATTTGTACAATTCTCCCAAGATTATGCTATATTGTGACGCGAGGAGGCGTAGGGCCCTTTGTGCTCGCGGGGAGGTGTTTGGGGGGAATTCCCCACTTGTTTTATAACGAAGGATGTCCGTATACCATGGTTCTTCTTCGGTATTTTTAGGTTCGGAGTCTATGGCACAGCAATAAGCCGGCTCTTTTCTTCGTTCGACCCGAAGGGTCATTCCGTCCCACTCATTCGGGATGTTGAGCATCGAGGCTAACTTTGCTAGTGCATCCGCGAATTGGTTGTCGTCTCTTGCTAAGTATGTATACTCGATTTTTTCAAGTTGCTCAACTATTTGGTCTAAGTGAGCCTGATATTTTGAGAGACTAGTGCTTCGGACTTTCCATCTTTTGGATATGTGGTTGATTATTAAGGAAGAATCCCCGAAGACTTGTAAGTGTTTGACTCCGAGGCTAACCGCGGCCTCTAGCCCGACTATGCAGGCTTCATACTCGGCGCCGTTATTTGTGGCCTCGAAGTCAAGTTTGACGGAAATTGGTATATGGGCCCCTTCGGGACTGACTAGGAGAACTCCGACACCGCATCCCTTTTGATTAGATGCTCCGTCGAAGTATAGTGTCCAACAGTCGTCTCGTATCATCAGAAGTTCCTCGTCAGGGAGGAGGTAAGCTTCCGTGGTTTCCTCATTCGTAGCATGTTCGGCCAGGAATTCGGCTACCGCTCTTCCTTTGATTGTTTTTTCTGGCATGAATTTTAGGTCGAATTCTGAGAGCACGACCAGCCATCTGGATAAGCGACCGTTTAGTGCGGGCTTTTCGAACATGTATTTTAAGGGGTCTAGTTGTGACACTATATGAACGGTGGGGGCTAATAGGTAATGTCTGAGTTTTTTGGACGCCCAAACGAGGGCGAGGCAGGTTTTCTCAAGTTCTGTATATCTCGTCTCGTACTGTATGAACTTCTTGCTCAAGTAGTAGATGGCTCGCTCGGATCCATGTACACACTGTGAGAGCATAGCTCCCGCTGCAGTATCCGTGACGGTGAGGTATAGACGTAAAGGAATTCCGGGCAAAGGACGGGAAAGGACGGGTGGTTTGCTTAGGTATTCTTTGATTTTATCAAAGGCAGTTTGGCATTGTTCATCCCATTCGGCTTTTTCTTCTTTTCTTAATTTTTTAAATATTGGCTCGCAAGTCATGGTAAGCTTAGAAATGAACCTACTAATGTATTGCAGCTTTCCTAGGAAACCCCTTATCTGTTTTTCAGTTTTTGGTGGGGGCATTTCGGTAATGGATTTAATCTTGGATGGGTCAATCTCGATTCCCCGTGTACTAACCACATATCCTAGTAACTTTCCGGAGGTTACCCCGAACACACATTTTTGTGGGTTTAGTCTCATGTTATATTTTAGGATTCGGGTGATGAATTTCCTAAGTGCCGGGAGGTGACCGCGCCGGTCTTTAGATTTGACGATCATGTCGTCTACATAGACCTCGATTTCTTTGTGTATCATGTCATGAAGTAACGTGGTGGCTGTTCTTTGATAGGTGGCCCCCACGTTTTTCAAACCAAAAGGCATTACAGTGTAGCAATATGTACCCCAAGGGGTAATGAAGGTTGTTTTTTCCATATCTTCTTCTGCCATAAGTATTTGGTTATATCCTGCGTACCCATCCATAAAGGAGAGAAGTGCATGTTCCGCTGTGTTGTCTACTAATATGTCAATGTGAGGTAGAGGGAAGTCATCTTTGGGACTGGCTCTGTTAAGATCTCGAAAATCTACGCACATTCGTACTCGTCCATCTTTTTTAGCTACGGGGACAATATTGGCCACCCATTCTGGGTAGTTGGAGACCTTTATGAAGCATGCGTCTAATTGTTTAGTGACTTCTTCTTTTATTTTCAAGGCTATCTTCGGCTTAAGCCGTCGCAGCTTTTGTTTTACTGGCGTCATTTTGGGATCCAGCGGAATCCTGTGCTTAGCGATTTCTCGATCTATTCCGGGCATGTCTTTGTAGGACCAAGCAAAGACACCCTCGAATTCCCGTAAGGTAGAGATCAGATCGGTTTTTTCAGTGGGAGTTAAGGTGAGGCCAATTTTAATGAATTTAGGATTTTCTTCTGTTCCAATATTTACCGATTCTGTGTCCTCAATTATGGGGGTTTTGAGTTCTTGTTCATTTACAGCTTTTATTAATTCGGTATATTCTTCTTCTGGCTCTTTTTCGTGCTCATTAGTTGCGGGGCATTCTGCATTACTACTCGGATTTTTAAGCGGCATATACTCAAAAGTTTTGTTCATCTTATTAAAGTCGTGAAGCATTACATCAAAAAGATCTCCCGGAGTGGATATTTCCGGGTCTAAACTAGTTTTGGGAGGGATTACAGTTTTATTAGGTTCAGACTCGGGTTCAGACTCGGATTCAGACTCGGATTCTTCACACATTGGGCCTTCTCCCGCAGATATCTTGAATTTCATCCCACGAGCATTAGTCCATTTAAAGGTCTTGCGCCACCCTTGTTTGGTTTGGTCGATCTTTAGGGGTGATGGAGCGATCAGTTTAGCGGGATCAAATAATTCATCCTGAAGGGCCAATGCCATGATTTCTGTTTTGCTCCTTGTTCTTTTCTTCTCTAACCCAAACAACAGCCCGAAAGCATGTGTGTTGGGGGAGGCTTTTGGCATTGTGTAGTTCTTTGAGGCGAGTGGCTTTTTAGAACGTAGAGGGTCGTGTCCCAGAGCATGCATCTCTTGGATCTGTGCGACCTCTAGGAGTGGATGTTCAGGATATGCCACTTCCATTGCGATCCTTGATGGCTATCACGGGTAGGTATTCAGGGACCCTGTATTAACATTATGGAGTAGGAGACACATTAGTTTATTTATGAGTGGGCCTCTCAGACACTTTATGACTACCCTTAAGTCGGACTAGTACATTTGGACTATTGTGCGTGCACTCTGAACTCTTTTATATTTTCGAAAATTTTTACCCGTGTGACATTCGAAGTTATTTTAATTAGCTTGCTCGGTTTTGGTGCCGAACATTGTCGTCATAGGAGGCCTAATGACGACGCAAGGAGTTATTTATTTTATAAGTCGTTTTTAGAATTGAGTGCCTTTTCCATACGCCCTCGTAGAAAATTTGTTACGAATTTTTTATTGCTTGCGTATATTTTGTGCGCGGGCACCGAGACTGCGGTGCCTGGCCAAAAGGCCAAACAGCAACTTCAGCGCCCAGCAGGGGCGATGAAATAATTGGCGCCCAGCCAGGGGCGCTGAAAATGCGTCCCTGACTGGTACTCGTATTCTGTTCGTCTATTTTTTTCGTACATACGACTTAATTTTGCGTGCTTGCCCAATAACGTCCTTTGCGCATTATGCAGCGTCGTGGGATCCGTTACAGGCCGTCCTGGGCGTCACTTATTTTTGTGGCGATCGCCCGGGACTGCGGAACACGTATTTAGGTATAACTCTTTGGCCAATTGGTGTTTATGAATGTTTGGGCAATTTTTATGGTCGTTGGTTTTCTAGCGTTATTTGTCACACACAATCACAACATAATCACGTAATTCGCTACACATAACTAACATTACAACATGAAGCAAAAATAATATGTCACGTAGTTTATGATAGGCTTCTATGGGTAATATTTGCGCCGGCTTGGTACCGCTTCTATCGTAGATCCAACACATGCCCCGGTCGAGGTAATGCATTCAACAGACGAATTTCGTCCCAAGAGGCCAATCACGATGTAAGCCAAGGGGGCATGCACCAATGAGAGGGACCTTAGTGGGCGACCGATTGGGTTTGGGACGTGTGTACTACTAGCGAAAAGTGCCGAGTGGACAACATTCGAAGCGTATGCACCCCCCGTTGGCGATGGGTATCCTTAGTCCCAACTCTCGAGATGAAACATGCCAAGGGAGCCGAGATTCGTTATGCGGTTCTGTCCGTTCACATTAATATGCTGATTTTCAGGTCGTCCCAACTTGATAAGGAAATAAACGCGGGGTAGGATCGTTTCACCCTTCGGCTATTTTGATTACCTACGAGCACGAGTATTTCATTAACGTTCCCCAGTGGAGTCGCCACTGTGAGGGGGTCGAAAAAGCACGAGGCTAATGCATGACCTCGTCCCTCGTGGGCGTGACGTTGTCAGATCAAGTGTAGTTAGATTTCCTGTGAGTTTACACCCAATCGACTAGTAATATAGGAGTCGTCATTCAGTTTTTAACGACAATGAGAAAAAATGACAAAACCCGGTTATCGTGACATAAAGGGAGTGCAATTATGTTCGACCACGACGGCCATAGGTTCCCTTGTGATCCCTGGTGTGGGGATCGCTCAACGTACACCCGCAGGGCAGAGATTGAGAGTTCGGGGGACTGTAACTACCGAGAGGAGTGCTCATCGATAACTCCAGAGGCAGGTTATCCTTACTAGCTCAGCATAAATAATTGAAGGGACATGCGTTAGAATATTAAGCTATTCTGAATTGATTTTAGCAATATGCAACACATAATACTAAATCGATCGTGATTATCTTATTTAGATTGATTCAAGGTGCCTAGCATGATAATTCAATTGTCCAAGGTATTATCTTATTAGGCGTGATAGATCAATCAAGTTAATAGTTTGACAATTTTATAAAAGGGCGATGAAAGCGATTAAATCATATGAGGGACACATTACAACGCACCCTTGAGAGGTGCGTCACGGTTCTCAGAAAACTAACCACTTGGCTTTGCTATTTCTCCTTAGGCTTAATTCATCAGCTACAAGGGACAGGATGCGTTCTGTTCGACTTTTGGGTCGATTGCGACAGAACGCCGGATCAATTTCGCAGCGTGAGGCTAGGCTTAAGGCTAGAGTCAATACTCAGGTTATGGAATTGTGTGTCCTGTTCACGTCGGTTTTTAGGCTGTATTTATAGGGAAAGAGTTTGTGGAAAGATAGATCTTTAGAATACGAATCCAAACGGCCCCAGGTATTTTCAGCGCCCATGGCTGAATTAATACGTAACTCTTATTTCCGAATTATACCACTTTTAACAACTACTTCTTACGGCAGTTACTATTCTTAGCAGGTTTCTATAAATAGCAGTTTTGGCTGAAATGAAAGGGTGATTGAGATTCATTATTTTAATGGAGATGTGTTGCCAAGTGGAGATTTATGTTCTCATCATCGAACCTTCCCTTTCGGAAATTATAATGAAGTTTTGTTTCTTTATCTCAGTTTTGCATTATTCATGTTAGCTTAATAATCGATTTAACAACTACTCCGTACAAATGTTCCCAGTTGTTGAGTTATTCCCATGAACATTAACATCTAGCCATATTACTAACCTAATCCCAGCACACCAAGCCTAATGCTCCACTTGGCCCAACAACTCAACCCAACACAAATTCAATATATGAGTTACATGGATATATTTAAAAACACCCAAAAGATCATATTTCTTCCATGTGGGAGAAAACTCCCACAACAACTAAATGAAGACTATTTATCTAACAATTATCTGCATCTGGTTTGGTGGAAAACGCCGGTTTTGTTGGGATCATAATGGGTTCAATTTCGTTATTGAGCATGGATGAAATTTGTAACAAGGATGGTCTGTCTTCCTGGTTTTGTTGAACACATAGTAGAGGAATTTGCAATTTTGCATACATGTGATTAGCGTACGTTTAGAATTGGAGTGGTCTAATGTTGGATCCACAAATTCCATGCCTTGACCTTGTATTCATAACTGATAAATTCATTCAACAATCATTTGTGTACATTCTTAAACTCGGATTTATAATATTTATGAATTAAGCTCACTCTATCAGTTAGCTGGGTGCAGTTACTTACATAGAATTGGCTATTCCTCTTCCCACTGATGATTTGTAGCAGCAGCACTCCAAACTCCAAAGCTATAAACATCATGTTTTCTGGAGTATACTTCTTGTTTCACGAATTCACGTACTCCGGAGGAACATATCCACTGCCAGAATATATATGATTAATATAAATAATTAGGGTATAACAAGAATGCAAGCAAAACTATATACTCACTATGTTCCCACAATTCTGCTTGTGTTTGCTTGATATCCATCCTTTTGGAATATTCTTTCCATGCCAAAGTCTGATATCTTAGGATTTAAATCTTTGTCAAGTAAAATATTACTGGCTTTTAGATTGAGTATTCTTGCAGGTATAGGAGGCCTTGAATTATTCTAAGTATTTACTCCAGCATGAAACTGTGTTTGGTCAATTGAATTAGTTAGTTAAATTTACATTAAATATTGTAGCAACACATCTTGGGTATGGCTTTTAATTAGTTTGGACTATGGACTAATCAAGTTTCACTTTAGACAGCCTTTACCTTTACTTGCGATTATTTAATTTTCAGTTAAAAGGAGTTTAGATATCTGCTCATGTCTTTGTTCGTGAGCTAGATTTTAAATCATCATAAAACATAGTTTTGCAGTGAGCATAACTTCATTTATCCCATTAAATCATCACAGAACAACTCAAACTGCTGTAAAAATGTTGATTCCTGAGTTTTGACGATGACAAACTTAAGCTATACTCACAACTGGTTATTTAAGGAATGTCACAGGTTTATATGAAACGATCAGCACACTTAGCAACAACAAGTATACAACACTACCAGCTGAGAAACCATGAAGAGAAGCAGTTCAAAACAAGGATTAAGATTGAATCATGGGCCAAGGAGTATGAAGCCCAGCAAGTCAATTAGAGTCCAGAAAGGTATAAGATCAGTTGATACAAATACAACTTAGTATGGGAACAGAATATTTCATAGACTCCTAAATCAGTTTTATTTTATAAAAGATAAGTGTCGATTTACAAAACTGATTTTACTATTTTACTTAAGGTTAAACTCTTAAACGTTTTAAGTTAATTCACAACTCTCAAATCCGTAAGGATTGAGTTTATCTAAACGCGTTTTAAAGATGTTATTTGCGAAAATATATCTTTTGAAAAGAGTCCTAAATTGGTTTGAATTAGAATCTAGGGTAAACTCTTGGTTTCCTATATATACACCTTAAGTTCTCTGCGAAAGTTTTTTATCAGACTTATTTACATTAACCGGAAGCTTTCAGGTATTACCCTTAAAGTCTTAATCTTTAAAGAGTCTGTTCCTGTTCCCATATAGAGCAGTATTTGTTACGTGGTCTTATATCTAGCATTTAGCATTAAGTTTAATATTACTTTGTTTTCAGTTTAAAGTGTTGAGATATTGTATGTTAAGCCTGAGTCAGGCTTACTTGAGCAAGAGAGAAGATCTCACAAGAGATCTGTGAGGAGAAGCAGTTGAGGGACTGTTTCTGTAAGGGAAGGAAAAACGAGGGGTTGTTCCTGGTCATCTGTAGTCAGAGGAGACTAACAGATTGTGGCCCGAGTAGATTAGGCTTGTAAAGAAACTGAGTTGTTTTGCCTAATTAGTGAATGTGTTTAAGTCCCCAAAGGGGCCGTGGTTTTTTTCCTCTCTATTGGGCCTAGAGAGTTTTCCACGCTAAATCTCGCTTGCATATTTTACTGTTTCTGTTCCTAGTAGTTTAATTTTTGTAAAACCGTAAAATATCAATTCACCCCCCCCCCCTCTTGAGGAACTCTGTGAAACTAACAATTGGTATCAGAGCCAGAACCCTTTAACTGCAGGTAATTCTGTCGGGAAAACCGATTCTGAAGCTATGAACACAACTGAGAAACTCGAAGAGGGATACTCAACACAACGACCTCCAATGTTTAGTGGCAAATACTATTCATACTGGAGAAACATGATGGAGATCTTTATCAAGGCTGAGAACTATCAAGTATGGAGAGTCATTGAAGTTGGAGACTTCCAAGTCACTAAGCTAAACACCTCTGGTGAAACCGTTCCTAAACCGATTGCTGAATTTGACAAAGCCGACTATGAAAAGCTCGAGCTTAATGCCATGGCTGTCAAAATTCTTCACTGTGGACTAGGTCCAAACGAGCACAATAGAGTAATGGGATGCAAGAATGCGAAGCAAATTTGGGATCTGCTCCAAGTCACTCATGAAGGAACAAACGAAGTCAAAAGATCAAAGATTGATCTTTTAATGCACCAGTATGAGTTGTTCACCATGAAACCTTCTGAAACAATTCAAGACATGATCACCCGCTTCACTAACATCATCAATGAATTGAACTCTCTTGGCAAAATCATAACCCCTGAGGAACAAGTTAGAAAAGTTCTAAGAAGTCTTCCACAGGATCCCTGGATGGCCAAGGTAACTGCCCTTCAGGAAACTAAAGACTTCACCAAGTGTAACCTGGAACAACTAGCTGGATCCCTCCTGACTCATGAACTGCAACTAAATGCACGACCTTCAGAGAATAACAAAAATAGGGCTCTTGCTCTAAAAACTGAAAACGATGAAAACTCTGAAGAGGATGAGGAAACAGCTCTATTTGCTAGGAGATTCAGAAGAATGTTCAGGAACTATAAAGATGGAGATCACCGAGGGAAACCTAACCGGAAATTCTCCAAAACTGATACTGGATGCCATAAGTGTGGAAACTTGGAACATCGCATTAGGGAATGTCCTCTCTGGGATCAAGAACGAGGAAAAGGAAAGGAAACAACCAGAGACAGATTCAAAGATAACAGGAACTCATTCTCCAAAACTGAGGTGAGAAAGGTAATGATTGCTGCATGGGGAGACACTTCTTCGGATGAGGAACAGGAACAACCCAACGAAGAAACAGCTCACCTGTGCCTAGTAGCTGAACATGAAGAAGATGGATCTGACTCAGAATCTGAAAAATTCCAGGCAAGTCTCACTCAAATTAAAAATAAACTTGAATCTCTTTCCAAATTAGAATTGTTTGACCTTCTTTCCTGTCTCACTAGTGATTATGAGGATCTACTGAAAGAAAAGTTAAACTCTGATAAAGAACACCAGACCACCATAAAAGAACTTAGTAATGAGCTAGAATGGACAAAAAATACTAACATAGATATAGACAAACGGTTCTTTAACCTCTTTGATCAGAACCTCCACATAAAAGAAATCTGTGAAGCCTTACGAAGTGAAAACATCTGGCTAAAACAAGAACTGATTGATCTAGAAGTAGCCAAGACTAAAAGCCTTAACAAAGATGAACTAGAAAGAACTCAACTGGAACTAGTCAAGATTCACCAAGAAAAGACCAAACTAGAAGATGAACTAGCTAGAAAGACTAGACACAGAATAGAAGGAACACCTAAATGGATAGAAGAAGCTAGAACCAAACGCACAGAAGGACTAGGTTTCAACTATAAGAAACGTCAACTTAGGAAGACTAGAGTAGATCTCTATAGTGACATTGTATGCTCCTTCTGTGGTCTAATTGGTCACTACAGAATCTCATGTCCCAAAAACCAAAGAAGCTTGGAAAAGAACATAGAACACACCAGAACTAAATGGGTAAAGAAAAGCGATTTGATTCCAAGCAAGGAACCCAAGCTATACTGGGTTCCTAAAAACTCTAACTAAAAATCTCATGCAGGTCAAAGTGAGGGGGAACAACACATGGTACCTAGACAACGGTTGTTCCAAGCACATGACAGGAGACAGAAACAGATTTCTCTCACTCACGGCCTATGAAGGTGGAACTGTGACTTTTGGCGATAATAAAAAGGGTAACATCATTGGTATTGGTAAGGTCGGTAAGTCAAAGTCTCACTCCATCGATAATGTATTTTTAGTTGAAGGTCTAGGACATAGCTTATTAAGCATTTCTCAATTCTGTGACAAAGGAAATTATGCTAAATTCTTCTCGAATAAATGTCTGATTATCAACAGTAACACTGATGCAGTGATCTTAGAGGGACAGAGGAAAGGGAACACCTATGTGGTTAATCTTAACTATGTTCCTCACTCCAATCTGACATGTCTCAGTGTTATTGAAGATGATCCATTATTGTGGCATAAAAGATTTGGTCATGCTAGTTTCTCTCTAATGAACAAGTTGAATTCAAAAAATTTAGTCACAGGTCTTCCGAATACCAAGTTCGCAAAATTATCAGTGTGTGATGCCTGTATCAAAGGAAAACAAGTAAGGACTTCTTTCAAGTCAAAGGGAATAATCAGTACAACAAGACCACTGGAGCTGATCCACATGGACTTATGTGGACCAATGAGAACTCAAAGCAGAAGTGGAAAAAGATATGTGCTTGTAATTGTAGATGACTTCTCAAGATACATATGGGTAATCTTCCTAGCCAGCAAGGAAGAAACATTTGAAGAATTCGTAGCATTTGCCTCTAGGGTCCAACGACAAAGCAATCACAAACTGGTCCACATCAGATCAGATCATGGTACTGAATTCCAAAACAAGAAATTTGATGACCTATGCAAAGAATCAGGAATAGATCATAACTTCTCTGCACCTAGAACTCCTCAACAGAATGGTGTGGTAGAAAGAAAGAATCGAACTCTTGAAGACATGAAAAGGACAATGCTGATTGCTAGTGGACTTCCAAAAAGTTTCTGGGCCGAAGCTCTAAACACAGCATGCTATGTGCTCAATCGAGTATTGATTAGAGCAATCAAAAACAAAACCCCATATGAATTATATAGAGGAAGAAAACCCTCCATAACACATCTCAGAATCTTTGGATGCAAGTGTTTCGTCCACAACAATGGAAAAGACCAACTGGGAAAATTTGATGCACGAAGTGATGAAGCTATATTCTTGGGATACGCTTCGAACAGCAAAGCATATCGAGTATTCAATAAAAGGACCATGTGCATGGAAGAAAGCATACATATTATATTTGATGAAACTGACTCCCAATACTCTGTTACAGGCACAACTCCTGAAGGAAATTTCGAACTAGGACTCACAAGAAAAACTGAAGACGAAGAAGTAAGAAGGACTTCTCAAATAGAAGAACAGACACAGGATGTTGAAACACCTGAAGGAGGAACAGTTGAAGTAGAACAAACGCAAAATGAGGATCATACAGAACCAAATACTCAAACAGAACAGCGTGCCGAAGAAGCCTCTACACCATTCCAACCCAGACCTTGGAAACATCAAAGCTCACATCCACTTGACCAAATAATTAGTGATCTTGGACGAGGAACAACAACGAGATCACAACTTAAAAACTTTTGTGCTTTTTATGCTTATTTATCAATGATTGAACCTAAAAATTATAAAGAGGCACTAACTGACTCTGATTGGATCATTGCCATGCAGGAGGAACTCAATGAATTCGAAAGAAATAAGGTATGGCATCTTGAGCCCACACCTTTAGCCAACAGAGTAATAGGCCTAAAGTGGGTATTCAGAAACAAACAAGACGAGCATGCAACCATCACTAGGAACAAAGCCAGACTGGTGGTCAAAGGGTACAATCAGCAAGAAGGGATAGATTTTGAAGAGACATTTACTCCAGTTGCCAGAATGGAAGCAATACGTATACTTATAGCATTCGCATCATACATGGGGTTCAAACTCTATCAAATGGATGTAAAATGTGCGTTCCTAAACGGACATCTCAAGGAAGAAGTCTACGTGGAACAACCACCAGGATTTGAAGATCCAGAATACCCCTCACATGTGTACAAGCTGGACAAAGCACTATATGGATTAAAACAAGCTCCAAGAGCATGGTATGAACGACTTTCTCATTTCCTACTAGACAATAAATTCAATCGAGGTAAAGTTGATAGAACCCTGTTCCTTAAGTCAAGAAATACAGACATACTAATAGTTCAAATTTATGTTGATGATATTATATTTGGTGCTACTAACGAAGATCTTTGCAAGGAATTCTCTGACTTAATGCAGCAAGAATTTCAAATGAGCATGATGGGAGAACTTAACTTCTTCTTAGGTCTTCAAATCAAACAAACGGAACAAGGCATCATGATACATCAACAGAAATACATAAAGGATCTCATCAAGAAATATGGAATGGAGTCTGCTAAAAGCAACCACACACCAATGGGAACAACTACAAGATTAGATGAGGATCAAGAAGGTAAAAGTGTTGATCAAACACGATACAGAGGTATGATAGGTTCGTTACTTTATCTCACAGCAAGTAGACCAGACATTGCATTCAATGTAGGTGTCTGTGCACGTTTTCAATCTAATCCAAAAGAATCTCATCTTACAGCAGTTAAAAGAATTCTAAGATATTTAAAAGGAACAGATGATTTATGCCTATGGTACCCTAACTATGATCACTTTGACCTCAAAGGATACACAGATGCTGACTATGCAGGTGATTTAGTAAACAGGAAAAGCACATCGGGAATGGTTCAGTTCCTAGGAGCATGTGCCGTATCTTGGGCATCAAAGAAACAAAACACTGTGGCATTGTCCACAACAGAAGCTGAATATGTAGTTGCTGCTTTATATTGTTCCCAAATGCTATGGATCAAACAACAACTTAGAGATTTTGGTATGAAATTAAGTTGCGTTCCTATATTATGTGACAACACTAGTGCCATCTGCATATCAAAGGATCCAGTTCATCATTCAAGAGTCAAGCACATTCACATTCGTCATCATTTTCTAAAAGACTATGTGGAAAAGGAATTAGTCAAGATTGAATTCTGTCCCACAGAAGATCAAGTTGCTGACATCCTAACCAAACCACTATCCAGGGACAGACACGACAAACTAAGGTTAGAACTCGGTATGATACGAATAACTTGATCCTTGTTTCCCTTATTTCTTAACCCTTATGAATTTTTCAAAAAAAAAAATAAATAAATAAATAAATAAATTTATTTCTTTAATTCTTACGTATTTGAGAATGGACTAACTATCGGAATCAGATTGCAAAACCCAGTTGTGCATTACCACAGCCACGTCTGCACACTTCTAAGGTAACTGCACTTGCTCTCAATACTTGCATTAATTCTAAGTCTAAGTGGGAAAACTAAAAATGAATGGAAAGCATTTAATTTGATTCGGTGAATCTTACGAACACGGTGCATGCATTACTATTCATTTTTGTTCACTCAAACACGCTTCCCACAAATCAATTCCCAACAAAACCTTTTCAGCTCCCAATCATTCTCCCTATAAACTTCGCCGATTATTCTTCAAACCCCAGAATTTAAAATTCAAAAACTCTCTCTCTCTCTCATAATCCACTCGCCACCCACCTCTCCTATAAATAATCATGACTCTCTACAAGCTTCAATTCCCAAACCCTAGAAACTCTTCCTCTCCTTCGGAACCGATAATCACAATCATCCCTCTCCAAACAGTCTACCCAGAATCCATGGCTCCAAAGCAACCCACACCAAAACCATCGGCCGCCAAGTCCACCGCCAAGCTGACCACAAAAAGAAAACTCGTTCTGAAAAAGGAAGCAGCTGCACAAACTCAGGGGGAACCAAACCTTCCAGTGGAGAAAAAGGTAAAACTTGAATCCTCAAAATTTCATTATTTTCCCCCCGGTCGCATGCTCCCTGGGTTGAGTATTGATTTTGGTTGGTGTCGTAAAGTTGATTTTGTTGAGTTACTAGAATCTATTGAGTCACAGGGGTGGACATATCTGTTTGAGGTGTGCTCCAAAGCTTGCATGTACCCTGAGGCTATGGGAGAATTCTGTTCAAATTTTTTAAACAAAGGGGGGGTTTGTCAGTCGGAGGTAAATGGGAAGTCATTTAGTTTTGATGCTGAAAAATTGGGAAATTGGTTCAAGGTTCCTGTGCTGGGTGAGGAGGTTTACCATAAGGGGAAAGGTCCAATTGAATTGGGAGGTGCTACAATGGAAGACGTCTACTCTTATTTTGGGGGACAGGGCAAACACCCAAAAGCCCTAAATCAATCTCTTCTAACTCCCTTTCAGAAAGTCTTGTTCAATGTGGTACGTCGAGGACTTGTTCCGCGTCATGATAAACGAGCCCTAGCCAGTCGATTAGACCTCATTTACATCTTTCTCCTTGAATCTCAACGCCAAATCTGAAGGAAATAATGCCCTTGGTCCAAGTATGCATTCTATGATAAGTCTAATAAATGCGGTTCAGTATTAATTAACAAGTTAATAATTCAGTGAGATCAAGTGAGCTGAATGCCTAGCTAGAGGCCGCTTCAGTTCAAGTGGAATTAATGATATTAATCCACAGCTTACTCTTGACTGAACCCGTAGGGTCACACAAATAGTACGTAAACGGATCAAGTATCTAATGGCATTAGATACTCTATCTATGGATATTCGGGATCGACGGATCTTGGTTTCAGTGGGAGCTGAGATCGTCACAGGCAAGAAATGAATACTCCGGAAACGATGATATTGCCGGAAACGGAAATATGGATCGTATCGGAAATATAAATATTATCCAAGTCGTAGATGTTGCCGGAATAGGAAACATGGTACGTATCGGAAAATATTGTCGGAAATGGAAATATTGCCAGAATCAGAAATATTGCCGGAAACGGAAATATTGTCAGAATCGGAAATATTATCGGAATCGGAAAATAATTCCGGAAACGGAAATATTAAATATTTGTTCGAAACGGAAATTAATTCCGGAATCGGAAATGTTAAATATTGTTCGTATCGGAAATGAATTCCGGAATCGGAAATTTAATCGGAAGCGTATCGTACGAATAAGCATCGGACGAGGCCTGCCGGACGAGGGCCCAGCTCGAAGCCAGGCCATCGCCCAGCAAGCCAAACGCGCGCCACAAGCCCAGCCAAGGCAGCGCCCAGGCCTACCGCAAGGCAGGCCCAGCGCGCGCCAAGGCCGCGGCTGCGTGGGCTGCTGCTCGCACGCACGCGCATGGGCGGCCCATCGTGGCTGCCGTGTGTGTGTGTGAGTTTGTGTTCATGCACGATTCCTAAAACGTGCAGAGTTCGGTTAATGATTAAATTCCTAATTCTATTTGATAAATTAATTAATTAGAGTTCTTGTAGGATTCTAAGTTTAATTAATTCGTATCCTAATAGGATTCCAATTCTCTTTCCATACCCCTATAAATATGTGGCCTGGGTTCACAATTTATAACGAGTTTTAAAAGTATTCAAAGTGAGTTTTTGAGAGAAAAATTCAGTCACACATCTTGCTCAAAAGTGCCGAAAATTCTAGTACCATAAGGGCGATTCTAGTTGGTCAATCTTAAGGCGGATCCGGACGTGCTGTGGACTATCTACGGAGGGACGACACTTGGAGTCCTAAAGACTTGTTCTTGCTCGGTTCGGGCGCAGCTAGGGAGGGCACGCAACAAAGAGTATGCATCTAAATTATGCTATATGATTATGTGTAAATAATATGTATTCCTGGGTTAATGGTTGTTTCCGCATGATTTATGTAATATCATATGTATCATAACCTAACAGTGGTATCAGAAGCCCCTTATTATTTTCATAATCTAATTTGCATGAACATGGTTAAATATTCAAAATTTGCAAGAATTAAAAGGGGTGATTAATTTTCGTAATTGTTAATTAATTGCAAATTGCGTTTATTTAATTATACGTACGCAGTTTTTCGGCAGTTTCTTCGTTAATCATCCAAATCGAGTGATTTTTGTGTCAATTTCGCATGTAAAAGGCATTCTAAAATTTTGACAAAAAGAGTATTTTTCTGCCGAACCCAGAATTCTCAAATTCGAAGCCTAACTATGACTTTTCGAAGGTTTTAGTTTTTCGAATGCAAAATTTCGTAAATTTAAGATGTTAAATTAAATATTTGCGATTCTTGTTGATAAATCTTGAATTTTTGATTGACCTACTGTATATGTTTAACAAGTTTGAATGTCTAGCCTTGTTAATTATGCAATCTAATTTGTAATTATGATTAATTTGTTGAAATTTAGAATTAATTTGATTTTCATAATTAATTATAATTTAATTAGAAACCTATGATTAAAAACTACCATAAAAATTGTAAATTTATGATAAATTTTAAATTTTTATGACCTAGGCTTGAATCCATAATAATCGGAAATCAATTGAATAATAAATTTTCGATTTTTCGCCCTAAAATTATGAAATTAATATTATTTATTAATTTGTCATTAATTTTAAATATAAATTTTAAATTTTTATGCGATTCGTTCATATAACTTGCACGCACAAAGCAATGGACGCTTCGTGTTACCCTTAAGGGGTGTTGTATAGTGCGGGCATGCGACGACGAGCAAGGGAGCTCGTCGCCCGTGCGGCACGAATGCAATGAGCAAGGCATGGTGCACGAGCAAAAGGCAGCAGCCCTGCCTTGTGTCGTGGACCACGAGTTATGGACGAATGGGCATGGGCGAAAAGCGAGCCATGGCAGTCGCGTGTGGGCAGCAAGCGAGCTGCGCCACAACGCGCACTGCCTCGCGCAAGAGCGCGCAGCCTCGCGCGCAGCGAGCGCAAGCTCGCGTGCCACGAGCGCTGCGCCCAGCGTTGCTCGCGTGCACAGCGAGCGATGTCGCGCGCCCAGCGAGCGATGTCGCGCGCCCAGCGAGCGATGTCGCGCGCCCAGCGAGCGATGGCTCGCGCGCACAGCGAGCTATGGAGCGCGCGCAGCGAGCGCTGGCGAGCGCGCACTGCGAGCGATGGCTCGCGTGCGACGAGCGCTGGCGCGCGCGCAGCAAGCACCACAGCGTGCGATGGCTTGCGATGGGAGATGCAGCAGCTATGCGACGAGCGCATGGGCTGCGCGCACATGGCCAGCAATGGCTGTGTGCGTGCGGCCCATGGGCGTGCAATGCGTAGGGTGTTTGCGTTACGATTAGATCGTTTTGAACGTTTAATTTGAAAATTTTCAGTTCACGTAATTTTAATTAATTTTAAAATTAATAATTTAAATTATTTTCTTGGATTTTAATTTTGAATATTGTAATTATAATAAATTTTATTTATTCTAATTATTTTACTAAAATTAAAATCATGAATTAATTTAAATAACGACTGAAATTAAATTAAACTTTTTGGATTCAATTATAAATTTATATGAGCTTTAAATTTTAATTAAATTTGTATGTTTCCGGTTAGACTAGAAATACATTTTTATGTTTAAAATTAGTAAAGCATATGAATTTATTGGTTTAAGTGGGAGCGCTTTTTAGTCATAAACTCTTGATTAGGTCTACAAATCCTTAAGGTTAAAACAACTTGATTAGAATTAATAAGGACTGAATAATTGGTAGATTATTGGTGCCCTTGATTAATTGCTGCAAATGTTTACGTGATGCATAATGTGTTTTACTAACCAGCTATGTGGGCCATTCATGATAATGAATGGGTGAATGGTATATATTGTATATGTACTGTTTTGCAGGTTATGAAGTGACTAGTATGGCCCAAATAGGATAGAAAATATGGTCTGCGTACCATTAATTTGAATGTAATTGGTCTAAAGTACCAAAGTTATTTTTCAATTCAAATATGGTCTGCGAACCATCAAATAGTTGTAATTAGTTATAGCTTATCCTATTTGAAGAAAATGGTGCCTCCCACGGATATTTTCAAGACGGACTTTGAAGTCAAAGCTTCAAGATGAAGTCGGGCCATACTAGATCACATTTAATCTTATGCATGTTTTAAGTTATTTATTGCTTTTAAATATGTCTTAAAATGCATGAGATCAAAAGCTTGATTATGTTGCATGATTAAGGATTTTAGTTCACTTAAAATCTAACCAACATAGTAAGAGCCTTAAGTTCCAAACTTAAAAAATTGAGTTAAAAGGTGCCATGCCAAAATATACACTTGCTTGGATATCCTTTACATCAATCTAGTAATAGTTTTCGCTCAGCGAGGTGTTACTTATTGGTCCTAAAGGGGCAAGGTACACAAACAATTGTGAGTACATGTTAGTTTTGGTGAAACTCAACGATATAAGTAAGGAGTCCTTTTATGTCGTGGCAAAATCGATAGGTTTACCTAATAAGTTCTTAGACGTACCTATCAACCAAGAATAGTTTCTAGACTATTAGCAAAAGGCTTTTGCTTACCTAAGATGTTCTAGGATTAAGTCGACAAACTGTGCTTAGTTCTTCAATGATTTTAGGATCTTGGAATCATTTTATTCACACCTGCCGGAACACATAACTTGAATAAAATTCTTAATAAACATTGAATTATGCATGTAAGCTAGAATTTAAGTTTATTAAGAGAAACTGTGAATGGTTATTTATTTGTTTATTCTTTTCAATTGTAGTTTTAATATGGCAAACAACAATCAAAAAATCATCATGGGTTCTGAGCTTATGGTCAAGCTGAACCTGACAAATTTTCTTGAATGGGAAGCTAAGCTAGTTGAAATAGTCAAACTCAATGGACTTGAGTATGTACTGTCACATCCCATGCCAAGCTACTATGCCAGAGACATGACCCCTGAGAGATTTTACGCCTGGGATGCGGATCTCAAAAAGGTTATGAGTCTCATGCTGAACAATATCCCTGATGATTGGGCTAAAAGGTTTGTAGCCTATGAACCTTTTACGCTCATCAAGAATCTGAGGGATATCTGTCGTGGAAGTACGGAGGACAGGGACCTGAACGTCCATGAGTTGATTGAATCAATGTCTGGTCTAAAGGTTAGTTCTCCCAACAGGTGTTATAGGATGGAGGTCCAAGAAACACATGTTCAGCTCCTTCGCACTAAACAGAGGGTAGGCGTCCCACTGAGGTTCCATGTGGATCTTATGTGTTCATACTTTGATCGCCTAAGTCTACTAGGAACACCAATAAGCGAAAGGATGGCAGTCTCTGTCTTGCTCAATTCACTACACAGTGGGTATGGTCGCTTCAAGCAACTATACCTAAGTGAACCAAGAGAAGAAACAGTTGCAGAATTTGTTCACCTTGTCAGAAAGGCTGAAATAATACTGGACTGTGAAGCCAAAGATTTACTCAAGGCTAGAAAGAGACCGTTCAAGAAAGGTGGAAAGTCCAAGGGCAATGCTAAATCAAAGCAGGACAAGTCCACATCAAGCTGTCTTTATTGTGATGGAATAGGCCATTACAAAAGAGAGTGTCCAAAGCTAAAGGAAGATCAGAAGAACGGAACAGTCGTTCCATCTTCAGGTATTTTCGTTATAGACTGTATACTTGCTAATTCAACTTCTTGGGTATTAGATACAGGTTGTGGCTCACACTTATGTTCCAATCCACAGGGACTAAGAAGAAGTAGAAAGTTAAGCAAGGGTGAAGTCGACCTACGAGTGGGAAATGGAGCACAGATTGCTGCATTAGCTGTAGGAACTTACTATTTGTCGTTGCCCTCCGGGCTAGTTTTGGAACTGGAAGAATGTTTCCATGTTCCAAGTCTTACTAAAAACATCATTTCAGTTTCTTGCTTAGATGCTAAGGGATTTTCCTTTTTAATAAAAGACAATAGTTGTTCGTTTTATTTTAAAGAGATGTTTTATGGATCTGCTAGATTAGTCAATGGACTTTATTTATTAGATCACGACAAACAAGTATATAACATAAATACAAAAAAGGCCAAAAAGGATGATTCAGATCTCACCTATCTGTGGCATTGTCGATTAGGCCATATAAACTTGAAACGCTTAGAAAGACTTCAAAAGGAAGGAATTCTAGAACCATTTGACTTAGAGGATTATGGTAAATGCGAATCATGTTTACTTGGCAAAATGACAAAGCAACCTTTCTCTAAAGTTGGAGAAAGAGCAAATGAACTATTGGGTTTAATCCATACAGATGTATGTGGACCAATGAGTACAAATGCTAGAGGTGGTTTCAGCTACTTTATCACTTTCACTGATGACTTCAGTAGGTATGGTTATGTCTACCTAATGAAGCATAAGTCTGAATCCTTTGACAAATTCAAGGAATTTCAGAGTGAAGTAGAGAATCAATTAGGCAAGAAGATTAAGGCACTGCGGTCTGATAGAGGCGGTGAATATCTGAGCTATGAATTTGATGACCATCTGAAAGAATGTGGAATTCTATCAGAATTGACTCCTCCTGGAACACCACAATGGAATGGTGTGTCGGAACGGAGGAACAGAACCTTGCTAGACATGGTCAGGTCAATGATGGGTCAGGTCGAACTTCCATTAGAATTTTGGGGACATGCACTAAATACAGCTGCACTCACTATAAATAGAGCTCCGTCTAAAGCTGTCAAAAAGACTCCATACGAATTATGGTTTGGAAAGCCTCCAAATGTGTCTTTTCTTAAGATTTGGGGATGTGAAGTATACGTCAAACGATTGATTTCAGACAAACTTCATCCAAAATCTGACAAATGTATCCTTGTGGGCTATCCAAAGGAAACAAAGGGGTATTACTTCTACAATACATCTGAGAACAAAGTGTTTGTTGCTCGAGATGGTGTCTTTTTGGAGAAAGATCACATTTCCAAAATGACAAGTGGGAGAAAAGTAGACCTCGAAGAAATTCGAGTCGAACAACAAACTCTAGAGAATGCTCAAGATGACATTCAGGATGAAACTCAGAGATCTTTAGAAGAATCTGGTGAGAATCATGGTCAATCTAGAAATGTTACCCCGCGTAGATCGCAAAGATATAGATCTCAACCGGAAAGGTACTTAGGTATTTTGACGAACGAGAGCTATGACGTTCTATTACTTGAAAGTGATGAGCCTGCGACTTACAAACAAGCTATGACGAGCCCTAGCTCCAAGCAATGGCAAGAAGCCATGCAATCTGAATTGGACTCCATGTCTGAAAACCAAGTATGGGATTTGGTCGATTTGCCAGATGGCTATCAAGCCATTGGAAGCAAATGGGTTTTCAAACTGAAAAAGGACAAGGATGGGAAACTTGAAGTTTTTAAAGCTAGATTGGTTGCAAAAGGTTACAGGCAAGTCCACGGTGTGGATTACGATGAAACTTTTTCACCAGTTGCAATGCTAAAGTCTATTCGGATAATGTTAGCAATCGCTGCATATTACGATTACGAAATATGGCAGATGGATGTCAAAACTGCTTTCTTAAACGGCGTTTTAACAGAAACTGTGTTTATGACACAGCCTGAAGGTTTTGAGGATCCAAAGAATGCTAAAAAGGTATGCAAGCTAAAGAAGTCAATCTACGGATTGAAGCAGGCATCCAGGAGCTGGAATATACGTTTTGATGAAGCAGTCAGTGACTTTGGTTTCATCAAGAACGCAGACGAATCTTGTGTATACAAGAAGGTCAGTGGGAGCAAAATTGCTTTCCTAGTATTATATGTCGACGACATATTACTTATCGGAAATGACATTCCTATGTTGAACTCTGTCAAGATTTGGCTTGGGAAATGTTTTTCGATGAAGGATCTAGGAGAAGCACAGTACATATTGGGCATCAAGATTTACAGAGATAGATCTAAAAGGATGATTGGACTTAGTCAAAGCACTTATATCAATAAGGTGCTTGATAGGTTCAAGATGGCGGACTCCAAGCGAGGCTACCTACCCATGTCTCATGGAATGACTCTAAGCAAGACTCAGTGCCCAAAAACACTTGATGAGCGTAGACGAATGAGTGGGATTCCATATGCATCATTGATTGGTTCAATAAGGTATGATATGATATGTACACGCCCGGATGTTGCGTACGCACTCAGTGCTACGAGCAGATACCAGTCAGACCCAGGAGAGGCGCATTGGACTGCTGACAAGAACATTCTGAAGTACCTAAAAAGGCACAAAGATGACTTCCTGGTCTATGGTGGAGATGATGAATTAATTGTTAAAGGCTATACGGACGCAAGTTTCCAAACCGACAAAGATGATTTCAGATCACAGTCTGGGTTTGTCTTCTGCCTCAACGGAGGAGCAGTAAGCTGGAAAAGTGCTAAGCAAAGCACCATTGCGGATTCTACAACTGAAGCGGAGTACATTGCTGCACATGAAGCAGCAAAGGAAGCTATATGGCTAAGGAAGTTCATAGGTGAACTTGGTGTAGTCCCCTCCATTAAAGGACCAATAGCCCTGTATTGTGACAATAACGGAGCTATTGCACAGGCAAAAGAGCCTAGACACCACCAGAGAGTCAAGCATGTACTTCGTAGATTTCACCTTCTACGAGAGTTCGTTGAAAGAAAAGAAGTCGAGATAAGCAAGATTGGAACTGATGACAACATATCAGATCCATTAACGAAACCTCTGCCGCAAGCGAAGCACAACTCGCACACTACAGCTATGGGAATCAAGCATATTGGAGAATGGCTTTGATGTCTCTATTTAATGTTTTAAAGTTTTAGAGTTTAAATCTTTGTAAAACATTATTGGTTAATCATTCACAATAAATGAAAAGAATTCATTTTTCCATTTAATTTGTGGTTTATTAAATGATGAGTCCCTTCAATTTGACGATATATTCAAGATAGACTGTCAGGACCAGTCCTGTGACTAAGAAATGTCTATCAAGTGAACTTGAATGTCAAAGGTTGAAAATGGTCCCTAATCGGAGTTTTCTATAAAATTGGACGCATAGAAAACGTTAGACGATTAGAATGCAAGATGACTAGTAGTTCTGTTTCTTGAACTATGTGGACATGGCAATGTCATAATCATTTGCATAGATACTTACTTTGGGAAGATTAGTATCGGACAAGACCTATGAAACTTTACTGTAAGAGATGAAAATCTGTCATAAGTAAATTTCATTAAATTATTAGACACTAAATCCTCAACACCTGAGTGATTTGAGATTACTTGTTTGAGAACTGGTTGCTTTGACGTTGACCAACCGTCGCACCGTAAAAGGAGGCTATAAAGGCAACGCTCAGGTAATCACCTATCAAACGAAGTCTAATCTCAAGATCGCAAGATTGGGATTGTCCTCCCATAAATCGGGATGAGATGCTTAAAAGTTGTACAAGGCCACTCGGAGAGCTAGAAACTGTGAAATGCATGGCCGTGCTCGGATGAATCATAGGCTATGATTATCTGTTTATTTGATCAGTTGAACTCTGAAACTGAGGAACACCTCTGGACATAATAAGGATGACAACTCTTACCTTATGTTCAAGAGCAAGCATCGAGCGACAAAGGAATTAGGAAATGCACACTTGTCCCTAAGGACAAGTGGGAGACTGAAGGAAATAATGCCCTTGGTCCAAGTATGCATTCTATGATAAGTCTAATAAATGCGGTTCAGTATTAATTAACAAGTTAATAATTCAGTGAGATCAAGTGAGCTGAATGCCTAGCTAGAGGCCGCTTCAGTTCAAGTGGAATTAATGATATTAATCCACAGCTTACTCTTGACTGAACACGTAGGGTCACACAAATAGTACGTAAACGGATCAAGTATCTAATGGCATTAGATACTCTATCTATGGATATTCGGGATCGACGGATCTTGGTTTCAGTGGGAGCTGAGATCGTCACAGGCAAGAAATGAATACTCCAGAAACGATGATATTGCCGGAAACGGAAATATGGATCGTATCGGAAATATAAATATTATCCAAGTCGTAGATGTTGCCGGAAACGGAAACATGGTACGTATCGGAAAATATTGTCGGAAATGGAAATATTGCCAGAATCAGAAATATTGCCGGAAACAGAAATATTGTCAGAATCGGAAATATTATCGGAATCGGAAAATAATTCCGGAAACGGAAATATTAAATATTTGTTCGAAACGGAAATTAATTCCGGAATCGGAAATGTTAAATATTGTTCGTATCGGAAATGAATTCCGGAATCGGAAATTTAATCGGAAGCGTATCGTACGAATAAGCATCGGACGAGGCCTGCCGGACGAGGGCCCAGCTCGAAGCCAGGCCATCGCCCAGCAAGCCAAACGCGCGCCACAAGCCCAGCCAAGGCAGCGCCCAGGCCTACCGCAAGGCAGGCCCAGCGCGCGCCAAGGCCGCGGCTGCGTGGGCCTCGCTGCGTGGGCTGCTGCTCGCACGTACGCGCATGGGCGGCCCATCGTGGCTGCCGTGTGTGTGTGTGTGAGTTTGTGTTCATGCACGATTCCTAAAACATGCAGAGTTCGGTTAATGATTAAATTCCTAATTCTATTTGATAAATTAATTAATTAGAGTTCTTGTAGGATTCTAAGTTTAATTAATTCGTATCCTAATAGGATTCCAATTCTCTTTCCATACCCCTATAAATATGTGGCATGGGTTCACAATTTATAACGAGTTTTAAAAGTATTCAAAGTGAGTTTTTGAGAGAAAAATTCAGTCACACATCTTGCTCAAAAGTGCCGAAAATTCTAGTACCTTAAGGGCGATTCTAGTTGGTCAATCTTAAGGCGGATCCGGACGTGCTGTGGACTATCTACGGAGGGACGACACTTGGAGTCCTAAAGACTTGTTCTTGCTCGGTTCGGGCGCAGCTAGGGAGGGCACGCAACAAAGAGTATGCATCTAAATTATGCTATATGATTATGTGTAAATAATATGTATTCCTGGGTTAATGGTTGTTTCCGCATGATTTATGTAATATCATATGTATCATAACCTAACAAAATCAACTTTCCCATGGTCTTTATTGCTCACCTAACCCACAGCATTTCTCAAAACAACATGATTGGATACGGCTCCCTCTTGACCTTTATCATGCGCAAAGTGGGGGTTGATCTCACAAAATATACATCTGAACCACATACTCCAGCCCACATTCTAAACAAAGCATGTCTACATGGTGTAAGTCTGAGTGTTGTTGATGGGGTTGTCTGCGTTGGGAAGCTGTTGGTTGGAGACACAGCCCAACAGGAGGAGGATGATTTAGAGGGGGTAGAAGAAGAGCTCGGTGAGGGAGATGAGCTGTCAGATGAGGAAGAGGAGGCACCATTTCCTTGCCAGGAGACAGAGGGTCAGACAGAGGGTGTTCCTGTTGACCTATGCCCAAAGGAGACAAGTCCAACCAAAGCCACCTCCTCTCCCAAGAACATTCCAGCCACATCATCTTATCAGCCTATCCGTCGCAGTAGCCGTCTAGCCAGCTCTTCCAAAGGAGTGCCTCCGGTCTACAGGGTCGAGGATTCAGATTCAGACAAAGATGGTGAAACCCAATCTGCTGCTCCCTCACCAGACGGTTCAGTGCAGCTCCTGATGGCTAAAGTGGATCAACTGCAGCTGGACAATGTGGTTCTGTTGTCAGCTGTTACTTCTTTGCAGGAGCTTATTCACAAGATGCAGCAGGACCAGGCAGAGTTCTTCAACGACATGACAGAACGTCTTGCTGACATGATCATAGAGGAGGTGGCAAATGATGATAATGCTGATCCTGGATCACCCCAAGCCTGACCCTGCTTCTTATGCTACCTTACCCCACCCCATATATTTTGCTCTCTGATAAACAATTACTTTCTTTTGGTCCTTGAACAATTTTTTTTTGGATGTTTTGGATGCGCCAAGTTTATGACTAATGATCATTAGTGCGCTTTTCCTACGTTCTGATAGTTGACCCACACTGACATATAGACTTATTGCTTGTGTTGTGCTCTATGTTGCTATTATCTTGTTTTGCTTGCAGGGGTGCGGTCAAACTCGTTGATCGACTTGAGCTGCAAACTGCTTCTCGGTCTGTTGGGGTAACATAATTCTCTATTTCTTTCTTCTCTGTCTTGTGAAATCGTTTTTCAACTACCCTTTTTGATAATTCCAAAGGGGGAAGATAATGGGGGACAACTTGTGTTTCAAATAGTTGTATCTATACATAAGTTCGAAACCTCAGAAAGTGTTCCATCTGTTCCTAATTGAGGTTTGAGGTATGATTGTCAGCAGCACCTTGTTTCATTCCTTAGTCATTATCTGCATATTTTACTCTTATCAAGTTGTAAGGTTGTCATCATCAAAAAGGGGGAAATTGTTGATTCCTGAGTTTTGACGATGACAAACTTAAGCTATACTCACAACTGGTTATTTAAGGAATGTCACAGGTTTATATGAAACGATCAGCACACTTAGCAACAACAAGTATACAACGCTACCAGCTGAGAAACCATGAAGAGAAGCAGTTCAAAACAAGGATTAAGATTGAATCATGGGCCAAGGAGTATGAAGCCCAGCAAGTCAATTAGAGTCCAGAAAGGTATAAGATCAGTTGATACAAATACAACTTAGTATGGGAACAGAATATTTCATAGAGTCCTAAATCAGTTTTATTTTATAAAAGATAAGTGTCGATTTACAAAACTGATTTTACTATTTTACTTAAGGTTAAACTCTTAAACGTTTTAAGTTAATTCACAACTCTCAAATCCGTAAGGATTGAGTTTATCTAAACGCGTTTTAAAGATGTTATTTGCGAAAATATATCTTTTGAAAAGAGTCCTAAAGTGGTTTGAATTAGAATCTAGGGTAAACTCTTGGTTTCCTATATATACACCTTAAGTTCTCTGCAAAAGTTTTTTATCAGACTTATTTACATTAACCGGAAGCTTTCAGGTATTACCCTTAAAGTCTTAATCTTTAAAGAGTCTGTCCTGTTCCCATATAGAGCAGTATTTGTTACGTGGTCTTATATCTAGCATTTAGCATTAAGTTTAATATTACTTTGTTTTCAGTTTAAAGTGTTGAGATATTGTATGTTAAGCCTGAGTCAGGCTTACTTGAGCAAGAGAGAAGATCTCACAAGAGATCTGTGAGGAGAAGCAGTTGAGGGATTGTTTCTGTAAGGGAAGGAACAACGAGGGGTTGTTCCTGGTCATCTGTAGTCAGAGGAGACTAACAGATTGTGGCCCGAGTAGATTAGGCTTGTAAAGAAACTGAGTTGTTTTGCCTAATTAGTGAATGTGTTTAAGTCCCCAAAGGGGCCGTGGTTTTTTTCCTCTCTATTGGGCCTAGAGAGTTTTCCACGCTAAATCTCGCTTGCATATTTTACTGTTTCTGTTCCTAGTAGTTTAATTTTTGTAAAACCGTAAAATATCAATTCACCCCCCCCCCCCCCTCTTGAGGAACTCTGTGAAACTAACAAAAAAGTAGAGAGTTAAATGACTGTAACACTTTTGAGAAGTAACTAACAGAGCAACAAATATTCGTCAAGTCTCCTAAATTGTGTGAGCAAAGTTGGAAACGTCCATGAATCCACCACAGGAGGCAAAACAAGATAAAGAGCCTTATAGCACGCAACCGGTAACCGCAGGAACAATTAGGAATACACTCAGAAACAAGATTTTAGAACAGACAAGTATTTGTGTGGTAATTCCACTAGGACTAGGAAACAAGGCAGACAAGTATAACGCCTAATCTACCAGACTAAGCTAACACAAAAACTAATACTAGTATTAGAATTGTGAAGCAATTCTAATTACCTAATACTAGTACATATATATTTGATATTTCCTAATAATCCTACTATGCCATGCCATGGACACAACATAAACCCATTGAAATGTTATTGCCTGCACTGTAATTACTAATTAGTATAGTCTTAACAAAAAAAAAACCAAGTGAATGCTTAAAGAAAACATAGGAATAAATCAGCTGCATAGAAATATTGCAAGTCTGCAAAAACAAGAGTGAAAAAAATCAAGAGTTGCAATTTTATTTCCTGAAACTCGGTAACTCACTTTGCAAGTTTAATACAGGTAATTAACATATGATCATTACATTGACATTACAAGAGGAGGAAAAAAAATGTAAAACAAAAGTTGTGGTGTCCTCTAAACAACCATCGCCATTACAAAATAAATTTCTGAACATTAGGTTATAACAAAATAAAAACGAATAGTACATAATTAACTTGTTTGTAAAACACCTTATAAGCTTAGTTTATTAACAGATAGGGAGAGGAGATCCGTTCCAGCCCTTAAGGCAATCGAGAAGAGGATCAATGATCTTTCCTTCACACATTGCAGTGAAAACTTTGTCGAATTCCTCTCCTGGGGACTTGACTCTTTCTCCAGTCAACAAGTTTGTCTGAAGCTCTTCCCTAACAAACTTGTACAATGGGTAAGATCGGCATTCCTTAATCCTGTTTGGAATAGCAGCATTACCAGTCTCATGGGCAGCCCTTGCTGCTTCTACTTCCTTTGGTAGCCTTGCGTTGAGTTCCTCCTCAAAGGCACCAATCTTCTGGAAAATTGAAGTGCTCACATTCTTCTCACTTTCACCATTAGCCAAAGCCTGATCAACAAGGACTTGACGAAGCTTCTGCATCAAGGGGTAAGTACAGCTACAAGGATCATCAGCATAAGCAAACACGTATTCTCTCTCTACAACTCTGATGAGCTCCTTCTCACAGAACCTTCCAGGGTGGAGCTCTCCATTGGCACCAGTTATAAGGACCCTTCTGCACACTTGGCTTACAGTATTCTTCACTGCATGCCTTACATTCTCTTCCAAATGCCTTAAATCAATAGCCTGACATAGTGCCACCAGGAATGTGGATGACATGAGCTTCAAGATATCTACTGCCTCAGAAGTCTTGCGAGCAGAGATAAGACCCAGGGAGTTGACATCCTGGTTGTGTTGTTCTGCACTTTGGACATGGTTAGTGACTGGATTACCCAAAAATTGGAGTTCTGAACAGTAAGAAGCCATTGCAATCTCAGCCCCCTTAAAACCGTAGTCCAAACTAGGGTCTCTGCTTGCTGTGAGGTTCGATGGAAGGCCGTTGTTGTAGAAATCATTGACTAGTTCAGAGAACTGAGCAAACAACAACTTTCCAATGGCTGCAATAGCCAACCTAGCATTATCCATGGAAACACCGATAGGTGTTCCCTGGAAGTTTCCACCGTGAATGGCCTTGTTACGGGATACATCAATAAGTGGGTTGTCATTAACAGAGTTAATCTCCCTCTCAATAGACTTTGTAGCCCAACGAATGACCTCAATCTGAGGGCCAAGCCATTGGGGTGATGTCCTGAGAGCATATCTATCTTGCTTAGGCTTCTGCAATGGGTCTTGTTCATGTAGAGCCTTAGCAGCCTTCATGTATGAGCTACCATCTAAAATGTGTTCCATAATAGCTGCAGCCTCAATTTGTCCAGGGTGATGTTTCAACTTGTGAGTCAAGTGATCAGTGAACTCAGGTTTCCCATTCATGACTTCAGCGAAAATAGCTGATATAACCTCTGCAAGGACAGCAAGGATATTGGCCTCAAACAAGACCATAGATGCCATCCCTGAACCAACAGCAGTACCATTGACGAGTGCAAGACCCTCCTTGGGCTGAAGCTCAAAGAAATCAGAGCTGATTTGAGCAGTTTTGAAAGCTTGTTCGGCGTTGAGAACCTCTCCATTAGGGCCAACAGCCTTAGAGTTAGGTCTGCCTGTTAACAGACCAGCAATGTAAGAGAGCGGAACAAGATCCCCAGAGGCAGTGATAGTTCCACGAAGTGGAAGACAAGGGGTAACATTGTTGTTAAGGAGGCTGGTAATAGCCTCTAAGATTTCAAATCGGATCCCAGAATACCCTTGAAGAAGGGTGTTGATTCTCACTAGCATAGCTGCCCTTGTTGCTGTATGTGGCAGTGTGTGGCTTGTTTCTGTTCCATTGCCAAATACTCCAGCGTTCAAAAATCTGTTACCATCATCACAAAACTAATTAAATACTTTGTACCTTACAAAATGTATTTGCCCACACTTATTATGATTATAAAATATAACATCTTTTGATTTGTGCAAATTTGATCAACCGACCCACATATTACATATACGTACTGTCGGTACAGATTTTCCGAACCAAGGGTGGAAAAGTCATTGAACGATAACAACGTGCCCCCGTCGTTTGTGTAATACTGTAATCATTCTAATGTATTTTAATGTTACATCATTCCATGATAATGAATGATATAACGCGGAGGCGTACCAATTTGGAATTGGGCAATCATCATCTAACAGTCAAAACAACCCACCTCTAATCTATGGTTGATAATTTAAATGAAAGTTGGTTTTATATTTTTCCCGATTAAAAAACAAAAAGTTTAGGAAAAGGAACAAAAAGTTTAGGAAAAGGAACAAAAAGTATTGGTGAACTAATCAAGCACAAAGATTTATGAAAAGGAACATGTGTAAGGACTAAGGAGCAAAAGATACATGTTTATCTACTCCTATTAGATTTCCATGTAGCAGTTTGGTGTTAAAGTTTGGCATATTTTTGGAAGAACAAGTGTTTCATAAAAGTTGGACTTTTGTCAATTAAGTTTAACAATTCCTACTTTTGTTAAAATACTATAAACAACTACTCCGTTTATCAACTCTTAAAAGTTTTAATATGAAATGTCATTTAAAATTTATATGATTTTGATTCTTTTTATTATTGAAGAAATTTTCTTTAAATATATTACTTGATAAAAAAATATATATGTTCCTATAACGAGTATTCATTTATGTGTTTTATATATTTTAAAACAAACTATTTGTTAAAATTTGACTTGTCAAGAAGAAATAACAAAAAAGAATGATGTAGATAATATTAAATCCTCGGATATCCATTAATGGGTGCCACCCTCCCATAGTCCCATAATTGATAAATATAACTCCCGTCTAACTGGCATCCCACCGTTTGATCACCTCTTTGTTATGACTAATTTTGTAATTTCGTGGTCAACGCTACAATAATTTGCACATGGATTTCTAACAGTTTAATTTGGTCAGGAATTTTCATCAACTAATCAGACAAATCTGTTATCTTAATCTTATAATTTGATTCCAAATCATGTAATCGTGAGTTGGACATCGTAACTTACACATGCATTCTTGTGACATTTTGATTTTTGTGTGCTACCCACGTCTTCCTCCTATAATTGAGGTTCATGTTCTGCTCGGGGTTTAATTTACTTCTGGTTCATTATCATTAGGTGAATAAATCCTATTCAATTCTATTACAAAAACGTCAACACATTTAAATTACCTTCTTATTGTCGTAAATGATTTTGTATAATTATTTACGCGATCATTTGTCTGGTTTATCTACTCCTAACTCATGAAAATGACGAGTCACCAAAAATAATTACTAAGGAGTAGTCGGTTGTACAGGATCAGAAAATTAATTATTGGAAATTATTTTTTTCATCTTTTTGGAAACTGTGTTGTTCTGCAATAAAACTACAAAACTCCTTGTCCCATTCACATTTTTATTTTCACTCTAATTTTTAATCTAATTTATACTCTGTCAGAAGTTATAATTTTTTTTGTAAGGAAGAATAAAACTAAAAATTAAAGATTTTCACCATTTTTGCATGATCCATAGGTCCCACAAACTTTTTATCTAAAGTACGAAACTGATCATGGATACGTAAATGTAAAAATATTGTATGAAATGAAATCTAGTGTTAAAAAGCGAGAATGATAATATTGGTGACCAACATGAAAAAGAAAAGAAAATGATCCAAATAAAATAGGAAGAGATTAATGAGTGGGTTTGGTTACCTAATAAGCTCCTTTTGAAGGGCACCACCTTGCTTAGTTCTCCGATGAGAAGTAGCACCAAAGCCAGTAGTAACACCATAACTATCAGTACCTTTGCTCATACTATCCATCACCCAATCACTGCTAGCCTTGACACCGGCACGAGACGACTCAGCGAGTTCAACCAATGCGCTCTTGGAATCGGTGGCAGCCGCCACGGCAGCCACCTGAGCAACAGTAAGTGTCTCACCACCAAGGCGGACAGCCGGCTTACGATAATCCTCAACCATCCTCTTCACCTCATCAAGATGGCTACCGGATACAGCCTCGGCAGCCCTTCCCCAGTACAATGGGTCTTGGTATTTCGGCCCTCCACCGATACACAGGTCCATGTTGGGTGATGATGATCCGTTCTGGGATTGCTGGTGGTTCTCCATTTCGATTTTGTGTAATCAATTAAATTCGATGTAATGAAGAATTAAGTTAAGAGAGGAAGATGAAATGAAATTAAAAAGAGCAGTTTATTTGGTGTGATGGGTATGTAAATGTAAATGTAAGTAAAAATTAATTGAATTGAATTGATTTGTTTTTAGGAGAGAGAAAGGATGTTTGGGCTATATATAATGGAATTCAGAGGAGATGGGGAAGGTGTTGGGTGTGGTAGGTAAGGAGAGTGGTGGGCCGATTATACAACAAGGCCTAAAATAGTCCAACAATTATATGAAATTTTTTTTTTTTTTTTTTTTTTTTAGGAAGAGTGGGGGTTGGTTGGGAGACATCTACACCGTTAATTAGTGAGTTAGATTAACTCTATCCAACGGTACGAGATGAAAGGTGGACCATATTACTACGAAATGATGGGGTAAGTGCAAGAGAAAGAGAATGGTTGTTGAAGTATGACTGTGTGCAATCCGCCCACCCTTAAGTTTTAGTCAAACTAAGACAATTTTATTTTTTGTGTCGTCTTTACTAAAGAGGAAGATGAATGGCTCTTTACTCTTAATATTTTGTCTCTACGTATTTTATCTATTGACTTGTTGTTTTGTGAGTTGTTTGAAAGAAGTTATTTTATTGAAATTATCTGGGAAAAAAACAAATTAAAGGTGCGTTCTTTTCATTTGAAAGTTCTTAAACTTATATGAAATCATCTATATTAAACTTATCTAAAATTATTAAACTTTATTAAACTGATTGGAAATTATTGGATCTTATTAGACTTAAAAAGGGTAAACTTATTAGATTTGATTGTAACTTAAATAAAGTTATCTGAATTTCTTAGACCAAAAACTTAGTTTTATTTTGTTTAATTAAACTTAACTTGTGTAAACTTAAATGAATTAATTTAGTTTGAAGTAAGAATAGAATATGTTAAAAAAGGAAGAACCAAGCATGATCTTAGGTAAACAAGTACTAAGTAGTAAGAAAAATAAAAACAATAAGAAGATAAAAGCATTATAGTTTGTCTATCCAAATGGATTAGGGTAGGTGGGAAAAATATGAAGAAATTAAGTTTGGTGAACTTCTGATTAATCACTAGGAAATTTGGACTAGTTTTTCTCCACAAAGGAAGGGGGCCATTGCCCACGCCATTTTTGTGGGGTTAAAGATCCTGTGGATACTACCTTTTTGGTGATCGTGGAAACTTAAGAGTAGTAGAATTCTTTTAATTTTTATGTTTAAAAACAAATTTTGAATTAAATGCACCGGACCAACTGATCGGTCTGTAGAATTGAAGTTGTGGTGCTTTGCATGTAATATATCCAAAATGATCCCACATAATAGCATGCATTTAAGGGCTTAGTCCATTCACTCCACTGGATAAGGGTTGTCACTCCTAGAACATTGTTAGTGAGGTGTATTGAATGGTGTATTTTGTTTAATTGGAGAATATAAAATAGGCTAGATCGGGAAAAAAAACAAAAAAAAAACATTACTCTTGTTAAATATTACATCAATTATATGATAGATTTTGTTTGAGCGTTCTTGAAATGAGTTGAATTTTCTTAATCCCTGACTATATACTCTCTCTGAATCTAAATGTTTTTTCCCATTTATAATCTTGACACTATTCACAGTGGAAGAGAATCTTATGAATGAAGTTCAATATATAAGAAAAAACAAAGTCATATGGGGTCTTGTTTGATTCGTCTCAATGAGTACTTTAACAATATGAAAATTTTATATTTTTTAATAACACGTAACTAGATATATTAACGATGTAAAATATGCATTGACATATACGCTAAATAAAATGGAAAAATTATTTAGGAACAGAGAGAGTATATTTAATCCACTAAGGTTAAATTGAAAGACTTGCAAGTTGCAACCTATCAAATCTAAAAATTGTGCGCTATTAACAATTTTAATAAAGTACTCGGTATTTGATTAGAAAAATGTTTGGTTCGTCAAATTCAACTCAACTATATATATGCTTGATTAATAACAAAAAAACGTATGCATGGAAACCAATAACCATCAAATTTGCAGAGTTTGATTTTGTTACAAAGTAAATATTTTCTTGGCCAATCGTTAAGTTTTCTAGTATCCCATTTAAATTGTCAACTTATATAATTTTGTATAATGCAGTATTCAGTGGACCAGGATTTTGTATTCGTTATTTAAACGAAAGTCCAAGTAGGTTGTCAAAATTACAATTACTGAATCAAAGAGAAATTGTCAAAATTAAATATCATATTCATTAAGAAGAAGTTCAGTAGTTTCATTGAAGAATACTTAGAATTGAGTCGTTTACCTTTTTACTATTTTTCCTTTCAAAACAATTTTAAAAAAAAAATTAAGTACGTACGAAACAATTGTAAGAAATTGAAATTCCCTCCTATACAAAGACTATAAAAATTGAAATATCATATTTTTTTACTAAGAAATAAGAGTAAGAAAGAAGAATACTTTAAATATTTTGACCTAAATATTCATCACAAAAATTTTAAAGTATCTCAAGATGCTTTTGTCTTGCCTAATTATTTGGTATCTTTTACCTCAAACATCAGAAAAACCATTCAGAATACAAAAACCCTACACAAACTTCTGATTTCCTTAGACAATTTAATGTTCATTTCAAATATGGGGGTTCTACCTTAAGACTCTATATATAAACCATAAAACTATAATTTATAAGGGTTTTTTTTTTTCCTTTTTTATATATGATAAATTCCATTGGGCCAAGTTGAGCCCATATCGAGTATAGCCAGACCACATAAAACCCTAATAAGTTTTCATTCCATAAATATTTGTCAATTGGTGATAGGCGGAGAAATGCACCGATCTTATATGCTACCTCCATTATAAAATTATCTTTATATTTACTATTTGCATAAAAGTTAAGACAAAAGATGAAGAGTGGGTAGAAAGGTGGTTGAATATAAAAATATATGGATAGATTAATGTGTAAAAATATGGTCGGATGTAAGAAAAAAATGAATAAATTAAAGTAAGAGAATTGAATAATATTTATAGGACCTTATGATCTATTTTGGGAAGATACATCCAAAGCTTGGATTATTCCAGAATAAATAAAATGCGGTACTATATTTAGATGAATGTGCAAATGTTGGATTACTTTTTACCAATTTTCCCAATAACTTTTCAGTTAAATATGCAATTAATTAATACATGTAGTATTCACTTTTCAAGATTAGGAATAAATACGTAGTACTTAAAATACATCAAATTATACACTAAAGATGTAGTATTCACTTTCAAGATTATTAGTAGAAAATAATACATGTATAACTAGAGATGCAGGAAAAATACATACGGTTTACTAGGTAAAAAAATCTATACTAATATATTAAAAGGCGTTTATAAGAGAACGTATATGTGTCGCGTATAGCTCTCCTTATTGCGACACATCACCACTACAAAGTATCATGGCATGTCATTGACAACCAAAAAGCATGTAATAAGGATTGAACACTAGACCTCTTGAATTAAAAGTTACAATTATTACCATCTTAGCTAGCCACAATGATGTTACATCTTTCAATAAATAATAAAATATGACCTTTTTAAAATGAATAATAATGAATTAAAGAAAATAACGGAAAAACAAAAACAAAAGGGAATTAATTACTTAACTTATAAATGTATAATTCTTCTCTTCTCAACTTAAGCTTAAAAAACAAAAAAGCTTAGGGTGATGGAGTGTAATTATGAGTGCAGAAGAGGGAAATATTGACAAGAGTATAATAATCAACTAATCATGAAGATCGAAGAGAACTCGACTTTGTTTTGATTTTCGGATATGGGAAGGAAGTTTGTTGACCGGCCACTAATCATGCATGAAAATTCGATAATGGCACCACCTACGCACATATATTTAAAAAAAAAAAAAAAAACCCACTAAAAGTAAAATCCAGAGCAACGCCCGGGCCACAAACTAGTTAATATTCAATACAAAGTACTAAAAAACAGTAAATTATACGCCGTATTGAATATACACTAGGAACAACCAGAAAATATATTAATAAGGTCGATTAATAATGTGGGTAAATAACATGTACGTGTAGTTTTAGAGTTTTGTTTTGGACGAAAACGAATAAATAATGCAAGATAGAAGTTAGAAAAAGAAGGATAAAAGTAATACTACCACATTTCGATCGAAGGTCGAAATGGAAGATCAAAGGTCGAAACTAATATCTGATTTTTTTAATTCAAGGAGAAATTAATATATTTGATTGGTTTATAGGTTATTTTTTCGACTTACCATATTCAATCAAAGTGGTAATTTGACAGTAACAATACTAAAATGAAAAAGTACTTCAACTGGTTAACTAAATACTCGTCTGGTTTTAATGAGCTTACATTGTTTTTAAATTTAAAAGGGCAACTGTTTACGTTAATGCAACCTAAGCTAGATGATGTAATCAGGTAATGCAAAAATTATTCTCAACCTTCGGAAACAAAGGTTTTTTTTGTGGGTGCTACCTAACACAATTGAATAGTTTAATCCAGAACATTCATATAGTGTTAGTTATGTGTTGCAAATGGATTGGGCGGAGGAGTGTATGTGGTTTGGCAAGTATATTGCAAGAACCTAATTATATTGTAGTAACACAATATTTAATTTTATAATATGTATACTGCCGAACGCATCTTGTGCATATAAGACTAGTTCCTTATATGGTGACACGCTATGTTGTAAAAAGGACGACACATATGGCATATTTTTCCTTGGAGTTTTAATAATACTATGTATTAACTAGTACATTATGCACGCGATGGGAGCCGATATTTTCAAAATTAAATGTGATTTGATATATACGCAAGTAATGTTCCGAAATTTTATTAAAAAATTTAATAATTTTGGTAAGGGTATTATCAATATCTTACATAGACTCCTAAGTGCTAAGTTACTAAACTAAAATTTCATCATAATGAACTAAAATAATACTTCAATAATCTTCTTCTCTAATTTGTTAATTAAAATACAGTCCTATATACACGATACTCATGCTTAAAAGTATGCATAATTTCTAAAACATATAAAAAAATTTATTTACATCTAAAGAAAAATTAAACATATTAATTTATATGTAACAAAATCTATTTAAGAATTAATGTAATAACAAATTAACTAAAATAGACTTAAAAATGTACTCCCTCCATTCTTGATTATTAGTCTCTTTTGAAATCTTGTCACTATTTAGAATTGAAGAGAATCTTCTAATTTCTTTCCAATACGTATTTCAAAATATATTCATGTGGGATCTTGTTTTGTTCGTCTCAATGTTTAGTTTAACAATATCAAAATTTTATATTTCTTTAAATTACGTATTTGGAGATATTTACATTTAAATATTGAGTTGAAACAGATGAAAAAGTCAAAAGGGGACTAATATATAAAAATGCAGGGAGTATTATTTTTTTTTTACTTGTTTATTTTTTGCGTTTTTGCAGCAAGGTGCTTGTATAACCATATATATTTAGGGCGTGATTATGAGTAAGACTAAGTTTAATTTTGTAGTAAAAAAATGCGAGATTGAAGGGATAAATTCCTCTTTTTTACCTGCTTTACTTTCTTTCATGCTTGCTAGAGAAATTCAATTAAATTGGTGTTGACTTTTGAACGTCACATTCATTGAAATTTCCTTTTTTGCAATATGACATTAAATAATAAGTTTTTAGAATTATTACAATTCATGTTTTAATTAAATAATTAATTTATGAACTTAATAAGGGTATTATAGTCTATTGTATAGGGGACACCAAAAAATTATTTGTTAAATAACCTAAGGAGTTACTTTATATAATAGAGATTACAGAATTTAATTTTACATGGCATAAACATAGTTGAGTAGTGGTTCATATATAGGTGCAAATTGTACTTGGTTCTTGGTGATATACTTCATCCCATATCCAAACTTGTTCATGACCATAGGAAGTTATAACTACTCGTCGATTTCTTGGATCCATAATGAGGTGTAATATTGTTGGTTTAATTAGCCTATTTGATTAATTCCTTTTGGTGTCCTTATATTAGAATTAAATAACGGTTTAAGATAGGCCGGGGCGGACCTATATGGTCCTTGAGGGGACCAAAAAGACTCCCTATTTTCTTGAAATAAAACTGTAAAATTATATATTAGTAATTAATATCTATTTAGAGCAATAATGAATTGTTGTAGCTCAATGGTTAGCGGACTTGCCTAAACTTAAGGCTTATACAACTCTCAGATCTTGAGTTCGAATCTGATGGCTTGTACTCTTCAAAGTTTAACCATCATCCATGTAGAGATATGTTATCCTTATACCCTACCATCTCTGTTTATTAGTTAATATAAACATTCATCCATGTAAATGATATATAAACATACTTCTTTTTCTTCGAAATAAATTGAGATAAATAAATCTATTGGTCCTTGTGAATATAATTAAAGATACCTCTTTTTCTTCAAGATAATTGATAAATCATATGCCATAATAAATGAATACTTATTCCCCCACCCCCTCGACCCATTTGTCTCATTCAATTTTTAATCTTATTCATCAACTTTTAAATGGAAAAATAATATAAATTTAAAAATTCAAATTATAAATTTTCCTAGATGTATGTATACATTCATCTCTTACCCTTATAATGTCTTTTTCATATTATAAGCTTTTGATTTTTATTACACGTTTAAAATAAAAACATATAAATTATTCTACATCATTCTCTATCGTTCTCATTCATCATTTAATTGGATACTCATACTCACTTAATACCCATATAATGTGTCATGGCCCACCACTTATTTACCTTATTGTAATTATTTTTAGGATTTTTTCAAAATTACCACCTTATAAAGTCCACTTTTTCAAACATACCACCTTAAAAAATTTAATTTAAAATTATCACCTTATAAAATCACAAACCTTCAAAGTTACCACCTGTTAACCGATTTCTATCAATTTTCCCGTTAACAAGTGGTAATTTTGAATGTTTATTTATGTTTTTTCTCCAAAATTTTCACTTTTGGTTTTAAAATTACTACCTTATAAAATCACAAGACTTCAAAGTTACCACTTGTTAACGAAAAAATTGCCAAAATCCTGTTCCTGTTAACGAAAAAATTACCAAAATCCATTAACAGATGGTAACTTGAAGGTTTGTGATTTCATAAGTTAGTAATTTTAAATTAAAATTTTAAGGTGGTAAATTTGAAAAAGTGGACTTTATAAGGTGGTAATTATGAAAATTTTTATATTTTTATAATTGTGTAATAATATTCATTTTATATATAGTATTCTCAGTGATATAATTTTTTTAATATGTGCAAGCATATGGCATGTCATATTAGTTCTCAATTAATGTGTTGATGGTACCCACATTTGAGGGGATATAGTTTTCTAATCTAATACAAAAAAAATCACAAAGTTTGTCTCAATATTTTAAGATTGTAGGATTTAGAATTTTGGTAATCTATATAATATACTAAAAGAGAGGAAATCAATGTGGTGATGACAAATGTCACTCATTGATTCGCCTCTCTTTTAATTAAAAAATAAATTAAAATTATTGGTCAAAATTACTTTGCTTTATTTAAGGAAAACATGCACAAATAAAATATTATTGATTGTCATTATAAATCTTAAAGATTATGTGGATAATAAACATCCTAAAAATATTACGAAAAAATATAAATTACCAAATTTTTTTGATTCCGTGGATAATAAACATCCTTATAATATTACGAAAAAATATAAATTACCAAAAATTTCATCTACACCAGCTCGGTGAACTCATGTTGATAAACTAAAAAAATGATAACATTAGCTATGTGATTGGAAATGATTATACAAACGGAAATTATTAAGTCACATAGCTAATGTTAATGATTTCCATTCATATGATTTTCCTTGATGATAAACATAAAAAATTGATAACTTTAGCTATGTATGTGAACGGAAAAATATTTATTGTCGTCGATTAATTTTTCTACACTTATCTATCTAACAAACTGTTTATATATGTCTATACTATAATAAAATAAATGACGTTAATATGGTGGTGACAAATGTCACTCTATGATTTGCCTCTCTTTTAATATAAATAATTAAATTTAATATAAAAATAATTAAACATCACATATTTTAATTACTAGATGTGATAAAATTCTCCCAAAAATAGCCCTACGTATGCTTATTCTACGGTAACAAAAACTGACATGGAAAAATCTATAAGAATAATAGATTCATCAATATTTTTTCTAAGGCCCCGTTCGATATTGTTTTTAGTTTTTAGTTTCTGTTTTTACAAAACTAAAAACCAAAATATGAAAACCAGTAAAAGTAGTTTCCAGTTTTTTGTTGTCAGTTTTCAAAATAAATATGATTACTATAACTATGACTATTTTTTAATTCATGATTGAATCTAAACCACGTGACTTTTATAACCAGAAAATCAAAAACTGAAAAGTGATAGTGATACCAAACAAGCCCTAACTTATATGGAGAACCCCTATATATGTAAAATGAATATCCTATAAATCTATATATCTATGTCTATTCTATCTATCCATGTATATTTTGTACTATACTTTTTGGCAGGACGCTAACTGTTAGGCAAAGCATGTCCGTAAGAAATCTTATGTAGCCTTGACATACTCAATACCTCCATTTAATATATTCGTATATATAAATTCAATTTCTATCTATCTATCTATCTATCTATCTATCTATCTATCTATCCAATTATCTATCTATATACTATATTAAAAGAGAGAGTACCTCAATGTGGTGCTAACACGTGACATTTTTTTTACTTTATATTTTTAATTTCTAAATGTATATCATTTGTACTACTTACTAAATACACAATCTATATTATTGAATGTACCGTATAAAATAATCTCTATTTACTAAATTAAAGAAACTATTTATTTTAAATATACTATTGACTTCTATTGTTTATCACAAAGATATTATGGAATATATTTATTGATAGAATACATGTAGAGTACCAGAATAATATACTCATTTGACTTCTTTATACAGTAACGAACAAGATACTTAACAAAAGTTTATTAATAAATTAATTTATGAAATACATATGCTCCATACTAGAATGTATGTTTATTTAGTTGCTCAAAAAGTATATTTTTTTTAATTTTTCTTAACGTAAAGTTATAACCAAAATAAATATACTAGAGTGTATGTTTGTTCTAAATGGATATGCATGCGTACTACGGGATACATACAGGGGCGTAGTAATTTTTTTTATGCTAATGAATAATTAGGGATTTAAATAATTCAAATTGTGCATTAAAAACCATTAAAACTATAAATTGGAATATCATTATGGAACGGGTAGAGTATAATATAAGAATTTCAACTAGGTGGGTATGACTATCGAAATAAAGGGTATACGGGAATAACTTTACGTTTGACACGGATGATGAAAGGGAATGGAAATAATTTTATCTACGTACCCTTTTTTTGTTTTTTTATTCTTTCAATAAAATAAGATATGGAGCCTTGACATACTCAATACCTCCATTTAATATATTCGTATATATAAATTCAATTTCTATCTATCTATCTATCTATATATCTATCTATCTATCCAATTATCTATCTATATACTATATTAAAAGAGAGAGTACCTCAATGTGGTGCTAACACGTGACATTTTTTTTACTTTATATTTTTAATTTCTAAATGTATATCATTTGTACTACTTACTAAATACACAATCTATATTATTAAATGTACCGTATAAAATAATCTCTATTTACTAAATTAAAGAAACTATTTATTTTAAATATACTACTGACTTCTATTGTTTATCACAAAGATATTATGGAATATATTTATTGATAGAATACATGTAGAGTACCAGAATAATATACACATTTGACTTCTTTATACAGTAACGAACAAGATACTTAACAAAAATTTATTAATAAATTAATTTATGAAATACATATGCTCCATACTAGAATGTATGTTTATTTAGTTGCTCAAAAAGTATATTTTTTTAAATTTTTCTTAACGTAAAGTTATAACCAAAATAAATATACTAGAGTGTATGTTTGTTCCAAATGGATATGCATGCGTACTACGGGATACATACAGGGGCGTAGTAATTTTTTTTATGCTAATGAATAATTAGGGATTTAAATAATTCAAATTGTGCATTAAAAACCATGAAAACTAGAAATTGGAATATCATTATGGAACGGGTAGAGTATAATATAAGAATTTCAACTAGGTGGGTATGACTATCGAAATAAAGGGTATACGAGAATAACTTTACGTTTGACACGGATGATGAAAGGGAATGGAAATAATTTTATCTACGTACCCTTTTTTTGTTTTTTTATTCTTTCAGTAAAATAAGATATGGAATGGGGCAATAACGAATTAAATCCATCATTAATTTTAAAGAACGGACAATTTGTAGTTGTTTAAATGTCTTATAAAGTCCTAACTTTGTATAGGGCTTGTGATTTTAGTGGGAATACATAATTTAATCAGAGGTAAAAATTGAAGGTTGAAAAATACATATAAATTATATTAAATAGTGATTTAATATTGAGTGTTAAGGAGCCCAAGAGGGGGTGGAGTGAAAGATGTTGAATGAATATATGAATTAAATGGTAATTGATTTTGAATGTGGAAGATGAAGTGGAACAGACGTTATCATGTGTTGTAAAATATAGCAAAAAGTTGAAGGAACAATTGAAAAAAAAACAAATTGATGGAGGAAAAGAGAAGATGTCACGTGTCATATATTCATCTACGGTTTTGCTTTTTTAAATACTCGGTATAGATTAGAAGACTATCTAAAGGCTCTATTTTGGTTGATTGTCTACAAATATAGTTTAGAATTCATGAAAGTTTGATATTTATATTGTGAACCGTGCATCGCACGGGTATTACACTAGTTTATATACTAAAACAAAAGTTAAAAAGTACTTCATATTTGCACTTAGTCGCTTGATACTTAATATATACAAATATATTTATGAAGTAATCAATTTTTCATTCGTAGAATTTGGAACCTCAAACTCGATCAATCATTCAGTATCACCATATTGAGTATATCTTTTTCCTTTCTCCGCTATCCACGTAGCTAAGATGGAACGAAGTGAGATAAATATTCATTCTTATTCTTTATATTATGGTAAAGATTATTTTTATATAACTAACAACAAATTTAATGCATGACTATAAGCCATAACCCATCGATTAATTGTAGAATTTTGGTCATATTTTCTTTGGTATTTTGAGGATGCACATACCCATATTTATATATTAATAATATATTTTAGATCAGATACACTATTTTAATTTTTTTTAAAAAGAATATGAAATAGTTTGTATTATAAGTATAATTTTATAATAGTCATATTTTAATTTCACCAATATTATTATTTAAATATTCTAGTGGTATAGTACATTTTGGTATGTCTTATTCAAGTGAAAAATAGCATTAGGAACTGTGATTTCTTTTATTGAAAATGCATGGTTCTTGTTTAATCGTGATGATGGTTAAACAAAATATTTACGCAATAAAATTATCTTATCTTATATTTACTATAGTAGTCCCAACCCAAATAGTATAATATAATTTCCAATAACAAATTGCAATGTTATTTTAGGATGCACATGATTAAAATTTAATTCCTTACCAAATTGGAATATTTTAATTTTTTTTAATTAAAAGAGAGGCGAATCATAGAGTGACATTTGTCATCACCACATTAATTTTCTCTCTTTTAGTATAACATATAGATAGATAGATAGACCAGAATTGTTTCTCTTCCCCTTATATAGTTGAAAACTACGAAAGTCCAAGTACGTACACTGCCAATTACTACTGAAATTTCAACGAATTGAAAGTAATTGTCAAAATTAAATATCAACTTATTAAGAAGAAGTTAAGTGATTTCATTTGCGAAAATGATAAAGGTCGCAACGTGAAACCTTTAAGACGTATCACAATGATGACATGTCATTCTTTTCTGTCATGATTTAAATTGGAAACTAAAATGTTTAACTTATATAAGTATATAACCTATTATACATGTTTCGAAAAAGGTAGGAAAATCTTAATATACTAATTTGTTTGTTTCTTTATATCGAATACCTTATTTACATATTTTCATAGTAAAAATATTGCATTGATAGTAAAAATATTTTGATGATGCATAACCCATGTGGCGCTTATGTGTACCAATTAAACTCCGACACGTAAGATTGTGACAATTAAATATTGTCGCAACTTGCGACCTTTATCATCACCCTTTCATTTAAGATTTCTCAATGTACTACACTACAAGAAAACGCACCATTACCTACCGATTTTACCCAGCGCCACTAATTAATGTAGACGGTAGAAATTATCCAACTGTTTGTTGTATCATTGGACGGTATAAAATTAATTCTCTAGTTATTTGATTATTTATCGCATTGTTGTTTTTAATCGTTTTTGTGCTTTAATTATTGGACGATGATATAGGTCGCAAGTTGCGACAACAAAATGTTGTCGCAATCTTACGTGTCGGCGTTTCATTGGTACATGTATGCACCACATAGGCAACGTGTCATCAATTTTTTTTACTATCAATTGAATATTTTTACTATGAAAATATATAAATAAGGTAGTCGATACAAATCAGGAAACAAATATTTATTATATTTATAATAAATATATATTTCTTTTTATCGTATAAATTACAAATTAAAAAAATAAAAATTATAATCTAATAATATATATTTTGTGTAATTAAAAAAAGAAATCGAATTAACTTAAAAAATACACTAAATGATAATCTAATAATATATGTAAATAAAAATTCATAATTATACATTACTTTAAAATATTATTTTAATTTTAATGATTAGGTTAGTTTTAGGGGTTTTTTCATAGTAAAAATGCCGTTCGTCTCTCCAGCCACACGAGCCAGTAGTTCTCAAGTTCATCTAGATAGGAAGAACGGCACTTTAGCAATACGTCCATTGAAGAACAATTTTAAAAATTGAAATTCACTCTTTCTATAGCTTTTTTTTGTGAATTTATGACTCTTAATTTCATCTGGGTGCTTTGTATTTCTGTATTTCTTGTGTTTTTCGCTTGATTTTGAAATTGGATTTAAAAATTAGTGTTTATTTTTGTGTGAAATTATGTCTATAAATTTCATGTGGGTCTATTAAAGTTGATGAATTTCTGCGAATTTTTGCAGTCCTTAATGTATTTTAGCTTGAATTTGAAATTGATTTGCCTGATTATAATTTGGGTGCATGGAAAAGACGAAGGTGGATGAACAAAATTTACAAAACCAATAATGGCGAAATACTTTTCCTAATATTTTATTTCCAATGCATTTGTAAATTATATTATTCAATAGGTAAATTGGAATATAATTAAGATTTTCCTACCTTTTTTGTAACATGTATAATAAGTTATAAAATCTAAATATTTTAGTTTCCAAATACATTTATGACACATAGGCGTGCCATGTCACCATTGTGACACGGCTTAAAGGTCGCATGTTGCGACCTTTATCATTTCCGTTAATTATTAGTCTTACAAACCAAGAAAGTTACACACATCTATTAATGCATTCTAAGAATTTACCCCAAACGTACAATTTGTCATGTAAGACATCCAAATCAATGAATACCTACTACGTAAAAGATAAGATTAGATATTTTAGGTAAATAATATATCAAACCTTCAAGAGTTATAGCTTAAATGATATAATTGAGTTAGAGATATATATACTATTTCCTTCATTTCTTTTTGTTTGTTACGTATTTCTTTTAGGCTGTTTTACAATATATGTTTGTTACGTTACGTGGGAGAATCTTTCTTTTTATAAATTTATTACACTATCAATTTTTGTGTCATCTTTTAATTTTAATTGGTCTAATTTTAACAACTCATTAAATATCTTTGCAATTTACCAAGTATGTTAAGTTAGAAATCTTTGTGCTTTTTCATTATTAGTAATTTTGATAAATAAAACAATCTTATTGGTTGCTATAATGATTAGTGGATTGAGATTTTACTTAGGTTTATTTTTTTAATAAAAAAAAGAATATTTATTATACGTTAATAAACGTGCAAAAGTCCAAACGTAACAAACAGTAAGAAACGGAGGGAGTACGTAGTAGGTAATGAGCACAGACAAAATAATGAATTTGACGTGAGTTGATGAAGCAGAAGTACGTACACGTGGACATGCAACGAAGCCAGGAAGATAATTAAACACATAAAATTAATTATAATCCACATTAATTAATGCAGGTAATTATTAAAGCAGCTGAGCATAGTTGACTAAATTAAGGTCAGTTAATGTATGTAATTATTTACGATTAACTGGCGGGCGGGCGGGAGATGATTGCCGAATTGCCGAATTGCCGAATTCTACGTGCTGCGTAATCAACTTCACTGTTTCTTGGTGTACGTACCACTATTGTAATAGGTACATAATCTTTCATAATATCCAAGTTAGGATGAGTATAAAATTTGATTGTGGTCTCGATTAGAAAATGCAATTTTTGTAAGGCTGTAATTTCTTATAAGATTATGATGTACGAAATTTCACTCTCGCATTATGTACATTAATTTATAGAATGCAAAGAAACTGGTGGCTTAGAACACACATGTCTTTTATATTAAGCTGGTATATTGTCGTGTGTAGATAAATGACATGGTGAATGAATGGCATTTCAATGCTATGTTACAAGCACAACTAACTACAATGTGATAGACCCATATCATGAACGGGATGATAATATGATATGCTATAGTTTAACAAAACGAATGTCACAACTATTACGAGTATTTTATATTAATTCGTTATTCTTTGTTCACTCAAAGTGATTAATTGGTCTTACAAACTTTTAACGTATGCTGTAACAGGTTGACTGTACAACAACAACAAAAATGAAGATCGAAAAGAGAATAAAGGTTGTAACACATTGACTATAATTAATTAGATAGTTATTCTAGCAAATGCAATTAATCATTAAAATATAAAGTTGAATTTGCATGTTCTATTTACTTGACGTTCTTGAGTATAAAATATAAGTAGATGCTTTAAAGAAGTGGAGAAAAAATTATTGTTATTGAATTTCTAACATACTTCGTACATTATGCATGTTTATGAATTGGTGTAATATAATACGAAGTATCAAGCATGATATTATATTCAATTCATTTTTTAATTTAATTTATAGATAGTGATATTATTGCGTGCGCGCGTTAATTTGAAACAATAATGATTGACGTAACTTTGGAACATGGTAGATGACATTATTGACATGTTGCTCCAATTAGGAGTTTGAGTACCGTAGCTACCTGCCAAACTTAAGGTGGCTAGGGAAAATCAATAACTATTAGATCTAAATATGGATGTGGGTTGGGTCGGGCTCCTGAACGGGTCCGACCTGTACAAAGGCCACTCTGCATTGGGCCGGGTTGGGTTGAAAAATTTCAAAATAAAGTACATGCCCGCGAGCTGTTGGTCGTAGTGTCAAAGTCAAATTTTACTAAATTTAGCATTTTTGTCGTATCGGGCCGAGTGCTTTTTCCAATAAAAAAGATGTGCGACCCACGGCCCAAACCTTCGTGCTCGTGTCGGGCCGTGCTTTTTTCATACCCATGTCAAGCCGAGATTTTTTTCGTGCCGAGGCGGGTGGAGCCTCGGACATGCCAGACCCACAACCATATTTAATTAGATCCACTTGTATTTATCCAACGATTTTTATAATCTTTATTAGGGAAATGATAAATCCAAGGAATAATTCACTTCTTCCAAGGAAATCATCTTTGAAAAATTGTGGATCCTTGGAAGAAGTAAAAATTTCCTTGGATTTATCACTTCCCTCTTTATTAAGGCCATGTTTAATTCACCTTATTTCAGTAACTTATTACTTATTTCAAATTTAATCAGATCAGATAAGAAAAAATAAGTTCAAATCATATCAGATTAGAAAAAATAAGTTTAGTTCAAATCAGATGATTTTTTTTTGGAAAATAATAAGAACTTATATTATTACCAAAGGTAAGCAGTACACCCTATCACCAACAAAACTAAGCAGTTCCACCACAAGAGGGGAACACACTCCAACAGAATAACAAATCAAACAAACTACTGCCAAGTTATATTCATCTTACAGCTTGGAGGAAGTTGAAACATTTTATCCTAGCAACTGCCAAGTTATATTCATTTCCTAACAAAATTAGAGAAAAAACCTACAGAATTCTTCATGTGCTTATATAAAAATGGCAACAGTGTCTTATCAGGCTTCAGTTTCTGCTCATTCAAGTATGTATGAACCCTCCCAACATATTCCATCTCTTACCCGTATAAATGGGATGCACAAGCTGCCTTGTACGTCATGACCTGCAACTCATCTGGGAAATCACAAGTTTAAGATCATTGCTCAGAAACCAACATGCCTAAAACATCGAATACACAAATACAACGAAATTGCCAACTTTACTACTCCCTCTGTCCCTTATACTCGCACCATTTTGACTGGACACGCATGCCAATGCACAACTTTGACCACCAATATCTTTAACTACATATTATAAAAACTTATAAAATGTTAATATTTTGAAAATATATATTAAGATGAAGCCAACAATATATTATACACTAACATTTATCTTCATATACTAGAAATAAAATAGGGTCAAAGTGAATTATGTGAATAGTGCAAAAAGTCAAAACGGTACGAATATTAAGGAACAGAGGGCGTATGAATAAATCAATTAACAAAAGACAGTATCAAAGGCATAGGCGAAATTATTTCATTAAGACGGTTTCTCACTATCCATTCCGCACAATGATAAAACCCTTCCTATTGGTGGTTAAGAAAGTTCCACCTTCCACGTAATCACTCTGCTTCTACAAAATATTAGTCAATAACATAAATATTAGGCAATTATAGGCTATACCTTCTTCCATTTCCGATGCCAGTATATGCTTGCTGAAATGACGGTTCAACCACCATTTACATCGGAATTTCCAAGCCTTCCCAGACACGCCTTGCAACATTGAGGCAGGTGTCGTACAGAACTGAATAGTATGCAAATTCCCACTCTCAACTTGCTCCTCATCCACACACATTGACATTCTGTCTTCTTCACAATGTGAAAGTTCAAACAAACACAATGCAAATTCCCTCCATGAAGTGTGATCTCCATATGTCGCTTCCAAATGAAGAGCAATCATCTCCACTAGACGTTCAGGAGCATATTCTCCTGAAAAAATTAAAAGATGAAACAATGTCAAACATTTCAAATTATACAAAAACAGCTGCAACAGAAATCTAAGTTTCATTCAATTATCCAAGCGTCACTAGAATTTTCCAGTTTAGTAACTTTCATCTGGACTTGTGTTAAACGGGCGTAAGAAGATAAGGGTCAGTGAGAGTAAACAGAGACGAAAAAGACGAAAAAGACGAAAAGCACATATAAAAACCAAATAGTAATTTCCTAATCAATCAGAATATGAGCAGCTTGTAATCAATCATCATCTGTCCAATTACTAAAATCTGGTTTACCTGCCTAGATTGGCATTTGAAATCCGAGCACTACTAATACAATTGTATACCTCAAAAAGGAAACACAAAGGGAAAGAAAACATGATTTTAATTGTTAGGCTAGGGATTGTAAACATTAAGCTGGAAAACGAAGCAAATCAAGCCGAATCAGCCGTTCCCACAAGGCCACAATACAACAGAACATAATACATCAATAAGTTGAAACTTTAGTAAGCCCATTAGAACTGTTGGACTCTTAACAAAATCCCCAACTAGTCAAATGAGTTGTTTCCCCTTAATCCATTATCGAATGAATCTCCTATTAGTAGAAACACTCAAAACTAATTTGGAAGATTCAGAGGAATGTAAGCTGACCAATAACAGCACCTCTGTCCAACTCACAAGAAAGCTGGTGTCAAGAATTGCACTTCTCGCATACTATCCTTTCTCACAAAGATGAAATATCCTAGCAAACCTATCTCCATACTCAAACACATATGATCGATGAAATATTCATCTACTCCAATACCAATAAAAGAACCTGGAGCTGAATCCAAACTGTTTAGAGTATTCGACAATATACTGGCCCGAATCAGTGAGGGTAAAATGGGACCACACTCACACCCTTTCAAAAGATAATGGCCCACAATCCACTAACAATGATAAAATATACCCCAATACCCATCACAATAAAATACGAAATCGGTTAAATTGCCTAAAACCCAGTGCCGGTTGAAGTGTTGGAAGTAAAATGGGGCTGAGGGAGTAGGTAATACTCTATGATCATAATATCAACAAGAAACCAAGTAGGGGGAGAGATGTATAATTAAGCCTAAAACATTTTTTACATATAAATATCATGTTCTCCTCCAAGTGACTAAATATGAACTAATTTACTTGAGAACAACCAGCAAGTTTGGTCAAAACTAAACAAATTTCGGTCGTTAAGAATTCAAAAGAAAACGAATTAACCTTTTTAACTCAAATAAAAAATAACCTCGAGCTCAAACATCATAGTGTCCATTCTGTCCAACACGTTTATGTTCATGGATCTACTATATAGTATGCATAAAATATTTACATACAATTATTATGTTTTTTCCTCCAGGTGGGTCTTCTGCTCTCCATGCAATTCAACTAGTAGAAATTTTCAATCTTGGACATGTAAATTATGACACAATTTTTTCAACATAATTCGTATTTCATACTCTCTTACAGTCTTACTTATCAAATAACTGTATGATGAAAATACATTTAGAAATTAATTAAAGCCTGCGAAGAGTGCAAAGAAATCTCAAAATGAACCGGTTATAAGAGTGCAGTTCTTGAAGCCAAGAACGGACTAAGTATAGCTCGACTAAAATCTTCAAGTTGTTCCAAGTTTGATAAAAGTTCAATGAGCGACCATGAATAATCCAGTACTCCTGCAGCATAAGAAACTTAGTGGTCTAGTGCCATGTTCGTGGCTGTTGCCTTTATGTTGTGTTTGGTGTTGCCTCTGGTCTGCTGATCAGGTTAGGCTCTTGCTTGTATGCAGTTTGTAAACATTGCTTATTTAAATTAAATAATAAAACTTCGACTTTACAAAAAGAAATACTCCTTATCACCAATCCCTTGCATCAGATTTTAGTTATGCAATTTAATACTTCTTCTGTTTCACAATAGATGCACTTTTTTACTTTTTGTGCTATTCACTATTTTTTACTAATATACTAAAAATAAATATTTAAATTTAAATATTGATAGAAGAGTTTTTAGGGATTTTCTCAATGATAGACCCGTGTTATTGCCTTTTTCTCTATGGAACTTAAAGTTATTTCTATTCTCAATGTTAGGACTGAGTTTCATAAGTTTATTAAACGTGACACTAATGATTATTTTTGGTTAAAAAGATCTGTTAAATCTAACTTTTATTAACCATGGCTAATCTCTTCACTCTCCTCTTCATCACCCACCTCTCCTTCTCAAAATCCAACTAATCCACTGTCAACAAACCCTCACTTTCTCTCTCCTCTTCGTACCCAGTGGCCACTGTAAAACGCCACCGCTACCACATTGAATCGTCTGCAGCCGCCACCCACCTGCACTCGACTACCAAGACATCATCGCCCTACAGCCCTGCTACAGCCGCCATCCACCCACACAACACTCTCCCTCTCATCTGTCCCCTCTCGCATTCTCTCTACCCTCAGCGGCTGGACCCAAAGCCAGTACCGCCACAGCCGGCCCACCGCACAGGCACCCTGGTGGTAGGGGAAGGGGTACAGCACCGTGGTGGGACCCCCACGTCTTTCTCTTTCCTCTGTTGAAACCTTCACTTGCTGGTGAGAAGTCAACGATTAGGGGGTTTTTTTTGTCTGAAATTATGATTGATTTTTTAGTTTTCATTTTTATTTTGAAGGTTAGTTAATGGAGGAGATGCGTGGGGTTTCCAGTACAGAGGAGAAATTAAAGAAGTGAAGGTTTGTTAATGGTGGAAAAGTTGAATTTCGGAAAGGAGAGGTGGGAGGATGAAGAGGGGAGTGAAGAGATTAACCATGGATAGATTTTTTAACAAAAAATCATAATTAGTGCCACGCTTAAGAAATTTAAGAAACTCAGGGATACCATTGAAAAAATCCCTCGTTTTTATTGTAAATTTTCATAATATAAATGTTTACTAGTAAATACGGATTTTTCATGAAATACCCCGAGTTTTTAAGAAATTCACCAAATGCCCCTCGAATTTCAGAAATTCATAAAATACCCCTGTTTCAATACTTAATGTACCAAATACCCCTATTTCAAACTTAATACACCAAATATCCTTAAATGACGTCATCAACCCTATAATCAACTAATTAACGTCTAATTAACCCACTTAATCCCTAATTAACATCCCTAATCAACCCACCCATTAACAAACCTTATTAACCCATCAATTAACCCACTAACCCACCCATTTCTTTTTCTTTTCTCTCCCCTTCCTTCTTCCGTTAACTCCTTCCCCTCCCTCCCTTACCAGTTACCACCGCCACCCCTGCGAGCCCCCTGCCAACACCGCCCTCCACCACCCCGTCCTCTTCACCTGTTTAGAAAAACAGTTTCTTTCCTTCACCTGACGTCGCTGCTCCATCTCTGTCCTCTCCCCCTTTCCTGTTTTTCTCTCTCTCCTCGGGTTGAAAGCACTTGGGAAGGAAATTCCCTAGTTTGTTTGAGGGATTTGAAGATGATGATTTGAAGTCAGACAACATCTCAATCGAATAAAGATCTTTATCTAATTTGGTTTTGGTGAGGGTTGAATAAACAAATTAGATCAGATCTTTATTCGATTTGAAAATCCCCAATTTGTAAGTAACTTGAGCAGTTGAGCTTCATGAATAGCTCTCTTCATCAAAACCACCTTATCAATCGAATAAAGGTTAGCTCCCCATCTCTCATTAATTAACAGCATCAAATAAAAACTTAAATTAACAACACAAACAAAGCTTAATCGCAACCGATCGCTGCCATAGACCAAATTGTTCAACTAAATTTGAACAATTGAAATCATCATTCCCTCATTCATACGAAGTAAAGAGTATTATTATGCATACCGGTACCAAAGAACAGTCGCCGGCGACCCTAACCACCTTCTTTCTCTTCTTCTTTCTTGTTGAACCCATGTTTTCTCTCTCCTACCCCCTTCCCCCATCAACCACCAAGACAGCCATGGAAGAAACTGGAAAAAGAAATGGGGGAGAGAAAAAAGAAAAAGAAAAAAATCGGTTAAGTAAGAGTTTAGTAGATTAATTGAGAAAAATGGTTTAATGGGTGGGTTAATTGGGTTAATGACGTCATAGAGGTATTTGGTACATTAAGTATTGAAATAGGAGTATTTTACGAATTTCTGAAAGTCGAGGGCCATTTGGTGAATTTCTTAAAAACTCGGGGGTATTTCATGAAAAATCCGTAATAAATATTTAGTAATGGTCAAAGATGGGTATTGAACGTGAAAATAAAAACATCGCATTTATTGTGAAACGGAGGTAGTGTAAGTACAGAACACCACCGTTGAGCAATGATATAAGAAACACAGATTATGAACAAGTAGAAGTATCATTAATCATGCCATTTGAATTTCGGCAATAAATTTTAAGCATAGATATTTTTTCAATAAAATAACAATTGATAACCAAACAACCACTTATCACTTAAAACTTTGTGCAAAGGTAAGTGTAACGACTAAATTGGGACGGAGGGGGTACTTTAAAAAAGAAGATTAGAATCACGTGGCTTGATTTTTTATATAAAAGAAGGGTCTGATGTGCCCAAACTACAATAAGCGCAAAAGCGCTAGGAATCGCAGAAGCACCAAAGAGCTAGGAAGCGCGCGCTTCCTGTATGTCGCTAGGCTTCAGCTTGCAGGAGCGTTCTGATGTGAGCTTTCGAGCTTCCGAGGCTTTAAGCGCAAAAAAGCGCGCTTTTTAAAACTATGTCAGTAACTCCTATCACATCTACTTTTTCAATAAAATAACAATTGATAACCAAACGAACACTTATCACCTAAAACTTTGTGCAAAGGTAAGTGTAACGACTAATTTGGGACGGAGGGAGTATTCACTATTAATTCCTAACCTTTTCTATCTAATTTGTCTGTTATCACATGGCATTCTTGATATTTACTTCGTTTCTTGATGTTTCTGCGCAACCAAAATGGTGCAAGTCAAAAAAACGGAGGAAGTACTTCCTATGATATAAATCATTACTCCGCATAATTTTAACATTTTAATGATCAAAGTTTCCAAAGTATGACCACTAAAAAGCAAGTTGAACAAACATGAAGGAGTAAACGGACCACCTCTTATGATACCTGTTCTTGATAACCGGTACTTGTAAGTTTTAATTCAAAATGAAAAGTAGTAGTATTTAGCCTTCACATCTTCAATTGATCATCAGTTTGTAAATCAAGGGTGAAATGGTGATGGAGTTATACTAGTCGGTCTACTCCAACTGGATAATTCAAAGCTCAACGGAGTTCAATTAAGGGTCAGAGTCTTTGCAGTCATTTACGCCCAAAAATAAGTATTGCAAAAAATGCTACTTCCCTTTCAGATAAATTATTACATTTATTTTTGGCAACATTTATTCTCGGAATAAAGAAAAAATGATACGTCGTATAAAAATGAATAGCAGTAGAAAGTTGCAATTTACCGTGATTATTCATCACTACTTCTGGACATAAGCACAGAACATAGTGCAACATATAGAACATAATGATATTATAGATCGGTATTTGTTTTCTGTCAGAACTAAAAGAGTTCATAATTGTTTGCTTGCTTTACAAGACATAAAAGTAAGGTTTTTACGGCATCATGATAATCAGTTTTAAAGTTTGGATAGAACACTTACATTCATAGAAAGCAAAAAATTCAATCTAGAACAGAATTAATAGTTATACACATTGAGATTCTAGGTTTTTTTACCTAATACTTCGTAATAGTTATACACATTTAGATTCTAGGTTTTTTTTACCTAATATCGTAATAGTTATACACATTGAGATTCTAGGTTATTTTACCTAATACTTCATAATTCTTTTTCGTCCTAGTATTCTTCATAATTATGTCGTGCTCCTACGATTCTCAACACTTCCCCTATTTTCAATATCTTAATTTCCCCCAACTTTATTTCCCAACAAGATACTCCCCCGAGTCCTCCCCCGTGTGGTCTCTTTTCCAATTTTGGGTATATGTTGTTTCCCAATGATATATACCCACCCCCATCAAGAAGTCCCTAACTACAAAACTTCAACAAAAAAAATCCCACAACACTTTGATGTCTCAGTCTCTCATACCAAGCTATCTCAGAAATATCCCCTCCGCACTATGTAATAAACTAGTCAAGGGGAAGGATACTTTAGGCAATCCATAATTAGTGTTATAATTAAGTCAGAGCCCTTTAAGAGTTAGAGGTTGCTTGAGCAAGTGAGCAACAAGAAGAGGAGTATTAGCTAGTCTATAGATAAAGGAGTTTACTGAGAAAGAAAGCGTGATGAAAATTGGTGAGTTTTTCCTTTACTTTTCTTTGCTTAGCTTTTGTTAGTTTCCAGCCACTCAAGCTGGGAGTGTACCCCCTAATTGATGATTTAACAGCATCGAATTATAATTGACTAGCATTCTTCCCCAATTTTCTTCTTGTTCTTCATTTGTATATTTTATGATAATCAAATATACACCACACCCTCAATCTTTGATTAAGAAGTTCACTGATTTTCTCCGACTTCAATTCAAGCTACATACTATAAATAGGAATATTAAACAACCAGGAAAAAATGTTTATGTTTTCGAGTGCTTGAACTAGTCCCACCCATACAATCTCCTACAAATGCTTTCTAACTGGACAGGATTCAGGCCAACGTCAAAAATAAGAAACTAACAACCCCATTTTAAATAGGCTAACATCCCTCTTGGTCCTCAACTAGCCTAACTCTACCATCTCAGTTACCACTTACACTTTCAAGCTTAACTTAGGAATACCAAGAGTGGTATTCAATTCTTACATTTAATTCTAGTATAGCCAATTTCCCCTTTCCTCCAGACCTTTATATCCTTGATAATTCCAACCTTCCTTATAAAGATAAACCCACTCCACTCTCTTCCATTGAAATGTCATTCATTGCTCTGAAGCCTTTGCCACCTTGAAGCCCGGATGCGAGATCTATGAATTTTTTTATCCCAAAAAGAACAGCGCAGCATAAAACTAAAAGAATACTTCGAAATCATAAGATAATGACCAGAAGCAATTCTCTCACCATGTGAACCAATTATGGAAACTCCTGTATCCACCAAGTTATTACTATTGAAAATGTTAGCATCTCTAAAGCCACATTATGCTCCCTTCCAACCTCCAAATATACAAGTGAACTCAACATCCAAAAGAGGGAAATCAGACAAATCTTAATCATAAATCATAAATAGACATCAAAACCCTCTGCTTAATGTAATCGAACTTTGCAAGAGCCACTTCTGAGTTCTTTCGCAATCCATTTATAATAGCATATTAATCACCACCCATACTACACCTACAGAGCACAATCCAAACAGATCCTTAACCTATAACCCACAAAATTTAGAGGAATGATCAGTCACCTAATTTGTAAACAGAACTTATTTCTCTTTCGACCTGGTAAAACTTGTCATATGTTTCTCTCTAATAGACCATAGTATTCACAAAATTCCAACAGACTGGTACCAAACGTACCTCCAGATCTAAGTAACACACATCAGCTTCACACCTAGTAGGGAACTAATCACTTATTGTTAGGACCTGGAAATTTTAAACTTCCAATTAACATAAACCTGACACAATTTAAAACTTAACCCTTAAGTGCGCTTGCCAACACAAATTTGAAAAAAGATAAATAGCTCCTATATTTTGAGCTCTAACGAGCTGTAATTTCCAAAATTTTGATAATATCGCAATTTGATTGTCTAAACAATAAATTTTCGGACATTCATCACCTAGTTTAGCATCCATCAACTATATTTATGATACTTTTTTCACCAGGAAAAGGAAAAACAGAAAGTGTTACAAGGTTAGGACCTCTTCCATTCTTACTTCGTTCTTCACCCACTAGCACTTTGTATACATATTTTATAAGAGCATCTCCAATGGTGTTCAAGTAGGGACTCAAAAGGAGAGAGAGTGTTGCTAAAATTGAATCTCCCATTTCATGAATTATCAAAAATTATAACAGTTGTTATTTTCTATAACTTTTCTCAAAAGGTTTTTTTCTAAACAAGGGAAGTTTTGTTTTTGGTACTTTATAAAGGTTGGGAAATAATAAATGAAAAATGTGGTTTTTGGAGTCTCACCAATGAACATTTGGGACTCAAAGTAAGTCCAAAAAAATAAAATAGATATTATGACTAACTATTGGATAAATAGAAACGCTTATGAAAGAATTTTGAGCCTCACTTAGAGGCTCACAATTGGTGATGCTCTAAGAGAAATTATAATAGGTGAACTGATTTTTTAAAGTTGTCTGATTGCACTCTTCACACTTTACATGACATGATTTATCATAAGCTATACCTTTAATGCCCGCTTCTTGGAAGACTTTATCTTTTCCTTCCATGTATCGTACAAGTGCTAAATCCTTGATGAGTAGAGATCTGGATCACATTTCATATGTCGAAGAAGCTCCGTTGCTACCTGACATAACAAAGATATAGAATGCTTGTCAAAGAAGTTGCATTTGTATTAAACACAAGGAAAAACACCCTTTGCAACAGAAGTTATGGTTAAAACGATAAACAATACGTAGTACTATATAGATCCTGCCAATGACAAGGCATCTAAGAAGATTCAAATCTATATAGACCTCCCTGTAGTTGATTTAGACTAGCTGAACGGTGGTCGTATGAAACACAGAGGATGAATATTTTTAAGAGAAGTAATGAAAAGAAAAGTAAAAGAAGAATGCAAATATTTTGAAATAAAATGAAAGCAATACAACAACATATATGGAGCATAGATCAAAAAATACAAACAGTTTATATAACAAAAAAATTAAGGAAAAATTCAACAACAAAGGTCCCAACTATGGTCACAACCTTCCCTAGAAGGTCCAACCTTTCAAATAACTCAGGCCAATCCAAACTACTTGCCCAATTTTATATGTCTGGCCCTTACCGGCAAGGAACCTACTACTACAGGTAAAAGCGCAACGTGGCAAGTTTCTATTGATCCTTATATTTTCCTTTTTCTTTTCATTTTTCCCCACCTAGTCCTTTCCTTCTTTCTCGATTAACCCTCAACAAGGCGCCAACATTTGGCCCCCACATAGCAAATCACAGATGCCTTAATCAATCATCTTCATCCGTCCTCACCAAGCAATACAGATTGATGCCTTCCTACGAATCTTGTTGCACCGCCAACGCCATCGAAGAGGGGGCCTACAGTGTCGTTGTCGCTTCCTTCGTCCAGATTTCTCCATTGATGAAGGTTAATGAGGGCACTATTGGCAAACATTGGAATAAGGAGGCGTCGGTATAGCAGCAACCACTAACTTACATTCCAATTGCACAATTAATTTCATACTCATATCATGCTTTCAGCTTAGAATCCTCAAAATCCTATTATGTGAAAAGTACTATTATTGCATCTGATCATGATTCATTATCATCACTCGTCATAATTACAAAACTAATAACCAGATAAAGGTCAGATATGTATTGGTTGTGGTGTTGTCGGCCCTAACAGTTGAAGGTGGAAAATGGGGACAGGGGAGATAAAAACAATTCCAATTCTTTTTACCGTTTTAGTAGATTGTAAGGCACATAGGACAGTTTATAGAAACAATGCATTATAGTTGGGACTTTCTTGAGTTATTCGAAAGGTTGGACCTTTTAGAGAAGATTGTCTATAGTTGGGACCTTAGTTGTTAATTTTTTCAAAAAATAAAAATAAAAGATTAAAATCAATACAAGGAAAAATGAAGTACAAACAAATGAGATTAATAGAGGTTAGGGGTAGCAAGTTAAAGATATAGTCCATTGGATATATAGGATTGGCAAAAGGGGTATGGTCGTTATATTTCAGTTAGAGATTTCTTGAGCGAAAAAAAGAAGGGAAATAATGAGGAGGGAATCATATCCTATGAATAAAGGAGTTCAAATAGAGAGAAATTATGAAGAAAATTATAATTTTTATTTAGCCTTCAGATTAATAGTTGAGAGAGCGAAGGCCGTGCCTTGTCGCAATGGACAAGTGTCTACTTGCTATCGGCTAGGTCATTAGATTTGATTCTTGGAAACATCCTCTTTATTGAAAAATAAGGGTAAGATTGCTTACATTTGGACCTTGAGCAGACCCTGCACTAAATAGCAGGAGTTTTGTCTTGTGCACTGGGTACGACCATTATTAATAGTTGAGAGAGAATCAAGCCACAAAAGATTGGACATCCTTTTGTTCCTATACTTTATTAATTATTCATTAAAGTTCATCTTTCCTTCCTCTAATTTTCTTCCCAAATTCCAGTTTATTACAGTAATAACAGTACAGAAAGACCAGAACGACCCCCCAACAAACAGGAATGGTAGGAAGGAAAGGTGGAAGGGCAAGAGGAACTAGAAGAGAAAAAGAGATGTTTGTTATGAAATTAATGAGTAGTTCTAGGATATGATTGTTTGTTCTTACTTATATTGTTCCATTTCATCCTGCAAAAACCGAAACTTTCCCGAACCTACTTGTCACATTATATGGTTAAAGACTTAAAGTCATGGTACAATACATTTTCATTAGAGAGGCAATTTCCCACATTTCTTAAGTACAGATAGAGGGTATTTCAGGACTGTTTTTTCACTACTCCCTTTATTTTTTTCACTCCCACTAGTCCACTGCCTGTAGCAGCTCTATCCTTAATATGAGTGTGGAAATTTTGTTTAAAAAACTTAGTAGTAAAGAAATCAGTGCTCATCTTAGTCTGTCCAATTATTCTAAACTACCTTTTAGGTTAACAATCATCTTTCACACACTTCCAGCCCATTTAAAACATTGATCGTACATTGTGTTATTTGTGTCCACCCCATTGAATAGATTCTCCATTAGATTTGTATCATTTTCTATATCTTAAGATTAAATTTGTAGTTCATTACCTTTCAAAATAATTACATGGTTGTCAAAACTCAAAAGTCAAATTATAAAAGATTTCAGTGCCTTGATCCAAAACACATCACCCAACAATACCACCACTAGTAACTGACTAACTGCCACTAAAGCAACCACATTCATTGATTCTTTCAAAAATGTGATCTATCTTGAGCCCCAATCTAAAATGCTTGAGGCAGCAGCAGCAATACAGGTATTTGTTTATTAAAAAAAGACATTTCAAGCCAAAACATCAAAATTTTCAGAAGTGACAAAAGTCACAAGAGCTGAATATCAAATTTCTCAGTGTCTCGGATATCTTTATTGTCCAAAATAGCATTGATAGTCAAGCCATACGAGTATATGACTACCGAAGAGAACAGGATAATGGAAACCAAAAGTGAGTAAATGCATACCCAATACTTCATACGGTTGTTCTGAGGTGTTGTTTCTCTGCAAGTCCCTTTTAATATGTACTTAGCACTCCACTAGCAATCTAGTATCCACCCAATTTTGTTGTACCACAAGCTTACGGAGGAGGTACTGCAACCTGATGCGATTTTCACGGTATACATTCATCGAACCCACTCTGAGGGTATAAGAAGGTATGGTCAATAACATCGCCACTCTCTTGAAAGATCTCCTTCCCCTTAGAGGTTGACTACTTTTCCCTAGATGTGATGTTCTCTGTTTTTTGTCACTGTCTCTATTTTCATCTGAAACATCAACTCCATCTAATGGCTGCAGATAATCACCTTCAATTGCTTCCATGGCTACCTCATCTGTCAAACTAAAGAAAGAAAATTAATACAACATATACTGGAAAATAACAAAAACTCTATCAATCATCTAAGCGGGAAAATTTTCCCTTTTATTGTCCCCTACCTCAACAATCAAACCAAATTTTAAAAGAAAAAAGTAACAAAAGAAATTTTCTGTCTACAATCTGCATTAGCTTGAGGAAGCAGGTACGACCATCAGTTGGTACATGGAGCTTACGAGATTACAAAAACATGCCATTATTATGATCAATACAACCCCTTCTCAAAATTAATTTAATTAATTGTCTTGAACTATAATAGCCTGAAAACCATGATTGAACTACATCACTATAAATTAACATTGATATACTGTAAAGTGTCTACTAAAATCAATAATAATTCTCTAAATATAAGAAAAAAAATGATTTAATAGAACTAATGCGAACCAGAAGTTAAGTTTGCTTTAAATTTGAATGGTTTCACATGCAAGTTACAAACTTACAACTCCACCAACAGTATTCAGAGGAAGTAGGAATGAATGGCGATACCTGCAAATCAGAGAAAGTAGGAGCAAGAACATTTAGTTGCAAATCATCGGGTTCCGAATCACTGCGTTGCTTGCTTTTTCCTGCAAAAGCGAGCAATATCAGCAAACCTTAAACAGATACACTAAACTCAAACTACAGTAACACACTTTACGCAAGGTGAAATTGACCTAATACTGAAGGTGAAGAGCCGCCGTTAGAATGCGCCGAAGGTCCAGAAAATTTGGATTTGGAACCCTGTAGTTTCAATTTCGATGGAATACTACAGCAAAACAAAATCAAATTTAGTGAAACGGCAGCTAAGAAGAATCGAATTGAATGCAAAGGAGAGAGAGTCGTGATACATGATGAAACAGAGCCGATTTAGAGCACCGATTTGACCCGGTTAATAATATCTGATTTGATCCGATTTGGTTTGACCCGACCGATATCCATTTGACCCGACTTAAACTCCAACCAACACTGATTTGACCTGACAAATATCGGATTTGATCTGATTTGGCAAAAACGCTAGGTAGAAAATAGATTCAGCTTAAAAATAAAAAGAAAATCATGTTGGAATAAAATAAAAAGTAAAGGAGAAAGGAATATGGATGTTGAAGTTTCGTTTATTGACGGTTTCTAGATAACTGCCGTGACTTGGCGTTAACTTCCGTTTGGCCACTGACATTTTGAAATTCAAAATTTCAAATCAAATTTTTGTGAATTCAATTTTCCTTTCTCATTGACTCGCATTGTATCCTCTCTCTCATGAAACTGTTGAAAAATCCTAATTAAGCATGCCTCCTTCCAATTGTTGGGCACCGATATTTACTCTGAACTACTTGAGAGAAAATGTCAGCAAAAAATATCGAAGACAATGAGTAATGTTGCATAATATGTGCTTGACGAGGTAATTAATTTTGTGTCGTGAATATATTTGTGTGATTTTTTGTAATCCCCCGTAAATTTATAAATTTTATTAATATATTTTAACGTATATTATTTATATTTGAATAGAATTTATGAATTTTAGTAATAAATATATAATTAACGTACATTTATTTATTTTAACGGTTTGTGCAATCAAAAATAATTTTAGAATTTTATGTTGAAAAGTATTTGAATTAGGAAAACTCGTTGATTTCGGAAAAACAATCCTATTCGATTTTGACTCAAACACTAAAACCCAAATCCTAATCCTAGCCTACATGGGAAAAGCCCAAAATAAAAACCCATACCTCCCCTTTTCTATTTCACGTAAAACTCAAAACCTCTCCCTTGCAAACTCACGTGGATTTCAAACCCTCAAGAACTCCCTCCTCCCTCTCGATGCCGTCCTCCTCCTGCTCTCCTCACCGTCGGCCTTGCGGTTGCCCAGTCGCGGCCGGTAAACCTTGCTCTCCTTCTTCTTCGATCTCCTTCTCCTTCGTTCCTCCTTTTATATTTTTTTCGGTTTTGTTTCTTGCAAACCCCCTTACTCGTTGTGTCTGTTCGAACCAGTAACCACCGCGAGCTTCGCTGCCGCCGCCAGCAGCCACCTTGCCGTCGCCTGACCGCGACCCTTGATACGGTAGTCCTCTCGTCTTTCGGTTTCGTTTCCTTGTTCTTTTTCGCTCTCCTCTTTCAGTTCTCACCTGTTCATGTCGTTGCGGCAGCCAAACACCACCGTCGGTGCGCCGCCGTGCCCATCCCGACGTCGTTACACCGCTGTTGCGCCTGTGCTTCGCCGGCCAGCAACTCCTCCTCTCCTTTTGGTTACTTCTTAAACCCTAAGTTATTTAAATGTTTTAATTAAGTTTATTAATTTGAATTTATGTTTCTTGAATTAAATTATTAATCTTTATAGTTAAATTATAATTTTCAGATTTGGTGTTAATGTTATAAATTAATTATTTTCAGTTTTGGTTGATTAATATATAAGTTAGGGTTTTAATTAGTTTAGTGATTTAATTCATGTTTATTGAATGTAAATTATAATTTATTATGATTAAATTATATTTTCAGATTATACATTATGTTTAAATAATAAATTTAATTTTCAGATTATGTAATTGCATTGAAATAATTATTTTTAATTATTAAAGCGTGAATTTTAAGGTTTTAATAGTTTTGAAATCATGGTAGGATGATGCAGGGTCGTCTTAACATTTCGGAGGCCCTGTTCTATCTTGTCCAAATCTTAAAAATGGGGCCCCTAATATTAAAAAAAGGTGCGAGAATCAAAATATTACTTTACGAGCATTACAATTTTATCCCGTTGAACAATATTTTCCAAAGTAAAAATCACTGCCTTCTCGGCTCCTCCTAATCAATTGTTTTGAAATAATCCAGCGTAACAATAATCCTGTAGAAATCTAATATTATGATGTTTAAGAAAATAAATACAAGTGAGTAATGCCATCAATTGTTTACAATCTCCATTCCAGAAAAAAAAAGCCCAAAAAGTAACATTAATGATATTTATTTGCCGTTTGCAGTAGTACCAGAGGAAAAAGATATACTTCGTAATATTTCTACTGTTCTACAAACTTCAATTTGTATAAATATGAATATAAGAACTAAGAAGGTATTGCAGGTCCTTATTTGTTTCCCAATTCTAATGAACTAGTTCATTTTCATCAAAAAAGAACTAAGAAGGTATCTTTTCTCACTTTATTGTTACATATTCTTAACTTTATAAATAATAATTGCTTTCTCTCATAAACAATCTCCAATAATAAAATTCAAATTCATCTCTTAGTCTCGATTAATACAGGAACAATTCAAATTCATCTCGTCAGTTCAAATTCACGGCAAAAGTTGAAAAACATTTTGTAATGTACAAGCATAAATTTTGTAATTAACAGTCCCATCAAACCCATAAAATTACGAAATTAAGAATAAAATAACAATTGTAATTCAGAAGAAAACAACAATTGATTTGATAAATAACGAAATTAAAATAACGAAATTGTAAAAAACAAAATTCAATTGTAAAATAACGAAATTAAGAAGAAAACAATAATTGATTTGATAATTCGAAAATACCTTTACCCTCTGTGATTCTTGTTCTTCATCTTCAACAAAACCCTAAATCCCCAATTTGATTTTTTAAGTATTTAAAGGATAAAAATCTAGCCATTTGATATGAAAGTAGATGGTAATTTTGCGAAAAAATGAGTTACATTGATAACAAAAATCAAAATCAAAACAATAATCTTTGTGTCAAATGGAATATCTGATGTGAAAAATCAGTTGAAATTTGAAAATAAGATTTTGGGAATTGGGAATTTGAAAAATGAAAATTGGAATAGGAAAGAAAAGTAATTTAGGGGAGATGAATCATGAGTAATTGAATGGAGTTATGGTGTGATTCTTGAAGAAGGAAAGTAGGAAAACCAAAGTTGGAAGTTGGTGATTCGGTGATTCCCAGGAGGCAGAAACTGAGGAGCATTCTCAATTTCTCTTTTTTTTTTTAATATTAGGATGGGCTTTACGGAAATGGGCCCTTTATTTTTGGGTGACCCTGTGCTGTTGACCAGAATGCACAGGGCCACCACCGGGCCTGGGATGATGATAAGTTATTAAAGTTATTGTTTTTATGATTTCAAACATGTTAATTACGTTTTGGAGTAGTTTAAATTAGTTTATGTTGCTGGAAATTGCAAAGGACATGTTATATTGGAGTTTGTGATAAATTGTGACTATTAGTGAAGAATCATTTATGATAGGTAGTCAATTAGTTAAGTTTGGATATTGGGGAATGTTCTAAGTATGTTTAGGATGTTTTTAGAGTACGTTAGTGTTGCTGTAAATTATTAGGAATTGATTTGGGTACGTTTCTTGATTATTTTAGGCGGAGATTTCTCTATAGGCGATTTTTGAATTCGTTAAAGTGGCCTATCAGTTTGTTTACACAAGGTACGTACATACCTGTGTGCTTGGTGATGTGTGTTATTATTGAAACCATGTTGAATTTGTCGATGAACTTGGTTATGTTGGGATTTACATGTTTAATATTATTGGATGAACATGTTGAACATATATTTCGTTATGAGAATGATAACATGTTAGTATAGATGATTGATGCAAGCATGTTGGTTGGGAACACTAGATTATTTTATATACATTAGTTCAGATCGATTGATCGTTGTTCCCTTTTAGTTTTTCACTACTTTATGAGGGCCGAGGACCTTGTTTAGTAAGTTGAAACCTTATACCCATATAGAGGGGTTGATCAGTATTAAAGGAAAGGTTGGATTAATTGGAATAAGTCTTGATTGACATCTCTGTGATCACTTACTTAATTCCAAGATAAAAACAGTGGAGAATAATTGTTGATTGTATGACTTATGTGATTGTTGAGTCATAACAGAGTATTAATTTGTAAATCATGTAAAGTGAAACTGAGCAGCAATAGTTTTGGACTGTGCACGTCTAAAGTGACGGACAATCAGGAGTTGGGGTCATGGGTCGCCTATGGCTTTCTCTGGGCCGGATTGATCACCGGTTCTATTTTATTCAAAAGTCCCTCGATATCGCAGGTCATTGGGGTTTACGGAGTCGCGCCCGTACCTCGTCTTCCTTAGTGAAGAAGTTTCTAGTAGACAACTCAGTCCATTGACTATTTCAATTAAAATAAGGTTAATGATACAAAGGTCTAGTTCAGTCAAGTATAGTCTTCAAGTCATTATGTTTTGGTTATCCTTGCGTATGTTTTATTAGTATCATGTTAGGGTTGTTCGTTTAATAGTATCATATTAGGATTATTATTGTGTTGGTATGTAGTACTCAGCTTTGCTGATTACGTGCTTTGTTTGTGTGTGTTGATCATGGCTATGCCTTATTGATCCTGCGATGACCCATTTTTGGTGAGCAGTCTTTAAGGATCAATAAGTGTTGCCATCTATAGGTTTGAAGATGATGCATCATTGGGATCGGGATTAGAGAGCTTGTATTTATTTTGTTTTGCTAAGTAACTTGGGTTTGTTAATTTGGACTTTAAACTTGTCGTATTATTTATATTTCCTAAAGTTTTTTGATTGGTTTTTGGATTTAATTTGTAATCGTTTATTTATAAACCTAAAAGTTAGTTTTGTGTTTCCCGCTGCAAAATTCTGAATAAGCCGTTAGGTTTTCACACGGGTGATAATACCTTGATAATTCTCTATAGCTATATTTATAAAAAGGGTTGTTTTAGAAAAAGGAGAATTGTCGGGGTGTTACATTTTTAGTTTTTCCGATTCAAAAAATTGCTGAAGAATTATTGTGTTGGATTACAATGGGTGTTGCTATGTGTTTGTCTCCTTGTATGGAATTGGGGTTTTTTGGGTTCGTGGTTGTGGAAACCCGCGTGTAATTGGGAAGATGATGAACAGTAAATAAATTTGTTAAATTATTTAATTTTTTCGAGATTCATGGACTTCAAACAAATGGTAGTGTAATTAATAGTTTATTGTCGGGAACATTAATTTCTCAATTTAGAAAGTTGGTATGTTTTAAATAAATGGGAATTTTTGACCTAGTTGAATAAATAAACGGGAATTTTTAAATAAATGGGAACATTAATTTCTCAATGTAGAAGGTTGGTAGTTGAAATTTTCTTATGGGGTACATTCTTCGAATGGGTGGGTTTGGACAAAGTATTTCAGTGTTTGAATACAAAGTTGTTATAATGAGATTGTTATGATGCAATAAAGACAATAGTCTTTGTGGTAGTTGACTGTATTAATAATTAATTGATTATAAAATGTAGGCCATATATATACAGGGGTGGTGGTGTTAATGTTGAACCTCGAGAATGTTCCCTCGGATTTGGTGAAGGACAAGATGCACGTGTAACCCTACACCAAATCCCTTGTGGTGTTAGAGTAAATCATGGGGATAGTTGTGGAAATGGATTAATTGATATTGTAGAACTCCAATCTACAGTTGAGTCCGGTGTTGTTTTTTTATGATATATCATTTGTTACCCCAAGCCGCACTACAAATTTTAGCAGCGTAGACGACAACTTATTTGGTATCACTCCCCGTAGTTCTGCATTGGTGAAAGGGGGTACTTCAATCCAATCTTCTAATGTAACCCCTGTGCGGAGGATTAAGAATAGTAGGACTATTTCAGAGGAAATGGAGTTTGTTTTCACTCTTGAACATGTCCTAAATGGTGATACCACGAACGAGGAAGGAGGTACCTCATGTACTGCCACAAACGAGGAAGTAGTTGCCCCCCAACCGTAGGTCTTATATTTGGAGGTTGAGGAGTATTACAAGAGATATGCTAAATAGCAGGGATTTGGTGTATATAGGCTGCAAGGTGCATTAAATAAAGTGAAGCAAAAGAGGGGTACGACATGGAGGTGTGAGTGTTATGGTGACCCTGACATGAGAGAGAAAAGGGAGGAAAAGAAAAGAGCTAAGAGTATGCAATTGGGTGGTAGCTCAGTACCTGAGCCACCGTGTAAAATGAAAAGGAAGTCAAAGAAGTGTCATTGTCCTGCAATGTTGTACACTCGTATTAACGGGGATAGTGAAGGAAGTTAGGAAAGTTGTGTTAGAACACATGAACCACCATCCAACACCTAGCAAGTGGAGGGGCGTGAAAGAGTTTCGAATGGCTAATGTAAGTGACTACTTTAAGGAAGGTTTAAGCACAAGCTACGAATCCGGGGCACCGGTGTCACAAGTGAGGGCTAATCTTGCGGAACGATTTGGTGGGCTTGAAAACGTTGTCCTTACTGGAAAAAGACATTGTACACATAGTTTAAGAACGAAGGAGACTGAAAATGGAAGGTGGGGATGCTAATGTGATGATGAACTAGTTTGAAGGAATGCAAAAGGGTAACGACAAATTCTTCCATACCCACATACTTGATGAGGAAGGTGCTCTGAAGGACATTACGTGGGTTGATGCTAGGAGTCGTGTGGCCTTTTACGATTTTGGCGAGGTCGTATGTTTTGATGCTACGTACCTCATTAACGAGTATGAGCTCCCCTTTTGCAATTTTGTGGGGATAAATCATCACGGACAGTCACTTTTGTTGGGTTGTGCGTTGTTGTCCCATGAAGATGTTGATAGTTTCAGGTGGTTGTTTAGGCAATTGCGCACATGCATGGGTGGGAGATGTCCGTATGCCATTTTAACAGACCAAGCAGCGGCTATGATATGACCCTTGAAAGATGAGATGTCGGAGGCTCGACATCGTTGGTGCCTATGGCACATAATGAAAAAAATTCCTACCAAACTCGGTAATCATCCCAAGTATGTTTAGTAACTGCTGTCAATATTACTTTTTCTACTTTAGTTAGATTATTTTTCCATTGCATGTCTTGGTGTTTGTCACATAATAGTGGTATCTACATTGGAGTTATAAAATTGGAGATTCAACAATTATTTTTATAACGAATATATATTGAGTAATGGTACTTAATGTAAGTAAATGATTACTGATAAAACTAATATCTCTATAATGAAGTTGCATGACGGAAAACCAATATTAATGTCCAGATTCTATTCCGTAAATACTAGACTAGGTTTGATGTATTAAAGATAGTAATGTGAATTATATTTTTATTTAAGTCACTTCAAATGTAAGACGATTAATTTGTAAGATTAGACTGTATGAAGGAAAATGAATATTGCATACGTACACTTTGTTGATAATTATATGGTAGATTGCGTGTTTTAAAAATCAGACAGTGATTTTTATTCAAGATAGTACGATAAATTATTATTTTTTTATTCAAGTTTTAGTGTAACAATAATAATATTTTAGAATATTTCAGTTACCTCTGTTTATATATAAGTATTAAAACGTGATTTAGCCTTAAAGAAATATCTACTCAATATGTCCCCGATTATAAAAAAAAAAAAAAAACTATCAAATGTTGTTTAGTTTCGGTATAAGGAGTTGAAAAAGGTGATTAAACAAGTTGTTTATGAGAGTTTGAGAACAAGTGGTGTAGCATGAATGTTGATTTTGATGTTGCAAACCATGCCTGCCATGTTTGGCTCGACGACTTGTACAAGGATAGAGAAATGTGGGTACCTACGTTTATGAATCATATTTTCTAGGCTGGCATGAAGACCACGCAGCGTGTCGAGTCAATTAATTCATTTTGTGATGGATTTTTGGAGTGAAACACAAAGTTGTTTGAGTTTCCTAAAAAATATTGTGCAACTATGAATAAAAGATGCAGTGATGAGAAAGATGCTGATGCTAGTAGTGCGAAATATATTCGCAAATTGGTAATTGGGTTCAACATTGAGAGGGAATTCCAAAAGCACTACACAGACAACGTAACAAGTTTAGAGAAGTGCAAACACAATGTGAGAGGCTTTTATATTGTGTTGTGAAGGAGACTAAAGAAAGACGGAGTTTGAATATGTGTTGGAGGACAGAGTTTGGATCATTAAAAAATGTGAGAGTGAAGAGAAATTGACAAATCAACGGAAGTTCTATGTAGTAAATGGAAGTCACATGTATATGTAAGATGCTTGAAACGAAGGGTATTCTATGCCGGCATTGTATTCGCATACTGGATCAAAACTTTGTAGTTGATGTTCCTGAGAAATACATCATTCGTAGATGGCGGAAAGATGTGTACAGGAAGCACATGCATGTCATCGTTGCTTCATATGATCCTACAAAGACACAAGTGCTAAAAAGGCTTGATAAGATGATGAACTTATTTGAGCCTATTTGCGAGGAAGCAACTATCAACGATGAGACTCTCCAGTTTGTAGTCAAAGAATTGCAATGTCTTAAAATAGCCGTAAGGGAAAGGGTTTGGTTAGCCAAAGAAAAACAACAATTTTTTCCCTTAGAATCCCGGTCTTTCGACGAGGCCTCAAACCAAAGTTGTACTGCACAGAGAAAGATTAAGAATCCTATTAGCAGGAGTAAGAAGAAAAGGGGGAAGCCCGTGACCATAAGAAACAAGGCCGTGGGTGAGAAACTGAGAATATTCTTGGCCGCAAAAGTCAAAGGCAAAAAAGAAGGTTCGTATATTATATTTACCTAAATAAGATTAATGTTTTAAGCTTATATATGTATTTATTATATGACAACCCTATATCATTACTTATTTTATATATTTGTCTAACATATGACACTTGCCTACTTTATTTATTTATATAATGTATGACACAGCCCCAATATATTTATTTAATATATGTCAACCCCAATATATGAATAATTATATAATATATGGAGCCCCAATATTATGAATTGAATGAATATATGTCTTTATGTATTTAGAGTATGGTATGTGTGGTCCACAAATTTGGTTAGTATTCTATGTTTTTGTAATTTGCAGAGTTTAAAATGTAATGCAGAGACTTGGATTTATATGTGTATTTCTAATTGTTGAACAAATATTAGGTTAGTGAGGAGTCATCGGAATCGGATGATGAGGTCGTTAAAGGACTGTCAACTGTTGGGATAGAATGGGTTGGAAAGTTACAGGTATATCGGACCATCTTATTCGTGTTCTCTCACTGTAATTTAAGTAGTATTCTTTTGTTCATGTTCGTAAAAGTGTTATCATTCATTGGACCAGGTGATAAGAAAGCTCAAACAAAAATCCACAGACATGCTTGGAACTTCGCAAAATAGCCCGAGTTTATCGGGTGTTCCCAATGACGATATATTGTTATCCCGCAATAGTCTTGGATGGGAAGACGAAGGTAACGCGTTGTAGTGTTAGTAGTGGGTAAAGATTCTCAAAAAGTCTTGTATTAAGGTGTACAATGCATCAGTCCAGTAGGAGTTGATATTACACTATTTACACTTCTTTGATAGACCATCAACTACTGAGCTTATTTGTTATAATGTGACGCTAAAATGGATCCTTGCTAAAATAGGGTCAACTGTTAAATAGACATAAAGGAACTAAATGTCAGTTCATGGGCCCACTAAATGCCCCTTATAAACAAATTTATTACTATATACTAAAACAGACACCAGAAATGACACATGTCATTTTCTGGTGTAATGTTTTCCCGCCAAAAACATATTCCTAAAATATACTACGTATCTTATTTATTTATTTATTTATTTATTTTCTTGCATTTCTTATAAACGATTTACGTATCCTAAAATGCATGTTATTTATTTTCTTGCATTTGTTATAAATAGTTTAAACAAAAGTATATTTTATTGCATTTCTTTTGAACAAAATAGTTCAAAGGAACAATTATTCATGCTAAAAACAAATTATATTATTCAAAGTAGAAAGCGGGGCATCGCCAGGGCTACACACTAGTTCTTTTGTAAATGACGATAACTTAGGGATCACCCTCGAGCGGAGGGTTTCTTAAGTTTTATAATTCTTCTTATCAATAAAAAAAATCTATGTACTTCTCTGTAGTATCTATATCTATATATATTATTATATATTATTAAATCTCCAAGGCAATGCGTATTATCTCTCCACATGTCCACATTACTTGGAGAATGACATGGTGCCATGTCATGCACACACAATATACATATTGTTACCTCACAAAAAGACGTTGGTATCGGTGTTCGAACTCATAATATTGCTTTCATCGATGTAAAGTTTTACTTGTCACTCCAATTCATCAACTTATGACTTTAAATCAATCAATAAAGAATATGTGCTATCAATGTTAACACTTTAATGCTCAGTGTTTGAGTAACCCTTTATGATAACAAAAATATGTTTAATTTTTTTTTTTTATATACTCAAATCATATACGAACTATAAGTGTGTGTATATATATATATATATATATATATATATATATATATATATATATATATATATATATATATATATATATATATATATATATATATATATATATATATATATATATAGGGTTGAGATCCGGTGAGAAGCATAGTTAACGTGAGAACCGTGAGAAGTTATAGCAGCCCTTGGATTAAACCCATCGTACGGCTTGAGTTATTACCCGCGATTAGATTAATGCTTACTCTTGCAAAGACAAATAACAGGGGCCACGAGGCAAGTTTCCCACGTGAGTCACCCTTCAAAAAATTTGTCTCTTTTATCCCAACTTCTTTCTTCCTTCCTCTGCATTTCAAAACCAGGGGACACCTCCCTTCTCCAACGTCCTTCCAACCCTCAACCATCTCTCTCCTCCATCATCATCATCATCATCCTCATCTTTACTATGAAAAACACAAATTTACTCCAAATACCGTCGAGATACATCTGAAAATGCATTGAAGATACATCAATACCAATTGGAGATACATCAGATATTGAGATACATCAACTTCAAGTTACAGATACATCAACTCTAAACTTTAGATACATTGATGTTACCCTACGAATACATCCAAAATCACTTGCGCATTCCACTGTGTAATCCACAAACTAATTGTGCAATTTCTATTAAACAAAAGCCATAGATACATCAAGTTTTAGTTGTATTTACGATAGATTTCTCAAGCTTTAACTTCCGACATCAACGAGGTATATTTGCTGCAGATTATTACGACAAAATTATCATTGAACCCATCTTTCCTCTTTCAACTTTTATTGGGTTATGTAAGTATGATGATTCACTTGATTGTATAATATTCAAATTAATGAGGATCTCAAAAGAAAAGAAAGCTGAGAGATTTCAGATCGAAAGAATAGAAAAAAATTTGGGAGGAGAGAGAAAAGTCCTTGTTTTTAGCTGGAAGGGGGAGATACATCAGGAGTACAATATAAGTACATCGAAATTAATTTCGGGATACATAAATTCTTCTCCTTTAGAACATGAAACTGGAAAATCCATATAATCAATTGGGCAAATTTATTGGAAATCTTAAGCGACGTTGCACCTTAAATTGATTCAGAACTGCAAATTCAGTTTCCATTTCGTCCCAAAATCCACTAAAACTCACAAGAATGACCCAACAACAACTATGGTGGATTGGTGGGTCTGTATTACCCTTTATTTAGTTTTCTGGTTTTAGAGGAGAGAGAGTGAAAGAGAGAGAGAGGAAAGAGAAAAATGCCTTTTTGGAGATAACTATAGGTAATAACACGACATGTTCATTGAGCTATTTAAAAAAAAATGTATTTATATTTACCCTGTTGAGGCGCGTGTATTTGTAGCTATCAGATCTAAAATCTAACGGTGTAGGATGCTTCTCACGCTTCTCACGTAAGAAGCCCTTCTCACGTGAGCCTAAACATATATATGAAATTGTTAAAATATGTAATAGAAATAGGAAAAATCATACATGGAATTGTTAAAATATGTAATAGAAATAGGGAAAAAAACATTGCATTTTTTAGTTGTTTCAATATGTTCTCCCCCTAAAAGGTTCGTAACTCAATGTACAATTTGTAATTTAAGAATTTTCTTATAAGGTACTACGTATAAGTGAAGTACAAAAAATCAAAGTTTATACAAATCAAGTAAATTACTCAAAAAATTTGTTAACCAGTTTAAGTTGTTAAAAAATATACTAAATATGTAGTGCTCGTACAATGAAATTTATAGTATATGTCAGTGAAATTGTTTTATAAATAATTTAAAAATCATGTAATATCCGGGGCATCTCCCGGGCCAATGACACTAGTTTAATAACCGAAACTTTTTGTACACCACATGTCCTTATATAATGTTTCTATCTTTTAATATTTTTTGCATTAATATTTTGAAATTCGTGCATTAACTTCTTTTTTTCTGTTAGGTTATGATACATATGAATAAACATAAATCATGCGGAAAAACCATAAAGCCAGTAAACATATTATTTACACATAATCATTTAGCATAATTCAGATGCATACACTTTGTAGCGTGCCCTCCCTAGCTGCGCCCGAACCGAACAAGAACAAGTCTTTAGGACTCCAAGTGTCGTCCCTCCGTAGATAATCCACAGCACGTCCGGATCCGCCTTAAGCTTGACCAACTAGAATCGCCCTTAAGGTACTATAAATTTCGGCTAATAGGGCAAGTGTTTGTGGCTGATTTTTGCTTGAAAATCTTAACTTTGAATACTTCAATTCTCGATGTAAATATGTGACCCTAGGCACCTATTTATAGAGTTATGGAAAAGGACTTGGAATCCTATTAGGATACTAGTTTATTTAATTAGAATCTTATTAAAACTCTATTAAACAAATTCTATCTTTATTAGGATTAGGATTTAATCATAGAACAAATTCCATTAGCTTTAGGATTTGTATTGAAACACAAACGTTGCACGAGCACGAGCATCGCACAAACCCGCGCAAGCCTTGCGGCCCACACGAGCTAGCGCTGCTCGCAGCCCACGAGCATCAGCCCCCGCGCGCGCACACCATGCCTTGCTGGGCCTGGCGCGGTTTGGTAGCGTGTGTTTAGGCGCTCGGCTTGCTGGGCGTAAACATGGCTTCGTGCTGGGCCTTCGTCTAGCAAGTCTCGTCCGATGCTAATTCGTACGACGTGCTTCCGATTAAATTCCCGATTCCGGAATTCATTTTCGATACGAACAATATTTAATATTTTCGACTCCGGAATTAAGTTTCGTTTCGAACAAATATTTAATATTTCCGTTTCCGGAATTATTTTCCGATCCTGACAATATTTCCGTTTCCGGTAATATTTCCGATTCCGACAATATTTCCATTTTCGATAATATTTTCCGATACGTACCATGTTTCCGTTTCCGGCAACATCTACGACTTGGATAATATTTATATTTCCGATACGATCCATATTTCCGTTTCTGGCAATATCATCGTTTCCGGAGTATTCATTTCTTGCCTTTGACGATCTCAGCTCCCACTGAAACCAAGATCCGTTGTAACACCCCATATTTTTGGTGCCTTTTAAAAAAAAAAATTATATCGTTGAAATTTCTCTTCTAAATATTTTCTTATTTAAATCAATCTAGTTACACTTTATTTGGTACTTATTTATTATTGATTTTTATAATTGTTTTGGATCAAGTTTTTTTTTTTTTTTCCTTCCAATTTATTGATTTGACAAAAATTATCATATGAATATCAAACCTTCTATTTTCCATCTTAATCTTTTGTTTAACCGTGCATATTGAAGCCCTTTCATCTTAGGATTCTTCTCTTTATAACCTCCATTTTTGACCTTCCAATTTGTAACTTCCATATTAAAGACCCACTTAATGATACTTTAATTAAAAACTTTTGAGTGGGTAAAAATGATTGCAAATGCACTCTTTGTACCGTGTGCTTGAGCACCCCACCCTCCTTCCTCTCATTTATTTGTTTCGGTTTCTTACAAGTATAAGGCAACATCAAAGAGCTATTACCTAGTTATCCACCATAATTTTACACCTACACTTTCGTAGTGGTCTAGTGAGAGTTGTATGTTCGGTCGTTCTCTTTTCAAGGCTTGACTCGTCCATTGGTTGTGCTAGGAGGAGAAGAGCGTGACGGTCCCGAGGCGTGACTCGTTATTCTAAAAACTTTTTCCGTTATCAAGGTAACTAGTACTATCCCATACTTAGAATTCATGGCTAAGTTTAGGGTTAAGGCTAGATATGTAGGGATGGTTAGAAGGCTATGATAAGATTGTATGTTGTCCAAAATTTCATACTAATATGATGGTGTACGTAGCTTTAGAGACGACTATCTTCATGTTCTTATCATCTATTCTTTTATTTTATATATATTTTGTTATGCTTAACTAATACTAGTATCATGTTTGCTTAGATTACCAGATTTAGGTTTAATAATAATATCGTGTTAATTAGCCTTTTTATTTGAAAATATGTTTAAGGTGGGAGAATTCTTTTCATGTTCTTATAATTCTATATTGCCTAATATCATCATGTCATTCATTTTATGTTTGGTATTGGATAAAATGAGAGTTGGAAACATGTTTATTACTATTGTTCCTTTTTTTTTTGTCATACTAATAGTTAAGGTAGTATGTATTTAGTAAATTGGAATGTAAATAGAATAGTAAGAGTAAAGTTTGACCTATATACTCATGATGGCCGTGTGGTTTGGGTAATTTCCAGTTTGCATGTTGTATGTCAGAGTAGAATAGTTAACATGTTAGTTTTTTTTTATGGTATGAGTTAATTAGGAAGCTTTAAGGCATGTTAAATTATTCTCTTTGGTACCATGTTCTACATGTTCTTTTAAGCTTGTTTGATTCGAGTTTTAAGCTTAAAGGTCCTTAAATTGCAGCCATGTCTTATGTATGTGGTAGAATAAAAGTTTCATAAATTCTGTCTATGTGGAAGTTATTTGTCGCCCAATCGTTTTTTTTTAATTAGATAATTATTGTGTAATATTTTGAGGTTTAAGAAATTGTTATTAAGCAATTGTGAGTAATTATTATATTATATAACTAATTTAGAAAAAGATAGATGTTAAATATTATTTACGTAAATATTAGTTTTGAGGAATTGTTAAGGGATAAGTTTTATAAATAATTTTTATCAGTAACCAAATTCGAATTAATAAGAGTGGCAGGAGAATCGAAGTTTTAAAGGTGGGTTGTAAGGTTGTTTAATAATTTGTCGACGTAGTTGTGCTCTAGGGAGAATAACACTGTCTTTAGCACCGCTTCGCCAAGGGTTGTGTACGAAATGTATAGTAACATTTGTTATAATCGCCTCGTACCCGAACCCAGACAATAAGAATGACACCTAGATACAAAAGTAGGTTTTGTAAACCTTTTCAAGGAATTTTGAAGTTAAATCTCTGAAGTAAGATTTTGAGGTAGTTTGAATCAAGGGTTAGTGATCCTGATATGATTCTGTAGTAGTTTTAGGGTTGATGATCCCTAAATACATTTTTTATGATTTTTATAAAGTATTTTCCAACGTTTTGATTTGTGAGTGTAAGACAATCATTGGGCTGCGGATTCGATGGTTGTAACATGCCAACTACTTGGGCTGCGGATTCGAGTAGTAATTACCTAGATTAATTGATGTCGTCCGGAACTACTTGGGCTGCGGATTCAAGTAGGAAGACCGGGAATTTGGCCATTCTCAGACACAGGCGGCTGCGGATCGTCTGGAGGTTCGCCCTGACAAACCTTTGGAGGTGGGCTGCGGATTCACCGGCGTTCATATTCTATATGCTTCCTCACGATCTATTTCTTTTCGAAAGTTAATTTTATTATTTTGAAATTAGTATTTCTGGAAAAGCCTTTCTTAAGTTGGAGTTTAGGAGTTTTCTTAATATTTTACTTAGCCTTTGTGAAAGTATGACATGACTAAGTAAGCTTACAGTTTCCTTTGTGTGTTGTCATCTCATGCTGTGATCTTGTTTTGCTTGAAATCATGTTTATGGTATTATGTTTTATCATGCTTATAGATTGTTTGCTCATGTGGTCATCAATGCTTTATCTCTATGCTTAGTTATGTGATTCTATAGTTCTGGGAGAACTGCTAGTTACTCCCCACTGACTGTGGAACCCTAAATGTTATTTGGAGGTGAAGAATAGGTCATGTAGGGGTCCGGGCAGAGAGCAGAGAGCTTAGACTGTTGTTTTAATAGTTTATTTCTTCTAAAACTTTAAACCTTGTATTTTGGGAGTTATTGGTTTGAGGTTGTTTTGCCTCCTTAGTGGTTTGATACTTGATTTGGGTTTTGTCATCAGATTATTATTTACTTTATTTCTCTTTTCCTTCTATTTAAGTCCATAGTGACCTTTAGAGTAACATTTACCGTCTCGACGTTATTTCCGCTAACGTCTCTTCTTTAGTTTTTAGACGGGTGTTACAGTTGGTATCAGAGCCAAACGTTCCAAAAACTCTCATAGTTGCTACAATTTCTGTGAAACCTTTAGTTTCTGTTATCTGTGAATTTTTAGAACCATAAACTTCAAGGCAATAGTCAGTGAGAGTTACTTGGGTAGGAAGAAAACCTTGGGGTATAATTCTTCTTTCTTATGTGTTTGAGTCTTGCTTTCTATGAGCTAACCTATTTGACCGTTTCATTTTTGTAGAATGCATCATAGGATAAGTCATAAGAAGATGGCCGCTCGTCGCAGACGCGAAGCTGTTGAGAATGCCATCATTGCACTGGCGAACCGAACGGCTGCACCTCCTCCTAATCAAGGAAACTCGGTCTTTGACCGTTTTTACCGTCATAGACCTCCTACCTATGAGGGAACTGTTGATCCCGTAGTACTAGAAAGTTGGCTCCGGGAGATGGAAAAGTTGTTCACTGCAACTAACTGCCCCACTCATGAGATGGTTTCCATCGGTTCCTATTACCTGAAAATGGAAGCGGACAACTGGTGGAGTACTGTTAGGGAAAGTTGCTTGGCTGAAGGTGAGTTTGGTTGGTCTGAGTTTGCTACTAAGCTGAAAGAAAGGTTCTATCCTTATGAGCTTCGATGGCAGAAACAGGAAGAGTTCTTGTCGTTGTCTCAAGGGTCACTCTCGATCCAAGAATATACTAATAAGTTCACTGCTCTGTCGCGTTTTGCCACTGCTGTAGTCCCTACAGAGGCTGAGAGGGTGAAACGGTATATCAAAAAGATGGATCCGAAAGTTAGGACCCATGTGCTTAGTTCTGGTGCTAAGACTTTCCAGGGTGCTTATGAGATTGCACTCAGCATCCATGCTTCCATCCTAGAAGAAGAAGCTACTAAATCTGTGTGAAGAAGCCGACTGCTACCTTTCCTCAAGTTCCAGCTAAGAAGCCAAGGTATGATTCAGGTAACCGAAGCAACAATCAGCAGGGTTCTAGTTTTGGCTCAGGTGCGAGTTTCAAGCCGAAACTTGACTCTAATTGTCGTGGATGTGGGAAGGATTTCCATGCTGGCAAGAACTGTGATGGCTTCGCTATCGTTTGTTACTATTGCAAGGAAGTGGGACATAAGTCCTTCAAGTGTCCCAAGAATCCGAATGCTACTACTCCGCCTGTTGCAACACCTGCTGGTTCTTCTGCCCCGTTTAAGAACCGAATATATGTTATGACTCAAGCTGAGGCAAACATTCATCCAGACGTAATCACGGGTACTTTCTTTGTAAATTTTGTACCTGCTTATGTTCTTTTTGATACTGGAGCTACTGTTTCATTTGTTTCTAGTATTTTTGTTAAAAGGCTAATATGACTGTAGATCTCCTGTAATGTCTATGATATCTCTCCCTTCTGGAGAGAATATTGCGTGTCATAATGAGTTCAAAGGTGTGCATGTTAACATTTTGGGGACTGAGTTGCTTGCTGATTTGAAAGAGTTCCCGATGTCAGAGTTCGATGTAATTCTCGGGGTGGACTGGTTGTCGAAGTATCATGCGACCATCCATTGCCGCGATCAAAAGGTGACTCTTCGTGGTCCTAAAGGGAACCAGATCTCTTATTCTGGTATTGTGGTGAAGAGGTCCGTGAAAGTTGTGTCTGCTCTGAAAATGAGAAAGATGCGTCAAAAGGGTGAAGAGGTCTTCCTTTGTGTGGTGAAAGATCTATCTCTGGAAGAACATCTCGAGAGTATTCCTGTTGTTCGAGAATATCCAGATGTATTTCCTGAAGAATTTCCAGGTATCCCTCCAGAAAGAGATGCCGAGTTCGGTATCGATCTTGTTCCTGGTACTGCTCCGATATCAAAGGCTCCATATAGAATGGTGCCTCCTGAATTACAACAGTTAAAAACTCAGTTACAAGAGTTGATTGACAAGGGTTTTATTAGGCCGAGTGTCTCTCCATGGGGTGCTCCGGTCTTGTTCGTCAAGAAGAAAGATGGTAGTATGAGGTTGTGCATCGACTACCGTGAGTTGAACAAGGTGACTATCAAGAACAAGTATCCCTTGCCTAGAATTGAAGACTTGTTCGACCAGTTGAAAGGTGCAGGAATTTTCTCAAAGATCGATTTGAGGTCTGGTTACCATCAGACTCCTGTGAAAAAGGAAGATATACCGAAAACTGCTTTCCGTACGAGGTATGGTCATTATGAGTTTGAAGTGATGCCTTTTGGTCTCATAAATGCCCCTGCGATCTTTATGGATCAAATGAATCGATCGTTTCATGAGTATCTTGATACGTGTGTTGTTGTCTTCATAGACGATATACTTGTTTACTCTAAAGACGAGAAAGATCATGATAGGCATTTAAGGCAAATTCTGGATGTGCTTCGGAAACAGAAGTGGTTTGCCAAGCTGTCAAAATGCGAGTTCTGGTTGAAAGAGGTTGCTTTCCTCGGCCATGTCATCAGCAAAGATGGGGTTAAGGTGGACCCTTCTAAGATTAAGGCTGTTGTAGAGTGGGAAAGTCCGAAGAATGTGTCAAAGGTTCGAAGTTTTCTAGGTCTTGCTGGTTACTACCGAAGGTTTGTTCAGGACTTTTTAAGAATTGCTCAACCGTTGTCTAAGCTAATGAGAAAAGACTGCAAGTTCTTGTGGACCGATGATTGTGAGAATGCGTTCCAAGAGCTGAAGAAGAGTTTGACATCTGCACCTGTTCTTACCTTACCTACTGAAGGGGTGGAGTTTGAGGTGTATAGTGATGCTTCAAAGAATGGGTTGGGTTGTGTTCTAATGCAAGAAGGTAAAGTTGTCGCCTATGCTCCGAGACAATTAAAGGTTCACGAAAGGAATTATCCAACTCATGATCTCGAGCTAGCTGCTGTTGTGTTTGCACTAAAAATGTGGCGACATTACTTGTATGGAGTTTCGTGTAAGGTGTATACTGATCATAAGAGTTTGAAGTACATCTTTACTCAACGGGACCTTAACATGAGGCAAAGAAGGTGGTTAGAGCTAATCAAAGATTATGAATTGACACTAGACTACCGTGAAGGAAAGGCCAACAAGGTGGCGGATGCTTTAAGTCGTAAGAACAAACATTATCTGAACACCGTTGTGGTTGTGCCTAAGGAGTTGTGTGAAGAGTTTCGGAGGCTGAATATCGAAGTTGTGCCTCAAGGGTTTGTTTCGTCATTCTTGGGTTCCATGAGTGTCGAGCCTGAATTGTTCCAAGAATTGAGGGCTAAGCAGAGAAATGATTCAGTGTTAGAAAAGATACGTGAAGCTAAGGCTCAGGGTCGAGCTGAGAGTTTCGAGGTTTGTGTAGATGGTAGTTTGAAATTCATGGGTCGATGGTGTGTTCCGAATGATGCCGATCTCAAAAGGAAGATTCTGGAAGAGGCTCATAACACTCCATATTCTGTTCATCCAGGTGGTGGGAAGCTGTACAAAGATCTAAAGGTAAGTTTCTGGTGGCCGGGTATGAAGAAGGAAGTAGTTGAGTTTGTAGCTCGTTGCCTAGTTTGTCAAAAGGTAAAGATCGAACATCAGAGGCCCGGGGGTTTATTGGAACCTTTGCCGATTCTCGCTTAGAAGTTTGATTCTATCTCTATGGACTTTGTAATGGGTCTTCCTGAAGCTTCTGGAGGAAAGAATGATGTTTGGGTCATTGTTGATAGGTTGACTAAGGTAGCTCATTTCATTCCAATGAGAAACACTTGGTCAATGGAGAAGCTAGCGGAGGCCTATGCAAGTGAGATTATCCGTCTTCATGGTGTCCCGAGAGATATTGTGTCGGATCATGATCCACGATTCTTATCGCACTTTTGGGGTGCTTTGCAAGAGGCCTTAGGTACAAAGTTGAAGTTGAGCACTGCTTTTCATGCTGCTACAGATGGTCAAACGGAGAGAACTATTCAGACTTTGGAAGATATGCTTCGCGCTTGTGCCCTTGAGTTTCAGCAATCTTGGGTGAGATCGTTGAGTCTGGTGGAATTCTCCTACAACAATAGTTATCATGCAAGTATTCAGATGGCTCCGTATGAAGCCTTGTATGGAAGGAAGTGTCGTAGTCCGACTTGTTGGAGCGACATCAGCGATTCACTAGTTTTAGGTCCGGATCTGATCCGGTATACTGCTGAGCAGGTAAGAGTGATCTGTGCTAAAATGAAGGCTGCTCAAGATAGACAAAAATCTTATGCGGACCTGCGTCGCAAGGCAATTTCTTATGAGGTTGGTGACAAAGTTCTATTGAAAGTATCTCCGATGAAAGGAGTGATGCGTTTTGGACAGAAGGGCAAGCTGAGTCCGAAATATGTGGGACCCTATGAGATTCTAGAAAGGGTTGGTGAAGTGGCTTACCGTTTAGCAATGCCACCAAGTTTGTCGAAGGTTCATAATGTTTTCCCTGTGTCGCAATTGCGAAGGTATCGTAGCGATCCTTCACATGTGATTCCAGTCGAGTCGATTGCCGTCGAACCGAACTTAACTTTTGAGGAACGGCCAGTGGAAATTCTTGATCGGCAGAATCGAACTCTTCGAAGGAAGGTGATCCCGTTAGTCAAGGTACTTTGGAGAAGCCAAAAGTACGAAGAGGCTACTTGGGAGACCGAGGAGTCGATGAGACTCAAGTATCCAGAGTTGTTTGACTCAGGTATTTAAGTTGTAGTGATTAGTTGTCCTTATTCTTTGATTTCTTGTTTTCCCTTGCTTGTTTATGTGTCTAGTTGTTGTGCCATACTTTTACAGTTTCGAGGACGAAACTGTTTTAAGGAGGGGTGATTGTAACACCCCATATTTTTGGTGCCTTTTAAAAAAAAAATATATTATATCGTTGAAATTTCTCTTCTAAATATTTTCTTATTTAAATCAATCTAGTTACACTTTATTTGGTACTTATTTATTATTGATTTTTATAATTGTTTTGGATCAATTTTTTTTATTTTTTTTCCTTCCAATTTATTGATTTGACAAAAATTATCATATGAATATCAAACCTTCTATTTTCCATCTTAATCTTTTGTTTAACCGTGCATATTAAAGCCCTTTCATCTTAGGATTCTTCTCTTTATAACCTCCATTTTTGACCTTCCAATTTGTAACTTCCATATTAAAGACCCACTTAATGATACTTTAATTAAAAACTAAAATGATTGCAAATGCACTGTTTGTACCGTGTGCTTGAGCACCCCATCCTCCTTCCTCTCATTTATTTGTTTCGATTTCTTACAAGTACAAGGCAACATCAGAGAGCTATTACCTAGTTATCCACCATAATTTTACACGTACACTTTCGTAGTGGTCTAGTGGGAGTTGTATGTTCGATCGTTCTCTTTTCAAGGCTTGACTCGTCCATTGGTTGTGCTAGGAGGGGAAGAGCGTGACGGTCCCGAGGCGTGAATCGTTATTCTAAAAACTTTTTCCGTTATCAAGGTAACTAGTACTATCCCATGCTTAGAATTCATGGCTAAGTTTAGGGTTAAGGCTAGATATGTAGGGATGGTTAGAAGGCTATGATAAGATTGTATGTTGTCCAAAATTTCATACTAATATGATGGTGTACGTAGCTTTAGAGACGACTATCTTCATGTTCTTATCATCTATTCATTTTTTTTTTGTTTTATATTTTGTTATGTTTAACTAATACTAGTATCATGTTTGCTTAGATTAACAGATTTAGGTTTAATAATAATATCGTGTTAATTAGCCTTTTTATTTGAAAATATGTTTAAGGTGGGAGAATTCTTTTCATGTTCTTATAATTCTATATTGCCTAATATCATCATGTCATTCATTTTATGTTTGGTATTGGATAAAATGAGAGTTGGAAACATGTTTATTACTGTTGTTCCTTTTTTTTTTGTCATACTAATAGTTAAGGTAGTATGTATTTAGTAAATTGGAATGTAAATAGAATAGTAAGAGTACAGTTTGACCTTTATACTAATGATGGCCGTGTGGTTTGGGTAATTTCCAGGTTGCATGTTGTATGTCAGAGTAGAATAGTTAACATGTTAGTTTTTTTTTATGGTATGAGTTAATTAGGAAGCTTTAAGGCATGTTAAATTATTCTCTTTGGTACCATGTTCTACATGTTCGTTTAAGCTTGTTTGATTCGAGTTTTAAGCCTAAAGGTCCTTAAATTGCAGCCATGTCTTATGTATGTGGTAGAATAAAAGTTTCATAAATTCTGTCTATGTGGAAGTTATTTGTCGCCCAATCGTTTTTTTAATTAGATAATTATTGTGTAATATTTTAAGGTTTAAGAAATTGTTATTAAGCAATTGTGAGTAATTATTATATTATATAACTAATTTAGAAAAAGATAGATGTTAAATATTATTTACGTAAATATTAGTTTTGAGGAATTGTTAAGGGATAAGTTTTATAAATAATTTTTGTCAGTAACCAAATTCGAATTAATAAGAGTGGCAGGAGAATTGAAGTTTTAAAGGTGGGTTGTAAGGTTGTTTAATAATTTGTCGACGTAGTTGTGCTCTAGGGAGAATAACACTGTCTTTAGCACCGCTTCGCCAAGGGTTGTGTACGAAATGTATAGTAACATTTGTTATAATCGCCTCGTACCCGAACCCAGACAATAAGAATGACACCTAGATACAAAAGTAGGTTTTGTAAACCTTTTCATGGAATTTTGAAGTTAAATCTCTGAAGTAAGATTTTGAGGTAGTTTGAATCAAGGGTTAGTGATCCTGATATGATTCTGTAGTAGTTTTGGGGTTGATGATCCCTAAATACATTTTTTATGATTTTTATAAAGTATTTTCCAATGTTTTGATTTGTGAGTGTAAGACAATCATTGGGCTGCGGATTCGATGGTTGTAACATGCCAACTACTTGGGCTGCGGATTCGAGTAGTAATTACCTAGGTTAATTGTTGTCGTCCGGAACTACTTGGGTTGCGGATTCAAGTAGGAAGACCGGGAATTTGGCCATTCTCAGACACAGGCGGCTACGGATCGTCTGGAGGTTCGCCCTGACAAACCTTTGGAGGTGGGCTGCGGATTCACCGGCGTTCATATTCTATATGCTTCCTCACGATCTATTTCTTTTCGAAAGTTAACTTTATTATTTTGAAATTAGTATTTCTGGAAAAGCCTTTCTTAAGTTGGAGTTTAGGAGTTTTCTTAATATTTTACTTAGCCTTTGTGAAAGTATGATATGACTAAGTAAGCTTACAGTTTCCTTTGTGTGTTGTCATCTCATGCTGTGATCTTGTTTTGCTTGAAATCATGTTTATCATGTTTATGGTATTATGTTTTATCATGCTTATAGATTGTTTTCTCATGTGGTCATCTATGCTTTATCTCTATGTTTAGTTATGTGATTCTATAGTTCTGGGAGAACTGCTAGTTACTTCCCACTGACTGTGGAACCCTAAATGTTATTTGGAGGTGAAGAATAGGTCATGTAGGGGTCCGGGCTGAGAGCAGAGAGCTTAGACTGTTGTTTTAATAGTTTATTTCTTCTAAAACTTTAAACCTTGTATTTTGGGAGTTATTGGTTTGAGGTTGTTTTGCCTCCTTAGTGGTTTGATACTTGATTTGGGTTTTGTCATCAGATTATTATTTACTTTATTTCTCTTTTCCTTCTATTTAAGTCCATAGTGACCTTTAGAGTAACATTTACCGTCTCGACGTTATTTCCGCTAACGTCTCTTCTTTAGTTTTTAGACGGGTGTTACAGTTGGTATCAGAGCCAAACGTTCCAAAAACTCTCATAGTTGCTACAATTTCTGTGAAACCTTTAGTTTCTGTTATCTGTGAATTTTTAGAACCATAAACTTCAAGGCAATAGTCAGTGAGAGTTACTTGGGTAGGAAGAAAACCTTGGGGTATAATTCTTCTTTCTTATGTGTTTGAGTCTTGCTTTCTATGAGCTAACCTATTTGACCGTTTCATTTTTGTAGAATGCATCATAGGATAAGTCATAAGAAGATGGCCGCTCGTCGCAGACGCGAGGCTGTTGAGAATTCCATCATTGCACTGGCGAACCGAACGGCTGCACCTCCTCTTAATCAAGGAAACTCGGTCTTTGACCGTTTTGACCGTCATAGACCTCCTACCTATGAGGGAACTGCTGATCCCGTAGTACTAGAAAGTTGGCTCCGGGAGATGGAAAAGTTGTTCACTGCAACTAACTGCCCCACTCATGAGATGGTTTCCATCGGTTCCTATTACCTGAAAATGGAAGCGGACAACTGGTGGAGTACTGTTAGGGAAAGTTGCTTGGCTGAAGGTGAGTTTGGTTGGTCTGAGTTTGCTACTAAGCTGAAAGAAAGGTTCTATCCGGATGAGCTTCGATGGCAGAAACAGGAAGAGTTCTTGTTGTTAGGTTATGATACATATGACAATTCATAAATCATGCGGAAAAACCATAAACCCAGGAAAACATATTATTTACACATAATCATTTAGCATAGATTAGATGCATACTCTTTGTTGCCTGCCTTCCCTAGCTGCGCCCGAACCGAACAAGAACAAGTCTTTAGGACTCCAAGTGTCGTCCCTCCGTAGATAGTCCACAGCACGTCCGGATCCGCCTTAAGATTGACCAACTAGAATCGCCCTTAAGGTACTATTATTTTCGGCACTTTATAGGCAAATGTGTGACTGAATTTTTCTCTCAAAAACTCACTTTGAATACTTTGAAACTTGTGTTATAAATTGTGAGCCCTAGCCTCATATTTATAGCGGTATGGAAAGGGAATCGAAATCCTATTCAGATACAAATTAATTAAACCTAGAATCCTATAAGAACTCTAATTTAATTAATTTATCAAATAGAATTAGGAATTTAATCATTAACCGAACTCTGCATGTTTTAGGAAACGTGCACGAACACAAACACTTGCACACACACGCACGGCAGCCACGATGGGCCCCATGCGTGCGCGCGAGCAGCAGCCCACTCAGCGCCCGCGCGCGCTGCGCGCTGCGCGTGCTGTGCGCGCTGTGCGCGCTGTGCGCTGCGCGTGCTGTGCGCGCTGCGCGCAGCCTGCTGGGCCTGGCCTTGCGCTGGGCCTGGCGTGGCTGTTTGTGCGGCGCGCTTGGCTTGCTGGGCGATGGCCTGGCTTCGTGCTGGGCCTCGTCCGGCAGGCCTCGTCCGATGCTTATTCGTACGATGCGCTTCCGATTAAATTTTCCGATTCCGGAATTCATTTCCGATACGAACAATATTTAATATTTCCGATTCCGGAATTAATTTCCGTTTCGAACAAATATTTAATATTTCCGTTTCCGGAATTATTTTCCGATTCCGGTAATATTTCCGATTCTGACAATATTTCCGTTTCCGGCAATATTTCCGATTCTGGCAATATTTCCATTTCCGATAATATTTTCCGACACGTACCATGTTTCCGTTTCCGGCAACATCTACGACTTGGATAATATTTATATTTCCGATACGATCCATATTTCCGTTTCCGGCAATATCATCGTTTCCGGAGTATTCATTCCTTGCCTGTGACGATCTTAGCTCCCACTGAAACCAAGATCCGTCGGTTCCGAATATTCATAGATGGAGTATTTAATGCTATTAAATACTTGATCCGTTTACGTACTATTTGTGTGACCCTACGGGTTCAGTCAAGAGTAAGTTGTGGATTAATATCATTAATTCCACTTGAACTAAAGCGGCCTCTAGCTAGGCATTCAGCTCACTTGATCTCACTGAATTATTAACTTGTTAATTAATACTGAACCGCATTTATTAGACTTAACATAGAATGCATACTTGGACCAAGGGCATTATTTCCTTCAGTCTCCCACTTGTCCTTAGGGACAAGTGTGCATTTCCTAATTCCTTTGTCGCTCGATGCTTGCTCTTGAACATAAGGTAAGAGTTGTCATCCTTATTATGTCCAGAGGTGTTCCTCGGTTTCAGAGTTCAACTGATCAAATAAACAGATAATCATAGCCTATGATTCATCCGAGCACGGCCATGCATTTCACAGTTTCTAGCTCTCCGAGTGGCCTTGTACAACTTTTAAGCATCTCATCCCGATTTATGGGAGGACAATCCCAATCTTGCGATCTTGAGATTAGACTTCGTTTGATAGGTGATTACCTGAGCGTTGCCTTTATAGCCTCCTTTTACGGTGCGACGGTTGGTCAACGTCAAAGCAACCAGTTCTCAAACAAGTAATCTTCAAATCACTCAGGTATTGAGGATTTAGTGTCTAATAATTTAATGAAATTTACTTATGACAGACTTTCATCTCTTACAGTAAAGTTTCATAGGTCTCGTCCGATACTAGTCTTCCCAAAGGAAGTATCTATGCAAATGATTATGACATTGCCATGTCCACATAGTTCAAGAAACAGAACTACTAGTCATCTTGCATTCTAATCGTCTAACGTTTTCTATGCGTCCAATTTTATAGAAAACTCCGATTAGGGACCATTTTCAACCTTTGACATTCAAGTTCACTTGATAGACATTTCTTAGTCACAGGACTGGTCCTGACAGTCTATCTTGAATATATCGTCAAATTGAAGGGACTCATCATTTAATAAACCACAAATTAAATGGAAAAATGAATTCTTTTCATTTATTGTGAATGATTAACCAATAATGTTTTACAAAGATTTAAACTCTAAAACTTTAAAACATTAAACAGAGACATCAAAGCCATTCTCCAATATGCTTGATTCCCATAGCTGCAGTGTGCGAGTTGTGCTTCGCCTGCGGCAGAGGTTTAGTTAATGGATCTGATATGTTGTCATCAGTTCCAATTTTGCTTATCTCGACTTCTTTTCTTTCAACGAACTCTCGTAGAAGGTGAAATCTACGAAGTACATGCTTGACTCTCTGGTGGTGTCTAGGCTCTTTTGCCTGTGCAATAGCTCCGTTATTATCACAATACAGGGCTATTGGTCCTTTAATGGAGGGGACTACACCAAGTTCTCCTATGAACTTCCTTAGCCATATAGCTTCCTTTGCTGCTTCATGTGCAGCAATGTACTCCGCTTCAGTTGTAGAATCCGCAATGGTGCTTTGCTTAGCACTTTTCCAGCTTACTGCTCCTCCGTTGAGGCAGAAGACAAACCCAGACTGTGATCTGAAATCATCTTTGTCGGTTTGGAAACTTGCGTCCGTATAGCCTTTAACAATTAATTCATCATCTCCACCATAGACCAGGAAGTCATCTTTGCGCCTTTTCAGGTACTTCAGAATATTCTTGGCAGCAGTCCAATGCGCCTCTCCTGGGTCTGACTGGTATCTGCTCGTAGCACTGAGTGCGTAAGCAACATCCGGGCGTGTACATATCATAGCATACATTATTGAACCAATCAATGATGCATATGGAATCCCATTCATTCGTCTACGCTCATCAAGTGTTTTTGGGCACTGAGTCTTGCTTAGAGTCATTCCATGAGACATGGGTAGGTAGCCTCGCTTGGAGTCCGCCATCTTGAACCTATCAAGCACCTTATTGATATAAGTGCTTTGACTAAGTCCAATCATCTTTTTAGATCTATCTCTGTAAATCTTGATGCCCAATATGTACTGTGCTTCTCCTAGATCCTTCATCGAAAAACATTTCCCAAGCCAAATCTTGACAGAGTTCAACATAGGAATGTCATTTCCGATAAGCAATATGTCGTCGACATATAATACTAGGAAAGCAATTTTGCTCCCACTGACCTTCTTGTATACACAAGATTCGTCCGCGTTCTTGATGAAACCAAAGTCACTGACTGCTTCATCAAAACGTATATTCCAGCTCCTGGATGCCTGCTTCAATCCGTAGATTGACTTCTTTAGCTTGCATACCTTTTTAGCATTCTTTGGATCCTCAAAACCTTCAGGCTGTGTCATAAACACAGTTTCTGTTAAAACGCCGTTTAAGAAAGCAGTTTTGACATCCATCTGCCATATTTCGTAATCGTAATATGCAGCGATTGCTAACATTATTCGAATAGACTTTAGCATTGCAACTGGTGAAAAGGTTTCATCGTAATCCACACCGTGGACTTGCCTGTAACCTTTTGCAACCAATCTAGCTTTGAAAACTTCAAGTTTCCCATCCTTGTCCTTTTTCAGTTTGAAAACCCATTTGCTTCCAATGGCTTGGTAGCCATCTGGCAAATCGACCAAATCCCATACTTGGTTTTCAGACATGGAGTCTAATTCAGATTGCATGGCTTCTTGCCATTGCTTGGAGCTAGGGCTCGTCATAGCTTGCTTGTAAGTCGCAGGTTCATCACTTTCAAGTAATAGAACGTCATAGCTCTCGTTCGTCAAAATACCTAAGTACCTTTCCGGTTGAGATCTATATCTTTGCGATCTACGCGGGGTAACATTTCTAGATTGACCATGATTCTCACCAGATTCTTCTAAAGATCTCTGAGTTTCATCCTGAATGTCATCTTGAGCATTCTCTAGAGTTTGTTGTTCGACTCGAATTTCTTCGAGGTCTACTTTTCTCCCACTTGTCATTTTGGAAATGTGATCCTTCTCCAAAAAGACACCATCTCGAGCAACAAACACTTTGTTCTCAGATGTATTGTAGAAGTAATACCCCTTTGTTTCCTTTGGATAGCCCACAAGGATACATTTGTCAGATTTTGGATGAAGTTTGTCTGAAATTAATCGTTTGACGTATACTTCACATCCCCAAATCTTAAGAAAAGACACATTTGGAGGCTTTCCAAACCATAATTCGTATGGAGTCTTTTCGACAGCTTTAGACGGAGCTCTATTTATAGTGAGTGCAGCTGTATTTAGTGCATGTCCCCAAAATTCTAATGGAAGTTCGGCCTGACCCATCATTGACCTGACCATGTCTAGCAAGGTTCTGTTCCTCCGTTCTGACACACCGTTCCATTGTGGTGTTCCAGGAGGAGTCAATTCTGATAGAATTCCACATTCTTTCAGATGGTCATCAAATTCATAGCTCAGATATTCACCGCCTCTATCAGACCGCAGTGCCTTAATCTTCTTGCCTAATTGATTCTCTACTTCACTCTGAAATTCCTTGAATTTGTCAAAGGATTCAGACTTATGCTTCATTAGGTAGACATAACCATACCTACTGAAGTCATCAGTGAAAGTGATAAAGTAGCTGAAACCACCTCTAGCATTTGTACTCATTGGTCCACATACATCTGTATGGATTAAACCCAATAGTTCATTTGCTCTTTCTCCAACTTTAGAGAAAGGTTGCTTTGTCATTTTGCCAAGTAAACATGATTCGCATTTACCATAATCCTCTAAGTCAAATGGTTCTAGAATTCCTTCTCTTTGAAGTCTTTCTAAGCGTTTCAAGTTTATATGGCCTAATCGACAATGCCACAGATAGGTGAGATCTGAATCATCCTTTTTGGCCTTTTTGGTATTTATGTTATATACTTGTTTGTCGTGATCTAATAAATAAAGTCCATTGACTAATCTAGCAGATCCATAAAACATCTCTTTAAAATAAAACGAACAACTATTGTCTTTTATTATAAAGGAAAATCCCTTAGCATCTAAGCAAGAAACTGAAATGATGTTTTTAGTGAGACTTGGAGAAGCACAGTACATATTGGAAAATGAAATGACTCTGATACCAAGTGGGAGACTTGGAACATGGAAACATTCTTCCAGTTTCAAAACTAGCCCGGAGGGCAACGACAAATAGTAAGTTCCTACAGCTAATGCAGCAATCCGTGCTCCATTTCCCACTCGTAGGTCGACTTCACCCTTGCTTAACTTTCTACTTCTTCTTAGTCCCTGTGGATTGGAACATAAGTGTGAGCCACAACCTGTATCTAATACCCAAGAAGTTGAATTAGCAAGTATACAGTCTATAACGAAAATACCTGAAGATGGAACGACTGTTCCGTTCTTCTGATCTTCCTTTAGCTTTGGACATTCTCTTTTGTAATGGCCTATTCCATCACAATAAAGACAGCTTGATGTGGACTTGTCCTGCTTTGATTTAGCATTGCCCTTGGACTTTCCACCTTTCTTGAATGGTCTCTTTCTAGCCTTGAGTAAATCTTTGGCTTCACAGTCCAGTACTATTTCAGCCTTTCTGACAAGGTGAATAAATTCTGCAACTGTTTCTTCTCTTGGTTCACTTAGGTATAGTTGCTTGAAGCGACCAAACCCACTGTGTAGTGAATTGAGCAAGACAGAGACTGCCATCCTTTCGCTTATTGGTGTTCCTAGTAGACTTAGGCGATCAAAATATGAACACATAAGATCCACATGGAACCTCAGTGGGACGCCTACCCTTTGTTTAGTGCGAAGGAGCTGAACATGTGTTTCTTGGACCTCCATCCTATAACACCTGTTGGGAGAACTAACCTTTAGACCAGACATTGATTCAATCAACTCATGGACGTTCAGGTCCCTGTCCTCCGTACTTCCACGACAGATATCCCTCAGATTCTTGATGAGCGTAAAAGGTTCATAGGCTACAAACCTTCTAGCCCAATCATCAGGGATATTGTTCAGCATGAGACTCATAACCTTTTTGAGATCCGCATCCCAGGCGTAAAATCTCTCAGGGGTCATGTCTCTGGCATAGTAGCTTGGCATGGGATGTGACAGTACATACTCAAGTCCATTGAGTTTGACTATTTCAACTAGCTTAGCTTCCCATTCAAGAAAATTTGTCAGGTTCAGCTTGACCATAAGCTCAGAACCCATGATGATGTTTTGATTGTTGTTTGCCATATTAAAACTACAATTGAAAAGAATAAACAAATAAATAACCATTCACAGTTTCTCTTAATAAACTTAAATTCTAGCATACATGCATAATTCAATGTTTATTAAGCATTTTATTCAAATTATGTGTTCCGGCAGGTGTGAATAAAATGATTCCAAGATCCTAAAATCATTGAAGAACTAAGCACAGTTTGTCGACTTAATCCTAGAACATCTTAGGTAAGCAAAAGCCTTTTGCTAATAGTCTAGAAACTATTCTTGGTTGATAGGTACGTCTAAGAACTTATTAGGTAAACCTATCGAATTTGCCACGACATAAAAGGACTCCTTACTTATATCGTTGAGTTTCACCAAAACTAACATGTACTCACAATTATTTGTGTACCTTGCCCCTTTAGGACCAATAAGTAACACCTCGCCGAGCGAAAACTATTACTAGATTGATGTAAAGGATATCCAAGCAAGTGTATATTTTGGCATGGCACCTTTTAACTCAATTTTTAAGTTTGGAACTTAAGGCTCTTACTATGTTGGTTAGATTTTAAGTGAACTAAAATCCTTAATCATGCAACATAATCAAGCTTTTGATCTCATGCATTTTAAGACATATTTAAAACAATAAATAACTTAAAACATGCATAAGATATTTGTGATCTAGTATGGCCCGACTTCATCTTGAAGCTTTGACTTCAAAGTCCGTCTTGAAAATCTCCGTGGGAGGCACCATTTTCTTCAAATAGGATAAGCTATAACTAATTACAACTATTTGATGGTTCGCAGACCATATTTGAATTGAAAAATAACTTTGGTACTTTAGACCAATTACATTCAAATTAATGGTACGCAGACCATATTTTCTATCCTATTTGGGCCATACTAGTCACTTCATAACCTGCAAAACAGTACATATACAATATATACCATTCACCCATTCATTATCATGAATGGCCCACATAGCTGGTTAGTAAAACACATTATGCATCACGTAAACATTTGCAGCAATTAATCAAGGGCACCAATAATCTACCAATTATTCAGTCCTTATTAATTCTAATCAAGTTGTTTTAACCTTAAGGATTTGTAGACCTAATCAAGAGTTTATGACTAAAAAGCGCTCCCACTTAAACCAATAAATTCATATGCTTTACCAATTTTAAACATAAAAATGTATTTCTAGTCTAACCGGAAACATACAAATTTAATTAAAATTTAAAGCTCATATAAATTTATAATTGAATCCAAAAAGTTTAATTTAATTTCAGTCGCATTTAAATTAATTCATGATTTTAATTTTAGTAAAATAATTAGAATAAATAACATTTATTATAATTATAATATTCAAAATTAAAATCCAAGAAAATAATTTAAATTATTAATTTTAAAATTAATTAAAATTACGTGAACTGAAATTTTCAAATTAAACATTCAAAACGATCTAATCGTAACGCAAACACCCTACGCGTAGCACGCCCATGGGCCGCACGCACACAGCCATTGCTGGCCATGTGCGCGCAGCCCATGCGCTCGTCGCATAGCTGCTGCATCCCTATCGCAAGCCTCCGCACGCATTGGTGCTCGCTGCGCGCGCCAGCGCTCATCGCACGCGGGCTATCGCTCGCAGTGCGCGCGCGACATCGCTCGCTGGGCGCGCGACATCGCTCGCTGGGCGCGCGAGCCACCGCTCGCTGGGCGCGCGACATCGCTCGCTGGGCGGGCGACATCGCTCGCTGTGCGCGCGAGCAATGCTAGGCGCAGCGCTCGTGGCACGCGAGCTTGCGCTCGCTGCGCGCGAGGCTGCGCGCTCTTGTGCGAGGCAGCGCGCGTTGTGGCGCAGCTCGCTTGCTGCCCACACGCGACTGCCTTGGCTCGCCCTACGCCCATGCCCATTCGTCCATTGGTCGTGGCACACGACACAAGGCAGGGCTGCTGCCTTGTGCTCGTGCACTACGCCCTTGCTCATTGCATTCGTGCCGCATGGGCGACGAGCTCCCTTGCTCGTCGTCGCATGCCCGCATTATACAACACCCCTTAAGGGTAACACGAAGCGTCCATTGCTTCGTGCGTGCAAGTTATATGAACGAATCGCATAAAAATTTAAAATTTATATTTAAAATTAATGACAAATTAATAAATAATATTAATTTCATAATTTTAGGGCGAAAAAATCGAAAATTTATTATCCAATTGATTTCCGATTGTTATGGATTCAAGTCTAGGTCATAAAAATTTAAAATTTATCGTAAATTTACAATTTTTATGGTGGTTTTTAATCATAGGTTTCTAATTAAATTACAATTAATTATGAAAATCAAATTAATTCTAAATTATTCTAATTTTCAACAAATTAATCATAATTACAAATTAGATTGCATAATTAACAAGACTAGGCATTCAAACTTGTTAAACATATGCAGTAGGTCAATCAAAAATTCAAGATTTATCAACAAGAATCGCAAATATTTAATTTAACATCTTAAATTTACGAAATTTTGCATTCGAAAAACTAAAACCTTCGAAAAGTCATAGTTAGGCTTCGATTTTGAGAATTCTGGGTTCGGCAGAAAAATTTTAGAATGCGTTTTACATGCGGAATTGACACAAAAATCACTCAATTCGGATGAGTAACGAAGAAACTGCCGAAAAACTGCGTACGTATAATTAAATAAACGCAATTTGCAATTAATTAACAATTACGAAAATTAATCACCCCTTTTAATTCTTGCAAATTTGTAATATTTAACCATGTTCATGCAATTTAGATTATGAAAATAATAAGGGGCTCGTGATACCACTGTTAGGTTATGATACATATGACAATTCAAAAATCATGCGGAAAAACCATAAACCCAGGAAAACATATTATTTACACATAATCATTTAGCATAGATTAGATGCATACTCTTTGTTGCGTGCCTTCCCTAGCTGCGCCCGAACCGAACAAGAACAAGTCTTTAGGACTCCAAGTGTCGTCCCTCCGTAGATAGTCCACAGCACGTCCGGATCCGCCTTAAGATTGACCAACTAGAATCGCCCTTAAGGTACTATTATTTTCGGCACTTTATAGGCAAATGTGTGACTGAATTTTTCTCTCAAAAACTCACTTTGAATACTTTGAAACTTGTGTTATAAATTGTGAGCCCTAGCCTCATATTTATAGCGGTATGGAAAGGGAATCGAAATCCTATTCAGATACAAATTAATTAAACCTAGAATCCTATAAGAACTCTAATTTAATTAATTTATCAAATAGAATTAGGAATTTAATCATTAACCGAACTCTGCATGTTTTAGGAAACGTGCACGAACACAAACACTTGCACACACACGCACGGCAGCCACGATGGGCCCCATGCGTGCGCGCGAGCAGCAGCCCACTCAGCACCCGCGCGCGCTGCGCGCTGTGCGCGCTGCGCGCTGCGCGCAGCCTGCTGGGCCTGGCCTTGCGCTGGGCCTGGCGTGGCTGTTTGTGCGGCGCGCTTGGCTTGCTGGGCGATAGCCTGGCTTCGTGCTGGGCCTCGTCCGGCAGGCCTCGTCCGATGCTTATTCGTACGATGCGCTTCCGATTAAATTTTCCGATTCCGGAATTCATTTCCGATACGAACAATATTTAATATTTCCGATTCCGGAATTAATTTCCGTTTCGAACAAATATTTAATATTTTCGTTTCCGGAATTATTTTTCGATTCCGGTAATATTTCCGATTCTGACAATATTTCCGTTTCCGGCAATATTTCCGATTCTGGCAATATTTCCATTTCCGATAATATTTTCCGACACGTACCATGTTTCCGTTTCCGGCAACATCTACGACTTGGATAATATTTATATTTCCGATACGATCCATATTTCCGTTTCCGGCAATATCATCGTTTCCGGAGTATTCATTCCTTGCCTGTGACGATCTTAGCTCCCACTGAAACCAAGATCCGTCGGTTCCGAATATTCATAGATGGAGTATTTAATGCTATTAAATACTTGATCCGTTTACGTACTATTTGTGTGACCCTACGGGTTCAGTCAAGAGTAAGTTGTGGATTAATATCATTAATTCCACTTGAACTAAAGCGGCCTCTAGCTAGGCATTCAGCTCACTTGATCTCACTGAATTATTAACTTGTTAATTAATACTGAACCGCATTTATTAGACTTAACATAGAATGCATACTTGGACCAAGGGCATTATTTCCTTCACTTGTCGTTGTCTCAAGGGCATTATTTCCTTCGCTTTGGTGGTGTTTAGGCTCCTTTGCCTGGCGTGGCTGTTTGTGCGGCGCGCTTGGCTTGCTGGGCGATGGCCTGGCTTCGTGCTGGGCCTCGTCCGGCAGGCCTCGTCCGATGCTTATTCGTACGATGCGCTTCCGATTAAATTTTCTGATTCCGGAATTCATTTCCGATACGAACAATATTTAATATTTCCGATTCCGGAATTAATTTCCGTTTCGAACAAATATTTAATATTTCCGTTTCCGGAATTATTTTCCGATTCCGGTAATATTTCCGATTCTGACAATATTTCCGTTTCCGGCAATATTTCCGATTTTGGCAATATTTCCATTTCCGATAATATTTTCCGACACGTACCATGTTTCCGTTTCCGGCAACATCTACGACTTGGATAATATTTATATTTCCGATACGATCCATATTTCCGTTTCCGGCAATATCATCGTTTCCGGAGTATTCATTCCTTGCCTGTGACGATCTTAGCTCCCACTGAAACCAAGATCCGTCGGTTCCGAATATTCATAGATGGAGTATTTAATGCTATTAAATACTTGATCCGTTTACGTACTATTTGTGTGACCCTACGGGTTCAGTCAAGAGTAACCTGTGGATTAATATCATTAATTCCACTTGAACTAAAGCGGCCTCTAGCTAGGCATTCAGCTCACTTGATCTCACTGAATTATTAACTTGTTAATTAATACTGAACCGCATTTATTAGACTTAACATAGAATGCATACTTGGACCAAGGGCATTATTTCCTTCAGTCTCCCACTTGTCCTTAGGGACAAGTGTGCATTTCCTAATTCCTTTGTCGCTCGATGCTTGCTCTTGAACATAAGGTAAGAGTTGTCATCCTTATTATGTCCAGAGGTGTTCCTCGGTTTCAGAGTTCAACTGATCAAATAAACAGATAATCATAGCCTATGATTCATCCGAGCACGGCCATGCATTTCACAGTTTCTAGCTCTCCGAGTGGCCTTGTACAACTTTTAAGCATCTCATCCCGATTTATGGGAGGACAATCCCAATCTTGCGATCTTGAGATTAGACTTCGTTTGATAGGTGATTACCTGAGCGTTGCCTTTATAGCCTCCTTTTACGGTGCGACGGTTGGTCAACGTCAAAGCAACCAGTTCTCAAACAAGTAATCTTCAAATCACTCAGGTATTGAGGATTTAGTGTCTAATAATTTAATGAAATTTACTTATGACAGACTTTCATCTCTTACAGTAAAGTTTCATAGGTCTCGTCCGATACTAGTCTTCCCAAAGTAAGTATCTATGCAAATGATTATGACATTGCCATGTCCACATAGTTCAAGAAACAGAACTACTAGTCATCTTGCATTCTAATCGTCTAACGTTTTCTATGCGTCCAATTTTATAGAAAACTCCGATTAGGGACCATTTTCAACCTTTGACATTCAAGTTCACTTGATAGACATTTCTTAGTCACAGGACTGGTCCTGACAGTCTATCTTGAATATATCGTCAAATTGAAGGGACTCATCATTTAATAAACCACAAATTAAATGGAAAAATGAATTCTTTTCATTTATTGTGAATGATTAACCAATAATGTTTTACAAAGATTTAAACTCTAAAACTTTAAAACATTAAACAGAGATATCAAAGCCATTCTCCAATATGCTTGATTCCCATAGCTGCAGTGTGCGAGTTGTGCTTCGCCTGCGGCAGAGGTTTAGTTAATGGATCTGATATGTTGTCATCAGTTCCAATTTTGCTTATCTCGACTTCTTTTCTTTCAACGAACTCTCGTAGAAGGTGAAATCTACGAAGTACATGCTTGACTCTCTGGTGGTGTCTAGGCTCTTTTGCCTGTGTAATAGCTCCGTTATTATCACAATACAGGGCTATTGGTCCTTTAATGGAGGGGACTACACCAAGTTCTCCTATGAACTTCCTTAGCCATATAGCTTCCTTTGCTGCTTCATGTGCAGCAATGTACTCCGCTTCAGTTGTAGAATCCGCAATGGTGCTTTGCTTAGCACGTTTCCAGCTTACTGCTCCTCCGTTGAGGCAGAAGACAAACCCAGACTGTGATCTGAAATCATCTTTGTCGGTTTGGAAACTTGCGTCCGTATAGCCTTTAACAATTAATTCATCATCTCCACCATAGACCAGGAAGTCATCTTTGCGCCTTTTCAGGTACTTCAGAATATTCTTGGCAGCAGTCCAATGCGCCTCTCCTGGGTCTGACTGGTATCTGCTCGTAGCACTGAGTGCGTACGCAACATCCGGGCGTGTACATATCATAGCATACATTATTGAACCAATCAATGATGCATATGGAATCCCATTCATTCGTCTACGCTCATCAAGTGTTTTTGGGCACTGAGTCTTGCTTAGAGTCATTCCATGAGACATGGGTAGGTAGCCTCGCTTGGAGTCCGCCATCTTGAACCTATCAAGCACCTTATTGATATAAGTGCTTTGACTAAGTCCAATCATCTTTTTAGATCTATCTCTGTAAATCTTGATGCCCAATATGTACTGTGCTTCTCCTAGATCCTTCATCGAAAAACATTTCCCAAGCCAAATCTTGACAGAGTTCAACATAGGAATGTCATTTCCGATAAGCAATATGTCGTCGACATATAATACTAGGAAAGCAATGTTGCTCCCACTGACCTTCTTGTATACACAAGATTCGTCCGCGTTCTTGATGAAACCAAAGTCACTGACTGCTTTATCAAAACGTATATTCCAGCTCCTGGATGCCTGCTTCAATCCGTAGATTGACTTCTTTAGCTTGCATACCTTTTTAGCATTCTTTGGATCCTCAAAACCTTCAGGCTGTGTCATAAACACAGTTTCTGTTAAAACGCCGTTTAAGAAAGCAGTTTTGACATCCATCTGCCATATTTCGTAATCGTAATATGCAGCGATTGCTAACATTATTCGAATAGACTTTAGCATTGCAACTGGTGAAAAGGTTTCATCGTAATCCACACAGTGGACTTGCCTGTAACCTTTTGCAACCAATCTAGCTTTGAAAACTTCAAGTTTCCCATCCTTGTCCTTTTTCAGTTTGAAAACCCATTTGCTTCCAATGGCTTGGTAGCCATCTGGCAAATCGACCAAATCCCATACTTGGTTTTCAGACATGGAGTCTAATTCAGATTGCATGGCTTCTTGCCATTGCTTGGAGCTAGGGCTCGTCATAGCTTGCTTGTAAGTCGCAGGTTCATCACTTTCAAGTAATAGAACGTCATAGCTCTCGTTCGTCAAAATACCTAAGTACCTTTCCGGTTGAGATCTATATCTTTGCGATCTACGCGGGGTAACATTTCTAGATTGACCATGAGTCTCACCAGATTCTTCTAAAGATCTCTGAGTTTCATCCTGAATGTCATCTTGAGCATTCTCTAGAGTTTGTTGTTCGACTCGAATTTCTTCGAGGTCTACTTTTCTCCCACTTGTCATTTTGGAAATGTGATCCTTCTCCAAAAAGACACCATCTCGAGCAACAAACACTTTGTTCTCAGATGTATTGTAGAAGTAATACCCCTTTGTTTCCTTTGGATAGCCCACAAGGATACATTTGTCAGATTTCGGATGAAGTTTGTCTGAAATTAATCGTTTGACGTATACTTCACATCCCCAAATCTTAAGAAAAGACACATTTGGAGGCTTTCCAAACCATAATTCGTATGGAGTCTTTTCGACAGCTTTAGACGGAGCTCTATTTATAGTGAGTGCAGCTGTATTTAGTGCATGTCCCCAAAATTCTAATGGAAGTTCGGCCTGACCCATCATTGACCTGACCATGTCTAGCAAGGTTCTGTTCCTCCGTTCTGACACACCGTTCCATTGTGGTGTTCCAGGAGGAGTCAATTCTGATAGAATTCCACATTCTTTCAGATGGTCATCAAATTCATAGCTCAGATATTCACCGCCTCTATCAGACCGCAGTGCCTTAATCTTCTTGCCTAATTGATTCTCTACTTCACTCTGAAATTCCTTGAATTTGTCAAAGGATTCAGACTTATGCTTCATTAGGTAGACATAACATACCTACTGAAGTCATCAGTGAAAGTGATAAAGTAGCTGAAACCACCTCTAGCATTTGTACTCATTGGTCCACATACATCTGTATGGATTAAACCCAATAGTTCATTTGCTCTTTCTCCAACTTTAGAGAAAGGTTGCTTTGTCATTTTGCCAAGTAAACATGATTCGCATTTACCATAATCCTCTAAGTCAAATGGTTCTAGAATTCCTTCTCTTTGAAGTCTTTCTAAGCGTTTCAAGTTTATATGGCCTAATCGACAATGCCACAGATAGGTGAGATCTGAATCATCCTTTTTGGCCTTTTTGGTATTTATGTTATATACTTGTTTGTCGTGATCTAATAAATAAAGTCCATTGACTAATCTAGCAGATCCATAAAACATCTCTTTAAAATAAAACGAACAACTATTGTCTTTTATTATAAAGGAAAATCCCTTAGCATCTAAGCAAGAAACTGAAATGATGTTTTTAGTAAGACTTGGAACATGGAAACATTCTTCCAGTTCCAAAACTAGCCCGGAGGGCAACGACAAATAGTAAGTTCCTACAGCTAATGCAGCAATCCGTGCTCCATTTCCCACTCGTAGGTCGACTTCACCCTTGCTTAACTTTCTACTTCTTCTTAGTCCCTGTGGATTGGAACATAAGTGTGAGCCACAACCTGTATCTAATACCCAAGAAGTTGAATTAGCAAGTATACAGTCTATAACGAAAATACCTGAAGATGGAACGACTGTTCCGTTCTTCTGATCTTCCTTTAGCTTCAAGCAATCTCTCTTCCAATGCCCCTTCTTCTTGCAGTAGAAGCATTCGGATTCAGAAGTGGGTTGACTGACCTTTCTCTTTGCAGATTTGGCGCCAGTTTGCTTAGCTGGGCTGGCTTTGTTGCCACCTTTCTTAGCATTCCTCTTCTTTCCAGATTTCTTGAACTTGCCCCCACGCACCATAAGCACATCCTGCTTATCACTTTTGAGCGTCTTTTCAGCGGTCTTCAGCATACCGTGAAGCTCAGTGAGCGTTTTGTCCAGACTATTCATACTGTAGTTCAGTTTGAACTGATCATACCCGCTATGAAAAGAATGGAGGATGGTGTCTATAGCCATTTCCTGAGAAAATTGCTGATCCAGCCGACTCATATTCTCAATGAGTCCAATCATTTTGAGAACATGTGGACTTACGGGCTCGCCTTTCTTAAGCTTGGTCTCAAGAATTTGCCTATGAGTCTCGAATCTTTCGACTCGAGCCAGATCTTGGAACATGTTCTTCAACTCACTGATGATTGTGAAAGCATCTGAGTTGATGAACGTTTTCTGCAGATCCGCACTCATGGTGGCGAGCATTAGACATTTCACATCCTTGTTGGCATCAATCCAACGATTGAGGGCTGCCTGAGTGACCCCGTCGCCTGCAGCTTCGGGCATCGCCTCATCTAGGACATACTCCTTTTCTTCCTGCATAAGAACTATTTGCAAGTTCCTTTGCCAGTCAAGGAAGTTTTTCCCGTTCAACTTCTCCTTTTCGAGAATTGATCGAATGTTGAATGAATTGTTGTTTGCCATATTAAAAACTACAATTGAAAAGAATAAACAAATAAATAACCATTCACAGTTTCTCTTAATAAACTTAAATTCTAGCATACATGCATAATTCAATGTTTATTAAGCATTTTATTCAAATTATGTGTTCCGGCAGGTGTGAATAAAATGATTCCAAGATCCTAAAATCATTGAAGAACTAAGCACAGTTTGTCGACTTAATCCTAGAACATCTTAGGTAAGCAAAAGCCTTTTGCTAATAGTCTAGAAACTATTCTTGGTTGATAGGTACGTCTAAGAACTTATTAGGTAAACCTATCGAATTTGCCACGACATAAAAGGACTCCTTACTTATATCGTTGAGTTTCACCAAAACTAACATGTACTCACAATTATTTGTGTACCTTGCCCCTTTAGGACCAATAAGTAACACCTCGCTGAGCGAAAACTATTACTAGATTGATGTAAAGGATATCCAAGCAAGTGTATATTTTGGCATGGCACCTTTTAACTCAATTTTTAAGTTTGGAACTTAAGGCTCTTACTATGTTGGTTAGATTTTAAGTGAACTAAAATCCTTAATCATGCAACATAATCAAGCTTTTGATCTCATGCATTTTAAGACATATTTAAAACAATAAATAACTTAAAACATGCATAAGATATTTGTGATCTAGTATGGCCCGACTTCATCTTGAAGCTTTGACTTCAAAGTCCGTCTTGAAAATCTCCGTGGGAGGCACCATTTTCTTCAAATAGGATAAGCTATAACTAATTACAACTATTTGATGGTTCGCAGACCATATTTGAATTGAAAAATAACTTTGGTACTTTAGACCAATTACATTCAAATTAATGGTACGCAGACCATATTTTCTATCCTATTTGGGCCATACTAGTCACTTCATAACCTGCAAAACAGTACATATACAATATATACCATTCACCCATTCATTATCATGAATGGCCCACATAGCTGGTTAGTAAAACACATTATGCATCACGTAAACATTTGCAGCAATTAATCAAGGGCACCAATAATCTACCAATTATTCAGTCCTTATTAATTCTAATCAAGTTGTTTTAACCTTAAGGATTTGTAGACCTAATCAAGAGTTTATGACTAAAAAGCGCTCCCACTTAAACCAATAAATTCATATGCTTTACCAATTTTAAACATAAAAATGTATTTCTAGTCTAACCGGAAACATACAAATTTAATTAAAATTTAAAGCTCATATAAATTTATAATTGAATCCAAAAAGTTTAATTTAATTTCAGTCGCATTTAAATTAATTCATGATTTTAATTTTAGTAAAATAATTAGAATAAATAACATTTATTATAATTATAATATTCAAAATTAAAATCCAAGAAAATAATTTAAATTATTAATTTTAAAATTAATTAAAATTACGTGAACTGAAATTTTCAAATTAAACATTCAAAACGATCTAATCGTAACGCAAACACCCTACGCGTAGCACGCCCATGGGCCGCACGCACACAGCCATTGCTGGCCATGTGCGCGCAGCCCATGCGCTCGTCGCATAGCTGCTGCATCCCTATCGCAAGCCTCCGCACGCATTGGTGCTCGCTGCGCGCGCCAGCGCTCATCGCACGCGGGCTATCGCTCGCAGTGCGCGCGCGACATCGCTCGCTGGGCGCGCGACATCGCTCGCTGGGCGCGCGACATCGCTCGCTGGGCGCGCGAGCCATCGCTCGCTGGGCGCGCGACATCGCTCGCTGGGCGCGCGACATCGCTCGCTGGGCGCGCGAGCCATCGGTCGCTGGGCGCGCGACATCGCTCGCTAGGGCGGGCGACATCGCTCGCTGTGCGCGCGAGCAATTCTAGGCGCAGCGCTCGTGGCACGCGAGCTTGCGCTCGCTGCGCGCGAGGCTGCGCGCTCTTGTGCGAGGCAGCGCGCGTTGTGGCGCAGCTCGCTTGCTGCCCACACGCGACTGCCTTGGCTCGCCCTACGCCCATGCCCATTCGTCCATTGGTCGTGGCACACGACACAAGGCAGGGCTGCTGCCTTGTGCTCGTGCACTACGCCCTTGCTCATTGCATTCGTGCCGCATGGGCGACGAGCTCCCTTGCTCGTCGTCGCATGCCCGCATTATACAACACCCCTTAATGGTAACACGAAGCGTCCATTGCTTCGTGCGTGCAAGTTATATGAACGAATCGCATAAAAATTTAAAATTTATATTTAAAATTAATGACAAATTAATAAATAATATTAATTTCATAATTTTAGGGCGAAAAAATCGAAAATTTATTATCCAATTGATTTCCGATTGTTATGGATTCAAGTCTAGGTCATAAAAATTTAAAATTTATCGTAAATTTACAATTTTTATGGTGGTTTTTAATCATAGGTTTCTAATTAAATTACAATTAATTATGAAAATCAAATTAATTCTAAATTATTCTAATTTTCAACAAATTAATCATAATTACAAATTAGATTGCATAATTAACAAGACTAGGCATTCAAACTTGTTAAACATATGCAGTAGGTCAATCAAAAATTCAAGATTTATCAACAAGAATCGCAAATATTTAATTTAACATCTTAAATTTACGAAATTTTGCATTCGAAAAACTAAAACCTTCGAAAAGTCATAGTTAGGCTTCGAATTTGAGAATTCTGAGTTCGGCAGAAAAAAACTACTTTTGTCAAAATTTTAGAATGCCTTTTACATGCGGAATTGACACAAAAATCACTCAATTCGGATGAGTAACGAAGAAACTGCCGAAAAACTGCGTACGTATAATTAAATAAACGCAATTTGCAATTAATTAACAATTACGAAAATTAATCACCCCTTTTAATTCTTGCAAATTTGTAATATTTAACCATGTTCATGCAATTTAGATTATGAAAATAATAAGTGGCTCGTGATACCACTGTTAGGTTATGATACATATGACAATTCATAAATCATGCGGAAAAACCATAAAGCCAGGAAAACATATTATTTACACATAATCATTTAGCATAGATTAGATGCATACTCTTTGTTGCGTGCCTTCCCTAGCTGCGCCCGAACCGAACAAGAACAAGTCTTTAGGACTCCAAGTGTCGTCCCTCCGTAGATAGTCCACAGCACGTCCGGATCCGCCTTAAGATTGACCAACTAGAATCGCCCTTAAGGTACTATTATTTTCGGCACTTTATAGGCAAATGTGTGACTGAATTTTTCTCTCAAAAACTCACTTTGAATACTTTGAAACTTGTGTTATAAATTGTGAGCCCTAGCCTCATATTTATAGCGGTATGGAAAGGGAATCGAAATCCTATTCAGATACAAATTAATTAAACCTAGAATCCTACAAGAACTCTAATTTAATTAATTTATCAAATAGAATTAGGAATTTAATCATTAACCGAACTCTGCATGTTTTAGGAAACGTGCACGAACACAAACACTTGCACACACACGCACGGCAGCCACGATGGGCCCCATGCGTGCGCGCGAGCAGCAGCCCACTCAGCGCCCGCGCGCGCTGCGCGCTGCGCGTGCTGTGCGCGCTGTGCGTGCTGTGCGCGCTGTGCGCGCTGTGCGCTGCGCGCAGCCTGCTGGGCCTGGCCTTGCGCTGGGCCTGGCGTGGCTGTTTGTGCGGCGCGCTTGGCTTGCTGGGCGATGGCCTGGCTTCGTGCTGGGCCTCGTCCGGCAGGCCTCGTCCGATGCTTATTCGTACGATGCGCTTCCGATTAAATTTTCCGATTCCGGAATTCATTTCCGATACGAACAATATTTAATATTTCCGATTCCGGAATTAATTTCCGTTTCGAACAAATATTTAATATTTCCGTTTCCGGAATTATTTTCCGATTCCGGTAATATTTCCGATTCTGACAATATTTCCGTTTCCGGCAATATTTCCGATTCTGGCAATATTTCCATTTCCGATAATATTTTCCGACACGTACCATGTTTCCGTTTCCGGCAACATCTACGACTTGGATAATATTTATATTTCCGATACGATCCATATTTCCGTTTCCGGCAATATCATCGTTTCCGGAGTATTCATTCCTTGCCTGTGACGATCTTAGCTCCCACTGAAACCAAGATCCGTCGGTTCCGAATATTCATAGATGGAGTATTTAATGCTATTAAATACTTGATCCGTTTACGTACTATTTGTGTGACCCTACGGGTTCAGTCAAGAGTAAGCTGTGGATTAATATCATTAATTCCACTTGAACTAAAGCGGCCTCTAGCTAGACATTCAGCTCACTTGATCTCACTGAATTATTAACTTGTTAATTAATACTGAACCGCATTTATTAGACTTAACATAGAATGCATACTTGGACCAAGGGCATTATTTCCTTCACTCGGCGTGGGCCGCAAGGCCTGCGCGCGGGCGTGCGGTGCTTGTGCGCCACTTGTGTGTGTTACTCGGAATCCTAAGGCTACCGGGATTCGTAATATGATTAAATCTGATCCTAATAGATAAAGTTTGTTTAATTAGAGTCCTAGTAGGATTATAATTAAATAGATTTGTATTCTAATAGGATTATAATTTCTTTCCATAAACTCTATAAATAGGTGCCTAGGGACACATATTTACATCGAGAATTGAAGTATTCAAAGGTAAGATTTTCAAGCAAAAATCAGCCACAAACACTTGCCTATTAGCCGAAAATCCTAGTACCTTAAGGGCGATTCTAGTTGGTCAAGCTTAAGGCGGATCCAGACGTGATGTGGACTATCTACGGAGGGACGACACTTGGAGTCCTAAAGACTTATTCTTGTTCGGTTCGGGCGCAGCTAGGGAGGGCACGCTACAAAGTGTATGCATCTGAATTATGCTAAATGATTATGTGTAAATAATATGTTTCCTGGCTTTATGGTTTTTCCGCACGATTTATGTTTATTCATATGTATTATAACCTAACAGTGGTATCACGAGCCTCTTATTATTTTCATAATCTAAATTGCATGAACATGGTTAAATTTTACAAATTTGCAAAGAATTAAAGGGGTGATTAATTTTCGTAATTAATTGCAAATTGCGTTTATTTAATTATATGTACGCAGTTTTTCGGCAGTTTCTTCGTTACTCATCCAAATCGAGTGATTTTTGTGTCAATTCCGCATGTAAAAGGTATTCTAAAATTTTGACAAAAATAGGGTTTTTTGGCCGAACCCAGAATTCCCAAATTCGAAGCCTAACTATGACTTTTCGGAGGTTTTAGTTTTTCGAACGCAAAAGTTTGTAAATTTAAGATGTTAAATTAAGTATTTGCGATTATTGTTGATAAATCTTGAGTTTTTTATTGACCTACAATATATGTTTAACAATTATGAATGCCTAGACTTGTTAATTATACAACCTAATTTGTAATTATGATTAATTTGTTGAAATTCGAATAATTTAGAATTGATTTGTTTTTCATAATTAATTAATAATTTAATTAGGTATCCATGATTAAAATCCACCATAAAAATTGTTAATTTATGTTAAATTTTAAATTTTTATGACCTAAATTTGAATCCATGTTAATCGGAAATTAATTGATTAATAAATTTTCGATTTTTTGCCCTAAAATTATGAAATTAATATGATTTATTAATTTTTCATTAATTTTGAATTAAAAATTTTAAATTTTTATATAACACGCCCATAAATCTTGCACGCACAAAGCAATGGACGCTACGTGTTACCCTTAAGGGGTGTTGTATAGTGCGGGCATGCGACGACGAGCAAGGGAGCTCGTCGCCCGTGCGGTACAATGCAACGAGCAAGGGCCATGGTGCAGGAGCACAAGGCAGCACACTGCCTTGTGTCGAGTGCCGTGTGCAGCGTGGGCGAGTAGGCAAGGGCGATGGGCCAAGGCACAAGCCAGCGAGCAGACGCGTGTGGGCAGCAAGCGTGTTGCGCCACAACGCGCGCTGCCGCGCCCAGCGAAGCAAGCAGGCGCGACGAGTGAGCGGGCTGCGCGCAGCGTGGCTTGTGCTTGTTGCGTTGCGTGTGGCCTGCTTGCGTGGTGCTGTACGATCGGTCGAGGGGCGTTAAGCCTCGTGCACTCGACGGGGCTTGGGCGCAAGCCCAAGTGCTCGTCGTGTTACGATTGAGTCGTTTTGAATTTTAATTTGAAATTTTCAGTTCGGAAATAATTTTAATTAATTTTAATAATTTAAATTGTTTTCTCGGATTTTAATTTTGAATACTATAATTATTATAAATTTTATTTATACTAATTATTTTACTAAAATTAAACCTTGAATTAATTTAAATTCATTTATTTCAACTGAAAAATAAATTAAATGAAATGGATTCAATTATAAATTTATATGAGCTTTAAATTTTAATTAAATTTGTATGTTTCCGGTTAGACTAGAAATACATTTTTATGTTTAAAATTAGTAAAGCATATGAATTTATTGGTTTAAGTGGGAGCAATTTTAGTCATAAACTCTTGATTAGGTCTACAAATCCTTTAAGGTTAAACAACTTGATTAGAATTAATAAGGACTGAGTAATTGGTTAGATTATTGGTGCCCTTGATTAATTGCTGCAAATATTTATGTGATGCATACAATGTGTTTTTACTAACCAATTATGTGGGCCATTCATGATAATGAATGGGTGAATGGTATATATTGTATATGTACTGTTTTGCAGGTTATGAAGTGACTAGTATGGCCCAAATAGGATAGAAAATATGGTCTGCGTACCATTAATTTGAATGTAATTGGTCTAAAGCACCAAATTTGTTTTTCAATTCAAATATGGTCTGCGTACCATCAAATAGTTGTAATTAGTTTAATTATAGCTTATCCTATTTGAAGAAAATGGCGCCTCCCACGGTGAAATTCAAGACGAAGTTTCCAAATCCATTTTCAAGACGGACTTTGAAGTTGAAGCTTCAAGATGAAGTCGGGCCATACTAGATCACAGTTATCTTATGTATTCTTTAAGTTATTTATTGCTTTTAAATATGTCTTAAATATGCATGAGATTGTGGCTTGATTATGTTGCATGATTAAGGATTTTAGTTCACTTAAAATCTAACCAACATAGTAAGAGCCTTAAGTTCCAAACTTAAAAATTGAGTTAAAAGGTGCCATGCCAAAATAACACTTACTTGGATATCCTTTACATCGATCTTAGTAATAGTTTTCCGCCATAGCGAGGTGTTACTTATCGATACTAAAGGGGTAAGGTACACAAATAATTGTGAGTACATGTTAGTTTTGGTGAAACTCAACGATATAAGTAAGGAGTCCTTTTATGTCGTGGCAAAATCGATAGGTTTACCTAATAAGTTCTTAGACGTACCTATCAACCAAGAATAGTTTCTAGACTATTAGCAAAAGGCTTTTGCTTACCTAAAAGATTTTAGAATTGAGTCTAAATACATAATGTGCTTAATTCTTCAATGGGTTTTAGGATCTTGGAATCATTTTATTCACACCTGCCGGAACACATAACTTGAAAAAAATTCTTAATGAACATTAAATTTTGCATGTATGCTAGAATTTAAGTTGATTAAGAGAAGCTGTGAATGATTATTTATTTGTTTATTCTTTTTCAATTGTATTTTAACTATGGCAAACAACAATCAAAACATCATCATGGGTTCTGAGCTTATGGTCAAGCTGAACCTAACAAATTTTCTTGAATGGGAAGCTAAGCTAGTTGAAATAGTCAGACTCAATGGACTTGAATGTACTATTACATCCCATGCCAAGCTACTATGCCAGAGACATGACCCCTGAAAGATTTGCCGCCTAGGATGCGGATCTCAAAAAGGTTATGAGTCTCATGCTGAACAATATCCCTGATGAATGGGCTAAAAGGTTTGTAGCTTACGAACCTTTTACGCTCATCAAGAATCTGAGGGATATCTGTCGTGGAAGCACAGAGGACAGGGACCTGAACGTCCATGAGTTGATTGAATCAATGTCTGGTCTAAAGGTTAGTTCTCCCAACAGGTGTTATAGGATGGAAGTCCAAGAAACACATGTTCAGCTCCTTCGCACCAAACAAAGGGTAGGTGTCCCACTAAGGTTCCATGTGGATCTTATGCTTTCATATTTTGATCGCCTAAGTCTGCTAGGAACACCAATAAGCGAAAGGATGGCAGTTTCTATCTTGCTCAATTCACTGCACAGTGGGTTTGGTCGCTTCAAGAAACTATACCTAAGTGAACCAAGAGAAGAAACAGTTGCAGAATTTGTTCACCTTGTCGGAAAGGCTGAGATAATACTGGACTATGAAGCCAAAGATTTACTCAAGGCTAAAGGGAGACCGTTCAAGAAAGGTGGAAAGTCCAAAGGCAATGCTAAATCAAAGCAGGACAAGTCCACACCAAGCTGTCTTTATTGTGATGGAATAGGCCATTACAAAAGAGAATGTCCAAAGCTAAAGGAAGATCAGAAGAACGGAACAATCGTTCCATCTTCAGGTATTTTCGTTATAGACTGTATACTTGCTAATTCAACTTCTTGGGTATTAGATACAGGTTGTGGCTCACACTTATGTTCCAATTCACAGGGATTAAGAAGAAGTAGAAAGTTAAGCAAGGGTGAAGTCGACCTACGAGTGGGAAATGGAGCACGGATTGCTGCATTAGCTGTAGAAACTTATTATTTGTTGTTGCCCTTTGGGCTTTTGGAACTGGAAGAGTGTTTCCATGTTCCAAGTCTTACTAAAAACATCATTTCTGTTTCTTGCTTAGATGCTAAGGGATTTTCCTTTTTAATAAAAGACAATAGTTGTTCGTTTTATTTTAAAGAGATGTTTTATGGATCTGGTAGATTAGTCAATGGAATTTATTTATTAGATCACGACAAACAAATTTAACACATAAATACCAAAAAGGCCAAAAAGGATGATTCAGATCTCACCTATCTGTGGCATTGTCGATTAGGCCATATTAACTTGAAACGCATGGAAAGACTTCAAAAGGAAAGAATTCTAGAATCATTTGACTTAGAGGATTATGGTAAGTGCGAATCATATTTACTTGGCAAAATGACAAGCAACCTTTCTCTAAAGTTGGAGAAAGAGCAACTGAACTATTGGGTTTAATCCATACAGATGTATATGGACCAATGAGTACAAATGCTAGGGGTGGTTTCAGCTACTTTATCACTTTCACTGATGACTTCAGTAGATATGGTTATGTCTACCTAATGAAGCATAAGTCTGAATCCTTTGACAAATTCAAGGAATTTCAGAGTGAAGTAGAGAATCAATTAGGCAAGAAGATTAAGGCACTGCGGTCTGATAGAGGTGGTGAATATCTGAGCTATGAATTTGATGACCATCTGAAAGAATGTGGAATTCTATCAGAATTGACTCCTCCTGGAACACCTCAATGGAATGGTGTGTCGGAACGGAGGAACAGAACCTTGCTAGACATGGTTAGATCAATGATGGGTCAGGCCGAACTTCCAATAGAATTTTGGGGACATGCACTAAATACAGCCGCACTCACTATAAATAGAGCTCCGTCTAAAGCTGTTGAAAAGACTCCATATGAGTTATGGTTTGGAAAGCCTCCAAAAGTGTCTTTTCTTAAGATTTGGGGATGTGAAGTATACGTCAAACAATTAATTTCAGACAAACTTCATCCGAAATCTGACAAATGTATCCTTGTGGGCTATCCAAAGGAAACAAAGGGGTATTACTTCTACAATACATCTGAGAACAAGGTTTTTGTTGCTCGAGATGATATCTTTTTGGAAAAGGATCACATTTCCAAAATGACAAGTGGGAGAAAAGTAGACCTCGAAGAAATTCGAGTCGAACAACAAACTCTAGAGAATGCTCAAGATGACATTCAGGTGGAAACTCGGAGATCTTTAGAAGTTTCTGGTGAGAATCATGGACAATCTAGAGATGTAACCCCGCGTAGATCGCAGAGATATAGATCTTAACCGGAAAGGTACTTAGGTATTTTGACAAACGAGAGCTATGGCGTTCTATTACTTGAAAGTGATGAACCTGCGACCTACAAGCAAGCTATGACGAGCCCTAGCTCCAAGCAATGGCATGAAGCCATGCAATCTGAATTAGACTCCATGTCTGAAAACCAAGTTTGGGATTTGGTCGATTAGCCAGATGGCTACCAAGCCATTGGAAGCAAATGGGTTTTCAAACTGAAAAAGGACAAGGATGGAAAACTTGAAGTTTTCAAAGCTAGATTGGTTGCAAAAGGTTACAGGCAAGTCCACGGTGTGGATTACGATGAAACCTTTTCACCAGTTGCAATGCTAAAGTCTATTCGGATAATGTTAGCAATCGCTGCATATTACGATTACGAAATATGGCAGATGGATGTCAAAACCGCTTTCTTAAACGACATTTTAACAGAAACTGTGTTTATGACACAGCCTGAGGGTTTTGAGGATCCAAAGAATGCTAAAAAGGTATGCAAGCTAAAGAAATCAATCTACGGATTGAAGCAGGCATCCAGGAGATGGAATATACGTTTTGATGAAGCAGTCAGTGACTTTGGTTTCATCAAGAACGCAGACGAATCTTGTGTATACAAGAAAGTCAGTGGGAGCAAAATTGCTTTTCTAGTATTATATGTCGACGACATATTGCTTATCGGAAATGACATTCCTATGTTGAACTCTGTCAAGATTTGGCTTGGGAAATGTTTTTTGATGAAGGATCTAGGAGAAGCACAGTACATATTGGGCATCAAGATTTACAGAGATAGATCTAAAAGGATGATTGGACTTAGTCAAAGCACTTATATCAATAAGGTGCTTGATAGGTTCAAGATGGCAGACTCCAAGCGAAGCTACCTACCCATGTCTCTTGGAATGACTCTAAGAAAGACTCAGTGCCCAAAAACACTTGATGAGCGTAGACGAATGAATGGGATTCCATATGCATCATTGATTGGTTCAATAATGTATGCTATGATATGTACACGCCCGGATGTTGCGTACGCACTCAGTGCTACGAGTAGATACCAGTCAGACCCAGGAGAGGCACATTGGACTGCTGGCAAGAATATTCTGATCGAAGTACCTGAAAAGGCACAAAGATGACTTCCTGGTCTATGGTGGAGATGATGAATTAATTGTTAAAGGCTATACGGATGCAAGTTTCCAAACCGACAAAGATGATTTCAGATCACAGTCTGGGTTTGTCTTCTGCCTCAACGGAGGTGCAGTAAGCTGGAAAAGTGCTAAGCAAAGCACAATTGCGGATTCTACAACTGAAGCGGAGTACATTGCTGCACATGAAGCAGCAAAGGAAGCTATATGGCTAAGGAAGTTCATAGCTGAACTTGGTGTAGTCCCCTCCATTAAAGGACCAATAGCTCTGTATTCTGATAATAACGGAGCTATTGCACAGGCAAAGGAGCCTAGACACCACCAAAGAGTCAAGCATGTACTTCGTAGATTTCACCTTCTACGAGAGTTCGTTGAAAAGTCGAGATAAGCAAGATTGGAACTGATGACAACATATCAGATCCATTGACTAAACCTCTACCGCAGGCGAAGCACAACTCGCACACTACAGCTATGGGAATCAAGCATATTGGAGAATGGCTTTGATGTCCTTGTTTAATGTTTTAAAGTTTTAGAGTTTAATACTTTGTAAAACATTATTGGTTAATCATTCACAATAAATGAATAGAATTCATTTTCCATTTAATTTATGGTTTATTAAATAATGAGTCCCTTCAATTTGACGAAATATTCAAGATAGACTGTCAGGACCAGTCCTGTGACTAAGAAATGTCTATCAAGTGAACTTGAATGTCAAAAGTTGAAAATGGTCCCTGGTCGGAGTTTTCTATAAAGATGGACGCATAGAAAACGTTAGACGACTAGAATACAAGATGACTAGTAGTTTTGTTTCTTGAACTATGTGGACATGGCAATGTCGTAATCATTTGCATAGATAGTTACTTTGGGAAGACTAGTATCGGACAGACCTATGAAACTTTACCGTAAGAGATGAAAATCTGTCATAAGTAAATTTCATTAAAATTATTAGACACTAAATCCTCAATACCTGAGTGATTTGAGATTACTTGTTTGAGAACTGGTTACTTTGACGTTGACCAACCGTCGCACCGTAAAAGGAGGCTATAAAGGCAACGCTCAGGTAATCACCTATCAAACGAAGTCTAATCTCAAGATCGCAAGATTGGGATTGTCCTCCCATAAATCGGGATGAGATGCTTAAAAGTTGTACAAGGCCACTCGGAGAGCTAGAAACTGTAAATTGCATGGCCGTGCTCAGATGAATCATAGGTTATGATTATCTGTTTATTTGATCAGTTGAACTCTGAAACCGAGAAACACCTCTGGACATAATAAGGATGACAACTCTTACCTTATGTTCAAGAGCAAGCATCGAGCGACAAAGGAATTAGGAAATACACACTTGTCCCTAAGGACAAGTGGGAGACTGAAGGAAATAATTCCCTTGGTCCAAGTATGCATATAATGTTAAGTCTAATAAATGCGGTTCAGTATTAATTAACAAGTTAATAATTCAGTGAGATCAAGTGAGCTGAATGCCTAGCTAGAGGCCGCTTCAGTTCAAGTGGAATTAATTATATTAATCCACAGCTTACTCTTGACTGAACCCGTAGGGTCACACAAATAGTACGTAAACGGATCAAGTATTTAATAGAATTAAATACTCCATCTATGGATATTCGGAATCGACGGATCTTGGTTTCAGTGGGAGCTGAGATCGTCAAAGGCAAGAAATGAATACTCCGGAAACGATGATATTGCCAGAAACGGAAATATGGATCGTATCGGAAATATAAATATTATCCAAGTCGTAGATGTTGCCGGAAACTGAAACATGGTACGTATCGGAAAATATTATTGGAAACGGAAATATTGTCGGAATCGGAAATATTGCCGGAAACGGAAATATTGTCAGAATCGGAAATATTATCGAAATCGGAAAATAATTCCGGAAACGGAAATATTGAATATTTGTTCGAAACGGAAATTAATTCCGGAATTGGAAATATTAAATATTGTTCGTATCGGAAATGAATTCCGGAATCGAGAATTTAATCGGAAGCATATCGTACGAATTAGAATCGGACGAGGCCTGCCAGACGAAGGCCCAACACGAAGCCGGGCCACCGCCCAGCAAGCCAAGCGCAACAACCACACGCCAAAGCAACGACCAGGCCCAGCGCAAAAGCCAGGCCCAGCCGAAGCTTGGGCGCGTGCACGGATAAGGCTGCGATAGTGGGCCTTGCGCTGTGCGCTCGGCGTGGGCCGCAAGGCCTGAGCGCGGGCGTGCGGTGCTTGTGCGCCACTCATGTGTGTTACTCGGAATCCTAAGGCTACCGGGATTCGTAATATGATTAAATCTAATCCTAATAGATAAAGTTTGTTTAATTAGAGTCCTAGTAGGATTATAATTAAATAGATTTGTATTCTAATAGGATTATAATTCCTTTCCATAAACTCTATAAATAGGTGCCTAGGGACACATATTTACATCGAGAATTGAAGTATTCAAAGGTAAGATTTTCAAGCAAAAATCAGCCACAAACACTTGCCTATTAGTCGAAAATCCTAGTACCTTAAGGGCGATTCTAGTTGGTCAAGCTTAAGGCGGATCCGGACGTGTTGTGGACTATCTACGGAGGGACGACACTTGGAGTCCTAAAGACTTGTTCTTGTTCGGTTCGGGCGCAGCTAGGTAGGGCACGCTACAAAGTGTATGCATCTGAATTATGCTAAATGATTATTTGTAAATAATATGTTTCCTGGCTTTATGGTTTTTCCGCATGATTTATGTTTATTCATATGTATCATAACCTAACACTAAGAACTTATTAGGTAAACCTATCGATTTTGCCACGACATAAAAGGACTCCTTACTTTAGGATCAATAAGTAACACCTCGCTGAGCGTAATCTATTACTAGATTGATGTAAAGGTTATCCAAGTAAGTGTTATTTTGGCATGGCACCTTTTAACTCAATTTTTAAGTTTGGAACTTAAGGCTCTTACTATGTTGGTTAAATTTTAAGTGAACTAAAATCCTTAATCATGCAACATAATCAAGCTTCGATCTCATTCATATATAAGACATATTTAAAAGCAATAAATAACTTAAAGCATGCATAAGATAAATGTGATCTAGTATGGCCCGACTTCATCTTGAAGCTTCAACTTCAAAGTCCGTCTTGAAAATGGATGGAAACTTCGTCTTGAATTTCACCGTGGGAGGCTCCATTTTCTTCAAACAGGATCAACTATAATTAAACTAATTACAACTATTTGATGGTACGCAGACCATTTTTGAATTGAAAAACAAACTTGGTGCATTAGACCAATTACATTCAAATTAATGGTACGCAGACCATATTTTCTATCCTATTTGGGTCATACTAGTCACTTCATAACCTGCAAAACAGTACATATAGAATATATATACCATTCACCCATTCATTATCATGAATGACCCACATAATTGGTTAGTAAAAACACATTGTATGCATCACATAAACATTTGCAGCAATTAATCAAGGACACCAATAATCTACCAATTATTCAGTCCTTATTAATTCTAATCAAGTTGTTTAACCTTAAAGGATTTGTAGACCTAATCAAGAGTTTATGACTAAAATTGCTCCCACTTAAACCAATAAATTCATATGATTTACTAATTTTAAACATAAAAATGTATTTCTAGTCTAACCGGAAACATACAAATTTAATTAAAATTTAAAGCTCATATAAATTTATAATTGAATCCATTTTATTTAATTTATTTTTCAGTTGAATTAAATGAATTTAAATTAATTCAAGGTTTAATCTTAGTAAAATAATTAGTATAAATAAAATTTATAATAATTATAATATTCAAAATTAAAATCCGAGAAAACAATTTAAATTATTAATTTTAAAATTAATTAAAATTATTTCCGAACTGAAAATCTGAAATTAAAATTCAAAACGATTCAATCGTAACACGACGAGCACTTGGGCTTGCGCCCAAGCCCTATCATGCGCACGACCAATCGCTGGCCCATGGCACATCGCAGCAGCAGCCACGCGCAAACGCAGCAAGCCAAGCCACGCTTGCGCGCAGCCTGCTTGCCCGCAAGCATCGCAGCAGCTACGGAAGGAGCGCTCGCTCGCTCACGCGCAAGCAAGCCCTCGAGGCATCGCATGTTGGTGCGCTGAGCAGCGATCGCTGGGGGACCCGGTTCTCGCCCTCGCGCGTGCGCCTCTCCATGTGCCACGCCATCGCCCTTCGCCCATCGCCCATAGCACACAGCACACACGCACAGGCTCCCTTGCCTCGTGCGCGCGCCATGCGCTAGGTTGCTCGCTGCATTCGTACCGCACGGGCGACGAGCTCCCTTGCTCGTCGTCGCGTGCCCGCACTATACAACACCCTTTAAGGGTAACACGTAGCTTCCTTTGCTTTGTGCGTGCAACATTTATGAGCGTTTTCATAAAAATTTAAAATTTTTAATTTAAAATTAACGACAAATTAATAAATCATATTAATTTCATAATTTTAGGGCGAAAAATCGAAAATTTATTAATTACTTAATTTCCGATTAACATGGATTCAAATTTAGGTCATAAAAATTTTAAATTTAACATAAATTAACAATTTTTATGGTGGATTTTAATCATGGATACCTAATTAAATTATTAATTAATTATGAAAAACAAATCAATTCTAAATTATTCGAATTTCAACAAATTAATCATAATTAAAAATTAGGTTGTATAATTAACAAGTCTAGGCATTCATAATTGTTAAACATATACGGTAAGTCAATCAAAAATTCAAGAGTTATCAACAAGAATCGCAAATATTCAATTTAACATCTTAAATTTACAAACTTTTGCGTTCGAAAAACTTAAACCTCCGAAAAGTCATAGTTAGGCTTCGAATTTGGGAATTCTGGGTTCGGTCGAAAAATACTACTTTTGTCAAAATTTTAGAATGCCTTTTACATGCAAAATTGACACAAAAATCACTCGATTTGGTTGAGTAACGAATATTCTGCCGAAAAACTGCGTACATATAATTAAATAAACGCAATTTGCAATTAAGTACGAAAACTAATCACCCCTTTAATTCCTTGCAAATTTGTAAAAATTAACCATGTTCATGCAATTTAGATTATGAAAATAATAAGAGGCTCGTGATACCACTGTAACACCCCGACAATTCCCTTTTTCTAAAACAACCCTTTTATAAATATAACTATAGAGAATTATCAAAGTATTATCGCCCGTGTGAAAGCGTAACGGCTTATTCAGAATTTTGCAGCGGAAAACATAAAACTAACCTTTAGGTTCATAAATAATCGATTACATATTAAGTCCAAAACCAATTAACGGAAATAAGGAAATACGAATAGTACGACAACTTTCAAATCCAAGTTAACAAACCAAATCACTTAATAAAACAAATATAACTACAAGCTCTCTAATCCCGATCCCAATGATGCATCATCTTCAAACCTGTAGATGGGAAACGCTTATTGATCCTTAGAGACTGCTCACCAAAGTTGGGTCATCACAGGATCAATAAGGCATAGCCATGATCAACACACACAAACAAAGCACGTAATCAGCAAAGCTGAGTACTACATACTAAAACAATAATAATCCTAACATGATACTATTAACGAACAACCCTAACATGATACTAATGAACATAAACAAGGGCAGACAAAACATGATAATTTGACGACCATACTTGACTAGACTAGGCTAGACTTACAACAATAATATTATTTTAGTTGGAATAGACAATGGACCGAGTTAACCGTCCGACAGCCTTCACTAAGGAAGACGAGGTACGGGCGCGACTCCGTAACCTCAGAGACCTGCGATATCAAGGAACATTTGAATAAAAATAGGACACGGTGATCAATCCGGTCCGAGATAAAGGCCATGGGCTACCACCATGAACCCCAACTCCTCCTGTTTGTCCGTCACTTTAGACGTGCATAGTCTAAAGCTATTGCTACTCAGTTTCACTTTACATGATTTACAAATTGAGACTCTGTTATGACTCAACAATCACATAAGGCATATAATCCACATTCGTTCACAATTGTTTTTATCTTGGAATTAAGTACGTGATCATAAAGGCATCAATCAAGACTCATTCCAATTTACCCAACCTTTCCTTTAACCATGATCAACCCTGTATATGGGTATAAAGTTTCAACTTACTAAACAAGGTCCTCGGCCCTCATAAAGTAGTGAAAAGCTAAAAAGGGAACAACAATCAACTGATCTGAATCAACATATACAAAGTAATCTAGTGTTCCCAATCAAACATGTTTGCATAAATCATCCATACTAACATGTTATAATTCTCTTAATGCAATATAGGTTCAATACGTCCATCCAACAGTATTAAACATGCAATTTCAACCTGACTAAGTTCGTCGATAATATCAACATCACCTAGTTCAACAATAATATCAACATAGCCAAGTTCAACAACAAATTCAACATGGTTTCAACAATTAGCACACATTCCAAGCACACAGGTATGTACGTACCTTGTGTAAACAAACTGATAGGCCACTTTAACACTTTCAAAAGTCGCCTAAAGAGAATTCTCCGCCTAAAACAACCAACAAGGATTCCCAATCAACTTCTAATCGCTCACAGCTATAATAACACATTCTAACTACATCCTAAACATATTTAGAACTTTTCTCCAATAACAAAACTTGAATATTTGATTTCCTAGTATAACGATTATTGAATTAATTATTGAAATTCGTTGAAAACTCTTTGCAAACATCGTACTTTAAATTTTCAGCAATATAACTAATTTCAAACTACTCCCAAAACTTTGAAATCATAAAAACAATAACCTTAATAACTTATAATCATCCTACCATGATTTAAAATCATTAAAACCTTAAAAATTCATACTTTAATAATTAAAACCATTATTTCAATCAAATTGCATAATCTGAAAATTAAATTATTAATTACGCAAAACTTAAAATCTAAAATTCATCATTAATTTGTAAAAACTATAATTTAATTCAAGTAAAACATGAATTATATTAATAAAACGTAATTAAAACATTAATTAGTTTTAAGGGTTTAAGAATTAACCAAGAGAGAGAGAATGAGTTTGCCGACGGGAAAGGGGCGGCGGCAGCAGGCAGGGAGGTGCGGCAACAGGATCTGGAAGGGCCACGAAGGCTAGACACCGCAGCTGTGGCGCCGGTGGGTGGTGATTGTGCTGGTTGCGTGCGAAAGGAGAAAGGGGAGAAGGAGCCGATGGTCGGTGCAGCAGCGTGACAGCAGGTGTGCGACTGCTGTGAGGACGGCGGCGGTAGGGGTTGCAGCGACACCGATGGAGTGGTGGCTGCGCAATAACAGAAACGTGAGTGAGGAGGAGGAAAGCAAAGTAATCATGAGAAGGAGAACGAAACATAAAGAAAAGAACGAAATAGAAAAGAAGAGGAAGGAGAGGGGGTTACCAGCGAGGGACGATGGTGGTCGTCGGTGGCTGGTGGCGGCATGGGCAACTACAATGGAGGCTTGAGTGTTTTTTTTTTCTTTCACGTGAAGGTTGAAGGAGAGAGAAGGGTTTTGTTTTCCTTGTTTTATTTTTCACGTGAAGTTGGAAAGTAAAGAGAATTATGGGTAATTTTGTTTGGGTTTATTTATTGGGCTTTGCAAACTTGGGCTAGGATTGGAATTGATGTTGTTTGAATCCAAAACCGGTTAGGATTGTTTTTGAAATTCAATCGCGTTTTCGCAATCCAAATTCTTTTCAACATAGAATTCTAAAATTATTTTAGATTGCATAAATCGTTAAAAATATTCAAAATGTAATAAAATAAATATACTTTAATTATATATTTATTTCTAAAATTCGTAAATTCTTATTTAAATATATTAACTATACGTTAAAATATATTAATAACATTTATAAATTTACGGGGGATTACAATCTACCCCTCTTAAAAGAAGTTTCGTCCCGAAACTTGACACTGAAATTCACACCTTTTTCAAAAGTTTTCAACTTATTCATACTAAAGAAGTACTTGTGCCACTCATGTGCACTTTTTTGCCAACTTAAAGTTGTTTGTGTTACTCATGAACACACTTTTCTTATGCAGATAATCTAATTACTTGCATAAACATGTATAAGTTGCTAAAAATAAGCATAAAATGCATAAAAATACCATAAAAATAGGTAAAAAGCGCGAATTTCTATCGCATTCTACCCCCTTAAAGAAAACGAGTTACGCCCTCGTAACTCATCTCAGGGAATAACTTTGGATATTTCCACTTCAACGAATTCAGTCCCCAATACAATATTTTCACTCAAAACATTCCAGCAAATGGACTTCTACACTTTTTCCACACAACGCCTCAACATGTGACATCGTAATGCTCGCATGGTAACTATTGATGCACGAAAATTCAATCAAATCTAAATGATCTCCCAACTTCTCTTTAAAGTCAATAGTACATGCTCTCAACATATCTCCCCTGGTTTGGTTAGTGCTCTCAGGCTAACCATCGGTTGCAGGGCGGAAAGCAGTATCATTTTCAATGTTGTCTCCAAGATTCAACTGGACCCTTTTCCTAAAATTTTAAACTTTTATGGTCGATAAGGATCTTACTTGTTTCCCTGAAAAGGTTATGTCTCCAAATATTCACAGATAACACAATAGCAGCTAGCTCTAGTTCATTCGTAGGGTATAAGGTTTCAATTGACACGACAACAGGTGCGGAGGTCAAACATTCCTTTAAAATCTGGAAAGCTTCTTCACATTTCTCACTCCACTTGAATTTGGTTTCCTTTTCAACAAGTTGGTCACTGGTTTTGCTTTCTTCGAAAAGTCTTTCACAACCTCCTATAATAGTCATCTAGGCTTAGAAAACTTCAAATATCGGACACGTTCTTTGGAGTAGGTCACTCACTCACAGCTTGAATCTTAGCAGGATCTACAGAAACTCCTTCTGTTCAACTTTCCTTGTTACTGAACCTCATTACGCTTTTCATGGGTGTATAACTTGTGGGCTTAACTCTTAGCTCTTACACCAATTCATGTATTCTTTTCATCTTTTCCAGACAACAAATGATTCTAACGATCCTGGACCACTCAAATCTTCTCTTAAATTTATTCCCTTACGTAACATAGTTCTCAATCAATTTAGTCCTTCACTTTTCCGTCGGTGTCACTTATACACATATGACTTCAAGATTTGTATACTTCATTTAATAAAACTAGATTCTTTCTAAGCGTCTCCAAGTAATCCTCAAGTGTTTGTCATGCTCCTCATTCCTTGAATAAATCAGGATATCATCAATAACATAATAACGAACTTAATTCGGAATTCGTGTAAAATCTTATTCATCAAACCATAATTATGGCAGGTGCATTGGTTAACCCAAAAGACATTACTCTAAACCCATAATGACAATAACGAATCCTAACGAGGTCTTAGGCCCTTATCAGCTATTCTCAATTGGTGGTACTTCAAACACAAATCAGTCTTCGAGAACACACTCGCCCAATTCAATTGGTCCAATATGTCATCTATCCTAGGCAAGGGATACTTGTTCTTGGTGGTGTTTATCTCCCTAAAATCGATGCATAATTCCATACTCTTATCTTTCTCCTTAACAAACAACACAGGAGCTCCCCACGGTGACGCACTAGGCCTAATATATTCCTTGACCAAACAACTCTTGCAACTTTGTTTTAATTAGCTCATTTCAGGAGGTGTCATGCTATACGGTGTTTCAGATATAGGCGTCGTTTAAGGATTTAACTCTATAATGAACTCAAGGGCTCTAGCAGGTGACATACTTGCAATTTCACTCGTAGACACACCAATGAATCCATTCGCAAGGGAACATACTCGATTTTCACTCCAACTTCTTTACTCACCTCTAACACACTACAGAAAAATAGTTCACACTCCCTATTCATCAATTTCCTCACTTGCATTACAGAAATAACTAAAGGTTCTTGGACTCCTCAAAACGTCTATATGAGGTCTACCTTCCAATAGGGTTCCTTAAAATTACTTTCTGAATTTCACAGTCTACCTCAGCCTTGTACAAACTTAGTTAATCCATCCCCGGACTTACATCTAGGTCCCTAAAATTAAACTTTTGTCAAATCAGAAGGGAGAACGCAATCTTTTGTCTTCAAAGGCAGGTACTTAAATAATCTTATACACCTTATGGTTACACTAGTAGACATAATAAAAGGTAAATCAATCATTCAAAATCTACTAACTTCAGACTCTTAGTAATAGATGACAAAACGAAAGAATAAGTTGCTCCCGAATCAAATAATGTTTTAACTAGCACGGAGTTAATAGAAAAAGTACCATGAACTACGTCTGCAGAACGTTCAGCTTCATTTCTATTCATCAAGAACGGCTTGCTCAGAGCCTTATTCTGGTTGTTGTTATCATTTGCAGGCTTATTATAGTTCTCTTGATTGTTTTGTGCCCCTCCAGGCTTTGAATTTTGACCTCCAGACTGGTTAAACCTCACTTGGTTCCCACCTCCATTACTATTTTGTTCCTTTCTGTGCTTAGTGAAGCACTCAAACTCTCTATGCCCCCTTTTCTGACAATAGTTGCAGGTCATTAATCCCCCTTTGCAGTTTCTACCAGTATTGTTGTTACTGCACATCTTACAGTGATGCACTTTCTCAGATTGGTTCCTATTGTGTGCCCCTGATTGTTCCTTCCTTGAAAATATTAATTTCCATTCCCATTCCTATTCTCATTCATATTCTCTTGAAATTCCCTTGGTTTTCCCCAGCATTAAACTCTTTTCTTTTCTCCCCAACAACATTTTTCTTGTCCCTTTTTGGACTACATGCCATAAATATGAGCAGATCTCCCATACACAATATCTAAAGACATAAAGGTTTCCCCACCTAATCCTAAGGTGGTCATGCTATAAGTCTGCATAGTATTCAGCAATGGTCATGCTCCCCATACTAAGGTTTATGAATTCCTAAGATTTTTGCTTTCTCATAAAAGGTAGGGTAAAACTTTCCCCCTAAGGCAGTAACAATTGAATCCTAATTAAATATCTCAGCAGCGCTAAGCCTAGCTCCAAGTACATGACAACTTGACCCACTCTCATGTTCTCAAGACAGTTCACAGCCCCAAACAATTTCTCAAACTCTCTAACCCAGTTCCCTAGGAAGGTAGGGTCAGCTAGCCCCTTAAAGTATGATGGCTTAACTTTGACTAACCTTTCAAACATGTCCCTAGCAGAATCAGGATGCTCAGTTCTCTCTTGGGTCAGCTTTTCCGCCAAGAGGCGAATAGCAACAACTAAGTCATTATTGTTGGTCATTTCATAACACGACCTGAAGTTAATATACTCTATCTTAGGTTCTAAACACTACTTACACGTCATTCTATATCAAGCAATATTTGATTTGACCATAGAGATCGCCTCAATAAACAATATTCACATAAAATCATTTACGAAGGTGCAACAATCATTTACGAAGGTGCAATAATCATTGCAAAATAATCCTCCTCAATCATTCGTGAACGATATTCACATAAAGGACATTCGATCGAGGGAAAACAAATCAAATTCAATCATCACAAATAATAATAATAATAATAATAATAATAATAATAATAATAATAATAATAATAATAATAATAATAATAATAATAATAATAATAATAATAATAATAATAATAATAATAATAATAATAATAATAAAAGAAATTATTCCTCTTCGCGTGCCCAAACTAAATCATTGACCACTTGGATAATTAAATATTTAACTTTAATTCCTCAAAACAAACTTGTATTCCTCAAAAGAAACTTTTATTCCTCAAAAGAATATTAATAACAATTCTAAACCATAATAACGTACTTGTCCCAAAATAAAATAAAAGCGCTATGCAATAAATTTAAACTACCGTTGGGCGACTTGTCCCACATTATTCCCAACATAAATAAATAATGAAACAATCTTAGAGGGAAACATTATCAATCTTGTTCTTTGATTCCTAATAGCTTTCTGGAGTAAAAGGGCTCGTATTTAAATTCATCATCATCCTCGATATTAAAATATTAGGCTAGTTTTCTCTGCCTTGTGGATCTTCGTAGTCTCTGAGTCATCCTCCTCTGGCTTAGTACGTATCACTACATTATAAATATCATCTCTAGTATGCCCTCTAGCACGGTCAAACTCACGAAGGGCTTCCTCATCCCTATCAGGGTCTCATGTTCTTAATATATGACGCATTGTGCGTTCAAAGCTGGTGTAACTATTAATGTCAGACTCATAATCCATTTCATTCTCATGATCACTTAGTACAATTGAGTTGCTCTTGAATCCTAGCAAGATATTTACATCTAAACACTACTTTCTCACAAAAATATCAGTGGTCTCTATATCGATCTTTCTCGAGAGATCCTATGTTGGTGTACTTGGAAAGAAATATTTTATTCCTAAAATGAACAATTCCAGGTCTCACTAATGACTTCCCAACCAAATCATAATCAAACATCGATAACACAATAGGTTTGGTGGAAGCAAACAATTTCTATTATGCACATATAATTGCAACATTTAAACAATAAACACATGCACGTACATAACAATTAATTTCTTATGCTAGAATTAACTAGCTACTAATGCACATGTAATTCTATCTTATATGCCCTTCTTAATTATACTTCCCATCTCTCGTAAACTAAAACATTAAAGTAATCTAAATAATAAAATAAAACGAGAATAATGATAGGAAAATAAGAAAATAAAATAATAAATAAACAAAAATATAAAATTAATAAAATAAAATAAATTAAGAAAATTAGTAGCGAATAAAATCGTAAATGAAGTTATTAATTCGAAATAAAGAATTTATATTTCCTAAAACAAAGACTTATAACCTCTTAAAGCAACTAAAAATTTCGAACTTCTTTAAAAATTGTACCAATTTTTTTGAATCATAAATAATAAGAAAAATAAAAATTTCGAAACTAATAAATAAGTTAATGTTATATACTTGCAAACAAGATAAAAGGAATCCGGCCCCCCCAAAAAAAAGTACCATTTTTTTTTAACACTATAATGCGTAGGAGCTCGATTTTAAGAAATGTATTTTAAATACTAGATAGTTAGATGCCTAAAATTTATTAAAGTAAAACCTTAGCTTCTAGATACCACTTTGTAACACCCCGACAATTCCCTTTTTCTAAAACAACCCTTTTATAAATATAACTATAGAGAATTATCAAAGTATTATCGCCCGTGTGAAAACATAACGGCTTATTCAGAATTTTGCAGCGGAAAACATAAAACTAACCTTTAGGTTCATAAATAATCGATTACATATTAAGTCCAAAACCAATTAACGGAAATAAGGAAATACGAATAGTACGACAACTTTCAAATCCAAGTTAACAAACCAAATCACTTAATAAAACAAATATAACTACAAGCTCTCTAATCCCGATCCCAATGATGCATCATCTTCAAACCTGTAGATGGGCAACGCTTATTGATCCTTAGAGACTGCTCACCAAAGTTGGGTCATCACAGGATCAATAAGGCATAGCCATGATCAACACACACAAACAAAGCACGTAATCAGCAAAGCTGAGTACTACATACTAAAACAATAATAATCCTAACATGATACTATTAACGAACAACCCTAACATGATACTAATGAACATAAACAAGGGCAGACAAAACATGATAATTTGACGACCATACTTGACTAGACTAGGCTAGACTTACAACAATAATATTATTTTAGTTGGAATAGACAATGGACCGAGTTGACCGTCCGACAGCCTTCACTAAGGAAGACGAGGTACGGGCGCGACTCCGTAACCTCAGAGACCTGCGATATCAAGGAACATTTGAATAAAAATAGGACACGGTGATCAATCCGGTCCGAGATAAAGGCCATGGGCTACCACCATGAACCCCAACTCCTGTTTGTCCGTCACTTTAGACGTGCACAGTCTAAAGCTATTGCTACTCAGTTTCACTTTACATGATTTACAAATTGAGACTCTGTTATGACTCAACAATCACATAAGGCATATAATCCACATTCGTTCACAATTGTTTTTATCTTGGAATTAAGTACGTGATCATAAAGGCATCAATCAAGACTCATTCCAATTTACCCAACCTTTCCTTTAACCATGATCAACCCTGTATATGGGTATAAAGTTTCAACTTACTAAACAAGGTCCTCGACCCTCATAAAGTAGTGAAAAGCTAAAAAGGGAACAACAATCAACTGATCTGAATCAACATATACAAAGTAATCTAGTGTTCCCAATCAAACATGTTTGCATAAATCATCCATACTAACATGTTATAATTCTCTTAATGCAATATAGGTTCAATACGTCCATCCAACAGTATTAAACATGCAATTTCAACCTGACTAAGTTCGTCGATAATATCAACATCACCTAGTTCAACAATAATATCAACATAGCCAAGTTCAACAACAAATTCAACATGGTTTCAACAATTAGCACACATTCCAAGCACACAGGTATGTACGTACCTTGTGTAAACAAACTGATAGGCCACTTTAACACTTTCAAAAGTCGCCTAAAGAGAATTCTCCGCCTAAAACAACCAACAAGGATTCCCAATCAACTTCTAATCGCTCACAGCTATAATAACACATTCTAACTACATCCTAAACATATTTAGAACTTTTCTCCAATAACAAAACTTGAATATTTGAATTCCTAGTATAACGATTATTGAATTAATTATTGAAATTCGTTGAAAACTCTTTGCAAACATCATACTTTAAATTTTCAGCAATATAACTAATTTCAAACTACTCCCAAAACTTTGAAATCATAAAAACAATAACCTTAATAACTTATAATCATCCTACCATGATTTAAAATCATTAAAACCTTAAAAATTCATACTTTAATAATTAAAACCATTATTTCAATCAAATTGCATAATCTGAAAATTAAATTATTAATTACGCAAAACTTAAAATCTAAAATTCATCATTAATTTGTAAAAACTATAATTTAATTCAAGTAAAACATGAATTATATTGATAAAACGTAATTAAAACATTAATTAGTTTTAAGGGTTTAAGAATTAACCAAGAGAGAGAGAATGAGTTTGCCTACGGGAAAGGGGCGGCGGCAGCAGGCAGGGAGGTGCGGCAACAGGATCTGGAAGGGCCACGAAGGCTAGACACCGCAGCTGTGGCGCCGGTGGGTGGTGATTGTGCTGGTTGCGTGCGAAAGGAGAAAGGGGAGAAGGAGCCGATGGTCGGTGCAGCAGCGTGACAGCAGGTGTCAACTGCTGTGAGGACGGCGGCGGTAGGGGTTGCAGCGACACCGATGGAGTGGTGGCTGCGCAATAACAGAAACGTGAGTGACGAGGAGGAAAGCGAAGTAATCATGAGAAGGAGAACGAAACAGAAAGAAAAGAACGAAATAGAAAAGAAGAGGAAGGAGAGGGGGTTACCAGCGAGGGACGACGGTGGTCGTCGGTGGCTGGTGGCGGCGTGGGCAACTACAATGGAGGCTTGAGTGTTTTTTTTTCTTTCACGTGAAGGTTGAAGGAGAGAGAAGGGTTTTGTTTTCCTTGTTTTATTTTTCACGTGAAGTTGGAAAGTAAAGAGAATTATGGGTAATTTTGTTTGGGTTTATTTATTGGGATTTGCAAACTTGGGCTAGGATTGGAATTGATGTTGTTTGAATCCAAAACCGGTTAGGATTGTTTTTGAAATTCAATCGCGTTTTCGCAATCCAAATTCTTTTCGACATAGAATTCTAAAATTATTTTAGATTGCATAAATCGTTAAAAATATTCAAAATGTAATAAAATAAATATACTTTAATTATATATTTATTTCTTAAATTCGTAAATTCTTATTTAAATATATTAACTATACGTTAAAATATATTAATAACATTTATAAATTTACGGGGGATTACAACCACTGTTAGGTTATGATACATATGAATAAACATAAATCATGCGGAAAAACCATAAAGCCAGGAAACATATTATTTACACATAATCATTTAGCATAATTCAGATGCATACACTTTGTAGCGTGCTCTCCCTAGCTGCGCCCGAACCGAACAAGAACAAGTCTTTAGGACTCCAAGTGTCGTCCCTCCGTAGATAGTCCACAGCACGTTTGGATCCGCCTTAAGCTTGACCAACTAGAATCGCCCTTAAGGTACTATAAATTTCGGCTAATAGGGCAAGTGTTTGTGGCTGATTTTTGCTTGAAAATCTTACCTTTGAATACTTCAATTGTCGTCCCTAGGCACCTATTTATAGAGTTATGGAAAAGAACTTGGAATCCTATTAGGATACTAATTTATTTAATTAGAATCTTATTAAAACTCTATTAAACAAATTCTATCTTTATTAGGATTAGGATTTAATCATAGAACAAATTCCATTAGCTTTAGGATTTGTATTGAAACACAAACGTTGCACGAGCATGAGCATCGCACAAACCCGCGCAAGCCTTGCGGCCCACACGAGCTGGCGCTGCTCGCAGCCTACGAGCATCAGCCCGCGCGCGCGTGTGCCATGCCTTGCTGGGCCTGGCGCGGTTTGGCAGCGTGTGTTTGGGCGCTCGGCTTGCTGGGCGTAGGCCTGGCTTCGTGCTGGGCCTTCGTCTAGCAAGTCTCGTCCGATGCTAATTCGTACGACGCGCTTCCGATTAAATTCCCGATTCCGGAATTCATTTCCGATACGAACAATATTTAATATTTCCGACTCCGGAATTAATTTCCGTTTCGAACAAATATTTAATATTTCCGTTTCCGGAATTATTTTCCGATTCCGATAATATTTTCGATTCTGACAATATTTCCGTTTCCGGTAATATTTCCGATTCCAGCAATATTTCCATTTCCGATAATATTTTCCGATACGTACCATGTTTCCGTTTCCGGCAACATCTACGACTTGGATAATATTTATATTTCCGATACGATCCATATTTCCGTTTCTGGCAATATCATCGTTTCCGGAGTATTCATTTTTTGCCTTTGACGATCTCAGCTCCCACTGAAACCAAGATCCGTCGATTTTGAATATCCATAGATGGAGTATTTAATTCCATTAAATACTTGATCCGTTTACGTACTATTTGTGTGACCCTACGGGTTCAGTCAAGAGTAAGCTGTGGGTTAATATCATTAATTCCACTTGAACTGAAGCGGCCTCTAGCTAGGCATTCAGCTCACTTGATCTCACTGAATTATTAACTTGTTAATTAATACTGAACCGCATTTATTAGACTTAACATTAAATGCATACTTGGACCAAGGGCATTATTTCCTTCATTTTTGTAAACACCTTAATTTATCTACATCTTCCTTAACCTTTCATATCACCATCAAGAGCTTTTATGTTCGGCTTATTTTGACTTATTTCATCCAAAATAAATTCAGATATATAAGTTCATACAAAATAACCTTTCTCAAAAAAATAGTGTTTACACAAAATAAGAGTTTGTTTATTTCAACTTGTTTTTAATTTAATTAAATAAGTCAATTAAGTACGAAAATAATTTTTCAAACAACTTAACACAAAATTAAGTTTTTGTTTTTAGAAAAAATAAGTTTAGACAAAATTTATTTCTTTATTTAAATAATTTAGGTTTGTTCTATTCACTTATTTGAAATTGTATGAACTTATTTAAGTTATAACTTGTATTTGGTTAGCCTTCGTCTTTCCTAAACTTATCTTATTTAAATTTATTTGAACTTACTATCTATAAATAAGGAGAACAAAATAGGCCCTAACTAGTTTCAGTCAAAATTAGACGAACCAAGCTAAGACTATTTTTTTTCTTTAGTATAAATAGATTTATACAAATTAAGTTCAGAAAAAATAAGTTAATACAATTTCATATAAGGTCAACTAAATTATAGTGTGTTCTACTCACCTAATTTTCACTTACACGAATTTAAGTGAGCATATATGAATTTATCAAGACTTATTATAGTTACAAATTATACTTGAGTAACCCTTATTTTTCCTGAAATCAGGTGGACCAAACAGTTGCTAACTCTAAACAAAATAAGTTTATTTTTTCTAATAAAATATGTTCATATTACAAATAAGTTTAGAAAATCAAATTAGATAATAATGCTAATAGGGATGTCAATGGGGCGGGGCGGATGCGGATGTAGGTCCCTCCATCCCCATCCCCACCTAAAGTTTTCATCCCCATCCCCGCCCCATCACCCATGGCGGGTACAAAATTCATCCCCATCCCCGCCCCAACGGGTGTAAGCTAAAATCCATCCCCGCCCCACCACCCAACTGGTTATCCATCCCCATCTTATCCCCGCTTCATACCCGCGCTAATACCCGCCTAATTTTTCTTATTTAGCAAACATTTGCCATATATACGGAGTAATGAAAGTTAACTATTGAAAAAATACATTATGACTAAAGTTAACATATATAATCGAAAATAATACTCGTCATAACAAAAAAATTCAAACAAAAAACTTAGTCTCACCTAAATTCATATTATCACCTAAAGATGCAAATAGATCCAAACTCACCCATCACTCATGGCTGGTATGAAGCGGGGCGAGTGGGGATGGGGCGGGGCGGGCGGGGATGGGGCGGGTTCAACACAAAATTCACACCCGCCCCATCACCCATGGCGGGTACGATTTTTATACCCATCCCCGCCCCATCACCCGCCAAACCTACCTCCATCCCCGCCTAATTGGGGCGGATGCGAGGCGGGTCTCCCGCAGAACTCGCCCCACTGACATCCCTAAACGCTAACACAAAATTAAATAGGTAGTAAGTTGAATAGAACTAACCTTATTTTAATGGAAGTTGTATCACTTTTGTTGTTTAAATGAAAAATTATTACGGAGTATTATTTATGAATTTTAATTATTTGTAATTTGAGAAAGGATTTTGGATTTTTTTTTTTTTTTTAAAATAAAGAAGTAGTACATATTATAATTCATTAACAAAATTTCAACCAAAAGTTAGATGATTTTGTCATCCTCTATTCCATTGAAAAAAACACCAATTCTTTTTATTTTTTGCATTTAATAATAAAACTTAAAACTTGCCTTATTTTTTTTTTCGATAATAAATAAAATTTTATTACAACTTACCTTATTATTTTTACCATTTTTTTTAACCGCCCACAAAAATTCCTTGATTCCAAAGAATTATACCAAACGGACACTTTTTGAATTTCCAAATACATTTTGATAAGGCACCATGTTTATTTCCTAAAATAAAAACGGTTATATTTTATGTAGGAAGTTTCTGCAAAATAAATATTTGGCGGAAAAACAACGATAAATAGAAAACCCAGCGTTGTTAGCCTTCCCATTTATTCTTTCTCTCTCCATTCCTGTCTATTTGCTCGTCGTCAAAGATTGTAAGATCTATCTTTATCCGGCGATCAATCCCTAATTTGGTGAGTATTTCTTCAATTGATCATCAATTCTAAACTGGGTTAATCTTATTTTTCCAAAACTTTCATCAGAATTTCCCCAATTTGAGTTGTGATGATTGATTAACTTACTTGTTCTTCATCTATCTTGAATTAATTCGACATTTCGGGCACAAGAATTCATATATTCTGAATTGTTTGGTTACTAATTCATGCACTACTTTTGGTACCTTTTAAATCCATTATTAATTAGGTGAGCTTTATGGCAGAATTGATTTTAATTTCTAAATGTTGTTCATGTTTTCGTATTTATTTATAAAAAGTTAGTGTTGCCTGTTGTTTTGTTGTAGCTGAAGGAGAAGAAGAAGCAGATCTTTCTCCCGACAACAGCTGAGGGTGGACATAATTGTGCTGAAGAGGAACTACTACGAGAGAAGCAAGTAAAGCGTTTGTATGTTGATACCTTTTCCTCCCTCTTATTTCTTTGTTTATTTTTATTACTGGTTTCCTTTGCAAGGCCAAAAACGATGGTGGAGTTAAAGCTATCATTTTTCAATCTCCGTATTAGAGAGTTAGTCTTTGATAATCCTAATTCCGTATTGGGATGCTAGGATTAACCTACAATATGACATTAAACAAGCTTTTGATAATCCGAACTCCCTATTAGAGAGCTAGGCACTTCTATTTAAGCATTATGCATGACTTAAACCCTAGCTCATTAGAATCATAGTTAACCAATGGTATACAAAAATTCGTGGAATATCCTCACAATGACTTTTATAGCAACCTGAACATCCTTGCTAGTCTTGGCTGACAGTGTCTGAAGCAGTTGTTTCGATTTTTATGGGCTACTTTGAAGAATTGTTATCTTAAAGTCACAAGTGATAAAAGAACTTTGAATCACTAAGTAGATTTCGAAACCCCTTCGTTTCTCTAGTATCAATTTGCATCACTCTATTTAATTCTTCTATGGTGTTCCCTGGATCAATCAAGATTTCTCTCTATCTTTTTTCTTTAATTATTGGCAGTTTTCTAAGAGTTCCTTTTTTGTAAAAATTGAATAATTTAGCATTTCATTTTCATGATCTTTGGCATGATTAGAGGAAATTCCAATTATTCAAGGTTTATTTGCTATTGTTAGTCCGACTTTGTTGTTCAAACTACTTCGTAGGTTCTATGTTCTTCCAGAAGTTTTATCAAATCAATTAAATTCATTTTTTTTTTCTTAAGTTCTAAAGTATGTTCTTCCAGAATTTTGATCAAATCAATTAAATTAGTTTGTTCCAGTTAATTTTTTTTTTTGTTTAATTGGCTTACGTGCCTTTGGAGTCCTTATCCTTGACCTATTGCATCATTTCTACTTTACATTGAGATGCCAACTAGGTTTAAAGAGAGCCGGGCACACATTAATTTGTTTTTTTTTGTTTCCTTCAATTGATCATCAATTATCAACTGGGTTGTTCTAATTTCCCCCATTTTTCATCAGAATTTCCCCAGTTTGGGTTTTGATGATGGATTAACTTGTTCTTCATCTATGTTAAATTGTTTCGATCCATCATTATCAGCTTCATTTTTCTTGTAATTTTTTTTTGGACTCATAGTTACGAAATTAGTGTTTCGAACTTCAACAATTTATGCACCAATTACCATTTTTTAAGACGTTTTTAACCCACGAAACTGTAATATAACTTAAATTTTTCTGGGTATGTTTGGTTTCGATGATTTGCATCTCACCTGATTTTGTGAGATTTTTGTTAAATTTGCAGGTTATTTACTCGGTTGCTGATTATAATTATCCGCCACAATCAAAGTTCTCAACTTTTATTTTGAATTATTGATGTTATTTTCATGGTAAGAGCTATATTATATTTGACAGTTAGTATTTATGTTCAATCTGCAATATCGTGCGATGATTTTTGCTTATATTTTTATGATTATAATCAGATATTAAATATATGAACGTGATTTAATTAAAAGAGATATGTGGAATGGGCTTATAAAATAACGCATGAATAACCAAATAATGATATGTAGAATTTTCTGGGAAATATGATGTGACTATGTGAGTAGAAAACGGCGAAAAATGTGTAGATGCTTTTAAGCTTTTTTGCTGGGCTGATGTGTTATCATTGAAATTATATGGGGTTCTTTTTGAAGCTGGGGACATAGCTTAATTCACAATTTATAGTTCAAGGGATGTATTGAAAGATTATATATGCATTTTGGAGGATACTTATGCTCATATAGAACCTAGTTATTTTGGTGAAAGTATGTTTTGAACACCTAAGGCTATGGAATTCATTAGTGTGGATTATTGATGACAAGCATGGTCCACTTTGTCTATCATATGATGAATAGAATATTTGTCACTGGCTTGTGAATAGACCTAACTTAAATTTTAACTCGTGTATTCAGTTCGGCAATTGATTTTGATTATTCCTTTAGTTATACTTTTTGTATTACTATGCAATGCTATTCTTTGAAATTATTGATACATGTTTATCTTGCATGTCAAAAAGATTAAATTTAGGGTTTCGTGTTAGTTATGACGTGACTCTCTTGTTGAACCGTTAAATGTCAAAAATCAATTAATTCTTCGTTTTGGGCTATGTTACTCAGACTCAGGTAGGGTGTCGGACACGGGTATGGAACTATGCATAAACAGTTAAATCTATTGGTTAAATTTCCCCTATCATTAAATGTTGCTTCTTGAGTTACAAATTTTGACAGCTTTTTCTGTCTTACAGTTATAGGAATCATCTTCTATTTTCCAAACATGAATGAAAGAGATTTGTTGTGTAGCAGCCAACGGGTTCTTGATTTTACAAATGGACAACAAGATCAAAATCATCTCCATTCCGAGCCCTGCATCCTTCTGGGAAGCACATCTAATTTCCCACGGTCACATATAAATCAGGTGCTGCCTCCATCTGGCAGTGTGAACAACTTCGATCTCCACCATATACCTGAGCATGTTGGTAGACCAGCTTTTTATGGGATGTCACAGTATAATCAGCCTAACCACCCTGCAGCAAATCATCCTAACTTCTTTAACGGGCACTTGGACCTTGCATCTGGGGCTAGGGTGTTTCCAGTTCCACTTAACCATGGATTTGTGGACCATTTACCATCTTCAAGCAACTATGGAGGCAATGTGGGTCCTTTTAATAATGATCATGGAAGGTGCAATTTGTCAGCAGAAGGTGTTAGGGAGTTATGTAAGAGGAAAAGTTCAGAGGGCATCCCAGGGAATGTTCAGCATTTTGGTGCTTCTGCAGGACCTAGTAGTTCTTCAGCTGCTCCTATGACTGGCAGTCATTATGATTCTGGGTCTGCTTCTATTGAATCATCACTTCCCTTGCCAGATTACAGAGGTAATGGCTCTTCCCCAACAATGGAGGTAGTATCAGGAGCAAGACATAGATCTGGTGCTGTTGGGGCTCATATGGATTCGGTTATGGTGCATAACTATAATAGTTTTATGCTTCAAGGAAATTACGGGGGACAATCCTTTCAGCCATCGAGTTCCTCATGGTTGGACCAACAGTCAATTAGTAATACAATTAGTAGTGCTGGGGGTTTAACGTGGAGTGGTCCTCCCATGGTGCCTTATTTTCAAGGTAATATTTTCATTTTTTGTGATTTGTCTCTTTTATCATGATATCTCACAAAGAGAAGAGGCACCCACGATTTATGATTTTCTTTCCAAAAACTATTGATTTTTCAGAGAGAATTCTGTTTTTATTTTATATTTTGAATGTTCAGAAGGTGTGTGCTTTTGAGTTGTTGCAAATTTAGTTATGTAGTTAAATTGTGATGATGTTGGGTAATCAGAATTTTGTTTGTATGTCCATCTAGGGAGCAATATTCATGGAGGTTCACCTGAGTTGGGAAATGGTAACCATGGCCCTGCAAATTTCTTGCACTCACCACCCGTTGTTCAACAACACCACAATCTACATCCACCACAGAATATTCAAGGTGTGAGAGGGTATGGTGCCGCTTGCTATCCTCCTTTTCTAGCTGCTCCAAGTAGAGTTCCACCAAGTGATGGAATGCATCATGATCTTTTGTCTATATCTCAAGAAAGCGCAGAACCAACAAATCGGCCAACAGGCATTAGAATATATCGCTCCCAAGGAAGAAGCCTTGTGCACGATGTAGCTTCCAGACGCCGTGATCTTCCTCGCTTCAGGACTCTGCCAGTAGATGTATGTCACTCTCCGTACTCTCACTGTTTTATTGCTTTGGGCTTGAATAGGTGTAGCAGAATTACATAACTTGGGTCGTGAGTTGAAACAGCTGCTTAAAAATACTACTTGTGTACACTTCTGATTGAAATCCAATGTAGATATCTGCTTTTATGTAGGATGCTAAAAGTCTGCTTTTACTTTATAATTACTCCTTTATTGCTCTGGGCATGAATAGGTAAAGGCAATTTAACATTATCTGGGTCTTCATTAGTTAAAGTAATACTAAAATGCTACATGAAGTTCAATTTAGATAAAAGCCTTTTTTTATTTTATTTAAATGTTAAATCTCTGCTTCACTGCGTGTAGAGGGTTGCGATTTTGGAATTCCCAAACTTTTATGAAGTAGACTATGACGTTGAGAGCATCATTGATCATCATAGGGATATGCGTTTGGACATCGACAACATGTCCTATGAGGTGAGTTATGAACTGAGAAATTAATTTCTAATTACTACCTATTTTTGCAGATTATATATTTATCGTTCGGATTGTTACAACCTCTAGCAGATGTCGTCATACCCTGGCAATGGTTATATGATATTTGGCTTCTTTTATTACAGGAGCTTCTTGCTTTGAGTGAACGGATTGGCACAGTAAATACTGGGCTCACGGAGAAAGACATCAGATGCCATCTCAAAACAAGAAGATACCATTCTACTTCAGCTACTATCAATTTAGAGGAGTTGCCATGTAGTGATACAAACAACGATTCATGTATTATATGCCAGGTAAAGTTACATGATGTTTTGCAAATGTTTTCACCCTGATCTTTGCTTATATGCATGGAAAAAGCCAAGAAAATGAAAATATCAATTGAAACCTAAGCCTGGTAAATGAAATTAAGCTTTGTAAGCAATATGTTTACTGTGGGTTTTGGTATTGCAGGATGAATATGAAGCCGATGAGAAGCTGGGAACCCTAGAATGCGGACATGAATACCATTTAGATTGCTTGAAGAAGTGGCTGCTCTTGAAGAATGTGTGCCCCATTTGTAAATCGGTTGCCTTGGTTTCGAAACCTGAAGATAAATGATGTTCAAAATCGGTATATTATGATGAAGGAAGCAAAAAGCTTCACGTGCTTATCATCAATAATCAATAACTATATATTAAAAGACACACCAGGAATGACATGTGTGTCTCCTGTTGTGTTCTTAGATTTTTTTTTTTCATTTAAAAAAAATGTATATTAAGGTAACTTCTAAAGGATTCTTGCATATATTTTGTTAAGAAAATATTGACATATTATTATATGATTTTTGCATATATTATGTTAAGAAATATTGACAGTGATTTTGAGCTAATATTTGTGGTTGTACCAATCACGAGTGCGTTCAAAAGAAATTGAGATTAAGGCTTGGTATATATATACGTAATTGCATAAACCGCACAGCAGAAATGGGTGCTTGCATCTGAGTTTGAAATAAACAAAACCTTCATGTTATGCCTGCAACTCTTTTTGATCAGGATTACGAGCCATTGATAAATGAAGAGGAATAAAATAATTGCAAAGTTCTTGAAGACAAGGTATTATATTATTGGGCCTTCATAAAGAATGACATGATTTGTTTGTATTGCTTACATTTTTCTTATGGATGATCTTTGCAGGAAAGGATTTTCCTTCAGCTCAGAAAAAGGTGGCAAAGCTGATCAAAGGAAAGATTCTTGTTGGCGATGCTTTGCGTAATGATCTCAAGATTAGTTTCCCTCCGGTGTGACTCCGCGATTGTACAAGTATTGTTTCTTGATTTCATTTGCTTCCGTCTGAAATATGATCACTTTGATTAATCTTCTCTTAATAGGCACTGTTGCCTTCATCCAAAGAAAGATTTGGGTGACACTTCAAAATACCAACCATTTCTAAAGTATGCTCTTGCTTCAGAATTACTCTTATCCTTTTTTAGGGTTTTCCTTTCATTTAAGTCAAACTCCTGTACTTGAATCTGATCCATTGAAGTGCATGACAAGTAGTACCTGTGAGACTGTGATTTTGATTTGCTCTAGACATTTCCTTTTCTTGAACGGAGCAGAAAAATGTCGTACAAAGGCACTTTGGCATCTTGCTGTTGAGTTTCTTGGTGTAGAGATCCAGAATGGAGAGCATTGCCCGTGAGTATCTTTACCTGATGCATCATGCATCCAATACTTATTTTATACTTTTTCCCTTGATTGTAGCGATTAGGAACTAGGGAGTCGACACTCAATAGATATAGTTTCTTGAGATGTGTGCTGCATGTTGTGCTTCTACGTCACGGTTAGAATCTTTTCCTGTATTACTGTGTGGGAACTTGGATTATGGTCTTTATTTACATAAGATCCTGACCACCTGAATTATTTTTTTTAGAATTTCAGTTGAGTCGGTTCTTACAGCTGAAATGGGCTACGAGTTTTGCTAAAATTTTGATTGATATGATTCTTGAAGAATTTTCGAATGGGACTTTTAGGCTGTAATTATTAGGTTCTTAAGTCCATCAGTCTGTGAGCTGTCTATTAAGTGAAGCTATCAAACATTGAAACTACTATAACTTCAGTAGAAGTTAGAACATACAAAATGTGCTTTTGCATAGGTCAGGTTGGCTCTTCAGAGTTCTGACCACGAGGGCTCTTCCGAAGTTCCTTGGTGAAAAAGGTGTGGTTTTAAGTTATCCACCTTTTCATGGCGGTGGAGAATATGGGAGGGAAGAATCTGTCGACATATAGGCCTATTGACTTGTTAGTTGTTACCCTAACAAGGCCAACAACTCTGCAAGTCGTGTGAGTTTTTGATGATTGGAGTTTTATTTCCCAGTCACATGTCTTTGTCTCCCTTTCACCCATTGGGTTTCCGTTAACGTTTGTTCTAGGCCTGATATATGTCAAACCTAGTGCATAGGGATAAGTCAGATAACAGCATTGATAGGCTTGAGGAAACTGGAAGGGATTGATGGTTCATGGTTCTGAATTTGGCTAGTGCGAAACCAGACTGCCAACTTAAGGCTTTGTAGCCTTGAGATTCAACCATTCTGCCAAGTAATAAAGGTTTAAGAAAAAATGATGATTGTTTGTGTAGCAATTTTGCGAATGTAACAACTACAAAATATTAGAATGTGCATAGGTCTTAACATGTAACCCCTGTTATCTGTCCTTGGAAAATAAGAACTAGCATGTAAAAGCTGGGAATGATGCTAGAAGATGACTTGCTTTTAAAGGAAGTTATTTTCATGGTTGTTATGCTGAATGAAAGATGAGCCAGTTGAGTAGAATGTGCTGTCACATCAGAGTTTTCTTCTTTAAAAACTCATGTATCAGATATATGGCAGTAATTTGAACAGTGTGTGTGTATGAGGGAATATGGAGAAAAGGGACTAGGGAGAGTGAAGAGTGAAGAGTCCCTTTTTCCCTTGTTTAGATGTGGAAATGGTGAACTTACCAGGGAATTCGATGGATCCATTTTTCTTCCATATTTGGGTAGAATATGCATCAGCAGAGTGCGGATAATACTGAATTGGTTAATACTAATGAGTGATGTAAGACTATTAAATTTCATGCATAGAAAACTTGTTACTACACATTCTGGTGGAATTTTAAATTCTAAAAATTCATTGATGAACTCAATGTATATTACTTGCACTTCTTTTTATCTGTGCTGGGGGGATTTTTAGGTGAGTGATAAAACCTACTCTCTTAATTGTGAGGCACTCTGGAAAGTATGAAAGGTTATAATTGAAATCGTTTTCCAACATTCCAAAATCCTCGGGGTGGCAATTTGGGTCAATAGGTCAGGTTTGGGTTTGGGTTTGGTTTCGGGTCGATTTTGGTTTGTGTCAAAAACATATCAGAAATATTGTAAAACTTAATATTAATTACTACAAAATACGATAAATGAGTCAAATTGGGTCGTTTTCAGGTCATTCGGGTTCGGATTTCTCTCCGTAATTTCGACTCGGGTTATCGGTCGGGTGGCAAAATCTGCAATCAGAAAAAGTGATCAATTGTCAAGCACATTTGTGCTAGCTTGAACGTTTTGGAAGTTGATTGTTTTTTTCAGCTTGCTTCGAGCAATCATGATATAATTATTTTTGCTATGACTTCATTGTTTTCGAATTACATTTGCAAAAGAGTGTAAAGGAGTATTTGGATCAGTAGATGAAAAAAAGTGAAGACGTCAAAAGTAAAGTCAAGGTTACCCGTTGCTCAAATTATACGATTGTCTCTTCCTGAAATTGATGAAATCGAGATTCCAAGGCAAAAAATAATAAAATAAAACAATCAGAATAGACTACAAACTTGATCAATCAGACCAAATCAGGTGAAGAACACAAGGCTTAATTGTCTCACTTGTTTTCTCTTAGTCGAAATGTTATCCATTTAGTTTAACATTGACAAGGGGAGGGCGGTCCAACAGTGGGCCACAAAAATTTGGGGCCCTAAATTGCTAGTTAAATCCCAACACATTACAGTTATATCTTTTTAGCTTCTTTGTTAAACAATAAAACAACCAATCTTCTCCTTTTTGCTTTTCACTTTATTCTAATTTTCCTTACTAAAAAAAATCACCCTTTTATCAAACATTTTCTTTCTTTTCTTAAACTAACCCTCATAAAATGTTAAATATATTATTAATTTGACATTATATTTTGTATAAGAAAAAAAAATAATAATATAATAGTTATGTGTTTTATATTAAATAACGGTCCCTACAAATTTATAGGGGCTCAATATCTATATTTAGCACAGGGCCACCGAATAGCCGAAGACGGCCTTGGTTGTGGTGTTGTTTGGCTTGCAAAAATGTGGGAAGTCAAACTTCCTAGAAACTTCCAGTTCTCACAAAATGGAAGAGTTGCTTACCTAATTACTTCCCATATTCAACCAAACAATATTTCTTACTTCCTAGATAATGTGAATACATGGGAAAATCTTATTCCTATGAACTTTTACTTCTTATAGTCAACCAAACGTTATCATAGATGGAAATGGATCCCTATTCTTACTATTTACTCGTAGAATGGTAGGACAAGTGTACTGATCTTAAGGGGCGACTCAGCATTGTTCGATTTAGTTTTCATTTTGTAAGATCATAGGCATTATGCAGTGAAGGAAAAAGCTAGGATGGTTTTTCAAATAACTTAAAATTAGTGATTCTAATAGCGGGGGATGGATTATTGGAGGATTCTGTTTGTGGAATAGGTTTCATAAGGAATATAAAATCAGAGGCGGTGTTAGTAAGGGTACAGTGGTTCAATTGAACTCTTATTAGCTAAAAATAAAATCTGGCAGATTTAAAAAAACAGATAAACGGTCAAGTAATAGTAAATGCGCATTATGAGACAACTAAAAGGGCGCAGTAGTGGTTTTTGCTTTATTAACCAAACCAAAGGTCAGGGGATCGACTCCCTTCTTCCGTTTTTTTTGTTTTTTTCCCTGGTTTTCTAAAACAGGAACGGTAACTCTAACTCTCTTTCTTACTTACTGTAAACCCACGACTCTAACAGGCAGAGAAATACCCAAAATCTCCGATTCCTAAAAATATGAAAGCTCGTCGAGTTTAATTATAACTTTTTTCAATGTTATGGTAGTAGTATATGTGCCCCCTAAATTATTTGTTGTAATTTGAATTTTGGATTATGATTTTATTATATGCGTCCGAGGATTCCGAACCCTTAATGAGAAAATCCTAACACCGCCACTGTATAAAACTGATACAGGAAGGCAACCTTCCTACATTCTGGCTTCTGTTAGAGTTCTCAATGAATTTCTAGAAGAGAGAGAGAATAAGGGAGGAGAAAGAAAGAGGAATTGTATTATGTCTTGAATGATTATTACAAGCAGATCCAAGTACAGCTCAATTGAAATAGAGGTCAACAGAAATCTGTTAGAAGCTTGTGTAACAACCTTTCCCGCCAAAACTAGTTAGTTACAAAGTCTAGAGAAACAGCCTTAACACACCACCCTTGTTTAAAAAAGAAGGGTCAATTCTGGACAATACAATCAGAGTTAGGGGAACCTTTGTTCAAATGTTTTGCATTTTCCTAGCTAGCCTCATGAATAGGACATTCCTCCCATTGGATTTGAGCCATATGGAATTGAACAACCCTCATGTCCAAGATTACTCCTGGTTTGATCATGGCATCTTCATTTTGTCCTTTGTAACCAACCTAGAATATGAGCAACCATGGATACAACTCCTTTAACTTCTTCAGTTGAGATACATATATCAAAGTTCAAAGTTCAAAGTTCAATTCACTCACAAAATTCGAAACAACATTAAGATATTGGCCGCAAAATGAAATCAACCTTAATTTTGAGATTTCTATTTCAGATCTATGGTTTACGGTATTCAATAAAAATTACATCATATCCAAAACCATATAACCCGTATATGTTTCACGATTGTTCTTTGTTCTTTGCCTGTGTTGTACCTCTATTTTACAAAATCAAAATCAAATCATCACAATTGATAAATAACACAAAAGTCCTAATTCTTTGTGTTTTAACTTAACTGAGTTGCCAAATAAAAAATACCTAATTGATTTGAGCAACATGTGAAATTATGGATTAATCATTGAAAAAGTAACAATTTCAAGTGGTGATTCTTATATCTGATTATATAGCACATAAACAAGAATTATGAAGGAATAGACGAAATAGACAACACTAGTACAAAATGTAGGCAAGTTTAATGACATATAAGAAAATAAAAGACGAAATTAACTCTTATAAAATATACTTCATTCCCCCTGAACTACTGTCTTAACTTTGAAATTTGTGGAAAATATGACGTTGGATAGGACAGAGTGGAGGGAGAGAATATACATTGATGACTTCAGTTGATTTATAAAGTTTTCATGTTTTTGTTTCTTTCTATTTTTATTTTTATTTTATTTTTAAAATTCTTTTAAATTATATTTCTTTAATTTACATGCTATATATTTTGAAATATACTTATTTTACTTATTCATTTATTTTAAACTTTACTTATTTTTTATTATCTCTTACAATATTTGTTCTATAATATATATACATTTTTCTCTTATCTTACTTTGATTAATTCCAATTTCTCTTCCTTGTTTTTCTTATTACTTCTTGCTCCTTTTTAGTTTGATTGGTGAAAATGACGATCTCTTACGACGATTCATGTTAGCCGATCCCAAATAATTTTGGGACTAAGGTTTTGTTGTTGTTGTATTAGTTGACTTGAAATTCATTCTAATTTGTGATACGCATTCTGAGAATGGATAAGTTTTGCATATTTTTAATTTCCGGAATTGTTTATTACATGGATCAAAAAATACTACCAGCTGAGGATACCGATAAGGAGGAAATCAATAGACATATAGTTGTGTTTCTAAGTTGTGGTGAAAAACTTGCACTTCCCCAGCTCCATCGAATCTGTATGAATTTCAATTCGGTTGTATGTTGCGTGCGATGTGTATCTTGAAGACAGACACCAAACTTCTGCCATCTCTTGTTGAATTATGCACCCCGCAAGAAGCCCCTTTCAGTAATAAGTGTATCATCCCTCGTTCCATGACATCCTTCACGCCACCCTCATTTAATTATTATTCATTAATCATTATTGTTGTATTGTTACTTGTACTCCTCTCTCATAAAACCTTCACTACGTAGTGCTAGCTGTTGATTAGTGATCGATTATCCCCAGTGGGTCTATACTGCTGGTCTTCACTTGAACATAATACTTCCATCATTTAGTGCTTTCAGATATTCCAACCATCTTCTTTTTGTTTTGATATTCCAATATAAATTGATTCATGCACTATCCAAAACAAGTTAACAAATTAATGGACAACAACAACACTCAGTTTCAAAGTAATTGTCACATTTCTCACACTAACACCAATTACTCCTCTTAACTAAGCTACATTGCTTTACTAAGTCACAACTTGGACTCCTTTCTCCTCTCAGAATTACTTTTCTCCAATAACTTCATTTTTATCCTGTTTTTCACAGACATGAGATATCAACCACCACAAAATTAAGCGCATCCAGAATACAAACATCTGACACTCTTATCACATAAGTTTTTGTATTCACAGTATATATTCGTAGACACTATCAACATTCACCTTTTGTATCTTTGACCCAGTAAGTTCCTAAACCTGTGATGATTTTCCCTCCATTGACAGTGCGGCGCTACCAATTGGCGGAGCAGGAGGCCCGTAGTATTGTGTTTGCACACTACGAGCTCGATTCCTTCGTAGCAGATAAGCAACTAACACTATGATTAGGACCAATAGTAGTAGTGGCAGCGAAATCACAATCACAAACCCCATCTATGCCTGTTTTCTTTTCTTTCTTCTTTCTTCTTTACCTGATCCTGCAACTCTGCAAGTGCACATTTGAAATATATATTTAGACTTGAGATAATTCATATGCTTAATTGACTCCATTTTACTCTCTATGTATGTCGGCGCTAGTTGTATCACTCAACTATGCTATGGATTCAATATTTTAAGGCGACATTTTGTAAAATAAAAGTATGTCACAAGCAAGCAACTCATTCATCTCTATTCTCTAGATCAAATGATACATAAAGGTTCCACCTGCAACTGCCAACTTTAAGGTTTGCAAGTTCTCAAACTACTTGAGTTTCCACAACAATAATATCGAGAAAACTGTGTGCTTCATACAAGTGATACAACGTAACTAAGAGAGAAGCAAAAAAAAAAAAAAATGCATTATGCAATATATTTTGGGAGAGAGGATGATATGCAACTTCAAATACTTTCTCTTAGGGACTAAAAATGAACACTGGACGTGTAGGAGATATATTTGCCACTGTAGTCTTCTGTTTCAAGAAGGGATAATGAATTTATTTCAAGTCTAATTTGGTTCAGACTATCCTTATTCATGCATATTTATCTAGGTATATTTATTTTCTTGGAAAAACTTTATAATAAATTTGATTAGTAGTAATCAACTTAAAAAATAGGATGCCAACTCTCCAAAGGATATGAAGATATTTAGATAATGACACATTGAAAACGTTCGTTACTAGCAAGAGAAAACAAACAAGCAACAGTTGGAGTGGAACAAAATCCACCACTTGACAACCGTGATGACAACTTAATTCTCAGCAACAACTCCAGATGAACAAAATCCACCAATTCACAGCTGCGGTAACAACTTAATCCTAAGCAACACCTCGGAAGGAACAAAATCTAACACTTGATAACTGTGATATCAACTTAATTCTCATGTTCACCTCATACTGAATTTTGTAAGGGAGTACATGTACATACACAGATACACCTCATATTCAAACATGGAGTAGATTTCGTAATAGACCTCGTATGGAATAAGCTTGACCGCAAACAAGGTAAAATCAAGGAATAGATTATACAATAGATCCATCTCATCACCAACAAGCTAGCTTGGTTCTGTAAAATGATTGCTCATTTTCTCTTTTATAGGCAAACATGAAAATAAATTTATGAATAAAATTGCTTGTTATGGATTTGATATTATCAACAACCAAATGCAATCAACAAAACAAAGCGACCAGCTTGGGAGGAATAAAAAAATCTCCTAGTGACGTGTTCTTTGTTTAAGGAAAACAAGTGCCATGCAACTTTGTTTCTCTTGATATATTCACCATTGGAAAGAAGTCGAATCATGTAACTCAGGGTAGCACACAGAAAGCTCCTACATACGGAGTACTACCTATGATGACAATTCATATTATTCATTTCGAGTTAACCGTCACAAATACTATTTTAAGATATACCTAAAATATTGTCACGTACAATATACTACCATTATTTCATAATATTATTACGTTGTGTTTTATATACTTTTATACATTTACAATTCTTAACTCCACAATATTTACCCCTTTCCCTCATCCTCTCTTACTCTATCAATATTTCATCACATTAAGAAACGAAATTAGTACTGTTTGATAGAAATTTGAGGACGCACGCGGAAGTTTTGATGAACCCGAATAATATAACAAAATTGTATTTGTATCATTGATTACATTAATAAGAAATGTACAATAATATTTGCGAGAGCTCATGTATCTCACTAATCTCTTTGGTAGAACCCTTGTTTCTACCCCTCATATATTTTGTGGGAACTCTATTGATTGGGCTCACTCTAAACTTATGCACATACAACCTATTTATAGTTGTTGTATTATGGTTTCTAAATTTTTCTACTCCCGTAGATCATCTAGATTTTTCTGAGGATAATTCGACGTTTTAGATCTAGTCTAGCTCCTAAATATTTCCTAAGTTTATTCTAGATTATTATATTTCTAGATTTTTCTACATAATACATTTCACTATTTTTACAAGTGTATTATCTAGATTTTTCTAGATTAATATTTTAACACTGTTTAAGATGCACACAGATTAATTACACTGTTCGGAATTCCCAATCATAGACCTAGTTGGTACTTCACTACTCATATACGGAGTAAGTTATATGCAAATATGAAAGGATGATATATTGATACAATGAATGAAGACATTAATAAGTAATAAAATTTCAGTCGCGACAACTTTGGGACAAATTCCGGGCCGATCAAACGAAAACGGAAACCTTACGCGATTCCTAGACAGAAATAGAAACAACAAGAATATCTACAACCAATTCCCCCACCTCAAAACCAAATTTATAAAACTCAAGAAAGACTTTGGATCAAAAGTAAAATGAAAAACAGTTAGATGTAATAATTTTGATTAGCGAAGAAACACCTGAATCAATCTTGATTTATATAAAAATACAGTTAAAAGGGCATGGATTAATTGACCAGAAAAAACAGTTTATCGGTTAGAATTTATACCTGAAGAATTTGGTGGAGAGAGGGCAGGGGATCGCTCAACAGGGCTGATAGACAGAGCCACGCGGAATACTGTGAGAGATAAACGAGGCAAAATTGTATCCACTAATTACGAATTATTATCACACGCCTCAACTTTTTCCTATTTATACACCATGGACAAACTCCAACAACTTTATACATGTAATTAGTGTTTCGTAAATCACAAACTTTTCAGAAAGGCCAATCTACGATAATATATTGTGTGGCGGCCTAAAAAAAGAAGGTTATCCGCACCTGTTTTGTTCTTTTAGTTACCCTTATTGATATTATAACTTATAAATTTTCTTTATTGTATTTATAAGTTACTCCCTCCGTATTTTTTTAAGAGATACACTTGGTCGGGCACGGCTATTAAGAATAATAATTGAATGAAACAAAATAATAAATCAAGTGGGGTTGGATAGATATTTTAATAATTAAATACGTGGGGACCATGTCATTTTGGTGGGTGGAGGGTGGGGTGGGTTTATGAAAATATTTGTTTAATAGGATTGTGGGTGATATGGTATATTAGATGTATTATTTAATTAGATGGTGGAGTTGATAAGTTACTAAAAATGGCAAGTGTATCTCTTCAATAAATACGGCCGGAAAAGGCAAGTATATCTCTTAAAAAAATACGGAGGGAGTACCTTACTTTCAAGGTTATTAGCTCAAAGGGTAGAGCAATGTACAATATTGTACATGGTGTGGGGTCAAGCTCCACGTAGCCTACTACCTACATTACATTTGTGTTTTGATGTATATTTTCATATGTGGTGTTGTATTGATCATTGTTATAACTTGTAACAAGCATATCACTTTTGATTAGGGTCACTTCATTGTTTATTGTTAGGGTCGCATTTTTCAATCGTTAGGGACACATTTATCCTAGAGTAAGGTAACTTTAGTCCTCGAATAAGGTCACTTATATCTTTGGTCTGGTTCACTTTTATATTTGGATGTACAGTAAAATACCGTAGATCGGGGACACACAAAAGTTTTTGTTCGTAAATTAGATCACGGACATACGAGCTGTGACGATATGTGCATAATTAATTGTGCATCCAAATAATATTATGTTATACTCTTGTATTTTTCATGAGTTACATATATTTTCGGTCGTATTTTTCATAAGTTATATTTTGTGTATCGCTATTCGATGTACGCGTATGTTAAAAACGTCCGCAGATTCTAACATAAAAATACGATTTTACCCTTATAAAAAGTCACCCCCACCTCTTTCACTTTTCACCCCAAGTTTTCACATCAAGTTTTTACTCTCAAATTTTCGGGAGCCCACTATAAATTATGGTGCAGGCGTGTGCACGTAGAGAATGGTGCACCGGGATCAAAACGACCAGCAATTAAACACGAAACACGCGTTTTCATTAAATCCGAAGATAAATAGAACATCTTTCTTTGAACAAAAGAACATCATAGATTCAGTTCTGTTTTTCGCAATTTTTTTGATGTTCAGTTCTTTTCACTCCTTTTTGCAGGTATTTATTCTTCTTGGGTTCATATGTTTGAATTCAATGTGTGAAGAGGAGAGAGAAAGTGCTAACAATGTCTCTGTAAATTTGTTTTAGAGAGAGAAAAAATGGAAAATTCTCAAATATTCCATGATTTTTCTGCTTCAACATCAAATTCAATTGGTTCTTTTTCTTCAATTTTGAATTCTTCAGCTAATAATCGGATTTATGAAGGTATTTTTACAATTTTAATAATGATTTGCATTTTTTGGATTTTGATGATTTCGATTTCGTAATAATCGTGTGTTTTGATGATTTTGATGATTGCAATTACTTTTGATTAATAGGATGATGATAGAGGTACACAAGGTGTGCAAGAGCATCTTGCACACCACCACTTATAATATGCCACCTCAATTTTAAAAGATTCTATCTCTTTTGAAAATTTCAAACTGAAATTTGAAATGTGTTTTGAAATTTTAATTTTGAATTTCAAATTTGTTTTAAGTTCCCAACACAATCAACAATTGATTATCTTTAATTCCCCATAAAAGCATTAAATGCATTCTCCATAAAGGAAACGAGTAACCAAAAAATTATCTAATATTTTGATCTTTTCATGACTAAAATGATCCCGTAAAATGGTTTTGATCCGCAATTAAAAATTTGGTTACTTATCCTCCTGAGAAGAATCGAACACAGGTTTGCGCAGTTAGAGTAGATGTTGTAGTGACCATTCTAGCAAGGGGTATCAACACGTAAGTCATTGCAAACATAAATCTTTTGATCATTTTACCGAGTTTGAGAATTCTAAATATGATTTATGTAAAGGTGAAATGATCCTTTATAATCGTAGATAATATTATAACACATTCATGTGTTCTAGCTATTTTTTCTAATCTTGATAGTGGGTCATAATTTTGTATTATAACAAGAAGTAAACAACTTACTCAGTAGATGTTTATGAAAATGTTAAGAGTTACACATCTATTTTACTTGAGTTTATTTTTATTTAAATTTAATTTCTTCAAAAGTTATATAATCTTGTGTAATCTTAGCCAAACTTAGTCATTAAAGGCTAACTCTTCAAAGTTTGATCTAAACAATTCATTTACAACGTACAGAGTTATATTTTTGGATAACGCTACTATTTTACAGGTTTAGACATACGGTAATAAAAAATTTCATTTGGAGATTGGTAAACATTTTCTGGTATCTTTAAGTTTTATTGTAAGCTTTTGTGTAATCAGAAAAATATGTAGTATATAATTTTTAAAAAATAAATTATATTTTTAACAACCAACTCTTTTTTGATAATGAGGTAAATTAATTATCAGATAGTCCCCATAAAGATAACGATTTACCAAAAAATCATAGTTAAAGTTGAAAAAAATATTCAATATTAAGTTTGATGTTTTATTTACTAAAATGATCCCATAATTTGGTTTGTCACATTTAAAATTTTGGTTATTTTTCTCTAGTCAAGAATCAAGCACGAGTTCTCGCAGTTAGATCGAGTAGATGTTATAGCAGTGTAGTAGTGACCCCCTTAGCAAGAGGGATCAGCACATATGTCATTTCAAACGAAACTTTTTAATATAATTTTACGGAGTTTGAGAATTCCGAATAAGATTTCTTTAAAGGTGAAATCATCCTTTTTAATCGTAGATAATAATACAATATTCGTTCCTAATTCAATAAGGGGTTATTGGCAAAAAAGTGTTTTTTTATTATATTTTTACTAGGAAGTACTCCGTATGTTTTTTCAATGAAAATTAAATTTTATAAGTATGTATTTTAATATGTGGGATCATTATATGTATTATGAAATCTAAAAATTCGCTGCTTATAAAACCTTATCTATATTCTCAAAATCTCAAATATATTATATATTTTCTGGCACAAATGGATGTGCTGATACCCCTTGCCAAACTGGTTACACCGAAGTTTATATGATCATCTTTACACTGCCCCTAGACCTGCGTTCGATTCTTTATATGTGGATCTTTTTTTTTCCTTTGGGTGTAGACACCTACTTTTGTCCCCATTCCCGAAAGGGGAGGTTCGATGATGAGAACATAAATCTCCACTTGGCAACGCATCTCCTATAAAATAAACGAATCTCAATCACTCTTTCATTTCAGCCAAAACTGCTATTTATAGAAACCTGTTAAGAATAGTAACCGCCGTAAAAGGTAGTTGTTAAAAGTGGCAAAGTCATAAAAGATAGAAACCTGTCAGAATTAGGTGTTGCATTCCAACATAAATCCTAAAAGAGATAGAATTTGTATTCCTGGTATAATTCGAAAATAAGAGTTACATATTAATTAAATTCCTAACGAACCTAGAGTTCGTAACGGGCCCAGACGCATTCCGTCATAAAATTAATACGCACTAAAAGACTCGGATAAATCTCACAAGCTCCGTATTCTAAGAGTCCAAATCTGACAAAGAAACTCGACCCAGATCCCATTTTCAACGCCTGGATCTGGGCGCCGAAATCTTCGGCGCCCAGCCCTGGGCGCTGAAAATGCCTGGGGCCGTTTTATTTTCGGATTCTTTTTGGATCCGTATCTTAAAATCTATATTTCCACACACCCTTTTCCTATAAATACAGCCTCAAAACCGACGTGAAAGGGACACACAATTGCATAACCTGAGTATTGACTCTAGTCTTAAGCCTAAGCCTCACGCTGCGAAATTGATCCAGCGTTCTGTCGCAATCGACCCAAAAGTCGAACAGAACGCATCCTGCCCCTTGTAGCTTGATGAATTAAGCCTAAATACTGGAACATTGCTTAGAAACCCGAGATTCGTTAAATAAAAGGAGAAATAGCAAAGCCAAGTGGTTAGTTTTCTGAGAACCACAACGCACCTCTCAAGGGTGCGTTGTAATGTGTCCCTCATATGATTTAATCGCTTTCATCACCCTTTTATAAAATTGTCAAACTATTAACTTGATTGATCTATCACGCCTAATAAGATAATACCTTGGACAATTGAATTATCATGCTAGGTACCTTAAATCAATCTAAATAAGATAATCACGATCGATTTAGTATTATGTGTTGCATATTGCTAAAATCAATTCAGAATAGTTTAATAGTTTAACGCATGTCCCTTCAATTATTTATGCTGGGGTAGTAAGGATAACCTGCCTCTGGAGTATTATCGATGAGCACTCCTCTCGGTAGCTACAGTCCCCCGAACTCTCAATCTCTGCCCTACGGGTGTACGTTGAGCGATCCCCACACCAGGGATCACAAGGGAACCTATGGCCGTCGTGGTCGAACATAATTGCACTCCCTTTATGTCACGATAAACGGGTTTTGTCAGTTTTTCTCATTGTCGTTAAAAACTGAATGGCGACTCCTATATTACTAGTCGATTGGGTGTAAACTCACAGGAAATCCAATTACACTTGATCTGACGACGTCACGCCCACGAGGGACGAGGTCATGCATTAGCCTCGTGCTTTTTCGACCCCCTCACAGTGGCGACTCCGCTGGGGACGTTAATGAAATACTCGTGCTCGTAGGTAATCAAAATAGCCGAAGGGTGAAACGATCCTACCCCGCGTTTATTTCCCTATCAAGTTGGGACGACCTGAAAATCAGCATATTAATGTGAACGGACAGAACCGCATAACGAATCTTGGCTCCCTTGGCGTGTTTCATCTCGGGAGTTGGGAATAAGGATACACATCGCCACTCGGGGGGTGCAAACGCTTCGAATGTTGTCCACACGGCACTTTCGCTAGTAGTACACCTGTCCCAAACCCAATCGCTCGCCCATTAGGTCCCTCTCATTGGTGCATGCCCCCTTGGCTTACATCGTGATTGGCCTCTTGGGACGAAATTCGCTCGTGAATGCACTACCTCGACCGGGGCACGTGTTGGATCGACGATAGAAGCGGTACCAAGCCGGCGCAAATATTACCCATAGAAGCCTATCATAAACTACGTGACATATTATTTTGCTTCATGTTGTAATGTTAGTTACGTGTAACGAATTACGTGATTGTGTGTGACAAATGATGCTAGAAAACCAACGACCCTAAAAATTGTCCAAACATTCATAAACAACAATTGGCCAAAGAGTTATACCAAAATACGTGTTCCGCAACCCCGGGCGATCGCCACAAAAATAAGCGACGCCCAGGACGGCCTGTAACGGATTCCACAACGCTGCACAACGCGTAAAGGACGTTATTAGGCAAGCACGCAAAATTAAGTCGTATATACGAAAAAAAGGGATACACGAACAGAATACGAGTACCAGTCAGGGACGCATTTTCAGCGCCCCTGGCTGGGCGCCAATCATTTTCAACGCCCAGAGCTGGGCGCTGAAGTTGCTGCCTGGCCTTTTGGTCAGGCAGAGCAGCCCCGGTGCCCGCGCATAAAGTATACGTAGCAATAAAAAATTCGTTACAAATTTGCTACGAGGACGTATGAAAAAAGGCACTCGATTCTAAGAACGACTTATAAAATAAATAACTCCTTGTGTCGTTGTTAGGCTTCCTATAACGACAACGTTCGGCACCAAAACCGAGCATGCTAATTAAAATGACCTTGAATGTCACACGGGAAAATGTTTCGAAAATCCAAAGAATGACCAAAAGAAGAGCCAAAAGTATACCAACAAAAGCGAGAATAGAAAACCAATAGGAAGAGTCAGAATTCTAGACTAAGTAATGCTTAACTTTGGGCCTAAACTTTAGCTTGTCTTATGCATAGGGTTGGTTCTGCCACTTGGCGTCGATCTGAAAATCAAAGGTTAGTGCGTCTCGAAGCTACATCACCAACACAAGGTTTAGTAACTCCAAGCCCCATCCGTCATTCCCCCTTTCAAGGATCTCCGCTTCTCCAACCTCGATGCGCACCCTCAAACACGTCCATGGAAGAATTACGAGACCAGATGGTCCAAATGACCCAACTTATGAATCAATTGAAAATGGAAAACGAATCCTTAGCAGCTACGCAAGCCAAAAATAACCTCGATAACAAGAAGAAGATCGAAAAGATGGTTCTGCAGCAAACCATGGGGAGCAAGTATTTCTCCCTCGATCCTAAACCTTTTCCCGGCAAACTACCGGAAAAGTTCAGTTCATCTGACTTACCAAAGTTCAAAGCCACGGACAATCCCCATGATCATCTCTTGAGCTTTGTGAATGCCATGAACTTGAAAGGTGTGGACAAGTCCATGTATTTGCCTGCCTTTCCTTTGTCCTTGGAACCTATGCCACTCAAATGGTACTACCACCAGGACCCTAAGCTCTTCCCCACTTGGGAGGACTTTGTCAATATCTTCGTCAAGCAATACTCGTCAAACATGGATTTTCAAGTCACCGTGCGCGATTTGGAAGTCCTCTTCCAAAAGAAAAATGAAGGTTTCACGACCTATTTTGCTGGATGGAGAGACCAAGCGGCCCAACAAATCAATAGGCCTCCTGAAACTGAATTGGTCCAAAAATTCATTGACAGCCTAGACCCAGCTTATAAACAACACCTTAGGTACTTGGGCCTTGATACCTTCAAAAGGGTTTATGATGTAGGAATACAGATCGAGGACGACCTCGCAAAAACAGTACAAAGCAAGCCTGCATGCAAAAGTAACACCTACAACAGGGGCCACATGCCTCAAGCCCAAGAGGTCCATGCCGTAGAACAAACCCCAACCCGAAGGAGCCCTGGAAGGTGGACCCGAGATCGAAAGTTTGCCCCACTCGGGTCGACTCTGGTACAAGCCTTCCAAAGACTAACCAATCAAGGAAATCTAAGACCCATAGGCCCCACACCCGACCCTTCATTCAAAAATAAATATTGGGTCGAGGGCACCTATTGTAAATTCCATCAGGGAAATGGGCACGATACTGAAAACTGCTGGAATCTAAAAAACACGATCCAGGATATGATAGAGGGTGAAGTAATACCTCTCCCTAACGTTGGCAAACCCAACAACAACAAGAGCCCACTCGGTTCTTGTCACATCTCTCTCGATCAACCAGAAAATAAGAACTTTGACCCTACGGTGTATATTACGCCTCAAGGTGCACCACTCGCCATGGTCCCTATGGATCAAATCGAGAGAGAAGTGTGCGGTGTGTGGGATGATGATGCTGAAGATGTCTACCTGTCTCAAGTATCGGGCCAGGACCTCTTTACTGAAACTTGGCCCGGGCATGCCCCCATTGACACCACCCCTCAAGAGTCCGAAGTTGACAATCTCACTCAGTCCGGAAGGGTATACCAACAGGATATTCACCCACCTCCCGAGGACGACATCCCAGTCAGACAGACTCCTGAAAACGTACGGCACACCACCGTCGCAGAAGTCATCGAAAATCCTCTCTTGAAGCAACTAAAAAGAACTAAAGCCGAGATTACCATCTGGGATCTCATGTGCACTTCAAAGGAACATCGTGAAAAACTTATTCGCTCACTTGACCTCATCTGAGTCCCTACGGATATCACACCTGACTCGTTGGTTAACCACGTCACAAGAGATGTCGAGGAAAAAGCAATAATTTTTACTGACAAAGACTTACCTAAGGAAGGAGGCGCCCACAATAAGGCCCTCTATCTAGTGGTTGGATGCAAAGGACAAAACATCCCCCTAGCACTCGTAGATAACGGTTCAGCGGTAAATGTTTGCCCATTGCGAACTGCCCATTGCTTGGGGCTAGGAAGCGATGACTTCCAAACCTCCACACAAGGGGTACGAGCTAATGATAACTCTCGAAGGCCTGTGTTGGGAAAAATCAACCTCACAATACAAACCGGGCCCGTGGCACGTACCACGGAGTTTCAAATAATCGACATCAAGCCCACTTTCAACCTCCTCTTAGGACGCCCTTGGCTCCACGACTTAGGAGGTGTGGCTTCTACCTTGAACCAAATGGTTAAACTTAACCATAACGGGGTAATTCTAGAAATACGCGCCCCTCCTCTCGACGTCAGTTGTACTATGGTTGGAACGGCCGAAACTGCAGAAGACCTTTACGGTTTTCAAGTCGATGAAGCCATCCAAGTCATTGAGGACTATAATTTAGCATTTCTAGATCCGCGTGCATCCCGGGTCATCCCTAAAATATTGTTAGCTCAAGGCTATTTCACGGGAACTCCATTGGGAATAAGGAAGAAGAACTACATGTTTCATCCCCTACCCAACAAATCTACTCCCTTTGGCCTAGGCTATGAGCCCACGGAGGAAGATATTGCTGACCACTTGTCTAGGCTACGCCTTAAGCCAGCCAAGACAAAATAAACCACCCTTCTTCCCCCATATCAAAGAACCCTTAACGGTATGTTTGTCCGGGAAGGAGAAGAACACCCATGTTGTGACTTCCCTGAACCCTTCGTTCAGGATGGCCTGCTAAAACCCGGATTTGAAATTTTCCATGACTGTCATACTTTGGATGAGGCACCCCACCTCACCAAGACTGAAACGGCTGAAATATTGGACAACCAAGCTCTATGGACATTGTTTAACGAATCGAGGCCTATGGAGGACGAGACTGTGGTGACTACCCTAGCCCTACAAGATGAAAGTTTCGATCCAACTCGGTTAATCGCTCCTACATCAACACTAGAAGAGGCCGAGAACGGATGGGTGAAGACATGTCAGTGGGTCAACGCCAAGGGAATAGAGTTTAAGATGAGTACAGGCGAAGGACCAAGGTTCTATGAGACTAAACCCAAGGCTTGAGCCGTAGAGAGCACTTTAGCAAAACGCCTAGTAGTTCTTTAGATGATAGAAAGAATAAAACTCTAGATATGGTCCTAAAAACCCTTAGAATATTGATTAATTTTATTTCAGTGTGTTTTCCTTACTTTCCAAATTAATAAAGGCGTAAATTTTCTCCTAAAACATTATTCTAACACTAAATAAAGCACTAATTATACTTGCAAATATAAAAATCAAAAAATGTAAGGAAGCGGCCCACTTTAGGCCCAATAGCAAGGCCCACTCGGTCTTGAATCGTGACATCGAAACCAATTCCCAAAAGACCACAAAATAAACCACACCTTCATATTTTCAAGACATAAAGGTCAAACCCGTGCAACCCAAAGAAATCAAAAAAAAAAAAATCAAACAATGCAAATGTTGCTCAACAAAAAAAATTCATAAAACATGAACCCATCATCCCCACCATTAACAAACACGCACCTCAACCCACCCAAAAAGCCTACGCAAAGATCTTCATATCTTCTGCACCCTAACTCCATTTTCAAAGCCGTTTCGAGTTACGAATAGAAAAAAATTAATCCGGACGAAAATGCGTCTAACGCTAACAGTCCAAAAAGCTTCCGAAATAGTGTCAAAATTGATTTCTGGCGAATAAAAAGTAAAATGAAACAAAGAAAAAGAAATAAATGCAAGAACATGTGAAGGAAAAGAAGCAATGCGCCTAGAAATCTCCTAGGAATCATTTTCAGCGCCCAAAGCTGGGCGCCGAAATATTTAACGCGCCAGCCTGGGCGCTGAATCTCTCTGCTTGCCAAACTTTGCCCATAAGTGCTCGTCATTTTATACGCACATACACGGAAAAATAACGAACACTTGGGGGGGGGGGGGGGTACAACACGTATTCAGATATACGTAAAAAAACACATTAAAAGATTTTTGTGCAAACACATGTACTCAAAAATGTACTAAAAAAAAAACAATGTGCAAATACATGTACTCAAAAAATAAAACAAATTCTTGGCTCACGGCAAAGCAGCAGATTAAAATAATAATAAACTTCACTTATTCTACCGTTTCGAATAATATGTTTCCATCTCAGAACGTACTTATCAAATTCGGCATCCTAGAATTCATTCTAGCTAGAACTACGCGCGACCTGATTCTAAGTTAAAGTTATTTAACAAAGATACGTAGGCAATCCTGTTTATGGATTCGGTCCAATCAAATAAAAAATATAATGTGCATAAGTGTTGGAAATGAGCAAATAAAAAAAAAGAGAAGCAAAACGAAAACAAGAAAAATAAAATTACGCCTTTATTAATATTTAAAAATAATAAGTAGGAAAACAAAAAGTGCTAAGGAATGAAAAAACAAACACAACTGAAATAAATAAAGGGCACCTACACCATAACAAGAACTACACTACTCAAGTTCTTCCGGGTCATCAAACAAAGTTATGTAGAGGGCAATGTTCGCAAGGTCCACCTCCACAGGCATCTGCGCTGCCCCTATATCAATCTCCATAAGAACAGGCTCCTTGACACTAACTTCCAAGGATGCCAAGGCCTCAGAAACATTTTCAGTTTGAACAGTTATAGCCCGCTCAGCCTCAAGGGCACAAACAATGGTAGGGGAAGGATTATCAACATCAATTGGATTAGCCACTGGTTCTACTAGGGGCTGAACTTTCCTATCCCATACATTATTCCGGCGACGATCTCCGCGAGAGCTTGCATTTCTTTTGTGAACGGCAAGCCCCTTCGTGTTAGGCACCTTTTTAGGCCTAGAACTTGAACGGGGAGGAACTTCCTTTCGCTTTCGATCAGGACGAGCTTTTACAGTCTTAATACCATGGTCGCGAGGATTAGCAGTATCACGACTCTCATACTTAGCCCTACCTCGAGGTATCAAAAGCTCAGCCGACTCTTCATTTCGAGCCTTAGTTCTCACAGCCTTATCATCAAAACTCATCCACAACTTGTAGTTTTCGGAAAGACCCACAAAGCCATCTCTAGCCACAGTCCAACGTGGGAGGCCACCATAATACTTAGCCCACGCTTGAACCCGTGCTTCGGAAAAGACCGCTACTTTAGGTGGTACCGTATCGGAAAACGGGATAGTCTACCTTAAGCCGTACTGTCGCATGACCCGGTAAGGAAAGATGTAAACGGGCCGAGATAGCCCCAACAAAGAAATAAACTAATGCCTCAGAACCCCCCGTCTGTGAGGGGGTCGAAAAAGCACGAGGCTAATGCGTGACCTTGTCCCTCGTGGGTGTGACGGTTCTTTTTATTCAATCAAGTGTAATTGGATTTCCTGTGAGTATACACCCAATTGACTAGTAATATAGGAGTCGCCATTCAGTTTTTAACGACAATGAGAAAAACTGACAAAACCCGGTTATCGTGACATAAAGGGAGTGCAATTATGTTTGACCACGACGGCCGTAGGTTCCCTTGTGATCCCTGGTGTGGGGATCTCTCAATATACACCCGCAAGGTAGAGATTGAGGGTTCGGGGGACTGTAACTATCGAGAGGAGTAATTCGCTCGTCGATAACTCCAGAGGCGGGATATCCTTACTAGCTCAGCATAAATAATTGAAGGGACATGCTTTAATTATTAAACTAATCTGAGTTGATTTTAGCAATATGCAACATATAATACTAATTCGATCGTGATTATCTGATTTAAATAGCATTAAGGGACCTAGCATGATAATCTGATTTCCCAAAAATATTATATTTGTTAGGCGTGATAGAACAATCATATTAGGTTAGTTTAACAGTTCATAAAAAGGGCGAGGAAAACAGTTAAAGCATCGAAAAGGGACACATTACGACGCACCCTTGAGAGGTGCGTCACGGTTCTCAGAAAACTAACCACTTTGACTTTGCTATTTCTCCTTTTTATTTAACGAATCTCAATTATGGGACAGGATACGTTCTGTTCGATTTATGGATCGATTGCGACAGAACGCGTGAAGAGTTTCGCAGCGAGAGGCTTAGGCTAAGGGTTGGAGTAAATACTCCGAATATCATTATGTGTTGTTGTGTTGTTTCACGTCGAAACTAGGGGTCTATTTATAGGAAAAAGTGGCGTAGAAAGATAGTTTTTCAGGAATTTGAATACGGAATGGATTAGGAAAAGAATCCGTCCCAGGTATTTTCGGCGCCCAGCTCTGGGCGCTGGAATTTTCGGCGCCCAGGGCTGGGCGTTGAAAACAGGGTCTGGAAGAATTCTTTGGTCAGATTCGGATTCCTGAAATCCGTAGAGTTTGAGATTAATTCGAGTCTTTTAGCGCGTATCAATTTTATGACGGAATGCGTCTGGGCCCGTTACGAACTCTAGGCTCGTTAGGATTTTAATTAATACGTAACTCTTATTTCCGAATCCTATTAGGAATAGGATTCTCGCGGTTTTCTATCTCATTTAGGATTTATGTTGGAATGCAACACCTAATTCTGACAGGTCTCTATCTTTTTATTATTACTACTTTTAGCAACTACCCTTTTACGGCAGTTATTATTTTTAGCAGGTTTCCATAAATAGCAGGTTTCGGGTGAAATGAAATGGGGAATCGAGATTCGTTTATTTTATAGGAGATGCGTTGTCAAGTGGAGGTTTTATGCTTTCATCATCGAACCTTTCCCTTGCGGGAACGGGGACAAAAGTAGGTGTCTACAGTTAGCCCCCACTTTGACTGAGTCTTGGAGTAAGACGATGGTCAAAGTGTTAGACGGAGTGCGTCACACAAGCCATGGTGTATGTGACCTGTTTTGCGAGGGTCTCACGAGCCCCCGAGTGATAACATTTGACTTAAGGGTCAATACTTGAAGTGTCGACATATATACCTCACGTGTCATTGGGATTTGTCAACTGATAGTATAGAAACTCCCTCACTTTGTCATTGGAAGGATCTAAAGGTGCGTAGAAACTCCCTCACTTTGTCATTGGGAGTAACTACAGATGTTTTCGAAATTAAAGTTGTAAAGTGTAATTGGGCCTGGCCAAGCCCAATCACGAGGTAAAACGTTTTTAAAGATTCTCATTTTCAGGGCTAGCTAAACGAGAAAACCCCATTGTTTTTATAGGACGTAAAACGAAGGAAAATCCAACACATCGTTCTTTTTTGGAAAAACGAAAAACCAATCCTTTAATTTTTGGAAAAAGGGAAAACAAATCCTTTAATTTTCGGAAAAAGGGAAAATCCATCCTTTAATTTTCGGAAAAAGGGAAAACCGATCCTTTAATTTTCGGAAAAAGGGAAAACCGATAAAAGTTATCGCTGCAGCGACTAAGGACCTGCGCTGTTAGTGACGCAGACCCCGCCCGCTGAAGGTGGGCGAGCCTGTCCGCTGAGGGTGGACCCCCCGTCCGATAGAAGTGGACGAATCTGTTTTGATGTTTTTGAAAATAAGGACCTACGCGGTTTGTGACGTAGACCCCGCCGGCTGAAGATGGCGAACTTGTCCGCTGAGGGTGGACGCCCCGTCCGATAGAAGTGGACGAATCTGTTTTGAAATTTTATTTTGTTTTTTTTTTTTGAAAATAAGGACCTACGTGGTTTGCGCCGTAGACCCCGCCGGCTGAAGATGGCGAGCCTATTTTAAATTTGAAGACTTTATTTTTCGAAAACTGAGGACCTGCGCGGCTAATGACGCAGACCCCGCCCGCTGAGGGTGGGCGAGCCCATTTTGAATTTCTTATTTTGCCTATGTAGAAGGGCTTTTGTGATTACAACCTATTGGTGGGTCGTAATATTTCCTGATTAGATGTGTCCTATAAGTGGGTCCACACTGTGTATATTTTTGTTTAACAATATATATTTTTTTGAGATATCCAAACATGATATGGTGTGTGGCGCAGTCTGGGAATGTGATTTTGATTGCGCGCTCCTTGTTGGAGTCCATTTTTTTGCGAGCCCCCAAGCGTTGGGGCTCGTCGGTTGTTTTTTGCATCTTGTAATCATGTTTGGGGTCACGCTCGTATGTGCGAGCGACCTCCTATAGTAGTGTGCTATTTTAGCGAAGCCGTGGAGTGCGAGTTTCGGCGATTTTCGAGTCGAATGAGTATGGAAGGGCCCAATAGAAGTTAGGGCCTTTTTTGAGCTTGGGTTCATTTTTGGCTCCCAGGCCTGGGCGTTGAAATAATTCACGCCCAGGTGGGGCGTTGAAAGTGTTGTTTGGGCTGGTCTTTTGATGACACAGTTGTCCTCTTGTTCATTCGTTTATTTCACTTGGAAGTTCTATGTATTCTCCTTTCTTTTGTTTTTTCTTTGTTTTTAGAACGTGATGATTTTCTTGAGAAGCCGTAGCCGATTGGTGGACTACGGTGCTTGTCGCTTTGGGGCGATTATTTTAAGGAACTGTTGCTCTTAAGGCGTACAGTTATTGCGATAGTTGGGCGAGTCTATATGGCCCGAGGAACATACCTTGAGGTGTAAGACTTTGATCGCTCCTATATTTTTTGAACCTGTTCGTGAATGATGATATGTATGTGCGAACGAGCGTTCATAGAATGGCCGTTGTGTGCGGTCCATTAATCAGTTTGCTTGAATCATTTTTTTTTAGCAATGACTGATTTTGAATAGTTTGCTTAGAAGCTTGATAGGGGTCAGGTCCATTCATGAAGTGGGCTCAAACATCGTGCCCTTTCGATTGTTCAAACATTTGCTTCGAGATTTTTTTTTATTTTGCTATGGTTGTTTCGTAGCTTGGAGCTCCCAAGTATGCATGTTGGGATGCTTCCTTTTGGCGTACGATTTTTGTAGGTTCTTTCGAGAAAGATACCTTGGGGTTCCGCTCGTGTAGGTGCGAGCTATCCCTTCCGTGGTAGGTAATATTTTGCTACCTTTAATCCTTAATGTAGAAGTCGTGTGGCTTGCATGGGCGATAAGTAGTCTTTGCCTCTTTTACACGTGCTCTTGGTCGTGCCTACATTAGTGCAATATGCCTTACTCTCTTTTTTAGACTTGTACTGTGGGATGGTTAAACTTTATGGTGCGACGTAGGCTCGTGTGGCCTAACGGTGTGTCTTAGAACATTCCTCCAGGTGTTGGGATATCATTATTATTTTTTGCATTGGAGTACTTCATCACACCTTGTTCAGGTGCTCGAACAAGTGTAGCACCTTCTGCGTGGGTTTGCACTGCTTATTACTTCGTTCGGTGCGAGGATTCATAGGTGTTTCTTTCTTATTTTTATATCAGGGCAAGATTTAGCAAGCAGAGATATTCAGCGCCCAGGCTGGGGAGTTAAAGATATCGGCGCCCAGCTCTGGGCGTTGAAAATGATTTCAGGGCAGAACTTTTGACAGTTTCTTTTGATTTTTTTTTCTTCGCTTTTGCTTTGGAACGTTGTAGACTGTGTAACGGGCGCTTTATAGGGCGAGCGTTATGTGTAGTGGTTTGATCGGAGTTTTGGTGACTCGCGATTTTCAGTTACCCTTGTTAGTGGGGTGACTTTATATATTCTAAGTAGTGCTTAGAATTTGGGAGGGGTTGTAGCCATTCTAAGGTTCGTTTTACACGATTAAAGCTTAGGATTGTGCCCCTATGATGTATGTATAGCATTAGCGTCGAGAATTTGCGATAAAATTGTCATTTCGAGCATTTTTAGAGTGTTTTTCTCAAGCCCCCAATTGTAGCTACGGGATTGGCTTGGTGCTATAATGTTGTGCATGCGTCTTTATGCATTCATGGTGACATGGATCATGAATAGTTTGAACCAGGCTCGTTTAGTGCGAGGTACGTTCGAGTAGTGACTTGCTACTTCTCTTGTAAATGTCGTATTATGCGACATTGCCATGGTCAAGGTAGTCACATGTTGAAGTATGCCTTGACCAAAAGCTAGGTGCCTTTCTTTACCCATAATCATATTTAGAAATCTCTTGACTCACTTGCAACATTGAGATAAACGCATACTTAGCTTAAACCAACGACACTTTATTATGTTCGAAGAAGTCTTTGAAAATCATTTGAAAATTATTTAAAATCCGAGTCCTACTATGTACAGCCCGAGGTGTCCTAGGTAAGTTGACTTATAGAAAGGTTCGTACAGGATTATATGAGTGAATCAAAATACTGTTACGATTTTTGGAATGCTGTCTAAGGATTTGCTGGAAGCCAGGGTGCAGGTGTCAAGATATTACTTGTGCCCGTTTGGCATATGCTTTTAGGCTTTTCGGGCCATCTTTTCTAGAATTGCGGGAATATAAACCGTTTTCAAATTGACTTAGACTTACTTGGTGTATGTCTGCACAAAAGGTCAAGGTATACTTAGTTCTTTCCCTAGCTCTTTCATTTCACTTTTTAGCCCCCAGTTGCTGTTATGTCTTCCCATTAATGATGCTTTTAGATTTCGATTTTAGATGCCCGTGTCATATTCCTAAGTAGGGTGAGCCTTGGTTAAGTGCCAAGTCCTATTGACAATGTACCATTTTTTTTTCAAAGGGGATTAGCAAGCATTTGAATTACCATGAACGGGTGCCCTGAGTTCGAAGGAACGATGAGGCGATGCCGTAGAACAATCCTCTTTATTGCAAGCTTACTGCCCTTACTACTTGTTGGCGATCATAACTGTGTCTAGTGGTGAAAGAAGGTCTTTAAGCGAACAACTATGTCTAGTGGTGAAAGAAAGTCTTTAAGTGAGTTAGTTCGCTTTAGGGAGGGTCAAGTCGAGTACATTAGAGGTCATGGACGCTTGCGTTAGCCCCCATTCAATTGAGGCAGAGTGATCTTTTGAGTCTTGGCTAAGTGCCTAGGACCGTGAGTGCTCCTTCTGGCAAGGGTACGTGCCCTTATTATTTTTCGATGTGTGCTCATTAATTTTGGCATTTTGATGACTTGGATTCTTCCTTTGACTTAAATTTTTCTTTTGACTTGGATTGCAAGTAATTAAATTTCAATAAGGGACTTCTATTTTTATTCTTGTTTTTCTATGGGGTTTAATATTTTTGCAAATTGGTTGGACCGAATCATGGATTGCCTACGTATCCGCCTTAAATAAATTTAATTTGGAATCAGGTCTTGCGTAGTTCTTAGCCTAGAAAATGGTTTCTTAGAATGCCGATTTTAAACAAGTACGTTCTGAGGTGGAAACATATTATTTGTTTTATATCATATATTTTTTTTTGAGTACATGTATTTTTTTGATGGTACGTATATCTGAATACGTGCTGTACCCCTCCAAGTGTTCGTTATTTTTCCGTGCATGTGCGGATAAAATGACGAGCACTTCTGGACAAATTTTAGCAAGCAGAGAGATTCAGCGCCCAGGCTGGGGCGCTAAAGATTTCGGCGCCCAGCTATGGGCGCTGAAAATGACTTCTAGGAGGATCTTTTTTGGTGCGCTAAATGCTTCTTTTTCTTTTTAGACGAACTTTTAAAGGCGCTTTGCAAAGTTTGCTTTTTTTATTATTTATTATTTTTTTGTACTTTTCATTTGTCTTCCTTTTTTACTCGTGACTCAAGGCGGTTTGAAAGATGGGTTGAATGAGATAGGATAATTTGTATAGGCATTATGAGAATTATATCTGCTAGGACTCACAATTTGCAGCCTCAAGCTAGTGTCACGAGTTTACATCAATCAAGGCCAATGAGTAGTATGGGGACGGCTCAAGGGTATATCAACAGGATGTATCCACACAAGTTATATGGTCATTATGCTAATGGTGGTGTAAGAACAGGTTTTGGGCTTTGGAAATAATGGACATGACGCACGTGTCGATGGCCGCGCGTGGTTTGCGGTTGATAACAAGTTCAAAAAACAAGAGTTGAGGTAATGGTTTCTTGGGTTATGGCAATGAGAATATGGATGGGTTAAATGAGCTGAACAGGGACCCCAGAGCAAAGGCGTCTAAGAGCATAAGGATTGGAAAGAGTAGACATCGCAGAATTTTATGGTTTGGATTGGTTGACTCAATTCTTTTCCTTCGTTTACTTGGGTAGATTTAGCACTTTGGGAGGTACGGGATAAATATTTCATGGCTCTTTTCGCTCTCCCTTTTCTCTTTCTTTTTAAGTATTTCATGGCTTGCTCTTTTCTCTTTCTATTTTTCTTCTTTTTGCGTGGGATCTCTCCCCAACATAAATACTTCAAAAAAAAATTTACTTGGGCTAAAAGGTAGATGGTTGTGGTTTTTGAGTCACAAGGCGAGACTGAGTGAGCCTCGTTTGGTAGGCCTATAGTGGACCTTTAACTTTAGTAGGCCTAGGGTGGACCTTTTAAATTGTCTTACTTTGCAAGCGTATTTAGTCGTTTCTTAAAATGTGCAAATAGCGTAGATTCAAAATGTTGCTTCTACCTTATTGAAATTTAACGAAAGAATTACATCGAAAATAATTTTTGCTTCTTTTCAGATTCCAGTTTCTGGGATTTAATTGGAAGTTGTGATTTAGACTCGAACTTTCATTAATCTTTCCGATTATAACCCGTGTATAAATACAAGGAGGTGGCCTATACTCAAAATAATGACATGGCGTAAGCCTATAATACTTGACCAAGCGACTCTTAGACTTAGGTTAATTGGACCATAACTTTCGTTGGCTGACACTTTAGATTTCATTTGTCATGCGCCATTTTGCTTAATGTTGGCAAGGTAGTTAGTTGGGGAGATCGAATTTTTATTTTTGCAAGACTAGAATCATTAGTGCGGCTTCTCTCTTAGTGTGTATTGCTTTACCCCAATGGTAGCCTTATGACATGTCGATTTGGGTATTTTCATGGTTGGTCATGTTGCATTCATGGAAAATCTTTTAGTCCGTACTTAGGAGTATTTTAAGGAGCGAGTGGCTCGAGAGGACTATGATAGTCGTGACCCAATGTGATTATAAGCCTTGGGGCCATTAATTTTTTCTTTTCCAATGGTATTAACACCTTAGGTTCACTTTGGGGGTTGTGCGACTATGGGGGAATGATTTCCAGAATGTGACCGTTTCCATTTTGCAAATACTATAATATATTCTTTTTATTGGTGAGAGAGAGTATCGGGGCCGTAAATTCTTAGTAAGGGATGACAATTACATATGGGTGCTTTATTGATTTAAATGTTAGTAAGGGAGACTCAACATGGTTTAACCTTTTAACTTGCAGAACGACACCAAGCATTAGGACCGATTCTATGGATAAGACAACTGAGACTTAGGATTTAGATTGTACTTTGGCATAGCCTAGTCTAGACTCGGATTTATTTTTTTCGAACATTATTTTTCTTGAAAACTTCATTTGAACATTATTTTTTGAATACTTTGCCCATGTGACATTCAAGGTCGTTTAATTAGCATGCTCGGTTTTGGTGTCGAGCATTGTCGTCGTAGGAGGCCTAACAACGACACAAAGAGTTATTTATTTTTATTTTTTAGTCTCTTTTAGAGTCGAGTGCCTTTTCATACGCCTTTGCAGCAATTTTTACGAAAAGTTTTTTTTTGCTACGTGTTTTTTTTTGCGCGGGCACCGAGGCTGCTGTGCTTGACCAAAAGGCCAAGCAGCAACTTCAGCGCCCAACGTCGGGCGTGAGAAATTTTAGCGCCCAGCCAGGCGCGTTGAAAATGCGTCCCTGGCTGGTTCTCGTTTTCTGTTTGCGTCTACTTTTGTTTATGCGACTTCGATTTTATGTGCTTGCCTAATAACGTCCTTTACGCGTTGTGCAGCGTTTGTGGGATTCGTTACGGCCATCCCGAGCGTCGCTTATTTTTGTGGCGATCATTCGGGTTTGCGGAACACGTATTTCGGTATAACTCTTTGGCAAATTAGTCTATGAACGTTTGGGAAATTTTTAAGGTCGTTGGTTTTCTAGGATAGTTTGTCACACACAATCACATATTTCGCTACACATAACTACATTACAAACATGGATTTGAAAATTAAATATGTCACGTAGTTTATGATAGGCTTCTATGGGTAGTTTATTTGCTCCTGGCTTGGTACCGCTTCTATCGTAGATCCAACACATGCCCCGGTCGAGGTAGTGTCTTCAACAGACAAATTTCGCTCAAGAGGCCAACCCGCAAGTGCAAGCCAAGGGGGCATGCAGGCGAGAGGGACCTAATGAGCGAGCGATTGGGTTCGGGATAGGTGTACTACCTGCACAAGTACCGAGTGGGCAACATGCGCGGCGTATGCACCCCCCTATTGGCGAAAAAAGGTATCCTTAGTCCCAACTCCCGAGGGAGCCGAGATTCGTTATGCGGTTCTGCCCGTTCACATTAATATGCTGATTTTCAGGTCGTCCCAATTTGATGGGGAAATAAACGCGGGGTAGGATCGTTTCACCCTTCGGCTATTTTGATTACCTACAAGCACGAGTATTTCCTTCACTATCCCCAGTGGAGTCGCCACTGTGAGGGGGTCGAAAAAGCACGAGGCTAATGCGTGACCTTGTCCCTCGTGGGTGTGACGATTCTTTTTATTCAATCAAGTGTAATTGGATTTCCTGTGAGTATACACCCAATTGACTAGTAATATAGGAGTCGCCATTCAGTTTTTAACGACAATGAGAAAAATTGACAAAACCCGGTTATCGTGACATAAAGGGAGTGCAATTATGTTTGACCACGACGGCCGTAGGTTCCCTTGTGATCCCTGGTGTGGGGATCTCTCAATATACACCCGCAAGGTAGAGATTGAGGGTTCGGGGGACTGTAACTACCGAGAGGAGTAATTCGCTCGTCGATAACTCCAGAGGCAGGATATCCTTACTAGCTCAGCATAAATAATTGAAGGGACATGCATTAACTATTAAACTAATCTGAGTTGATTTTAGCAATATGCAACATATAATACTAATTCGATCGTGATTATCTGATTTAAATAGCATTAAGGACCTAGCATGATAATCCGATTTCCCAAAAATATTATATTTGTTAGGCGTGATAGAACAATCATATTAGGTTAGTTTAACAGTTCATAAAAAGGGCGAGGAAAACAGTTAAAGCATCGAAAAGGGACACATTACGACGCACCCTTGAGAGGTGCGTCACGGTTCTCAGAAAACTAACCACTTTGACTTTGCTATTTCTCCTTTTTATTTAACGAATCTCAATTATGGGACAGGATACGTTCTGTTCGATTTATGGATCGATTGCGACAGAACGCGTGAAGAGTTTCGCAGCGAGAGGCTTAGGCTAAGGGTTGGAGTAAATACTCCGAATATCATTATGTGTTGTTGTGTTGTTTCACGTCGAAACTAGGGGTCTATTTATAGGAAAAAGTGGCGTAGAAAGATAGTTTTTCAGGAATTTGAATACGAAATGGATTAGGAAAAGAATCCGTCCCAGGTATTTTCGGCGCCCAGCTCTGGGCGCTGGAATTTTCGGCGCCCAGGGCTGGGCGTTGAAAATAGGGTCTGGAAGAATTCTTTGGTCAGATTCGGATTCCTGAAATCCGTAGAGTTTGAGATTAATTCGAGTCTTTTAGCGCGTATCAATTTTATGACGGAATGCGTCTGGGCCCGTTACGAACTCTAGGCTCGTTAGGATTTTAATTAATACGTAACTCTTATTTCCGAATCCTATTAGGAATAGGATTCTCGCGGTTTTCTATCTCATTTAGGATTTATGTTGGAATGCAACACCTAATTCTGACATGTCTCTATCTTTTTATTATTACTACTTTTAGCAACTACCCTTTTACGACAGTTACTATTTTTAGCAGGTTTCCATAAATAGCAGGTTTCGGGTGAAATGAAATGGGGAATCGAGATTCGTTTATTTTATAGGAGATGCGTTGTCAAGTGGAGTTTTTATGCTTTCATCATCGAATCTTTCCCTTGCGGGAACGGGGACAAAAGTAGGTGTCTACACCGTCATATTAGTCAAACCCCACCATGGTACCACCCACTTAATAGTGCATATGCCATGAGTAAAATAGGAGGCCCACTCGGCCTCGTCCTGGCCTTGGTGCAAATACTTTCGGTTACCCAAAGCTATAGGGCGATAACGTTTAGGATCCGCAGGAGCTTCTAAAAGCCTAAGTCGTTCCATGAGCCAAATCTGCAAAAAACGGGTACGATCAGAAAAATAATAACAAACGAGAGTCCTGCCTGGGGCGCACTTTCAACGCCCAGGACCAGGCACCAGAAATTCCGACGCCCAGCCCTGGGCGCTGAAAATCAGCTCCAGGCAGGGGGCTGTCGAGGCAAACGAAAAAAGAGAAGAAAAAAATATGCGTATTACTTTGCGCGAATAAACGATCGATTACCTGCAGCAATAGGGGGCTCCCCTTAAAAATTTCAGACTTGGCATCCTTTTTCAACTCATCCGCATTCACTAAGGTCTCGGCAACAACCAACGGCATAATGGAATAGCAACTTTCCATCTGACTGATCAAGGGGATCAACCTTATGTCACCGAACTCGCCATTGTTATTCGACAGTAAATAGTGGTTCAACAGGCAGAATACAAGTGCTCGAATATTCAATTTCTGTTCGGTCATATTTTTACTAGGTCTAAAGTGATGTTTTACAAGCTTTGCCAAGTTAACCTTATCACCCACAACGATCTCAGCGAGCATGTTAGCATCTAGTCCTATGAAAGCCCCTATAGCTGTTTTACTCTCTTCAACAGTGCCAGGGGTAGCAGGAGTAGCATTGGTAGGATAACCAAGGACCGCGGAAAATTCATCTGGCAAAGGGCATACTTCATTGCCCCGAAAGACAAAAACATGGTGATCAGAATCCCAAAAGTCCAGGGCCGCATACAGAAAATTATAATCAATATTAATTTGTTGTAAGCCTAAGAGTGCCTCTAATTGGTATCCTTTCAACAAAGCCTTTTCTGTGGGATTAAGGGCTCTTAACCAGCGCCTAACAACTCGTTGGAGGGAGAAGGGAGGAATCGACATGGCAAGAGCAGGGAAGAATAAAAGCTAAGAAATTGCAAAAAAAAAAAAAAGAGGAAGATTGAGAGTGGTGAAAAAGAAAGACGTACTTAACCCCTATATATACAAGAAAGCATCAAGTGACATCCCAATCCCATTCGGAAACGCGCTAAAAATCCGGGAACTGCCAAAATAGAGCTTCCAGCGCCTTAACGCCTGGCCCGGGGCGCCGGAAATGTAGCCCAAGGCCCGGATCCTTCAAAACGCGGAGCGGGAAAGGACTTAAAACCGTGTTAATAGACACGAGGCCCTGCTGTAATCAAGATCAAGCCCAAAGCACCTTTAGAGCCCGAATAATGAAGACAAATGTTAAAACTTGTCGAAACTTAGACTCATCTCAAGGAAAAAATATGTGTACATTTTTTAAGGCAATATAGAAAAAATAAAAATCAAGGTCATTCTTCGAAACACAAAAACAAAAATCAAGTCGTTGGTTTCTCAAATTAAAAAGCGTTTATTTGTCAAAAGATCAATCCGGGCCAAAGTAAGCTCGATGTATTAATTATTGAAAAATGAAGCAAACTTTGTCGCCCGGAAAATGAAGTCGCACCCCACGACTTCATCAAAGTAGCATACCACTACAAAGATCGCTCGACTTACGAGCACGATCCCAAACACGATCAAGGACATTACAAAATGCCTATCCCCCAAAGAACCTCTTTGGCAAGAACCGACCGTCAAGCATAAGTGCTTGGGGGCTCGAAAGAAAACATAAATTTCAAAAGAGAGTATGCAAAGTTAAAAGCAATATTCCCATACTACACTGTACGAAGTCCCGTGTTTGGACAATCTCAAAAGATAAAACCGGATAAAATTAATACGCACTAAAAGACTCGGATAAATCTCACAATCTCCGTATTCTAAGAGTCCAAATCTGACAAAGAAACTCGACCCAGATCCCATTTTCAACGCCTGGATCTGGGCGCTGAAAATGCCTGGGGCCGTTTTATTTCCGGATTCTTTTTGGATCCGTATCTTAAAATCTATCTTTCCACACACCCTTTTCCTATAAATACAGCCTCAAAACCGACGTGAAAGGGACACACAATTGCATAACCTGAGTATTGACTCTAGCCTTAAGCCTAAGCCTCACGCTGCGAAATTGATCCAGCGTTCTGTCGCAATCGACCCAAAAGTCGAACAGAACGCATCCTGCCCCTTGTAGCTTGATGAATTAAGCCTAAATACTGGAACATTGCTTAGAAACCCGAGATTCGTTAAATAAAAGGAGAAATAGCAAAGCCAAGTGGTTAGTTTTCTGAGAACCACAACGCACCTCTCAAGGGTGCGTTGTAATGTGTCCCTCATATGATTTAATCGCTTTCATCACCCTTTTATAAAATTGTCAAACTATTAACTTGATTGATCTATCACGCCTAATAAGATAATACCTTGGACAATTGAATTATCATGCTAGGTACCTTAAATCAATCTAAATAAGATAATCACGATCGATTTAGTATTATGTGTTGCATATTGCTAAAATATATTCAGAATAGTTTAATAGTTTAACGCATGTCCCTTCAATTATTTATGCTGAGCTAGTAAGGATAACCTGCCTCTGGAGTATTATCGATGAGCACTCCTCTCGGTAGCTACAGTCCTCCGAACTCTCAATCTCTGCCCTGCGGGTGTACGTTGAGCGATCCCCACACCAGGGATCACAAGGGAACCTATGGCCGTCGTGGTCGAACATAATTGCACTCCCTTTATGTCACGATAATCGGGTTTTGTCAGTTTTTCTCATTGTCGTTAAAAACTGAATGGCGACTCCTATATTACTAGTCGATTGGGTGTAAACTCACAGGAAATCCAATTACACTTGATCTGACGACGTCACGCCCACGAGGGACGAGGTCATGCATTAGCCTCGTGCTTTTTCGACCCCTTCACATTGGGCAATTGTTGTTTTATATTATTATTGTTTTTATGGTTCTTTTTGTATTTACGGAATCATAATAAACAATACTTCCTTTCTTTCTGTATTGAATCTTTTTATGGGATCATTTGTGAGTTTATTCATAAATTTTATCCAATTTTGTTTATCTTTTCATCTAGTTATTAGGGAGTAACGATATGCTATTTCGACAATATATGATGTGGACTGTAATGACAGATGCGTGAAACGAACAATCTTTTGCATATCAGAAACTCTTAGATGTAGATTAAGCTTCAGATATTATGAATAATATAATGATTTTTCAAAAAATATATTTGTTGTAAACAATGAAGTTTAGACTTTGAGTTTAATTATCATGTGTAGCTTCATCAGAAAACTTTTTGTTATGTCTTGAAAAAAAATGCATGTACTCATATGATTCGTCGATGGATAATGAAAGAAAAAATATGTACTGATACTCATATCTTTAACCTTAAAAAATCATAGTTAAAGGTGAAGAAAAACATCAACAATTTGATCTTTTCATGACCAAAATGATCCCATAAAAATGGTTTGTCACAATTAAAAATTTGTTTTATTTTCTCTTGACAAGAATTGAACACTGGCACACACAGTTAGAGTATATGTTATATCAGTAGAGTAGTGACCATTGTAGCAAGGGGGTATCAACACGTAAGTCATTGGCTCATTGCAAACAAACATAATTTTTGTCTAATTTTACCGAGGTTGAGAATTCTGAATGTGATTTTTTTAAAAGGTCAAATGATCCTTTTCATCATAGATAAAGTTATAACACATTGTGATTTCCAATTTTGGTGGTGGGTCGTCATTTTGCGTTATAACTAGAAACTAGACCTGATCAAATGGCGGGCCGGGCCGGGTTCGGGTCGGGCTTGAGCCTAAAAATAAGCCCGCTGGGTCGGGCCGGGCCAAGATTCGGGCCAAAACTTTGTGCCCAAACCCGTTATTTTCGGGCCGGGCCACTGGGCTTTTCGGGCCATTTTCGGACCGGGCCAAATTTATAACTAAAAAGTGTATTTTTGTGTTACCCAAACCCGCCCAAAAAAAATAAAATTTTCGGGCCGGGTCGGGCCGGGCCCGATAACCGGGCCGGAAAATTCTGCCCAAACCCGCAAAAATTTCGGGCGGGCCAGGCCTACGGGCCGGGCTTATCTTGATCAGGTCTACAAGAAACAAACAACTTAGATGTTTATGAAAATGTTAGAAATTACGTATCTGTTTTACTTGAGTTTGGTTTTATTTAAATTTAATTTCTTCAAAAGTTAAATGATCTCGTGTAAACGTAGTCAAACTTAGTTAGTTATTTAAATCTAGCTCACTAGTATGGAAAAGGCTTCTAGTGACGCTTTATAAATGTCTATTACGACGCATAAAATCGCCGCAAGTGCTTTTACCGACGCTTTCAAAAGCGCTCTCTTTAGAGATGGAACTTGTATTTTGATACTCTGTATGATTTTATTTGTCTACAATATTTAGTATTCACCACCTGGGCTAATGTAAGTGTACTACATATTTTGGTGGTTTAATACTTGTACATTGTATAATGGTTTATAATGTAATTTTCTAAAATATTAATGACCATTATTTTTTATTTTGGAGTTATGTTACTGTTTATGTGTACTTTCCTTTTCCGTGATTTTGATTTTAGAGTATTCATACGCGATTGTTACATTTCAATGGAAAATATTCGTCATAGTCAATTTGACTAGGAGGAAAATTAGCAGCGCTCTTTCATTGTTATACCAACGCTAGAAAATAGCGCCTTGAAAGGGTGTGACTGATCATTTTAGGGGATCATAAAGCCCACTATTTTATGGGATCAATAATGAATTTATGAGGTCATCTATTATTTTACCAGACCATTTTGTAACCATTTAATTGTAATGGATCTTTTTACCGGATCAGAATTTCAAGAATTGTTGTAATGACCATTATAGCAATCATCTTTTGCAACGGAAATTCCTTTAATCTATTTAGATTGAGTATGGGTTTATTTAACTTTGGATTTCCTTAAAACTTAATCTTTTAAAATCATATTCAAATCTAAAAATAAAATTGTTTTGCAAATACATTTAGAATCTCAAACAGTGGTGGAGCCCGTAATGGCAAGGGGTATCAACACATCAACACTAGCAATAGAAATGCAGAATCATACTTCCTTTCTTTAAGTATTAAATCTTTTTATGGGATCATTTGTGAGTTTATTCATAAATTTTATCCAACTTTTTTTTATCTTTTCATCCAGTTACATGGTAGTAATGATTTGCTATTTCGAAAATATATGATGTGGACTGTAATGGTAGATGCGTGCAACGAAAAATCTTTTGCATATTAGAAACTCTTAGATGTAGTTTCATCATCAGATATTATGAATAATATAATGTTGTTTCAAACAATATATTTTGTTGTAAACAATGAAGTTTAGGCTTTGAGTTTAATTATCATGTGTAGCTTCATCAAAAAACTTTTTATTATGTCTTGAAAAAAAATGCATGTACTCATATGATTCGTCTATGGCTAATGATACCATGTAATACTTCATATGTCTTTAACCTTACAAAAATCATAGTTAAAGGTGAAGGAAAGCATCAACATTTTGATATTTTAATGACTAAAATGATCTCATAAAATGGTTTTTCACAATTAAAATTTTGGTTTTTTTTTTCTCTTGACAAGAATCGAACACAGGTACACGCAGTTAGAGTATATGTTATAGCAACATATTAGTGACCATTGTAGCAAGGGGTATCAGCACGTAAGTCATTGCAAACAAAATAATTTTGTCTAATTTTACCGAGGTTGAGAATGTTGATTATTATTTCTTTAAAGGTGAAATGATCCGTTTAATCATAGATAAAGTTATAACACTTTGTGTTCTAGCTACTTTTTTCAATCTTGGTGGTGGGTCGTAATTTTGTATTATAACAAGAAGCAAACAACTGAGATATTTATGTAAATGTTAGAAATTACGCATCTATTTTACTTGAATTTAGTTTTATTTTAATTTAATTTCTTCAAAAGCTAAATGATCATGTGTAATCGTAGCTAAACTTAGTAACTAAAAACTAACTCTTCGAAGTTATGATCAAAAGAATTTATTTATAATGTACGAAGTTGATTTTTTTTTTTTATTATCGTTACTATTTTACAGGTCTAGACATACAGTGATAAAAAAAATTAATTTGGGGATCGGTAAACATTTTCTGGTATCATTAAACTTATTGTAACCCCTTGTTTAATCATAAAAATATGTAACACATAATTAAACGATAAATCCAGTTTTATATTTCCAACAACCAACATCTTTTTGATAATAAGGACAAATAATTATCCGATAGTCCCCATAAATGCAATGAGTAGCCAAAAAATCATAGTTAAAGGTGAAAAAAATATCCAAATTTTGATATTTTCATGATTAAAATGATCCCATAAAACGGTTGTTAATACTTAAATAAAAAAAATTGTGGGCTCTTGTTAGGAATCGAACACAGGTGCACAATTAAAGAAGTTAAAGCATCGTAACAATGACCATTGCGATAAGGGGTATCAGCACGTTAATATTTGAAAATGAAATTGTTTTAATCTATTTTGTTGAGTTTGAGATATTTTCGAATTATGATTCCTTTAAAGGTAAAATAATCTCATATAATGGTAGTCAAAGTTAACACAATGTTTTGCGGCTAACTTTTTCAACCTTGGTGGTAGCAAAACTATTTTGTATTATAAAGGATATGAGCAATTTAGGTTATTTTAAAAATGTTAGGAGTTACACATCTATTTTAGTTGAGTTTGATTTTATTTAAATTTTATTTCTTTAAATGTAAAATGATCCCGAGTAATCATAATCAAGGTTAACAAAAAAAAAATCAACATGTAACCTAACTTTTCAAAGTTACAACCTAAACAATTTATCTACAACATACGAGGTCATATTTTTGGAAATCGTAAATATTATACAAGTCCAAACATACGGTAAGAAAAAAATCTTCTTTGGAGATCGTTAGCTGTTTTCTGGTATCGTTATGTTTTATTATAAGCGCTTGTGTAACCATAAAAATATGTAATAATTATTATAAGAAAAAACCAATCTTATATCACTAATAAACCCCTTTTTATATTGAGGGAAAAAAATCCGATAGTCCCCATAACTCAATAAGAGCAAAGAGTTGCCAAAAAATCCATGTTAAGGTTGTAAAAAATGTACATCCAATATTTTGATATTTTTATGACTAAAATATGATCCCATAAAATGGCTTTTTACACTTTAAATTTTTTATTTTCGGCCTCTTGTTAGGAATCGAACATGGGTGAGCGTAGTTAGAGTAGATGTTAAAGCAGTGTAGCAGTGATTATTGTGACAACGGGGTATCAACATATTACTCCTTGGAAATAAATTTGTTTTAATCTACTTCAGTTGAGTTTGAGATTTTAATGTTATGATTTCTTTAAAAGTGAAATCATCCTCTATAATCGTAGTGAAATTAAATAAAATTTTGTTGCAACTAACTTTTCCAATTTGGTGGTGGCTTGATATAATCTTTAAAAGTGAAGACTACTCCATATCTAAGCACAATAGTTGCTCAAATGCATTGATATAATCTTCTCCAGTCAATACAAAAAAATTGTCCTTCTCGTTGTATTCATTATTTCTTTGACAACAAGCTATAACATCTTTTGAGTCTCATTATGCCCTTTGTCCATCTTAAAAGCGACATCGCTAAGGCCCTAGAAAACCACAATTGCCCTTTCTTTTGGGATCAAGCAACTTACTATTTTACTCCTCAGAGTGAAATATCCTCAACTCTTAGCTGCAAAGAAGAGGATTAGCTTTTCAGAAACCAAATATAACTGAATTTGTACAAAAGTTAAACGATTTCGTGTAAACGTAGCCAAGCTTAATTAATAATTGAATCTATCTTTTCGAAGTTGTGATCTAAATAATTTATTTACAACGTACAAAGTTATTGATTTTGGATATCGTTACTATTGAACATGTTTAGACATATGGTAATAAAAAAATATTTTGGAGATCAATAAACATTTTGTTTATGTAAGCTTGGCATATCGAAAAGTTGAGTTTTTGTTTTGTTTATGTATTAAATCTACGGTAAGAAAAAAATCTTACCGAAAAGTTGAGCTTGGATATAGAAATGCAGAATCATACTTCTTTTCTTTATGTATTACATCTTTTTATGGGATCATTTGAGGAAAAAAAATTCCGATAGTCCCCATAACTCTATAAGAGCAAAGAGTTGCCAAAAAATCCATATTAAGGTTGAAAAAATATACATCCAATATTTTGATATTTTTATGACTAAAATATGATCCCATAAAATGGTTGAATGTTAATTTATTAAATCTAATTTCAATTGGGATTACATTTTTAGTTTATAATTTCGAATTTAATTCGGATTTCTCAATTGCAACCTGACCAAAGCTCCGATGTTCAATGCTTTGTTGTTCAATCACCTTAATTAGTTGTCGGAAATTACTATGCTTAAGAAGTCTTTAGTCGCCGCCCCAACAACAACATAAACGAGATTAATTTAATCGCTCTTTAAAATATATATATCTTTATTGATACATAAACAATTACACATAGATAAAAGTTTCATTTCTTATTAAAGGTATGTTTATAATACATATGGTACACAAGACCCAAAAGTAAAGCCTACAATTATCGAGCACAAAAGAAAGCTCAACAAAACCAAAAAACGCAAACTAAAAAAGAAGTCAACTCTAGTAAAAAGTTGACCATAATGACAATAAAAACACTCTATTTGAAAGTACGACTGTGAAACATCAGTAGCTGAAAGAATTAACCCTTCCAGACTGGATCAACACCATAGCAGTAACACAAATGGGAACATATATGATCAGGCAACATTTCAACAAAAGTCAACCTGAGCAGACCCCTGTCGTTGCCTAAGCTTTAATGTTTAAAATTTCTCTCATTCTCACCACTTTATTGTTTTCTTAGTTAAATAATTTAAATTAGCCTTATTTATTGTCTTTGCAAGTTTTCAATTTCTGCACTGTGGAGCAAGTTCTCCACCTTTAATTAAAGTCAAGTACACTTCTTTACCTTAATCTCTTCATTGCTTTTATTTCTTTCTTTCTTGATTGCTTTGATATTTTTGTTCAAGATTTGTGGTTAAGTTCTTTACTCAAAATAATACGTTCTTGGTGTTCATCTTCAAGTTCATCATTTAGGTTTAGTTTGTTTGCCCAAAATAGAAAGTCATGTTTTCATTTATGTTTTGCTTAGATCTTCTAGAATTATTTTCTACCATGTGTGAGTAGTTACCTTAGGCCCAAGGGTTGGGCGAGCCCTAGTAAAATTATGACATGATAACCCTCTCTCCCTTTACTTGTATGTAATCTTGTTGTATGCTAGCCTTTGCTAGGAGTTGTGGCTTTATGCCTTTGGTTGAGATGGTTGTCTGAGCATGTTAGGTGACCTAGGTTGGTCTTGTATTTCCTTATTCCAAACGCAAAGGAAAATTGGGTACACGAATAATGGTTGTTCGTCTAGCTACAAATTTAGCACGGTGCCGCTAACAACGAAAATTGCCTCGGAGGGAAACCACTCGTCCTTCGTGTCAACCTAGGAGAGTGGCCATAATGTATGTCGAACCCGATTTCTATTACGTTTGTCTCACGGTTGATAGATCGATGTCTAGGTAGGAAATTAGAAACATAAACCTAGACTCTATGAACCTTACTGTGATCGCGGATGAGAATTATTTGTGCTAGTGCGTAATAGCCCTAGATTAGCAAGTAAATCGTCTTGTGTTGATCAGTTGATGTATGAGTGGAGTAGGAGAGACTGTTGTTGCCATGATCATGTTAGGAGGAATCCCTCTTCCTTAAACATATCCCTTGGTATAGATTACACCATTTGCGCAATTCTTGACAAAATGTGCGAACAACCTCAAACCAACATATTTTGATACAGTAAAGTTTATTAGCAATTGCATATTTATAGTTAGTGCAAAAAACGTTTGATCTCGAGATTTCGACCTTTTACTTAACTCTTGTCTATTATATTTATTATAATGTCAGAGTATTGGGTCAATTTAACAATTTTTATTTATCCCTTCATTGAGGTCATATGCAACTCTGTTAGAATATTAGTTGATGATGTATGCTGATTGTTTGCTGTACTTCAGTAACTAACTGCTGAGTCAGTCTTGCCAACATGGCATTATTGTAACAAACTCTTTGTCGTTTGTTAGCTGATGCAACAACCTATAGAAGGATCTAGACTCCTTCCTTTTATGCTTATATATAGCTTGTACATTGCTGATTATAATTAATACAATAACAACTTAAATTTTCTTGATCTTAATCCCTAATTCTGTCATGGTATCAGAGCAGGTTCAAGAAACCTGACTCATCTTCTCTGAAATTCCGCAAAATTCTCGTACAAAATTCTCTCTAAAAAGTTCAATTGAACCTTGCATTTTACTGTTTCTGATCGAAATCTGCTAATTGTTCTGAAGAAATTAACTACAGTTTGTGTGATTAAACTTCAGTTTGTTTGATTTCTACTGATTGAAGATTGATAATGGCGTTTAATGATGAACACCTCGAAGATTCTAGGAGAAATGCAAATTTGCCTCCTAATCAGGATCCTGCTAGCTTGTATTACATCCATCCTTCTGATGCAAATTCTGTGCAACTTGTTTCTTTCAAGTTTGATGGTGAAGGTTTCACAGGTTGGAAGAGATCAATGCTGCTGGCATTGTCAGCTAAAAACAAAATAGGTTTTGTTGATGGAAGTATTAGCAAACCTGCTGTTGGAACTGTTGAGTATAGAGCATGGGAGAGATGCAATGATTTGGTGTGTTCTCTGATCCTAGGGAATCTGAGTGAGATAATTGCTAAGAGTGTAATGTTTTTGAAGTCTGCCAGAGAAGTTTGGTGTGATCTTGAAGAGAGATTTGGCTTTGCTTCTATGGCACAGGTCTACTCTTTAGAACAGAAACTAGCTGAGGTAAATCAAGGAGAAAAATCAGTTTCTGAGTTTTTTACTGAAATCAAGTCAATCTGGGATGCAATTGAAGAGGCTCATCCTATGCCTTACTGTACTTGTAACAATTGTACCTGCAATGTTACTAAAAAGTTCTTTCAAAGACAACAAGAAAAAATGGTGATGCAGTTTATGATGAAGTTAACAGACCAGTTTGCCACAATTAGGGGAAATGTGCTAATGGTTCCAGTTCTACCTAAGGTGTCTGAAGCATACAGACTCTTTGCTCAAGAAGAAAGGCATCAAGAGATCTCTAAAACTGTCTATCCTACAGAGCCTGTTGCATTTGCAGCTGAGAAAAGAAGATTTGGTGGTGATCATTGGAACAACAGGAACTTCAAATCTCGAGCAACTGGTTCTCAACAATTTCAGAAAGCTAATAATCCTAATAGGAGCAACTCACAGTATTTCTGTACACATTGTCAAATTCCTGGACACAGTATTGAGAGGTGCTTCAAGATCAATGGTTATCCACCAGGTTTTAAGCATTTCAAAAACAAGACAGCAGCAATGTCAACTGCTGGAGATGGTGATGCTGACACATCCAACAATCCAAAAACTGAAGCAAATACTAATATCTCAGTGGAGCAGTATAATCAGCTGATGAATCTTTTGAGCAAGCAACAACAAAGTTCTGGCTCTAGTCATCAACCTAACTTGGCCTTAATGGCAGGTAATATCTGTTTAATATCTCATACTAATTCTAAATGGTTGCTTGACAGTGGTGCTTCAGATCATTTCTGTCATGATTTGAGTCAGTTTTCTGCATATAAAAGGGTTGATAATCAATCTACATATATAACCATACCTGATGGCAGTAAAATACCCGTGAAACATGTTGGTTCAGTAGTCTTAAATGAAGGAATTACACTTCACAACGTACTGCATGTGCCTGATTTCAAATATAATCTAATCTCTGTCCACAAGATATGCAAAGATTTGAATTGTGAGCTGCATTTTACTCATGACAAGTGCTTTATTTGCTGTCAGAAAGGGAAATTGATTCCTCTTGGTGATGTGAGTTCTGGTCTGTACAATGTTGGAGAACACAATATAGCAGCTACATCTACAAAACAGCCACATGAGTGCAACACAGCCTGTTCTACTGCTGTCAATAATGCCAAACTATGGCACCTAAGACTAGGTCATATCCCTTTTAGTCAACTTAAGTTGATTAACCCTAGTTGTGAAGTCAATTCTTGTATTCAAGACACAATTTGTCAAGTGTGTCCCATTGCAAAACAAACCAGGCTTAGCTTTCCACATAGTAGCATTAAGACAACTTGTCCATTTGAGCTAATACACATTGATGTTTGGGGCCCACATTCTGTGAAAACTCCTACTGGTTGTAATCAGTTTTTGACTATTGTAGATGATTACAGTAGATTCACTTGGATTCACATGTTGAGAAATAAGAAAGACTGTGTTTCTGTGTTAACTGATTTCTTGAATATGGTGAAAACTCAGTTTGGTGTGACTGTTAAATGTGTAAGATCGGACAATGCAAAGGAATTATGTGAAGGAGATTTCAAAAAGTTGTGTGTGACACTAGGTATATTGAATCAAACTAGTTGTAGTCACACTCCCCAGCAGAATGGGGTGGTGGAAAGGAAACATAAACATCTTTTAGAGACAGCAAGGGCATTGTATTTTCAATCAAAGGTTCCTGCTAGGTTCTGGGGTGAGTGTGTGATGTGTGCAGCATATTTGATTAACAGGATGCCACTGAAATCCATTGGATTGGATTCACCTTTTTACAGATTGTATGAAAAACAACCTGATCTTACTCATCTCAGAACATTTGGTTGTCTCTGTTATGTTTCTACTACAAAAGTTGGGAGAACTAAATTGGATAGCAGAGCTACTCCTTGTGTTCTTATGGGATATTCTGCATCCCAGAAAGGCTATAAGGTCTTAGAAATTGACACTAACAGATTCTTTGTTTCAAGAGACATAACATTTCATGAAAAACACTTCCCATTCCACCTTTATCACAAAACCAATACACCAGTTTCTAACTACACTAATGCTATCTTCTTACCAGCCTTTGCTTCTCCAAACACATTTGATGAACCAGATTACTCAACACCAGAATCAATTTTTCCCTCACATACATCCTCACCAAACTCCTCACCAACATCTACTACCACTCAAACACCTTCTCAACACACAAACTCACCAAATTCTTCTCATAACACCACCTCAGTTGATCAAACACATCCATTAAGTTCTTCTGAAAACACTACTGATCATAGCTATTCAACTACATCTAGTTCTTCAGATACTGCAAGTCTTCCTTATCCAATCATCAGACAGTCTTCTAGAACTCACAAACCACCCAATTATTTAGAAGATTATGTATGTCATTCTGCTTCCAAATGTGTTACAAGTCACTGGTGCAACATGGTAGCTTATGTTACCTTTCCTGAAGACTTTCAAGCTTTTCTGTCTCAAGTGTGTGACATTTCAGAACCACACTCCTATCAGGAAGCAGCAAAACATCAAATTTGGGTTGAAGCAATGCAGAAAGAATTGGAAGCTCTAGACCAGAATTTAACTTGGGAATTGGTGGAATTACCTAAAGGAAAAAGGGCAATTGGGTGCAAATGGGTTTTTTAAAGTAAAGCTTAAATCCAGTGGGGCTCTAGAAAGATGCAAAGCAAGATTAGTAGCCAAGGGTTTCAATCAAAAATATGGGATTGATTATGAGGAAACTTTCAGTCCTGTAGTTAAAATGAGTACAATCAGGTGTTTAATTGCAGTAGCAGCAAGCAAACATTGGCCTCTTTTTCAACTAGATGTGAACAATGCATTTCTGCATGGTGATCTCAAAGAAGAAGTTTATATGCAGATGCCAGAAGGGGTACCTAACCCCAACAACAAAGTGTGCAGGCTAATCAAGTCTATTTATGGGCTGAAACAAGCATCTAGACAGTGGCATGAGAAGCTCCTAACTGCACTGGAATCTCAAGGTTTTGTGCAATCAAAATATGATTACAGTTTGTTCATTCACAGGACAGATACAGATATCAACATAGCTGCTGTATATGTGGATGACATCATCTTGACTGGGACCAACATTGCTAAACTTGATGAGCTCAAAGCATACCTTCACAAAGAGTTTAGCATAAAGGATTTGGGATATCTAAATTATTTTCTGGGAATTGAAGTGGGATATACTGCAGATGGGATAATTCTCACTCAAAAGAAGTTTACTAAGGAGCTCCTTACTGGATGTGGTTTTGATGTCTGCAAAAGAACTATCACTCCCCTACCTCTGAATCTTAAATTATCTAAATCTGATGGTGACTCTTATGCAGATACAGAACAATACAGATCAATTGTTGGAAAACTTAACTTTCTCACACATACCAGACCTGATCTGTCTTATGCAGTTCAGTATCTTAGCCAATTCTTACAAGACCCAAGACAACCTCATGTTACAGCTTTGCATCACACTTTGAGGTATCTTGCTCACACTGAGGGTCAAGGCATACTGCTAAAGGCTACAGATAACATTTCTCTACAATCTTTTTCAGATTCTGACTGGGCAACTTGCCCTGATTCTAGAAGATCTGTAACAGGATATATATTGCTGTTAGGAGGGTCACCTATATCCTGGAAGTCAAAGAAACAAAACACAGTCTCCAAAAGTTCAGCAGAAGCCGAGTATAGAGCCATGGCTGCTGCAGCTTCAGAAGTAACTTGGATAGTCAATTTGCTCACAGACTTGGGACTTTCTAATCTCAAGCCAATTACTCTCAATTGTGATAACCAATCAGCTTTACATATAGCCAAGAACCCAGTGTTTCATGAAAGAACGAAACACATTGAGATTGATTGTCACTTTACTCGTGACAAAGTATTAGAAGGGCTGCTATAACTCTCCTATTTGCCTACACAAGAACAGTTAGCTGATGTGTTTACAGGCCCGGCCCTGGGGGTTGTTTTGAGGGGCAACCGCCCAGGGCCCCGCGTAGAAAGGGGCCCCTAATTTCAGTTCGACGGTTTTATATAACAAGTAATAAAAACCTGCAGCATAATAATGAAGAAGTTTGTAGCGCAGTTGGTTCAAAAGGAATGTTTGCGTAGGAAGATTGAAAGATCGATACTCCTTGGGGGGTTTTACCATTCATTTTGCTTAGATTTTCTACTTGGGCAGTTGGGCTTACCCAAAAATGATTCCCTTTTGCTTTTTAACTCACTTCTTCATAGTCCAGCCCCGAATTGCTTTATGCATTTCTTCAAAAAAAATTAAATTTTTCTATAGCTATATAAGTATGATGTTTACGGAGTACTACTTAAAACGTAAAGTACATAATGAGTACAATATTTACATTCAAATCATTTTGCAAATATACTACAGTAAATTATTAATTAGGAGTATTTTAATTTTAGCACGTTAAATATTAGAATTTGGTTTGACATCTATGTACTAAGGGGCCCTGTCTAATATTTCGCCCCGGGCCCATAAAAGATCAGGAACGGCCCTGTGTGTTTACTAAGCCATTGGCATCTAGTCAATTTCAGTTTCTTCTGTCCAAGATGGGTGTGCATGATTCTCATCCCCTTCCATCTTGAGGGGGGCTGTTAGAATATTAGTTGATGATGTATGCTGATTGTTTGCTGTACTTCAGTAACTAACTGCTGAGTCAGTCTTGCCACCATGGCATTATTGTAACAAACTCTTTGTTGTTTGTTAGCTGATGCAACAACCTATAGAAGGATCTAGACTCCTTCCTTTTATGCTTATATATAGCTTGTACATTGCTGATTATAATTAATACAATAACAACTTAAATTTTCTTGATCTTAATCCCTAATTCTGTCAAACTCTAACCCAAATTGTAACCAAACACTAGGACTATCTCCAACAAGGCCACAACCAATTTTGCTATTGGCCCAACTAAAAATATCCACAAAATACAAATATCATTTACACATTTCCACAAGTTGTTCGATTTTTAAAATTGCAAGTAAAAAATCCAAGTTGATTTGAAAAGAGTATTGTGACCATAAATATCCCCTCAACTCACATAAAACCCATTTGCAGCTGCGCCTAAAACCTTATCGCTCCCATTTCCTCCCTCCCTATCTCTCTAGCAGCAGTAGCAGCCTTATCTCCTCCTTTCACCTTCTCTACAACAATGGCTTCCACCTCTTTCCTCGCTTCTTTTGCACCCAAAACGCTAATTCCTTCTAAAATCTCTTCACCTTCACTCCCCTTTTTCTCTCTCCTAACTTCCTCTTCTTCTTCCAAAACACTGCTTAATTCCGTCGCTTTTCCCTCCTTGAAACGCTTCGAATCCATTTCCTCAAGCTTCGTGCGACACGTCGCCATTTCTTCCGAGTTTGAGCAGGAGGAGGATGTTATGGGTGACGATGATGCCGGACGACAACCTAACTTCTCCCCTGACCTTAAGATTTTTGTGGGTAATCTTCCATTTAATGTTGACAGTGCTGAGCTCGCTGGGTTGTTCGGTGCTGCTGGTACCGTCGAAATGGTTGAGGTGAGTTTACGGATAAGATAACGCCGTTAATTTTTAGCAAATTTTTGTTTAATTTAATGGGTTAATTGTTAATTATGTTGGTTTAATGTTTAATTATAACAATTATTGAGGAGTTTATGTATTTTTGTCAAATTTATGCTTATAATTTGTTGTTTAATTGTGATATTTTGGGTAATATTTGAAAGATTTATTATTTGGGTAAACTAATAAGCGATAGTTGTTGGGTTTATGCAGGTTATATATGATAAATTGACTGGAAGGAGCAGAGGGTTTGGATTTGTGACCATGTCTTCTGTTGAAGAAGTAGAAGCAGCCGCTCAGCAATTCAATAACTATGTAAATTCTTTAACTATTTAAACTCAAGTTTTCTGATTGTTTGTTCGAGTTAATCCATGTTAACTAATATGCATATTGTTTGAAGTTAATTGTTTGGATAAGGTCGTATAGTTTCATAGCTGAATTGGAATGAGGTAGTCATGTATCCCCGTTGATAGTATAATTTGAACTAATGATGTGATAACTAAGTATGTGAAGAGAAATTATATTGTTTTATGTGAAATATGACATACAATTACTTCCCCTCGTGTGAAATTCTTTGTTTTATGAAACCCATGTAAAAGTGGAATAGTTGGTTTTATTTTTTGTTCAGCAGAATGACCTTGTATTGTACATTTTAGCTTAAAGAAAGTATGTTTAAGGTTTAACAATTTTGGGATAGGATCTTAAAGATAAGATAAGTTCAGATAAGGTCTGATTAGGGTTGGTCTTTTTCACATGGATTCCCCTGTGTAAACTTCTCTGTTCTTATTTTACCTTATCTTATTTGAAGTAATTTCAACTTTTTATTTTTATTCCAAACTAATCCAAACATATTGGCTCGGATTCAAATTTCTTTTAGTTGTGAGCTCAACTTGAGTACAAATTTAACCTACTGCTTTTGTGTCTGCTGCATCATATATCTATGATGGATTGTTGGTGGTGGTTTGGTGGAGTACAGTGGATAAAATCTAAATGGCTCATTCATGTCTAGATAATTGTAAATTTACTTTGTATTGCAAGTTAATTGTAATATCAAATGGTATAGTCCCCTTTCATAGACAAAGCTGTTATGGAAACTATATCCTGTGCTTGTGAATGAACCATTATATGTGCTTAAAAGTTCGTTTAATGGAACACTTGGATAAAGAGACTGAAAGGCTTTCATTGAAAGGAGGCTGACCTAGTAGGAACAAGCATTTTTATGAGACGGTTCTAGTCTTTATTTTATTTATTTTTATCTCACAAGCTTTTATGGTGATGGCAGGAACTTGATGGCAGGACCTTGAGGGTGAATGCAGGACCTCCACCACCTAAAAGAGATGACTTTTCCCCTAGAGGTGCGGGAGGTGCCAGAGGTGGTGGATCAAGCTTTGGGAGCTCCAACCGGGTTCATGTGGGGAATCTTTCATGGAAAGTTGATGATGATGCCCTCAAGACTCTTTTTAGCGAAACGGGAGATGTAGTGGAAGCAAAGGTGATTTATGACAGGGATACTGGCCGTTCCAGAGGGTTTGGATTTGTAACTTACAATTCTGCTAATGAGGTCAACACTGCTATTGAATCCTTAGACGGCGTGGTAAGACAATCATATCGTATCATATCCTCGGCATGATTTAGTGTTTTTATTGATTACACCAAGTGCCATCTAGTGTGAAGTTATTAACTTAAATGATAGTCCTTCAACAATTGGTAACAAAACCACGATTCTATCGTGAAGCATTTTTCTTTGTGTTATCCAGGGTTTTCATGAATTACGTACAAGTTACATTCTCCCCCCTCCTGCAGACATTATCTATCTATCACCTGTCTTGGTTGCGGGTTGATTTAGGTGTAATTTTATGCATGATTTGTTTGAAAGATTCTTATTGTGTGTACTTGATGTTGATCAACATGGGAGGATTAATGTTTGGGTAACGGATGTTAATCATAAAAGGTTGGTTAAATTGTTGATTTATTGTATGTATGAAACATCTTGTGGCCAACATTGAGCTTTGAGTGTTTATGTTTAGGTCTTCATTGTGCAGTTTGATGTTTCTTCTTTGAACATCAAATCTACCAATTACTCTATAATTATTAGTTTGCGGTTATTTGTTTCACTTCTATTTTGGTGCATCAGTGTGGGGGTAGAGGTAACGGGTAGAGATAACTTATTATGCTAATCATTTTATTCAATTTCTTACATCTTCCTTATATTGGTTATGAATACTAATCCCTAATATTATTGATATGTCATATAACCTTTTCCCTCAACCTCATGTCTTTTTTTCCCAACTTCTTGTTGGTGAATTGTATGGTAATGTAACCTTTGGCATGTCATGCAGGATTTGAATGGGAGGTCTATCCGAGTAACTGCCGCAGAAGCAAGGCAGAGGCGTGCGTTTTAAAGTGAAAAGCGGTTATAAAATGATTTCCTAGGCTGGTAGCTAGAGAAATGCGGCTGCAGGTGAACCCAACTAGTGTTGAACAATGTGCTGTTTTGTGCATCAGTTTGCTCAAATTTTTCAGATGCACAGAAATGGCTAAGATGTTGTACACTGTGCATGGAGAAATACTGAATATGTTATGGAAGCTCTATTTACTATTTAGGTATTTGAATTCTACTATGTGTAATGCTTTTTTGCAGTCTAGGTTGGATGATGATTAGTTAAACTCTTTAATAGCAGGATGGTCTGAATGTAATATTTCATTCCCTGCAAGGATGCTTGAAATTGATTAACAATGCAGCACTCTTATGTAAGAAACTGGTTGGCCGGTAATGATGCAGTAATACAAATGTTATTTGTTTAGTGAATTGGTTTTTTAATTCTTTTCTGTCCTATTAGAAACTTGGATGTCCCTAATCTTAGTACTCCGTAGTTTATTTTGTAGATGGATGATTCTTCCTTGTGGTGTGTTTGTGTGTTAATCTCCATCCCTGTTCGGATCGCCTATATGAATGGCTAGCTTTTGTGTGTATAAAGTATAAACCGGTTGTGTATGCTTAACACTTGAACAGGGATCCACTATATAGTGAACATTTACGTGGGATATACATATACTAGAGAAGAACACTTTCTCTCATCTTATTGTATTCGCGTTGTGAGAGTAGATCTGTTACTGATTCTCTTATTCTATGGAGCCGGATAACATTACACAAAACATAGGAAGGAAATGTTTATAAACGGGTGTACTTGGTAGGAATATAAGAAGTAAATTAAAAGTTTAGTATACCAGTTGATGACTTGAAGTTAGTTTGAAATAAGCAATCAGTGCAAATATGAGGTCAGTTGAAATCGATTTAATGTAGTTGCTACAACACCTATGTTTTGGCGATCTATTCTGAATGGATGTATAATTTGGAGACGGTCTGAGCTGAGTCTTGAATGTTGATGTTGCGACTTGAGTCGACTGAATGAAGGGCCTATCTGTTAGTCATGGATGTTGACGGTTCTTGCAGATATTAGTGATGAGTGTCTTCTAAAGTATCAATTATCCCACGAGTTTAATATCAGGAGTTAAGGAGAGGGCTGTAGTTGACTTGAGATTAAGAGGAAGATGTTTGACTTCACTTTTGCAGTATGTTTTGAATGTATACACCTAGCTGCTAGACATTAATCTTCAGTTGAAATGGATAGGGACTACTGACTACTGCCTACTGCCTACTGCCTACTGCCTACTGCCTACTGCCTACTGCCTACTGCCTACTGCCTACTGCCTACTGCCTACTGCCTACTGGACTAGTGAAGGGTTGGGCTTTTGGCTTTTCTTCAACAGGTTGTTGATTACGGGTGAAGAACCATTCCATGGCAGCTCAACTCAAGATATGGCCTTTTTTAAAAGTTGACTTGCTTTCTCTATACTAATGTATGTGTATTTTTTGGACTGGACTGGTTTGACACTGTATATTGCTATGTATTTGACTTATGGGTATTCTGAAATCAGCATTTGCTAGCTACTACAGACTACAGAGCTGGTAAAACATGATACATTTTCCTGTGTCATCTTATTATATACCAAGTACGTATTATGAATTAGATTTCACTTGGGTCAGGAGTTAACTTCTGAGTGCTGCCTTAACAAGGAACATATGTTTAGCACATTGGTAGCGACAATTATGAAATCATTTGAATTACTTGTTGCAAAAGGTCTTGCATGCACAAGTTGTACAATAAATTTATTGCGCACCAACATGACTTTAATCCAGTTTTCTTTAACTTTTACCCAGTTTTCTCTAACTTTTATACTAATAAAAAAAAGTTAATAGATAAGCATTTTAAAGTGTTAAATGATTAATTTTATACATTATTAGTGATTTTAAATAAGTAATTTTTATTAAAATGAAAATTTTTATTACTAAAAAGTAGATAACTTTTACCTATATAATGGTGACTTTTAAGCATTTTACGTCAACTTTAACTTCGTGTACAATATTTATCGTACACCTCATGTAAATAAGAATTTGTGTACTTGCTGTTTATCAAAGGTGTATTGGTTTCATATTACATGTAACATCATTCCCAGTAGTTGTGTCGTTTTAGGAAGTTAATTTTAACTTATGGTTAGTTTATACCTTGTCCCCTTGGGTTTTTTTGAAATATTCTGAAATCGGCATTTGTTGGTTATGGGCAATTTTCTGTAGGGCTTGATTGCTGATGCACTTAATCACTTTTCGTCTATGGCACTGCCTGTAGGCCCGGCCCTCTACGCGTGACCAGCCCATATGATTAGGGTATTCTATATTTCTATTTACGTATGTTGCTTGAATTGTGGAGTAATCCTGTGTTAGTTTGACCAAGAATGCTTAGATGTTTGCTAATAAATAAATACTCCCACTTCAGTCACTTGTCTATAACTCATAGCTTTATGTTGCACCACATCTCGTGCTATCATATGTCCTCCACCCCTTATGTGATAGATCGGTTGCCATCAAGGTTGATTGAATCTTCTTGGTCATTTTAAGTATTTGCATCGAATATATTTTCTACATTCTTGCACAATGTAGATGCATCTGTATATCCCAAACCTTTAAAATATTCACATTTGGAGTACTATGCTTAAAAATAGTGTTGTGAGTCACAAAATGGTGAAATTGGAAGAAGAAGAATAAACAAGAAAAATGATGCGCGACTAACACGTAGTCCTCTCTATTTAAATATTTCAGACTAAATAATTGACTTGTATTTTAGTTGACTTTTAACAAACATTTGTATACGGAATAGTATACAAAAAACGAGGCAAATTGATGTGCAACTGACAAATGCATGTCTATCTGATTTGCCTCTTTTATAATATTGAAAACTAACTTATGATAAAATAATTAATATACTTTGTATATATTTTACCTAAAATCTTCTAATTACGTATGGTAATAATAGATTATACTACGAATTATTAATTTTCTCATGTCAATAAATTTCTTAATTTAAATCTATATACTTTGTACTATACTAAAAGAGAGAGGCAAATCGATGTATAGATGACAAATGTTGCTCTCTAATTTGCCTATTTTATAACATAAGTAATGACTAATTATAAGGCCTATCAAGTTTCGTTTAAGAATTGTCATATACTGAGTACGGATATGTTCGAACGTTCATTTGATCGTTTATTATTTGTAATCCAATAAAAAATCTTTACATACAATTCTGATAACCGATATAGAAAATCTTAAAGTAGTTGAACTTGGACTTTCAATTATATTATTGTAATACTATCAACTTTTTAAGAACTTGTGTCATATAATGAATACGGATATGCATAACAAAAGTTAACTATTGATATCATGTATTTTAACAAGGTTGTCTCAAACATTTTATAGGCCATTTGTTAACTAACAGCCCACTAGCCATATTTTTTTTAGTACAAAGCCTATACTTAATCTTAAATATCAAAATAACTTTTATCACATACTCATTATCGTAATATTTTTATACGAAGCACGGAAAATCATATTATTGAAGTCTTAATAGCATGTTGATTGATTTTTTTTTACTAATAAATCGTAATCAACTATGCCCAAAGTCATGTGATCTAGATGCATGATTAAGTTTCCTTAAATTACTATAAATCTGTTAGCAATAACAAAATATTTTTTAAATATTAATGTAAATGATTGCAACATCACTTTAAAATTTCGTGCAAAATAAAATTTATATGTAAATGGTGAATCACATTTGATGATGGGGCGAGTTTGAATTTTATTTGGTCTAATAACAAAGTTAAATGTAGATAATTGACTAATATTGACTAACAAAAAGTGAGTTTGAATTAATCGGATTTGAGAACACTCACCCAATCCTAATTATGTATGTCACTTTTAAATATAATTTTCAATATTATAGCTAATACAATCAATTTTGATAATTCCCAATAAACTTATGTCAATATATTTAAAAGTTAGTTGAAAGAAAAATTGGATTATTTATCGAATATAGGGATGTCAGATTATATGTGCATCCGCCCCAAGTGGGCGGCGATAGAGGAAAGTTTATTGGGTGATGGGGTTAAAAAATGTATTTGTTGCTGGTGAAGGAGCTATGATGGATTTAGATTGGACCCGCCAAAGTCGTTAATCCTTCACCTGATTGATTATGAATATATAAAATAAAGTACTATTAACTTACATATTATAATATTTTGTTTATTTACACAATAACTTTAATCAGACAAACGAATTTTCAAAGGCTCTATATAATAGAGTTTTAAAATTCAAAGCTCTCTTACCAAAAAAAAAGTTGAGTCTAGGGGTGTGTGTGGATTCACGGGAAGGGAGGTGATGAAGAGGGGATGAATTTTATTTTGTACCTCTCGAGATGGGGGTTGGTGTTAGGTTATGATACATATGACAATTCATAAATCATGCGGAAAAACCATAAAGCCAGGAAAACATATTATTTACACATAATCATTTAGCATAGTTTAGATGCATACACTTTGTTGCGTGCCTTCCCTAGCTGCGCCCGAACCGAACAAGAACAAGTCTTTAGGACTCCAAGTGTCGTCCCTCCGTAGATAGTCCACAGCACGTCCGGATCCGCCTTAAGCTTGACCAACTAGGATCGCCCTTAAGGTACTTAGAATTTTCGGCTAGTATAGGCAATTGTATGACTGAATTTTTGCTCTCAAAAATCACTTTGAATACTTGAATACTCTATACAAATTAATGACCCTAGGCCTTTATTTATAGAGGTATGGAAAGGGAATCGTAATCCTATTAGGATACAAATTAATTAAACTAGAATCCTAATAGAATTCTTATTTAATTAATTCATCCTTTTAGGTTTAGAAATTTAATCATTAGTCGAAACCTGATGGCTTTAGGATTCGTATAGCACACCAACACACACACGCACGCACAGCAGCCCACGAGGGGCGCCATGCGCGCGCGCGCAGCCCGCGAGCTCGCAGCCCATTGCTGCGAGGCCCACACGCTGCCGCAGCGTTGGCGCGCGCTGGGCCTGCCTTAGGGTGGGCCTGGCGCAGCCTTGGCTGGTGCGTTGTGGCGCGCTGGCTTGCTGGGCGATGGCCCAGCTTCGTGCTGGGCCTTCGTCTGGCAGGCCTCGTCCGATGCTAATTCGTACGATACGCTTCCGATTAATTTCCCGATTCCGGAATTCATTTCCGATACGAACAATATTTAATATTTCCGATTCCGGAATGAATTTCCGTTTCGAACAAATATTTAATATTTCCGTTTCCGGAATTATTTTCCGATTCCGATAATATTTCCGATTCTGACAATATTTCCGTTTCCGGCAATGTTTCCGATTCCGGCAATATTTCCATTTCCGATAATATTTTCCGATACGTACCATGTTTCCGTTTCCGGCAACATCTACGACTTGGATAATATTTATATTTCCGATACGATCCATATTTCCGTTTCCGGTAATATCATCGTTTCCGGAGCATTCATTTCTTGCCTGTGACGATCTCAGCTCCCACTGAAACCAAGATCTGTCGATTCCGAATATCCATAGATGGAGTATTTAATGCCATTAAATACTTGATCCGTTTACGTACTATTTGTGTGACCCTACGGGTTCAGTCAAGAGTAAGTTGTGGATTAATATCATTAATTCCACTTGAAATGAAGCGGCCTCTAGCTAGGCATTCAGCTCACTTGATCTCACTGAATTATTAACTTGTTAATTAATACTGAACCGCATTTATTAGACTTAACATAGAATGCATACTTGGACCAAGGGCATTATTTCCTTCAGTCTCCCACTTGTCCTTAGGGACAAGTGTGCATTTCCTAATTCCTTTGTAGCTCGATGCTTGCTCTTGAACATAAGGTAAGAGTTGTCATCCTTATTATGTCCAGAGGTGTTCCTCGGTTTCAGAGTTCAACTGATCAAATAAACAGATAATCATAGCCTATGATTCATCCGAGCACGGCCATGCATTTCACAGTTTCTAGCTCTCCGAGTGGCCTTGTACAACTTTTAAGCATCTCATCCCGATTTATGGGAGGACAATCCCAATCTTGCGATCTTGATATTAGACTTCGTTTGATAGGTGATTACCTAAGCGTTGCATTTATAGCCTCCTTTTACGGTGCGACGGTTGGTCAACGTCAAAGCAACCAGTTCTCAAACAAGTAATCTCAAATCACTCAGGTATTGAGGATTTAGTGTCTAATAATTTTAATGAAATTTACTTATGACAGATTTTCATCTCTTACAGTAAAGTTTCATAGGTCTTGTCCGATACTAGTCTTCCCAAAGTAAGTATCTATGCAAATGATTATGACATTGCCATGTCCACATAGTTCAAGAAACAGAACTACTAGTCATCTTGCATTCTAATCGTCTAACGTTTTCTATGCGTCCAATTTTATAGAAAACTCCGACTAGGGACCATTTTCAACCTTTGACATTCAAGTTCACTTGATAGACATTTCTTAGTCACAGGACTGGTCCTGACAGTCTATCTTGAATATATCGCCAAATTGAAGGGACTCATCATTTAATAAACCACAAATTAAATGGAAAAATGAATTCTCTTCATTTATTGTGAATGATTAACCAATAATGTTTTACAAAGATTTAAACTCTAAAACTTTAAAACATTAAACAGGGATATCAAAGCCATTTTCCAATATGCTTGATTCCCATAGCTGCAGTGTGCGAGTTGTGCTTCGCCTGCGGCAGAGGTTTAGTCAATGGATCTGATATGTTGTCATCAGTTCCAATCTTGTTTATCTCGACTTCTTTTCTTTCAACGAACTCTCGTAGAAGGTGAAATCTACGAAGTACATGCTTGACTCTCTGGTGGTGTCTAGGCTCCTTTGCCTGAGCAATAGCTCCGTTATTATCACAATACAGGGCTATTGGTCCTTTAATGGAGGGGACTACACCAAGTTCACCTATGAACTTCCTTAGCCATATAGCTTCCTTTGCTGCTTCATGTGCAGCAATGTACTCCGCTTCAGTTGTAGAATCCGCAATGGTGCTTTGCTTAGCACTTTTCCAGCTTACTGCACCTCCGTTGAGGCAGAAGACAAACCCAGACTGTGATCTGAAATCATCTTTGTCGGTTTGGAAACTTGCGTCTGTATAGCCTTTAACAATTAATTCATCATCTCCACCATAGACCAGGAAGTCATCTTTGTGCCTTTTCAGGTACTTTAGAATATTCTTGGCAGCAGTCCAATGCGCCTCTCCTGGGTCTGACTGGTATCTGCTCGTAGCACTGAGTGCGTACGCAACATCCGGGCGTGTACATATCATAGCATACATTATTGAACCAATCAATGATGCATATGGAATCCCATTCATTCGTCTACGCTCATCAAGTGTTTTTGGGCACTGAGTCTTGCTTAGAGTTATTCAATGAGACATGGGTAGGTAGCCTCGCTTGGAGTCTGCCATCTTGAACCTATCAAGCACCTTATTGATATAAGTGCTTTGACTAAGTCCAATCATCTTTTTAGATCTATCTCTGTAAATCTTGATGCCCAATATGTACTGTGCTTCTCCTAGATCTTTCATCGAAAAACATTTCCCAAGCCAAATCTTGACAGAGTTCAACATAGGAATGTCATTTCCGATAAGTAATATGTCGTCGACATATAATACTAGGAAATCAATTTTGCTCCCACTGACCTTCTTGTATACACAAGATTCGTCTGCGTTCTTGATGAAACCAAAGTCACTGACTGCTTCATCAAAACGTATATTCCAGCTCCTAGATGCCTGCTTCAATCCGTAGATTGACTTCTTTAGCTTGCATACCTTTTTAGCATTCTTTGGATCCTCAAAACCTTCAGGCTGTGTCATAAACACAGTTTCTGTTAAAACACCGTTTAAGAAAGCAGTTTTGACATCCATCTGCCATATTTCGTAATCGTAATATGCAGCGATTGCTAACATTATCCGAATAGACTTTAGCATTGCAACTGGTGAAAAGGTTTCATCGTAATCCACACCGTGGACTTGCCTGTAACCTTTTGCAACCAATCTATCTTTGAAAACTTCAAGTTTCCCATCCTTGTCCTTTTTCAGTTTGAAAACCCATTTGCTTCCAATGGCTTGGTAGCCATTTGGCAAATCGACCAAATCCCATACTTGGTTTTCAGACATGGAGTCTAATTCAGATTGCATGGCTTCCTGCCATTGCTTGGAGCTAGGGCTCGTCATAGCTTGTTTGTAAGTCGCAGGTTCATCACTTTCAAGTAATAGAACGTCATAGCTCTCGTTCGTCAAAATACCTAAGTACCTTTCCGGTTGAGATCTATATCTTTGCGATCTACGCGGGGTAACATTTCTAGATTGACCATGATTCTCACCAGATTCATCTAAAGATCTCTGAGTTTCATCCTGAATGTCATCTTGAGAATTCTCTAGAGTTTGTTGTTCGACTCGAATTTCTTCGAGGTCTACTTTTCTCCCACTTGTCATTTTGGAAATGTGATCTTTCTCCAAAAGGACACCATCTCGAGCAACAAACACCTTGTTCTCAGATGTATTGTAGAAGTAATACCCCTTTGTTTCCTTTGGATAGCTCACAAGGATACATTTGTCAGATTTTGGATGAAGTTTGTCTGAAATTAATCGTTTGACGTATACTTCACATCCCCAAATCTTAAGAAAAGACACATTTGGAGGTTTTCCAAACCATAATTCATATGGAGTCTTTTCGACAGCTTTAGACGGAGCTCTATTTATAGTGAGTGCAGCTGTATTTAGTGCATGTCCCCAAAATTCTAATGGAAGTTTGGCCTGACCCATCATTGACCTGACCATGTCTAGCAAGGTTCTGTTCCTCCGTTCCGATACACCGTTCCATTGTGGTGTTCCAGGAGGAGTCAATTCTGATAGAATTCCACATTCTTTCAGATGGTCATCAAATTCATAGCTCAGATATTCACCGCCTCTGTCAGACCGCAGTGCCTTAATCTTCTTGCCTAATTGATTCTCTACTTCACTCTGAAATTCCTTGAATTTGTCAAAGGATTCAGACTTATGCTTCATTAGTTAGACATAACCATATCTACTGAAGTCATCAGTGAAAGTGATAAAGTAGCTGAAACCACCTCTAGCATTTGTACTCATTGGTCCACATACATCTGTATGGATTAAACCCAATAGTTCATTTGCTCTTTCTCCAACTTTAGAGAAAGGTTGCTTTGTCATTTTGCCAAGTAAACATGATTCGCATTTACCATAATCCTCTAAGTCAAATGGTTCTAGAATTCCTTCCTTTTGAAGTCTTTCTAAGCGTTTCAAGTTTATATGGCCTAATCGACAATGCCATAGATAGGTGAGATCTGAATCATCCTTTTTGGCCTTTTTGGTATTTATGTTATATACTTGTTTGTCGTGATCTAATAAATAAAGTCCATTGACTAATCTAGCAGATCCATAAAACATCTCTTTAAAATAAAACGAACAACTATTGTCTTTTATTAAAAAGGAAAATCCCTTAGCATCTAAGCAAGAAACTGAAATGATGTTTTTAGTAAGACTTGGAACATGGAAACACTCTTCCAGTTCCAAAACTAGCCCGGAGGGCAACGACAAATAATAAGTTCCTACAGCTAATGCAGCAATCCGTGCTCCATTTCCCACTCGTAGGTCGACTTCTCCCTTGCTTAACTTTCTACTTCTTCTTAGTCCCTGTGGATTGGAACATAAGTGTGAGCCACAACCTGTATCTAATACCCAAGAAGTTGAATTAGCAAGTATACAGTCTATAACGAAAATACCTGAAGATGGAACGACTGTTCCGTTCTTCTGATCTTCCTTTAGCTTCAAGCAATCTCTCTTCCAATGCCCCTTCTTCTTGCAGTAGAAGCATTCGGATTCAGAAGTGGGTTGACTGACCTTCCTCTTTACAGATTTGGCGCCAGTTTGCTTAGTTGGGCTGGCCTTGTTGCCACCTTTCTTAGCATTCCTCTTCTTTCCAGATTTCTTGAACTTGCCCCCACGCACCATAAGCACATCCTGCTTATCACTTTTGAGCGTCTTTTCAGCGGTCTTCAGCATACCGTGAAGCTCAGTGAGCGTTTTGTCCAGGCTATTCATACTGTAGTTCAGTTTGAACTGATCATACCCGCTATGAAGAGAATGGAGGATGGTGTCTATAGCCATTTCCTGAGAAAATTGCTGATCCATTCGACTCATATTCTCAATGAGTCCAATCATTTTGAGAACATGTGGACTTACGGGCTCGCCTTTCTTAAGCTTGGTCTCAAGAATTTGCCTATGAGTCTCGAATCTTTCGACTTGAGCCAGATCTTGGAACATGTTCTTCAACTCACTGATGATTGTGAAAGCATCTGAGTTGATGAACGTTTTCTGCAGATCTGCACTCATGGTGGCGAGCATTAGACATTTCACATCCTTGTTGGCATCAATCCAACGATTGAGGGCTGCCTGAGTGACCCCGTCGCCTGCGGCTTCGGGCATCGCCTCTTCTAGGACATACTCCTTTTCTTCCTGCATAAGAACTATTTGCAAGTTCCTTTTGAAGGAAATAATGCCCTTGGTCCAAGTATGCATTCTATGTTAAGTCTAATAAATGCGGTTCAGTATTAATTAACAAGTTAATAATTCAGTGAGATCAAGTGAGCTGAATGCCTAGCTAGAGGCCGCTTCAGTTCAAGTGGAATTAATGATATTAATCCACAGCTTACTCTTGACTGAACCCGTAGGGTCACACAAATAGTACGTAAACGGATCAAGTATTTAATGGCATTAAATACTCCATCTATGAATATTCGGAACCGACGGATCTTGGTTTCAGTGGGAGCTAAGATCGTCACAGGCAAGAAATGAATACTACGGAAACGATGATATTGCCGGAAACGGAAATATGGATCGTATCGGAAATATAAATATTATCCAAGTCGTAGATGTTGCCGGAAACGGAAACATGGTACGTATCGGAAAATATTATCGGAAATGGAAATATTGCCAGAATCGGAAATATTGCCGGAAACGGAAATATTGTCAGAATCGGAAATATTACCGGAATCGGAAAATAGTTCCGGAAACGGAAATATTAAATATTTGTTCGAAACGGAAATTAATTCCGGAATCGGAAATATTAAATATTGTTCGTATCGGAAATGAATTCCGGAATCGGAAAATTTAATCGGAAGCGCATCGTACGAATAAGCATCGGACGAGGCCTGCCGGACGAGGCCCAGCACGAAGCCAGGCCATCGCCCAGCAAGCCAAGCGCGCCGCACAAACAGCCACGCCAGGCCCAGCGCAAGGCCAGGCCCAGCAGGCTGCGCAGCACGCACAGCGCGCACAGCACGCGCAGCGCGCAGCGCGCGCGGGCGCTGCGTGGGCTGCTGCTCGCGCGCACGCATGGGGCCCATCGTGGCAGCCGTGCGTGTGTGTGCAAGTGTTTGTGTTCGTGCACGTTTCCTAAAACATGCAGAGTTCGGTTAATGATTAAATTCCTAATTCTATTTGATAAATTAATTAAATTAGAGTTCTTGTAGGATTCTAGGTTTAATTAATTTGTATCTGAATAGGATTTCGATTCCCTTTCCATACCCCTATAAATATGAGGCTAGGGCTCACAATTTATAACAAGTTTTAAAAGTATTCAAAAGTGAGTTTTTGAGAGAAAATTAAAACACACATCTTGCTCATAAAGTGCCGAAATTTTCTAGTACCTTAAGGGCGATTCTAGTTGGTCAATCTTAAGGCGGATCCGGACGTGCTGTGGACTATCTACGGAGGGACGACACTTGGAGTCCTAAAGACTTGTTCTTGTTCGGTTCGGGCGCAGCTAGGGAGGGCACGCAACAAAGAGTATGCATCTAAATTATGCTATATGATTATGTGTAAATAATATGTTGTCCTGGGTTAATGGTTGTTTCCGCATGATCTATGTAATGTCATATGTATCATAACCTAACAGTGGTATCACGAGCCCCTTATTATTTTCATAATCTAAATTGCATGAACATGGTTAAATATTACAAATTTGCAAGAATTAAAAGGGGTGATTAATTTTCTTAATTGTTAATTAATTGCAAATTGCGTTTATTTAATTATACGTACGCAGTTTTTCGGCAGTTTCTTCGTTACTCATCCGAATTGAGTGATTTTTGTGTCAATTCCGCATGTAAAAGGCATTCTAAAATTTTGACAAAAATAGTATTTTTCTGCCGAACCCAGAATTCTCAAATTCGAAGCCTAACTATGACTTTTCGAAGGTTTTAGTTTTTCGAATGCAAAATTTCGTAAATTTAAGATGTTAAATTAAATATTTGCGATTCTTGTTGATAAATCTTGAATTTTTGATTGACCTACTGCATATGTTTAACAAGTTTGAATGCCTAGTCTTGTTAATTATGCAATCTAATTTGTAATTATGATTAATTTGTTGAAAATTAGAATAATTTAGAATTAATTTGATTTTCATAATTAATTGTAATTTAATTAGAAACCTATGATTAAAAACCACCATAAAAATTGTAAATTTATGATAAATTTTAAATTTTTATGACCTATACTTGAATCCATAACAATCGGAAATCAATTGGATAATAAATTTTCGATTTTTCGCCCTAAAATTATGAAATTAATATTATTTATTAATTTGTCATTAATTTTAAATATAAATTTTAGATTTTTTATGCGATTCGTTCATAAAAACTTGCACACACGAAGCAATGGACGCTTCGTGTTACCCTTAAGGGGTGTTGTATAATGCGGGCATGCGACGACGAGCAAGGGAGCTCGTCGCCCGTGCGGCACGAATGCAATGAGCAAGGGCGTAGTGCACGAGCACAAGGCAGCAGCCCTGCCTTGTGTCGTGTGCCACGAGCAATGGACGAATGGGCATGGGCGAAGGGCGAGCCAAGGCAGTCGCGTGTGGGCAGCAAGCGAGCTGCGCCACAACGCGCGCTGCCTCGCACAAGAGCGCGCAGCCTCGCGCGCAGCGAGCGCAAGCTCGCGTGCCACGAGCGCTGCACCCAGCATTGCTCGCGCGCACAACTAGCGATGACTCGCGCGCACAGCCAGCATTGCTCGCGCGCACAACGAGCGATGTCGCCCGCCCAGCGAGCGATGTCGCGCGACCAGCGAGCGATGGCTCGCGCGCCCAGCGAGCGATGTCGCGCGCCCAGCGAGCGATGTCGCGCGCGCACTGCGAGCGATAGCTCGCGTGCGATGAGCGCTGGCGCGCGCAGCGAGCACCAATGCGTGCGGAGGCTTGCGATGGGGATGCAGCAGCTATGCGACGAGCGCGTGGGCTGCGCGCACATGGCCAGCAATGGCTGTGTGCGTGCGGCCCATGGGCGTGCAACGCGTAGGGTGTTTGCGTTACGATTAAAGATCGTTTTGAATGTTTAATTTGAAAATTTCAGTTCACGTAATTTTAATTAATTTTAAAATTAATAATTTAAATTATTTTCTTGGATTTTAATTTTGAATATTGTAATTATAATAAATTTTATTTATTCTAATTATTTTACTAAAATTAAAATCATGAATTAATTTAAATACGACTGAAATTAAATTAAACTTTTGGATTCAATTATAAATTGATATGAGCTTTAAATTTTAATTAAATTTGTATGTTTCCGGTTGGACTAGAAATACATTTTTATGTTTAAAATTAGTAAAGCATATAAATTTATTGGTTTAAGTGGGAGCGCTTTTTAGTCATAAACTCTTGATTAGGTCTACAAATCCTTAAGGTTAAAACAACTTGATTAGAATTAATAAGGACTGAATAATTGGTAGATTATTGGTGCCCTTGATTAATTGCTGCAAATGTTTACGTGATGCATAATGTGTTTTACTAACCAGCTATGTGGGCCATTCATGATAATGAATGGGTGAATGGTATATATTGTATATGTACTGTTTTGCAGGTTATGAAGTGACTAGTATGGCCCAAATAGGATAGAAAATATGGTCTGCGTACCATTAATTTGAATGTAATTGGTCTAAAGTACCAAAGTTATTTTTCAATTCAAATATGGTCTGCGAACCATCAAATAGTTGTAATTAGTTATAGCTTATCCTATTTGAAGAAAATGGTGCCTCCCACGGAGATTTTCAAAGACGGACTTTGAAGTCAAAGCTTCAAGATGAAGTCGGGCCATACTAGATCACATTTATCTTATGCATGCTTTAAGTTATTTATTGTTTTAAATATGTCTTAAAATGCATGAGATCAAAAGCTTGATTATGTTGCATGATTAAGGATTTTAGTTCGCTTAAAATCTAACCAACATAGTAAGAGCCTTAAGTTCCAAACTTAAAAATTGAGTTAAAAGGTGCCATGCCAAAATATACACTTGCTTGGATATCCTTTACATCAATCTAGTAATAGTTTTCGCTCAGCGAGGTGTTACTTATTGGTCCTAAAGGGGCAAGGTACACAAATAATTGTGAGTACATGTTAGTTTTGGTGAAACTCAACGATATAAGTAAGGAGTCCTTTTATGTCGTGGCAAATTCGATAGGTTTACCTAATAAGTTCTTAGACGTACCTATCAACCAAGAATAGTTTCTAGACTATTAGCAAAAGGCTTTTGCTTACCTAAGATGTTCTAGGATTAAGTCGACAAACTGTGCTTAGTTCTTCAATGATTTTAGGATCTTGGAATCATTTTATTCACACCTGCCGGAACACATAACTTGAATAAAATGCTTAATAAACATTGAATTATGCATGTATGCTAGAATTTAAGTTTATTAAGAGAAACTATGAATGGTTATTTATTTGTTTATTCTTTTCAATTGTAGTTTTAATATGGCAAACAACAATCAAAACATCATCATGGGTTCTGAGCTTATGGTCAAGCTGAACCTGACAAATTTTCTTGAATGGGAAGCTAAGCTAGTTGAAATAGTCAAACTCAATGGACTTGAGTATGTACTGTCACATCCCATGCCAAGCTACTATGCCAGAGACATGACCCCTGAGAGATTTTACGCCTGGGATGCGGATCTCAAAAAGGTTATGAGTCTCATGCTGAACAATATCCCTGATGATTGGGCTAAAAGGTTTGTAGCCTATGAACCTTTTACGCTCATCAAGAATCTAAGGGATATCTGTCGTGGAAGTACGGAGGACAGGGACCTGAACGTCCATGAGTTGATTGAATCAATGTCTGGTCTAAAGGTTAGTTCTCCCAACAGGTGTTATAGGATGGAGGTCCAAGAAACACATGTTCAGCTCCTTCGCACTAAACAGAGGGTAGGCGTCCCACTGAGGTTCCATGTGGATCTTATGTGTTCATATTTTGATCGTCTAAGTCTACTAGGAACACCAATAAGCGAAAGGATGGCAGTCTATGTCTTGCTCAATTCACTACACAGTGGGTTTGGTCGCTTCAAGCAACTATACCTAAGTGAACCAAGAGAAGAAACAGTTGCAGAATTTATTCACCATGTCAGAAAGGCTGAAATAGTACTGGACTGTGAAGCCAAAGATTTACTCAAGGCTAGAAAGAGACCATTCAAGAAAGGTGGAAAGTCCAAGGGCAATGCTAAATCAAAGCAGGACAAGTCCACATCAAGCTGTCTTTATTGTGATGGAATAGGCCATTACAAAAGAGAATGTCCAAAGCTAAAGGAAGATCAGAAGAACGGAACAGTCGTTCCATCTTCAGGTATTTTCGTTATAGACTGTATACTTGCTAATTCAACTTCTTGGGTATTAGATACAGGTTGTGGCTCACACTTATGTTCCAATCCACAGGGACTAAGAAGAAGTAGAAAGTTAAGCAAGGGTGAAGTCGACCTACGAGTGGGAAATGGAGCACGGATTGCTGCATTAGCTGTAGGAACTTACTATTTGTCGTTGCCCTCCGGGCTAGTTTTGGAACTGGAAGAATGTTTCCATGTTCCAAGTCTTACTAAAAACATCATTTCAGTTTCTTGCTTAGATGCTAAGGGATTTTCCTTTTTAATAAAAGACAATAGTTGTTCGTTTTATTTTAAAGAGATGTTTTATGGATTTGCTAGATTAGTCAATGGACTTTATTTATTAGATCACGACAAACAAGTATATAACATAAATACCAAAAAGGCCAAAAAGGATGATTCAGATCTCACCTATCTGTGGCATTGTCGATTAGGCCATATAAACTTGAAACGCTTAGAAAGACTTCAAAGGGAAGGAATTCTAGAACCATTTGACTTAGAGGATTATGGTAAATGCGAATCATGTTTACTTGGCAAAATGACAAAGCAACCTTTCTCTAAAGTTGGAGAAAGAGCAAATGAACTATTGGGTTTAATCCATACAGATGTATGTGGACCAATGAGTACAAATGCTAGAGGTGGTTTCAGCTACTTTATCACTTTCACTGATGACTTCAGTAGGTATGGTTATGTCTACCTAATGAAGCATAAGTCTGAATCCTTTGAAAAATTCAAGGAATTTCAGAGTGAAGTAGAGAATCAATTAGGCAAGAAGATTAAGGCACTGCGGTCTGATAGAGGCGGTGAATATCTGAGCTATGAATTTGATGACCATCTGAAAGAATGTGGAATTCTATCAGAATTGACTCCTCCTGGAACACCACAATGGAACGGTGTGTCAGAACGGAGAAACAGAACCTTGCTAGACATGGTCAGGTCAATAATGGGTCAGGCCGAACTTCCATTAGAATTTTGGGGACATGCACTAAATACAGCTGCACTCACTATAAATAGAGCTCCGTCTAAAGCTGTCGAAAAGACTCCATACGAATTATGGTTTGGAAAGCCTCCAAATGTGTCTTTTCTTAAGATTTGGGGATGTGAAGTATACGTCAAACGATTAATTTCAGACAAACTTCATCCAAAATCTGACAAATGTATCCTTGTGGGCTATCCAAAGGAAACAAAGGGGTATTACTTCTACAATACATCTGAGAACAAAGTGTTTGTTGCTCGAGATGGTGTCTTTTTGGAGAAGGATCACATTTCCAAAATGACAAGTGGGAGAAAAGTAGACCTCGAAGAAATTCGAGTCGAACAACAAACTCTAGAGAATGCTCAAGATGACATTCAGGATGAAACTCAGAGATCTTTAGAAGAATCTGGTGAGAATCATGGTCAATCTAGAAATGTTACCCCGCGTAGATCGCAAAGATATAGATCTCAACCGGAAAGGTACTTAGGTATTTTGACGAACGAGAGCTATGACGTTCTATTACTTGAAAGTGATGAACCTGCGACTTACAAGCAAGCTATGACGAGCCCTAGCTCCAAGCAGTGGCAAGAATCCATGCAATCTGAATTAGACTCCATGTCTGAAAACCAAGTATGGGATTTGGTCGATTTGCCAGATGGCTACCAAGCCATTGGAAGCAAATGGGTTTTCAAACTGAAAAAGGACAAGGATGGGAAACTTGAAGTTTTCAAAGCTAGATTGGTCGCAAAAGGTTACAGGCAAGTCCACGGTGTGGATTACGATGAAACCTTTTCACCAGTTGCAATGCTAAAGTCTATTCGAATAATGTTAGCAATCGCTGCATATTACGATTACGAAATATGGCAGATGGATGTCAAAACTGCTTTCTTAAACGGCGTTTTAACAGAAACTGTGTTTATGACACAGCCTGAAGGTTTTGAGGATCCAAAGAATGCTAAAAAGGTATGCAAGCTAAAGAAGTCAATCTACGGATTGAAGCAGGCATCCAGGAGCTGGAATATACGTTTTGATGAAGCAGTCAGTGACTTTGGTTTCATCAAGAACGCAGACGAATCTTGTGTATACAAGAAGGTCAGTGGGAGCAAAATTGCTTTCCTAGTATTATATGTCGACGACATATTGCTTATCGGAAATGACATTCCTATGTTGAACTCTGTCAAGATTTGGCTTGGGAAATGTTTTTCGATGAAGGATCTAGGAGAAGCACAGTACATATTGGGCATCAAGATTTACAGAGATAGATCTAAAAAGATGATTGGACTTAGTCAAAGCACTTATATCAATAAGGTGCTTGATAGGTTCAAGATGGCGGACTCCAAGCGAGGCTACCTACCCATGTCTCATGGAATGACTCTAAGCAAGACTCAGTGCCCAAAAACACTTGATGAGCGTAGACGAATGAATGGGATTCCATATGCATCATTGATTGGTTCAATAATGTATGCTATGATATGTACACGTCCGGATGTTGCGTACGCACTCAGTGCTACGAGCAGATACCAGTCAGACTCAGGAGAGGCGCATTGGACTGCTGCCAAGAATATTCTGAAGTACCTGAAAAGGCACAAAGATGACTTCCTGGTCTATGGTGGAGATGATGAATTAATTGTTAAAGGCTATACGGACGCAAGTTTCCAAACCGACAAAGATGATTTTAGATCACAGTCTGGGTTTGTCTTCTGCCTCAACGGAGGAGCAGTAAGCTGGAAAAGTGCTAAGCAAAGCACCATTGCGGATTCTACAACTGAAGCGGAGTACATTGCTGCACATGAAGCAGCAAAGGAAGCTATATGGCTAAGGAAGTTCATAGGAGAACTTGGTGTAGTCCCCTCCATTAAAGGACCAATAGCCCTGTATTGTGATAATAACGGAGCTATTGCACAGGAAAAAGAGCCTAGACACCACCAGAGAGTCAAGCATGTACTTCGTAGATTTCACCTTCTACGAGAGTTCTTTGAAAGAAAAGAAGTCGAGATAAGCAAAATTGGAACTGATGACAACATATCAGATCCATTAACTAAACCTCTGCCGCAGGCAAAGCATAACTCGCACACTGCAGCTATGGGAATCAAGCATATTGGAGAATGGCTTTGATGTCTCTGTTTAATGTTTTAAAGTTTTTAGAGTTTAAATCTTTGTAAAACATTATTGGTTAATCATTCACAATAAATGAAATGAATTCATTTTTCCATTTAATTTGTGGTTTATTAAATGATGAGTCCCTTCAATTTGACGATATATTCAAGATAGACTGTCAGGACCAGTCCTGTGACTAAGAAATGTCTATCAAGTGAACTTGAATGTCAAAGGTTGAAAATGGTCCCTAATCGGAGTTTTCTATAAAATTGGACGCATAGAAAACGTTAGACGATTAGAATGCAAGATGACTAGTAGTTCTGTTTCTTGAACTATGTGGACATGGCAATGTCATAATCATTTGCATAGATACTTACTTTGGGAAGACTAGTATCGGACAAGACCTATGAAACTTTACTGTAAGAGATGAAAATCTGTCATGAGTAAATTTCATTAAATTATTAGACACTAAATCCTCAATACCTGAGTGATTTGAGATTACTTGTTTGAGAACTGGTTGCTTTGACGTTGACCAACCGTCGCACCGTAAAAGGAGGCTATAAAGGCAACGCTCAGGTAATCACCTATCAAACAAAGCCTAATCTCAAGATCGCAAGATTGGGATTGTCCTCCCATAAATCGGGATGAGATGCTTAAAAGTTGTACAAGGCCACTCGGAGAGCTAGAAACTGTGAAATGCATGGCCGTGCTCGGATGAATCATAGGCTATGATTATCTGTTTATTTGATCAGTTGAACTATGAAACCGAGGAACACCTCTGGACATAATAAGGATGACAACTCTTACCTTATGTTCAAGAGCAAGCATCGAGCGACAAAGGAATTAGGAAATGCACACTTGTCCCTAAGGACAAGTGGGAGACTGAAGGAAATAATGCCCTTGGTCCAAGTATGCATTCTATGTTAAGTCTAATAAATGCGGTTCAGTATTAATTAACAAGTTAATAATTCAGTGAGATCAAGTGAGCTGAATGCCTAGCTAGAGGCCGCTTCAGTTCAAGTGGAATTAATGATATTAATCCACAGCTTACTCTTGACTGAACCCGTAGGGTCACACAAATAGTACGTAAACGGATCAAGTATTTAATGGCATTAAATACTCCATCTATGAATATTCGGAACCGACGGATCTTGGTTTCAGTGGGAGCTAAGATCGTCACAGGCAAGAAATGAATACTACGGAAACGATGATATTGCCGGAAACGGAAATATAAATATTATCCAAGTCGTAGATGTTGCCGGAAACGGAAACATGGTACGTATCGGAAAATATTATCGGAAATGGAAATATTGCCAGAATCGGAAATATTGCCGGAAACGGAAATATTGTCAGAATCGGAAATATTACCGGAATCGGAAAATAGTTCCGGAAACGGAAATATTAAATATTTGTTCGAAACGGAAATTAATTCCGGAATCGGAAATATTAAATATTGTTCGTATCGGAAATGAATTCCGGAATCGGAAAATTTAATCGGAAGCGCATCGTACGAATAAGCATCGGACGAGGCCTGCCGGACGAGGCCCAGCACGAAGCCAGGCCATCGCCCAGCAAGCCAAGCGCGCCGCACAAACAGCCACGCCAGTCCCAGCGCAAGGCCAGGCCCAGCAGGCTGCGCAGCGCGCACAGCGCGCACAGCACGCGCAGCGCGCGCGGGCGCTGCGTGGGCTGCTGCTCGCGCGCACGCATGGGGCCCATCGTGGCAGCCGTGCGTGTGTGTGCAAGTGTTTGTGTTCGTGCACGTTTCCTAAAACATGCAGAGTTCGGTTAATGATTAAATTCCTAATTCTATTTGATAAATTAATTAAATTAGAGTTCTTGTAGGATTCTAGGTTTAATTAATTTGTATCTGAATAGGATTTCGATTCCCTTTCCATACCCCTATAAATATGAGGCTAGGGCTCACAATTTATAACAAGTTTTAAAAGTATTCAAAAGTGAGTTTTTGAGAGAAAATTAAAACACACATCTTGCTCATAAAGTGCCGAAATTTTCTAGTACCTTAAGGGCGATTCTAGTTGGTCAATCTTAAGGCGGATCCGGACGTGCTGTGGACTATCTACGGAGGGACGACACTTGGAGTCCTAAAGACTTGTTCTTGTTCGGTTCGGGCGCAGCTAGGGAGGGCACGCAACAAAGAGTATGCATCTAAATTATGCTATATGATTATGTGTAAATAATATGTTGTCCTGGGTTAATGGTTGTTTCCGCATGATCTATGTAATGTCATATGTATCATAACCTAACACCTTTGCCAGTCAAGGAAGTTTTTCCCGTTCAACTTCTCCTTTTCGAGAATTGATCGAATGTTGAATGAATTGTTGTTTGCCATATTTAAAACTACAATTGAAAAGAATAAACAAATAAATAACCATTCACAGTTTCTCTTAATAAACTTAAATTCTAGCATACATGCATAATTCAATGTTCATTAAGCATTTTATTCAAGTTATGTGTTCCGGCAGGTGTGAATAAAATGATTCCAAGATCCTAAAATCATTGAAGAACTAAGCACAGTTTGTCGACTTAATCCTAGAACATCTTAGGTAAGCAAAAGCCTTTTGCTAATAGTCTAGAAACTATTCTTGGTTGATAGGTACGTCTAAGAACTTATTAGGTAAACCTATCGATTTTGCCACGACATAAAAGGACTCCTTACTTATATCGTTGAGTTTCACCAAAACTAACATGTACTAACAATTATTTGTGTACCTTGCCCCTTTAGGACCAATAAGTAACACCTCGCTGAGCGAAAACTATTACTAGATTGATGTAAAGGATATCCAAGCAAGTGTATATTTTGGCATGGCACCTTTTAACTCAATTTTTAAGTTTGGAACTTAAGGCTCTTACTATGTTGGTTAGATTTTAAGTGAACTAAAATCCTTAATCATGCAACATAATCAAGCTTTTGATCTCATGCATTTTAAGACATATTTAAAAGCAATAAATAACTTAAAACATGCATAAGATAAATGTGATCTAGTATGGCCCGACTTCATCTTGAAGCTTTAACTTCAAAGTCCGTCTTGAAAATCTCCGTGGGAGGCACCATTTTCTTCAAATAGGATAAGCTATAATTAAAAAACTAATTACAACTATTTGATGGTACGCAGACCATATTTGAATTGAAAAACAACTTTGGTACTTTAGACCAATTACATTCAAATTAATGGTACGCAGACCATATTTTCTATCATATTTGGGCCATACTAGTCACTTCATAACCTGCAAAACAATACATATACAATATATGCCATTCACCCATTCATTAACATGAATGGCCCACATAGCTGGTTAGTAAAACACATTGTGCATCACGTAAACATTTGCAGCAATTAATCAAGGGCACCAATAATCTACCAATTATTCAGTCCTTATTAATTCTAATCAAGTTGTTTTAACCTTAAGGATTTGTAGACCTAATCAAGAGTTTATGACTAAAAAAGGGCTCCCACTTAAACCAATAAATTCATATGCTTTACTAATTTTAAACATAAAAATGTATTTCTAGTCTAACCGGAAACATACAAATTTAATTAAAATTTAAAGCTCATATAAATTTATAATTGAATCCAAAATGTTTAATTTAATTTCAGTCGTATTTAAATTAATTCATGATTTTAATTTTAGTAAAATAATTAGAATAAATTAAAATTTATTATAATTACAATATTCAAAATTAAAATCCAAGAAAATAATTTAAATTATTAATTTTAAACTTAATTAAAATTACGTAAACTGAAAATTTCAAATTAAAATTTCAAAACGATCTAATCGCAACGCAACAATCCTACGCAACGCACGCCCATGGGCCACACGCACACAGCCATCGCTGGCCATGTGCGCGCAGCCCATGCGCTGCGTCGCATCGCTGCTGCTCACCATCGCAAGGCATCACGCGAGCTGGTGCTCGCTGCGCGCGCCAGCGCTTGACGCAACAAGCATGCTGCCGCAGCCCATTGCTGGGCGCAGCGCTCGTCGCACGTCGCAACAAGCAAGCTGCTTGCGATCGCTGGGCGCAGCGCTTGTCGCACGCACAACAAGCACGCTGCACGCCATCGCTGGGCGCAGCGCTTGTCGCACGCACAATAGCGCTCCCTGCGCGCGAGCGATCGATGCTGGGCGTAGCACTCGTGGCACGCGAGCTTGCGGTCGCTGCGCGCGAGGCTCCGCACGCTTGCGCGAGGCAGTGCCCGCTGTGGCGCAGCTCGCTTGCTGCCCACACGCGACTGCTCGTGCCTTGCTCTCGCCCTCGCCCATTTGCCCATCGCACATAGCCCACGACACAAGGCAGGGCTGCTGCCTTGTGCTCGTGCACCATGGCCTTGCTCATTGCATTCGTGCCGCATGGGCGACGAGCTCCCTTGCTCGTCGTCACATGCCCGCACTATACAACACCCCTTAAGGGTAACACGTAGCGTCCATTGCTTTGTGCGTGCAAGTTATATGAGCGAATCGCATAAAAATTAAAAATTTATATTCAAAATTAATGACAAATTAATAAATAATATTAATTTCATAATTTTAGGGCGAAAAATCGAAAATTTATCATTCAATTGATTTCCGATTAACATGGATTCAAGTCTAGGTCATAAAAATTTAAAATTTTAACATAAATTTACAATTTTTATGGTGGTTTTTAATCATAGGTATCTAATTAAATTATAACTAATTATGAAAATCAAATTAATTCTAAATTATTCCAATTTTCAACAAATTAATCATAATTACAAATTAGATTGCATAATTAACAAGGCTAGGCATTCAAACTTGTTAAACATATACAGTAGGTCAATCAAAAATTCAAGATTTATCAACAAGAATCGCAAATATTTAATTTAACATCTTAAATTTACGAAATTTTGCATTCGAAAAACTAAAACCTCCGAAAAGTCATAGTTAGGCTTCGAATTTGAGAATTCTGGGTTCGGCAGAAAAATATTCTTTTTGTCAAAATGTTAGAATGCCTTTTACATGCGGAATTGACACAAAAATCACTCAATTTGGATGAGTAACGAAGAAACTGCCGAAAAACTGCGTACGTATAATTAAATAAACGCAATTTGCAATTAATTAACAATTACGAAAATTAATCACCCCTTTTAAATCTTGCAAATTTGTAATATTTAACCATGTTCATGCAATTTAGATTATGAAAATAATAAGAGGCTCGTGATACCACTGTTAGGTTATGATACATATGACAATTCATAAATCATGCGGAAAAACCATAAAGCCAGGAAAACATATTATTTACACATAATCATTTAGCATAGTTTAGATGCATACACTTTGTTGCGTGCCTTCCCTAGCTGCGCCCGAACCGAACAAGAACAAGTCTTTAGGACTCCAAGTGTCGTCCCTCCGTAGATAGTCCACAGCACGTCCGGATTAATAGATCAAGAGTAAGCTGTGGATTAATATCATTAATTCCACTTGAACTGAAGCGGCCTCTAGCTAGGCATTCAGCTCACTTGATCTCACTGAATTATTAACTTGTTAATTAATACTGAACCGCATTTATTAGACTTAACATAGAATGCATACTTGGACCAAGGGCATTATTTCCTTCAGTTGGGAAGGGTGGGTATCGTTCCTATCGCGGATTGAGGGAATGAGGATGAGAATGTAGGCGGGTGCAGGTGTGCAGGCTATGTCCCGCCTCAAAGTAATATCTAAGTTAATAAAGTAGATGGTCTAGATAGGTGTTAAGTGACCGGGTCATGAGGTTGACGTTGCGCATGTGCGAGCACTACGTGGGTATTACTATCGAAGTGAAGGTTGGGTGAAATACCTTTATGTTTGACACAAGTGGTGAATAGAATGAAAATAATAATAACTAGTATTGAAGCCCGTGCGATGCACGAGTTTATCAATTTTCGTACATATTTGTCTTATTATACCATCGCATACAAATAGTTGTTTTATAAAGTATACGTATAATAGAAAGTTAAAATAGGTCTCATTTCAAATTGGAGTATAAATGTGTTCTTAATATTTAAAATGTTTATGAATAAGGTATTTATAGGAAAACCGAGTTATCAAATGGTTAGTTCAATAATGGTAAAACTCGAGTTAGTTATTCATGTGTTCTCTACAAAATTATTACATATGCTTTGTATAAGTATAGTCGTGTAGACTCACTCTGCCCTTATTTTTTTCGCCCCATATTCTGTTTAGTCCATTCGGTTGCTTCATTTTTGTATGCTGTATTAAATTTACCCTATAAACCCCATTTACTTTGTATTAAGTTTCCTTTAATATAATGTTAAAAAAATATAAGGAAAAAGTAAAAGTAGGATAAATTTACGTTGAAATCTACTATCCTTTTATTTGTTATCATCTTTTTAAATATTTATCTTATCACTATGGGTAATATACATGGAGTATAAAACATGGTAGAGATATTCGTATGGAGTGTTTTAAAGTAATAATAATTCTATGTTAATTATCATCTTTTTTAAAATTTATCTTATCATTATGGGTAATATATTATAGAGTATAAAACATGGAAGATATAGAATATGAAATAATGCAAGTAGAATTCTATTATAATATAAATTAATCCAAATATCAAAGGTTTAATGAAATAAAATCTACTATATATTTCAGTAAAAATTTGCAAAAAAGAATAAAATATATTAGAATATGTGTTTGACTATTTGGTACGGAGTATAACAATCTCAAGGATCTTTTTGTGTACGTATTGATATTTTCCATCATTCCATGTTATTTTGTAGCAATTAAACCCATGGCCCTTAATCCTTATCGCATAATGAAAACGATATGTAAAAAATATGGGAAAAGTAAAAGTATGATAAATTTACGTTGAAATCTACTATCCTTTTATTCGTTGTCCTTTTTTTAAATATTTATCTTAATATGGGAAAAGTAAAAGTAGGATAAATTTACGTTAAAATCTATATATGTATGGAGTGTTTTAAAGATAATAATAATTCTATGTTAATTTGTGGAATCTATGTTTATCATTAAGTAGTCAATCATGTCAAGACTCTAATATTATTTATTTAATTAGTTAATAATTTAATTATATATGATGACATTTCATTACTAATTCCGAAAATCAATTTTTTTTATTGCGGCCTAATAAAAGGTCGTAGCTGATCATTCAAAGTAATTTTATTATTCATCAAAATGACACTGAAGATTTACTTGATACTTAAATTAGGATGATGAGTTAGATTGGACAATTGAATATTTTCCTATGTTAATCATATTATTATATGTTTTAAACTCTAAAGAATTGAGAATAGGAGATTCGATCTAATAATGCCTTCTCCTTACCAACTCTAAGTATGACTTATCCTTATAGGTGTCTCGAATATGCACGATAAGAAATATTAATTCCGTACTTCATATAAGAAAAAGTGAATTGTTTTATAGCCATTTATTTGCCTTCCTCGTGCCTCATATAGTTATATCTAAAGACTTTATATAATGTAAAAACTACAATGTACCCGTACAGTCAATCCAATTTTGTTAAAAGAAAGAAACTTTTTGTTCAGGGAGAGATTAGAGTTTGTCTAGTTGCATGGATTTCGTTGCTGATTGTGTTTGTTGGTGGGGGTTGAATATTAAAAGAGACTAAAAAGGGAATTGAAATTACAATCACCACTAAAAAAATTTAATAACATCTAACTTTCAAAATTCTTGATGCAGAGCGATCTTGCAGGGTTGGTGTAATTTTCACACCTATATAGTTTGTTGTGTCGGATAAAAGACAACCTTTTGTAATCAATGGAACAATAGCAATCTACTATAATTTGTTGCATTAATCGCAAATAATAATGACGTCTTGACCTAGTGGTTAAGACTGAAGACCGGTGTATAGTAGGTCTCAAGTTCAAATCTCTCCGCCTGCATTTATAGTTTGTATTGCCTATAGAACTAATTCGCACTAATTGGCTACATATATAGTGCTAACATAAATAGCAACAATAATTGACAAAACAAACAAAAAAAAAAATCACCCATAATCAAATAATTGATTATGTGGTTTGTCCTCCATTAACATAGAACATTAGAAGCGAAGTATTATTTAGTGTTGTTTAGGGATCACTACGAATTAGACTATCCAAGAAACTCGTTCACCGTCTTTATCTTGCAACGATTTCATTATTGCTTTCATATTAATTAATTGTAGGGTTTTTGTTTTGGTTTTATGATCTATCTCTAAATCAAAGTTTGGTAAAAGTGTTTATATACTAAATGTACATGTTTATCATATTAGATCCGACCTTGCTAAGCACACCTTCACGTACAAAAATTATTGAAAAGAGTGTATATTTAATTTTCATATATGTGAAGTCATGGGTATTGAAAAGGAAACATATACTACGTATAAAACAAAGTTGTAATAAAACATCAACTTAATTATTAAACCAAATAAGATCATAATTGACTTGAATCTGCGTAATTAGTTCAATAGTTCATCGTTTGACCTCCATTGATCTCAATTCCTTGCTCGTCTTATAACATGTAGTATCGAGGTTGTTCTTTCAATATTTTCGGGCCCTATAATTCTTGTGTATCATCCTGTTCTTCTTTGTAACCGAGCTTGTTTTTCCTCGTCTTAATTGGCAATAATCTTCGCATCCATATCGAATATCATCATCATCATCATTATTATCGTCCGTAATATAAATCCAGCTGATCGCTTTCATCGGCAAGATCATCATCATGATCATTAACCCTAATTAATGCATTATGAAGATATACTGGCTCGAAACAATCCATCATCATCCCTGCTCGGTTTTCGTAATGGTATAAAAGTGGTATACGTAGTTAACATTGGATAAAAGTTAACAACGTACCATTCCAAGTTAGGAAAACAAACAATATTCACAATCATCATCCAAACAGGTATTATATCATATAAGAGACACTACAAAAAAAGGGTACATATTTAGACAGAGTATTTGCGACGGTGTAACAAAGAGTCGCAAGATATTTTGAGGCGCGAATATAACTTTGCAAATTGCGACGCTGTACAGAGTCGCAATATATTACGACGTACTAAAGCGTCGCTATTTACAAATAAATTTTTTTTTGGAACCCACGTGTTTGTAACCGCAAAAGGAAATTTCGCCCAAATATTTGGCCAAATATTTCGCCCTAAATATCCCGCCTAATTCTCTTATCCCTGCTCCCACGATTGTCAGATTCCTTACACAACCGACTCAACCTAACACTCCCAAAAATCAACTGCTCGGTGTTCACTGAAACTTCAAAACATAAACCCCTAAATCCCCAAATGCGTTTTCCAGGAGCCAGTGTTCTTCGTTTTCCCTAAAATCCCAAATTCGTTTTCCCTAAAAAATAAATCAATAGATGCTTAGATATTTCGTTGCTCTTGATTCTCTCCCAAATTTCTTCATAGATTATCCTAATTTAGTCGAAAATGATTGAATTTCTCAACTTGTTTATGCTTAGTTCGTAGCCTTGGGGGATTTGTTCGAAAAAAACCCGACTTTTGCTGAGATTTGTTTGAGAGAAGAACGATTTCTGATGAGATTTGTTCGAGAGGAGACCGATTTCTGCTTACTGGTATCATACTATCATCTACTTTCTCCGATTTCAATTTCAATTTTCTGCAATTTTGAGATGTTAATGGCGGTTTTCTGCAATTTCAATTTCAATTTTCTGCAACTTTTTATTGGTTTACACGCATTAATTGATATTTGTTCTTTCATCTTTGGTCTCCTCTTCTTCGGCTGCTAATGATGAAAAACATAGTAAATTCAATTATTTATCGCATCTTATTTGTGTGCTCCAATTGCTCTTTGTTGATCCTTGAATGGAAAGGGACTATGTGTGGTATTTGTATGGTTTGTTAGGTAATAGGTAGTCTCTTTGCTAGTATAATGTTTTGTTTTTTATTTTTTTCCTAGTTTATCGTTTTTTTGTTGTTTTTGATGATATAAGTTTGACCTTAATGCTTGTTTTTCATTTGATTTTATTGAGATTAGCTGAATTTTGTTGATGGATATTTGATTATGATTTTTCCATAGTATTAGTCTACACTGAAAACCAACATTAGTGCTCAATCAATACAGCCAGAAAATTCCACATCCTCTGAAAAGTCTAAAACGCTCAAGAATGTAATATGAAAAGTCTAAAGGGGAAAACACCTTCAGGCTTCAGTGAAGTTTTCTATGATGATGATCTCGTACTTGTTCTATGATCTTAGCTTTAGTATTATGATCGTGAGTCATGACACTGTGTCGACTTGCCTAAACATGCCCTTAGAGCTTTGTTTCTTGAGGCAAGAGAGTGTTAGTAGCTAATAATTTGGTGACATCAAATCTGTTCTTATCCTAATAGATGATTTGTTTTAAGGTAACATGATTTTCCCTTCCCCCATGTGGTTGAGCAAGTATGAAATCAACAGACCCACTTATTTGAATAAATTAATATTCTATAACACTTTTATAGTAGTCTATTCTGAATCCTAGTATATCTAAGTCTATTGTCTAGTAGTTTATATAAAAATTCAATAAGTTCTGATCATTTTGAATTAGGTCTAACCCATTCTGCTTATTAGGGTGATCTTCAGTTTTGGTTGAAAGGTCGAACCCATTCTGCTAGCTAACTGTTGTTTCTGCTAACTGCTAACTGCTGCTAATAAGTTACATGTTCATGTGATGTGCAGTGGCCTTTTATATGATTATCTTTTGGGGTTTAAGAACTTTTCTCATCCTCGTCTTGCACATATCTGTCTAAGTGTAAGCTCTAAATTCTGCTTGACCTAAAACAAATTACTCCGAGAGTCTTTAGTTGTAATTGTTTTTGTTTCCCCTTAAATTGTTGTTGCCTCGTGTCTAAATTGCTTACTGCTACTACATTAACTGCTGGTGCTGCTAAGTGCTAACTGCTAACTTCTGTTGATGCTAATGCTACTGCATTAATTGCCGCTAACTGCTAACTTCTGGTGCTGCTAAGTGCTAACTGCTAACTCCTGATGCTGATGGTGCATGGTTCTATTGGATGCAGGTCTTGATGATCGTTGGAGCTGGACGGGGGCCTCTTGTCAGAGCATCTTTAGAGGTTGGTCCAGATATGTATCTGTGCGAATTCGCTGCCCGCTCGTACTGCTTGTCTTTTCTTGTGTTGCTGGAAGAATGAGCTCTTGGTTAGGTAATATCCTCTTATCCAAAGGCCCGAAAACAAGATAAACCTCTTTGAAAGGGATTCTTTATTTCACTAAAAAATTATGAAAGAAGGGGATTTGCCACTGCAGGGACATTATAGGTGTTTTCTAGTCTTATGATGGATACATTCACTCGCTTTTCATATCATAAAAGTTTTAGCTTGATCCTTATTTGTAAGTCCAGAGCAATGTTAAACTATGCCTCATTAAAGCCTCGTTTAGTTAATGCTATCTTGTTGAGATAAAATGATCTTCGAACTCCCTCCAATTGTGTCCACTAGTGGAAAAACAGTCATTTGCGTCGGTCATTTAAGCCCATTGGTGCGACGCAACTGGCTGCGACGCAAATGAAAAAAGTCATTTGCGTCGCACTTTTGGGCGATGTAAATAAGAGTCATTTACGTCGCAGATTAGCTAACCTGCGACGCAAATGACCTTTTTTTAACATGCTGAAAAGTCATTTGCGTCGCAAATTAGCTAAAACTGCGACGCAAATGACTTTTTTTAAAATATGCTGAAAAGTCATTTGCGTCGCAGATTAGCTAAAGTGCGACACAAATGACTTTTCAGTATGTTAAAAAAAAGTCATTTGCGTCGCAGTTTTAGCTAATCTGCGACGCAAATGATATTTCAACATGTTTAAAAAAAAGTCATTTCCGTCGCAGTTTTAGCTAATCTGCGACGCAAATGACTTTGGATATTCTAAAAAAAATGAGCTGCTGGTTTTATTTAATCCACAAATTAAATAAAATCAGCAGCTTTCAATACTACCAAAACACCAAATGCACACATAGTGATATTCAATTTAAACAAAATTCCAGAATGAAAAAAGTTATACTTCAAATACACAAACTACTAAGTACTAACCAGTATTCCAGTCACAATAAAATAGAATTTCAACTTGTAAACAATCTGAATTTTCTAAAAATATGCATATTTACACACAAATACCAACCATAACACCAAAATCAAAGAAGCTGCTATTAGGTTGCAAATAGTCTGAATTTTCCTCTCAGACACAAGTCACTATACAGAAGTATGAGCCAGCCGGTGACATTACTGATTTGCTGATTTCTTTCTCTGTAAGCTTCAAAAAAGTTGACACAAAATACACATCAAATGACATACAATTCCAGAAGAAAAAATTGATAATAATCAGATGTTTCTGGTCATAATATCTAGAGATTCAAAATGACAGAAATAAAACCAGGAAGACAAAGATTAAAAAAAAAATGTTAGTTCAAGAGCTTATATAAATCCAGCAGTTCAGTATCGTGTTCCTGGCCTTATGTTTCTAACTTGATGCTATATTTTTCGCTGTAAACTTGCTAGTCATTATCTGCTTGCACACTCTTTACTTCTTTAGATTATTAGAATCTCGCCTGAGAATGACTGATTACATTCCCATTAATTGAATGTAATGAATGAACTTGCAGTTTTGAATTAAGCCACATTTTCTCAACTTGCAGCAGTCATTTATCAAAAAATAACTTGCCGGTTCTGTTGAGCTAGTAACCCCAGGTAATGCTACTAATAACTAGTCATATTTCCATTCTCGTGGATAATTTTTCCTTGAGTTCACCTAGTTAATGATCCAGCTTCTCTTCCCCCCAGTTCCAAAGGTTCATCATTTAGTGTCAAGATGACAACATCTACCCATTTCTATTTAACATCTTCATCTAGTTAATGAAACCAGGGATTCACTAACCAGCAGGCAGGATATACTTCTGTTGTTGACAATCTTTATAGCTGTGGGCCTGTGTGAAGGGTGCTAATCTGCTTATAACCCATTCTAATTCCATTCTAGAAAATCTGTAATTAGGTGGGATATAGTTGTCTGTGTTACTGGTGTAGGCTTCTATGAAGTAACTTAACAAAATTGAATAGAAATAGTAGTATAAGCTTTGCACTGACTTTTAGAAAGTAAGAAACCAAAGCAACTAATCCCCCTGTGAAAGTGAATTGTCGTATAAATTATTTTAACACAACTAATGATAATTTCATTTTAGAATAAGATCAATAAGATCTACAAAAAAATATTGCATAATTCCAATCCATTAGTTCTAACATTGTAGTAAAACCAAACAATTTGGAACCTGACATAGAAAAACCCCTAAAACCCCTACGTAACCAAATCTAAACCATCATTCACACCTTCCATAGTGCAAAACATTGTCTTTTCTTACAAGAAAGTTCAGATCAGATCAATTCTTATTATTTCTGATCAGATCAGTTCTGCCTAGGTTTGGATTTTGTCTGGGTTTTTTTTTTTCCAGTTCATCTTGAATACCCATCTAAAAGGATACTTTAATTTGTTGACTTAAATTTTATTTTAAAGTTACCGCATTGAAAGGTTATAGGTAAAGGGGGACTATTTTGGGAAGGGGCAATTAATAATTGGTATTATATATTTTGAATAATTATCAGTTATGATTATTTTGAGAATACCACTAGTAGTTTGTATTATTGTTGTTAATTTTCCCTTGATTTTAAAATATGTTCATAAAGCTTTTTATATATATTTGACATATTAAATTTTCTTTGCAGATTATTGACGATTAAGTGGTAATAGTAAATGTAGATCAAGAGATGAACAAGTTATCTTGAAGCTAAGCTAGCATAAAGATAGGTTTACTATAATTAGTTTGTTCGTAGTCAGGAAGTTGTTTTTATTTAGTTTTGGACTATCTTGTAGAAAAAATGATGCTAGTTAGAAAGTTATTTTTGTTTTAAAACTCTGCGAATTAATTTAATGTATAAATTGTTATCATTTTTTCTAAATTAACTATGTTATCGCTAAGTATATATGAATCAAAGTATAGTATGACGTGGTTATATATATATGTTGTTTTATGATAATGTACGTAGTAAGTTAATACTTGTATTTGATTATGATTATCTATGGTCAATATGAATTTTTATAGATAATTCCTGATTTTAGATTAATTGATATATATATACATGAAAAAAATAATATGATGGAAATTGTGACGCTCCAAAGGGTCTAACTTATTTTGGAGGGAATGGGGAGAACTCGTACGAAAGTAAAGATAGGGACTCTAATAAGAGTCTATATATTTCGGGTGCGAAAAGCATCGCTATATGGTGGATAGTGGCGGAGAAATGCGTCTATAAGCGTGCAAATAGTTACGCTTTTTTTAGTCTAAATATTGCGACTACCTATAGAGTTCCTATATCCTAAATAGTGGCTGCAAAATACATCGATATTTTTGCAAATTGTGACGCTCTAAAGCGTCGGTAAATAGCGACTACCTATAGAGTCCTTATATCCAAAATAGTGGCTGCGAAATACATCGATATTTTTGCAAATTGTGACGCTCTAAAGCGTCGGTAAATAGCGGCAATGAAAATTGCGACCCTTTACCAGAGCGTCGCTATGTGAAATAGCGACACTATTTTCCGTCGCAATTTGACCCAAAAAGCGTCACAATGTGCCGCGTTTTTTTGTAGTGAGAATACCAAATAGCAACTGCATCAATACTAATCCTCATACTAATCATAATCACAGATCAATTGATTAACAAACAATTAAACAAAGCAGCCAAATTCAATGAAATTATAGTACTCCGTACATGCTAAAAACAGCGAAATATTAGCGTAATATAAAAAATTCGAAGACTACCTATCACACCGGAATTATTTTATTTTGTTTCGTGAAGTTTATATGTATATATATATACAAAAGGGTAGAAGTTTGTGGAATCTATATTTATCATATTAAGTAGTCAATTACGTGAAGACTCTAATATATTTATCTAATATTATTTATTTAATAAATTAATATTTTAATTATATGCGATGACGTGGAAATCCTACGTGGACGCTCCGAAATCTCTTGAAAAAACTCCCCTTTATATATATATATATATATTAGATTTTATATATGTACCTTTATTTGTTTAAATTGTTTTAATAAGTAAGACACCGAATGAGTAATAAACTAATAACAAATTTATCAATCATTAATTATTTTTTATTTGAGAATATCTATAAACTCTATTTTAATGATAATTATCTATTAAATTTTATATAAATTTGTATTTAAATAAAAAATCGAGCATTGCACGAGTATTATACTAGTTTACACCTACTTTAACAATTAGCTCAACCTTTTTATGTGTCTGACTGGGCCGGCTATAATACTTGCGACAAATCTACAATCTGGTCGTACTTCGGTTGTAACAGAAAACAGATATACATTGACCAAAAGATGGTGGCAGACAGTTGAAAAACTAATCAACAATCAATACATTTCTTGTTATATTTTACCAAAATTGAAGTTGCTTTCAATTATATCCACATTTCTATTTTACGTGATTTGCATATTTGCACAACCAACCTACCGTTTATGGGCAGATGGAAAAACTAGATTTTCTCCCTCCTTTCTACGCGAGTCCCAAAACTCGATAATGTGTAGTTTCAGTTCTGTGCATAAGTAATGTTAATACTTTTACTTGTGTTTTAATTGAAAGCACAATGCTCTACTTATTATTATGGCCCAAGGATGTGTTAAGTTGAACCTTCTTTGAGAAGGTTACGTTTCCTCTGGCTGACTAAAGAAGAAGCAAAGAAGTGTGTAAAAAGAAACAAAAGCCACACATAAGGAAAGGGGAGAGAGAGGGGAAAGGATTTTTCAGGACATCTTTCACAAAACTGTCATTTGCCAGAGTTTCAACCGTCGGATTGTGTTGATTTTTAGTCAGCTTATTGGGACATAGAGGTCCTCGTTTTGATCGGTTGGATCATTGTTTTGAGCTTTGGTTAGTCTGTGGTGCAGCTAGTCAGAACTTACGTAATTGGGTGATACTCTTTTATCTTTTATCTCTCAATTGTAGATCTCTTATGTATGGAAGTGTTGGTGGTTGCTAACCTTTCTATGAACGATTTGAGTTTTTGCCTTCAATTTTATCATAATAAGAGAACGTGACAAGGGTGGACTCCTCACAAGTCTAGTAGTTTTACTCTTGAAGGGGTTTTCCACGTATAATTCTTGTGTGTTGATTGTATTTTATTCTACCGCATTTGATTATTTGTTGTAGTCCATTATTGGTTGTTTGCCTAATTACCATTTGGTGAATTAGTTTGTGGTATATTGGAGTAGTATTGTTTTGTTGATTGTCTTGGAGGTGATACTTGTGGATAGTTGATATACTACTTGGGTTCTATCAATTAGTTTACCCCCCTTATTTTTTGCATATCTTCAAATTCTCTAATGAAAAGTAAACAAATACAATAAGGACATGCTTGGATTGAGTGGAATGGATTAAGATCGAGGGAAATAAAAGTCAAGCCACCTTAATAAAATGAAAATAAAGTTGAATTGAGGTGGTTGTAGGAGGGTTGTGTGGTATGATAAGAAGTGGACAAGTGGTGGTGTTATGAGGAGAGGGATGAAGGGGGAAGCTATTACCCCACAAATGAGAGTAATAATCACCCTGGTAGGATGGTGGGTAACTATTACCCCTATAATGAGGGTAATTATTCCCCCTTTTTTTTATCTTTTTTTTTTCTTACCAACACTAATTTATGCTATTTTCCACAACTTCATCCCTTCATCATCAATTTCAATTACCTTCTATTTTTTTAAGTTTGACTTTTATTACCGTTTTAATGCATTTCTTTCAATTCAGACATGCTCTATATAGAACAACCCATCCTAAGATTCCTAACTTCAAAAGGTGTCACAAGTCATTTGAAGAGTATGAGTTGTAACTTGGGAACAACTTGCAAACAAAGCTAAAAGGCCAACAAGGGTGGTGAGCTTACTATTGTTATTGCACTTAAAATTTCCACCTATAACATAATTTTGATAGATAGTATGCCTTTGACTCATTAAATAAGGGGAGTAACTCTGTTTACCCAAGCTCTCCAGTAATTCAGAGCCTACTAGATTATAATTAATCCGCATTTTAATAGGGAAAAAAATTCCTAACAATTGTTGATAAGTTCCCAAGTCAGTATTTATTAGGTGGTTTTTCTTCTAATAGGGTATGACCCTGTTAGATTTTGAATTACTTGGAATCTACTCTCTTCGTCCCTTTTTATTTACCCCGTTTTCCTTTTTGGGATGTTCACTTTGTTAACCCATGTGCAATATTTACACTCCTTTCTTAATAAAGTGAAGTTTTTTTTATGGAGCACTGAAAAAGGGACGGAGGGAGTATTAAGCTACGTAAGTGGGGGTAATCAAATGTAAAAGGTACAAGTATCAAAAGGCAGATTAATCAATTGGGTTAATTTTGATGATTCGATATCTAAGACTTGTTTCTTTTGGAAAAGTGGTGATTGAAATTAAGAAAGGACAAAAAGCTTCTGAGCTTAATGATTGAATATGTAGTTATTGACTGCTTTCAGTGTTTGTAATCTTTGACTTCAAGGCAAAGAGAATTCAAATTTAATTAATTAATCTGAAACTTGTAATTATGCTAAACTTAATATTAGTCCTAATAACTACTTAAAGCGTAATCCATTTCGAGGCTCTTTTGCTTTTAGTCTTCTTTTAAACATTCATCTTTATGTTGGTAAAATGGCCCTACTCAAACTCATAAAACGAAACCTCTTTCTTAAAATGACCCCATTTCAATTAGTCGGCACGAAATACTTGATACAATCCATTGAATTGACCTATAAGTATATGATACAATTTGGTTGTTAATTGATAAGCATTCGTTGAATCGGTTTGAGGGAAAATATTTCTCGTTATGTATATTGTGTAGTCAATTATGTTGCAGATTATATTGCTTATATAGATTACCAAATTCAGACACATTAAGATACTGATCCTTATATAGACATAAAATTTTCTTATTTTTATTGGTTTAAATAAGTTAGGTTATAGTTTTAAAAGAACACTATCCTATCTTTCATGTACTTTTCCGGTACAAAAAATTAAATAAAAACAAGAGTATAATACAAACCAAGTTTGATTGTGGGATCAATTTTACTAAGGGCACTATGGAGACCTGTTAGAGTTATGGTATATCTAGGGTTCTAGTATATTTAGGAAACTAGAGTTGTGCTAGTTTAGGAATCCAATAGAGTCCTAAATCTAATAGAGTTATGTTATAGTTCCCTATATAAACCACTGATATAACCAAGTTATAATTAAGCAGTTCAGTTATACTATCATCCATCAATATTATTCCCTTTAGTTTATCAAATTAGATTCCTAAATTAACACAACTCTAGTTTCCTAAATATACTAGAACCCTAGATGTACCATAACTCTAACAAGACCCTTACCCTTTAATTCTACTTCCACTTTCCCCTCACTTTCAATAGGCTTGTCCTGCTAACTTTAGTTGAGTTAAATTTTGCATGGTTATCTAAACATGAGTATGTACCATTTAGTCGAATTTCAGAAAATAATATTCTAAATTTCTAATATCAAACAAACAAGAACTCACACGTATATATATATATATATATATATAATATATATATATATATATATATATATATATATATATATATATATATATATATATATATATAGAGAGAGAGAGAGAGGGGGGGAGAGAGAGATAGAGAGAGAGAATCGAGATCTGGTGAGAACCGCCCCTTAAGATGAGAACTAATCTCAGCCATCGATCACATCAATCCAACGGTCTTTATCTTAACCGACCAAGTCAAAATATTAAGGGTAATATAGAATTTCGTGTCTTTGAATGACATCCTCTCTCAACCTGATTTTCATATTTTCTTTCTCGCTCTTCCTTCCTTTTTCACTCTCCTCCTGCAAATCCTCTCTCGCAAATTTTCTCTCCCATCAGTCCTCACGCATCTCCAATCAAGGCTTCAGCTTAAAATTCAATCCATTAATGACGTTTGCAGATATTTGGTAAGTTTCATCTCCCTCCTACATTTTCTCTTCAACAATCTCAAATTAGGGTTTCAAAATTATTAATTTTTACCCCAAATCGTCGATAAGTTTTAGGTTGAATAACAAAACAACGATTTACGATATAAATTTATTTGTATGCTTTCTTTTTCTTTTTTGACTTTTGACTTTTGAATTATTTAATTATGTGTTCTTGTTTGTTGTTTTTGCGGTGATTTTGTGTTTAAATCGAATTGTTATTTCCCTTTCTTTTCTAGATTTATGAACTAAGATTTTAGCTTTTTAACTACAAGAATATCTGATATACTTAATAAGTAATTTACATTCTAATTGGTAGTTCTTTTATTTTAATTGCTCTGTTATGCTTATTGTTCTTGTTGTTGTTTCTGTGTTTTTCTATTTTGCAAGTGTTGACTATGCTTCTACCACTTGTGTAGTGTCCTTTGCCGCAGATGAATGAATACATGTAGTATAAGATAATAATGTTTCTCTCTGTTGTATTGGTTGGGATATAACTTAAGGTTTTCAGATATAGCTCCTCAGACTGCCTGTTGCATCCCGTTGGGACTCTTAGAAGATTTTTACCTAGAGTTCGGCATTATGACTGCGTATTTGTTGGAATACAACTTAAGGTTTTCAGATATTAGCTCTCAAGAGTTCAGACTGCTTGTTGCATTGTTTAGACTCTTAGAAGATTTTTATCTAGTGTGACGTTTGATTGTGTTTTCGAGCGTTATGCATTGGCCAGTTTAGTTGAAATATAACCTGAGGTTTTCAGTTATTTAGCACTTGAGATTGTCTATTCCTTCAATTGGACTCTTAGAATATTTACCTTGAGTGTGGTGTTCTGGTCGTGTTTTCGACCGTTATCCGTAGGTCAATTTGGTTGGGAAAAGCTGCTTCCGTCTATTTAGGTTAATCTGTTTTTACAATATGAAATATTTTTTGTTGTTAGATGGCTATTATTTGTCACAACACAAAACATTTTGATTTACCTTTTAGTTATTTTGATTTAGTTTTTAGTTATTATGATTTAGTTTTGAGGTATTTTGATTTACTTTTTAGTTTGTTCTATTTTCTTTTAAGTTTTTTTTTAAAAAAAAAAGTTTACTCTTAGAGACAACCTATGTAGAAATCGGATCTACATCAAGTTCTTGTAGGCTTTTGAGAGAAGCACGCCACGACCAATGAATTTGCTGTGAAGATTTCAAGGATTTTGCCCTCCCCTACGCCAATGAATTGAACGACCAAACCAATAATTGTGCCACTACCATGTTCAGTTACATCAATCTCTACAACCACTATCCCCGTGGCCTCTTTGCCAATGAGTTTCGTGACAGCAGGCAAGGTCTTGAATACACCGAATATCAGTCCTCCCATGATCATGACGCCCCCACTCCCTCTGCTGCTACTTCTCACCATAGCCTTCACTGTTTCTTAATTTCCCTCTTCCTTCTGTTTCTTTGTGGCTTATTCTCTTTTTGATTCTCAAATTTCCAAACTTCATTTTTGCATTAAGATTATGTAAAACTACGCAACTCTTTGCAATCATCTACGTGTGTTCATGTACACATGTAAGTGACTTTATACATTCTAACAAATTCATTTATGTTCTATAATTTACTTCGCCTTTTTCTCAGGTGGCTGCAAGATGCAAGCTGTGTTGCAGGCTGTTTGTTTTTCAGGGAGGGACAATTGCTGACTTGCAGGTCAGTCAGGGGTGGTATGTTGCCATGATTTAGATCTTGGGCTGCTGTTCTGTTTTATTTGGCTGTTGTTACATATTTTGTGTGTATAATTGTATCAATAACGTTACTGAGCTGATTTCCACAAGTAATCGGGGCCTTTACTATTGAATTATTTTGATTTACTTTTTTGGGGTTTTGCTTTACTTTTATTTATTCTATTTAAAAATACTAGCCTACTAGCTCAATTGGTAGAGCATTGTGCAAATGCACGAAAGACCCGGGTTTGAATCCCACGTAGGTTCGTTTACTTTTGAGTTACCTTTATTTACTTTTGAGTCTATTTTGTTTACTTTTGAGTTTATATTGTGACTATTGTCTACTTTTTAGTTTATATTATTTACTTCTTAGATTTTTCGAATTACTTCAGAATATTATTGGTTCTTTTTGGAGTTGTTTATAGGCAAATTTGCCAAATACAACCTAATAAAGTTCTCTATTTGCCAATTACAACCTCAAATTTCTAATTTTGCCAATTACAACCTTAAACTTGTACATGTATTTTAAATTACAACCCGAAACCTTTTTTCCGGCAAAAATCACCGGAAAATGATGTCATAACGTTATTAAAAAAAATTATGAAGTACATAATATCTGTAAAAAAATTATTTTTTCGATTATTTTATTTTAGTTTTGTTTTAATTCTTATTTATCGATTTAATTTTTTTATAGAAAATATGTAACTATTTTTTTAATAACATTATGAAATCATCTTCCGATGATTTTTGCCGGAAAATAATTTCGGGTTATAATTTAAAATGGATGTTTAAGTTTAAGGTTGTAATTGACAAATATAGAAATTTAAGGTTGTAATTGGAAAATAGAGAACTTTATTAGGTTGTATTTGGCAAATTTTTCTTGTTTATATTATGTTTACCTTTAGAAGGATTTAGTTACTTTTAGAGTGATTTAGTTTACTTTCGAGCATACAACCTAGAGCACATGGGTTGTTTTATTTACTTTTGAATCAGTTCTATTTACTTTTACGAGTTCTTTATTTACTTTTGAATTGAACAAAAGGGAAATTGTGTCAACCTATTTTAGAGCTAATCTTTATCTTTGAATCAAATCGATGAGAATGAAAGGGAAAACAGTTTCAGTTTATTTGGAACAATTCCATTTACTTATATCTTTATTTTCTTTACTTTTATATTTTATGCTTTCCATTTGAAAAAAGCTTTATAATTATTTTCTTTTTTAGTTTAATATACACTAATTGTACACGTACTTTAGAAATATTTTGATTTACTTTTAATTTATTATGATTTACTTTTATTTACATTGGAGTTCCTTGTATTTACTTTTGAGTTTCTTTTTTTTTTTTTTTTTTTTTTTTTTTTTTTTTTTTTAACTTTAGAGACAACCTATGTAGGAATCGAATGCATAGTGCTCTACCATTTGAGCTAATAGGTTTAAGTACATCTAGTAATAAAATACTCAACTCAATTGATATTAATCCATACAAAATACTCAACACAATCTCGTGTTCTTCGCGCTACATACACCACACCTAACACCATAAGAACACGCCAACACCCACCCTAGCACACAACCACCCGAAGACCTAAAACCACCAATAGCCCCTGCCCGGTCAACAGGACCACCGCGGAACAAGAACTAGCACCTCATCAAACCTTATTTCACAGCAGTAACCCAACCATGTTAACCTGGCCAACAGTCCTTTAGGCAATTGAGTACAACAGATCAGCACGGCCAACGTAAACTTATGTAATGGACTGCAACTATAAGTAACAACAGAATAGCATAACAAAATAACTGACTACATGTAAACTAACTGCAACTATAAGTAACAATAGAATAACTGACTGCAACTACACAAATAACAACAGAATAACATAAAGCATAATTGCAACAGAATAGAACGACCAAAAACTGACCAACAGAATAACATAAAGTTGCTGCTACAACAACAATTGCAACAGCAGCAACAACGACAGCTGCTACTGCAACCACATCAGGAAAGCTTGCAGCAGCATCAACAACAACTGCAGAAATCTGTTGCTGCACCGTGCAGGAGGCAAGAGGTTTAGCCATCCACATACATGGTCTGCAATCACTGCTAACCAACAAAAGATTGTGCACCATCCCTAGTCAACAAAGGTCAACAACTAGCCAGCAACCTGACTGAAATAGAAACTAATAGCACAAAGTCAACTTAATCAACTTGCTTCACATGACCTACATTACCTACCAACCAGAACTTGGCTATATTTTGTTTACTTTTGGATCATTTCTATTTACTTTTTTCAGTTTTTGCTTTACTTTGGGATTAGATAACATGTGATATCACTAAGTGCAACAACATCTCCTAATTATTTACTTTAAGTCTTTAACTAGCTAATTGATTCACAAGTTCTCAAAACCAGAAACCAATTAACAAATCAAAATGTCAACTCTGGCATAGTTGACCAGAAATAACAAAAAAAGCACCAGAGGCAGCAGCTCAAAATAATTAGGCTAACTTATTTCCTCTTGCAAACTCTGATAGCATTAAGCAAACCAGTATCAAGCCAAGTATAGGAGAAAAAGAGATGTTGCATAGACTCTTATATCATTTAGAATATTTACTTTAAGCTAGTTTAATCATTCTACTTTTACTAATTATTTATTTACTTTTGAGGCTAACTAATTTACTTTTAAAATAAAATTTGATAAGTCCTAATATTATTAAGTTTTAGTTTACTTTTGCAAATTTTTTTTGAGACTTATGCATATTTAACTTGTACAGTGGTACATACCTATGAATTTTAAGTTTGTACAATGGTACATACTTATGAGTTTTTAACCTCGACCATGGTATAGACTTAGGTAGTTTAAGCTCGTACCATGGACGGAGCTTAAAATTCATAAGTCTACGCCATGGTAAGAGCTTAAATTGCATAAGTCTATACCATGGTCGAAGCTAAAAATTCATAAGTCTATAATTTTTTTTCCAAGTAAAATAAATCAAATTCAACAGCAAATCAAAACCTTAAATAATATAGACTTATGCATATTAAGCTCACACCATGGCGTAGACTTATGAATTTTAAGCTCCGTCCATTGTACGATGATACAAGCTAAAAATGCATAAGTTTTTGAAATTTTTTCCCGAAAAAAAAAATCGATGATCCACCGGTAGACTCGGCCATGTAAACATTACTACGCATTTTTTCGCCGGCAATGTGGTGGTGGCGGTGGTGCTGGCCGTCAGTGGTGGACGGAGGTGGGAAAGGAAGAAGGTAAATGAGGATGATAAATATTAAACGAGGGGTTAAATAAAGGAGGTTATATGGGTAAAATAGTTGGGCAGTTTTGAGTAATATGAGGTGGTAAATAGTAAGCCCCTTTCATAATTAACATCATACGAGTAATACCACTTAATTTCATAGATATGTTGTACTACCTCCGTTCCAAAATGATCTTTACACTTTTCATTTTAGTAAGTTTCATAATATTCTTTACACTTTGCTTTATTCTCTTTTTGGACATGAATATGTACTACCTTATGTGAGGGGGTCGAAAAAGCACGAGGCTAATGCGTGACCTCGTCCCTCGTGGGTGTGACGATTATTTTTATTCAATCAAGTGTAATTGGATTTCCTGTGAGTTTACACCCAATTGACTAGTAATATAGGAGTCGCCATTCAGTTTTTAACGACAATGAGAAAAACTGACAAAACCCGGTTATCGTGACATAAAGGGAGTGCAATTATGTTTGACCACGACGGCTGTAGGTTCCCTTGTGATCCCTGGTGTGGGGATCTCTCAACATACACCCGCAAGGTAGAGATTGAGGGTTCGGGGGACTGTAACTACCGAGAGGAGTACTTCGCTCGTCGATAACTCCAGAGGCAGGATATCCTTACTAGCTCGGCATAAATAATTGAAGGGACATGCGTTAACTATTAAACTAATCTGAATTGATTTTAGCAATATGCAACATATAATACTAGATCGATCGCGATTATCTGATTTAAATAGCATTAAGGGACCTAGCATGATAATCCAATTTCCCAAAAATATTATATTTGTTAGGCGTGATAGAACAATCAGATTTAGGTTAGTTTAACAGTTCATAAAAAGGGCGAGGAAAGCAGTTAAATCATCGAAAAGGGACACATTACGACGCACCCTTGAGAGGTGCGTCACGGTTCTCAGAAAACTAACCACTTTGACTTTGCTATTTCTCCTTTTTTTTTAACGAATCTCAATTATGGGACATGATACGTTCTGTTCGATTTATGGATCGATTGCGACAGAACGCGTGAACAATTTCGCAGCGAGAGGCTTAGGCTAAGGGTTGGAGTCAATACTCAGAATATAATTATGTGTTGTGTGTGTTCTTTTCACGTCGAATTTAGGGGTCTATTTATAGGGAAGAGTTCGTGGAAAGATAGAATTGCAGAGTTCTAATCCACAAAGAATTAGGAAAAAACACGTACCCAGGTATTTTCAGCGCCCAGGCCTGGGCGCCGAAGATTTCGGCGCCCAAAGCCAGGCGTTGAAAATAGGGTCTGGGCTGTTTTCTTTAGTCAAATTCGGATTCCTGAAATCCGTAGAGTTTGAGATTAATTCGAGTCTTTTAGCGCGTATCAATTTTATGACGGAATGCGTCTGGGCCCGTTACGAACTCTAGGCTCGTTAGGATTTTAATTAATACGTAACTCTTATTTCCGAATCATATTAGGAATAGGATTCTCGCAGTTTTCTATCTCATTTAGGATTTATGTTGGAATGCAACACCTAATTCTGACAGGTTTCTATCCTTTATGATTTGCCACTTTTAGAAGCTACCTTTTACGGCAGTTACTATTTTTAGCAGGTTTCCATAAATAGCAGGTTTCGGGTGAAATGAAATGGGAAATCGAGATTCGTTTATTTTATAGGAGATGCGTTGTCAAGTGGAGATTTATGCTTTCATCATCGAACCTTTCCCTTTCGGGATCGGGGACAAAAGTAGGTGTCTACAGTTAGCCCCCACTTTGACTGAGTCTTGGAGTAAGACGATGGTCAAAGTATTAGACGGAGTGCGTCACACAAGCCATGGTATATGTGACCTGTTTTGCGAGGGTCTCACGAGCCCCCGAGTGATAACATTTGACTTAAGGGTCATCACTTGAAGTGTTGACATATCTCTCACGTGGTCAACTGATAGTATAGAAACTTCCTCACTTTGTCATTGGAAGGATCTAAAGGTGCGTAGAAACTCCCTCACTTTGTCATTGGGAGTAGCTACAGATGTTTTCGAAATCAAAGCTATAAAGTGTAATTGGGCCTGGCCGAGCCCAATCACGAGGTAAAAAATGTTTTTAAAGATTCTCATTTTCAGGGCTAGCTAAACGAGAAAACCCCCTTGTTTTTATAGGACGTAAAACGAAGGAAAAATCCAGCACCCTTGTTTTTATAGGACGTAAAACGAAGGAAAATCCAGCACCCTTGTTTTTATAGGACGTAAAACGAAGGAAAATCCAGCAAAAGTTATCGCTGCAGCGACTAAGGACCTACGCGGTTTAATGGCGCAGACCCCGCCGGCTAAAGATGGCGAGCCTGTCCGCTAAGGGTGGACACCCCGTCCGATAGAAGTGGACGAATCTGTTTTTGAAATTTAAAAATAAGGACCTACGCGGTTTGTGACGTAGACCCCGCCGGCTAAAGATGGTGAACCTTGTCCGCTAAGGGTGGACACCCCGTCCGATAGAAGTGGAGGAATCTATTTTGAAATTTGTTTTGCTTTTTTGAAAATAAGGACCTACGTGGTTTGTGACGTAAACCCCGCCGGCTGAAGATGGCGAGCCTGTTTTAATTTTGAAGACTTTATTTTTTCGAAAACTGAGGACATGCGCGGCTAGTGACGCAGACCCCGCCCGCTGAAGGTGGGCGAGCCCTGTCCGCTAAGGGTGGACGCCCCGCTCGCTGGAGGTGAGCGAACCTGAATTCGTCTTTTCGATTTGGGATTCGTGTGCCGCGATCTTGCCCGATTGAGGTGGGCAAGTCCCTATTTCATTTTTTTCTTGTGATTTCTTTTGAGAATTTCTTTTTATTCATTCTTGTAAGAGCGAATTCTCTCGAGGGATGCTCGGATTTAGTTGCAACCTGAATGTGGGTTGACAACGTGCTTAGGCGGACCATTGTCTTGTGGTCATCTTTCTTCATGGTTTTGAGCTAGTCCTTACGGCTCAATCTTTCCACTACCTGGGTCCTTGATTAGGGGACTATGTATAAGTATCAACGGCGACCTATGTCTTGAGGTCGTAAACCGGTTCTTTTTCTTTTGAGATTATCCAAACACGGGACTTTGTACAACGTAGTCTGGGAATATTGTTTTAACTTTGCATACCCCTTTTTTTTTTGAGATATATTTTTTCTTTCGAGCCACCAAGTACTTGTGCTTGGTGGTCAGTTCTTGTCAAAGAGGTTCTTTGGGGATAAGCATTTGTAATGTCCTTGATCGTGTTTGGGATCGTGCTCGTAAGTGCGGGTGATCTTTATAGTGGTGTGCTACTCTTAACAAAGCCGTGAGGTGCGACTTTCAGTAAAGAAATCGGCAATTTTCAAGCCGAATGAATATGGCAGGGCCCAATAGAAGTTAGGGCCTTTTTGAGCCTGGGTTCATTTTCGGCGCCCAGGCCTGGGCGTTGAAATAATTCACGCCCAGGTGGGGCGTTGAAAGTGTTGTTTGGGCTGGTCTTTTGATGACACAGTTGGCCTCTTGTTCATTCGTTTATTTCACTTGGAAGTTCTATATATTCTCTTTTCTTTTGTTTTTTCTTTGTTTTTAGAACGTGATGATTTTCTTGAGAAGCCGTAGCCGATTGGTGGACTACGGTGCTTGTCTCTTTGGGGCGATTATTTTAAGGAACTGTTGCTCTTAAGGTGTACAGTTATTGCAATAGTCGGGCGAGTCTATATGGCCCGAGGAACATACCTTGAGGTGTAAGACTTTGATCGCTCTTATATTTTTTGAACGTGTTCGTGAATGATGATATGTATGTGTGAACGAGCGTTCATAGAATGGCCGTTGTGTGCGGTCCATTAATCAGTTTGCTTGAATAATTTTTTTTTTAGCAATGACTGATTTTAAATAGTTTGCTTAGAAGCTTGATAGGGGTCAGGTCCATTCATGAAGTGGGCTCAAACATCGTGCCCTTTCGATTGTTCAAACATTTGCTTCGAGATTTTTTATTTTGTTATGGTTGTTTCGTAGCTTGGAGCCCCCAAGTATGCATGTTGGGATGCTTCCTTTTGGCGTACGATTTTGTAGGTTCTTTCGAGAAAGATGCCTTGGGGTTTCGCTCGTGTAGGTGCGAGCTATCCCTTCCGTGGTAGGTAATGTTTTGCTACCTTTAATCCTTAATGTAGAAGTCGTGTGGCTTGCATTTGGGCGATAAGTAGTCTTTGCCTCTTACTCTTGGTCGTGCTTGCATTAGTGCAATGTGCCTTACCTTTTTTTAGACTTGTACTGTGGGATTATGGTGCAACGCAGGCTTGTGTGGCCTAACGGCGTGTCTTAGAACATTCCTCCAAGTGTTGGGATATCATTATTTGGAGTACTTCATCGTACTGAATCGTTCAGGTGCTCGAACAAGTGTAGCACCTTCTACGTGGGTTTGCACGGCTTATTACTTCGTTCGATGCGATGATTCATAGGTGTTTCTTTCTTATTTTTGTATCTGGGCAAAACTTGGCTAGCAGAAAGATTCAACGCCCAGGCTGGGGCGTTAAAGATATCGGCGCCCAGCTCTGGGCGTTGAAAATGATTCCTGGGCAGAATTTTGACAGTTTTTTTTATTCTTTTTTTTTTCTTTCGCTTTTGCTTTGGAACGATGTAGACTGTGTAACGGGCGCTTTATAGGGCGAGCGTTATGTGCAGTGGTTTGATCGGAGTTTTGGTGACTCGCGATTTTCAGTTACCCTTGTTAGTGGGGTGACTTCATATATTCTAAGTAGTGCTTAGAATTTGGGAGGGGTTGTAGCCATTCTAAGGTTCGTTTTACACGATCAAACCTTAGGATTGTGTCCCTGTATAGCATTAGCGTCGAGAATTTGCGATAAAATCGTCATTTCGAGCATTTTTAGAGTGTTTTTCTCAAGCTCCCAATTGTAGCTACGGGATTGGCTTGGTTCTATAATGCTTTGCATACATTTTTACGTATTCATGGTGACACGGATCATGAATAGTTTGAACCAGACTCGTTTAGTGCGAGGTACGTTCGAGTAGTAATTTGCTACTTCTCTTGTAAATGTCGTATTGTGCGACATTGCCATGGTCAAGGTAGTCACATGTTGAAGTGTGCCTTGACCAAAATCTAGGTGCCTTTCTTTACCCATAATCATATTTAGAAATCTTTTTGACTCACTTGCAACCTCAAGATAAACACATACTTAGCTTAAACCAACGACACTTTATTATGTTCGAAAAAAGTCTTTGAAAATTATTTGAAAATTATTTAAAATCTGAGTCCTACTGTGTACAATCCGACGTGTCCTAAGTAGGTTGACTTATAGAAGGGTTCGTACAGGATTATATGAGTGAATCAAAATACTGTTACGATTTTTGGAATGCTGTCTAAGGATTTGCTGGAAGCCAGGGTGCAGGCGTCAAGATATACTTGTGCCCGTTTGGCATGTGCTTTAGGTTTTTAAGGCCATCTTTTCCAGAATTGCGGGAATATAAACCGTTTTCAAATCGACTTAGATTTACTTGGTGTATGTCTGCACAAAAGGTCAAGGTATACTTAGTTCTTTCCCTAGCTCTTTCATTTCAATTTTTTTAGCCCCCAGTTGCTATTATGCCTTCCCATTAATGATGCTTTTAGATTTCGATTTTAAATGCCCGTGTCATATATCTGAGTAGGGTGAGCCTTGGTTAAGTTCCAAGTCCTATTGACAATGTCTGGTTTTTTTTCAAAGGGGATTCGCAAGCATTTGAATTACCATGAACGGGTGCCCTGAGTTCGAAGGAACGATGGGGCAATGCCGTAGAAAAATTCTCTTTATTGCAAGCTTACTGCCCTTACTACTTGTTGGCGATTATGACTGTGTCTAGTGGTGAAATAAGGTCTTTAAGCGAACGACTATGTCTAGTGGTGAAAGAAAGTCTTTAAGTGAGTTAGTTCGCTTTAGGGAGGGTCAAGTCGAATACTTTAGAGGTCATGGACGCTTGCGCTAGCCCCCATTCAATTGAGGCAAAGCGATCTTTTGAGTCTTGGCTAAGTGCCTAGGAGTGTGAGTGCTCTTTCTGGCAAGGGTACGTGCCCTTATTATTTTTCGATGTGTGCTCATTAATTTTGGCATCTTGATGACTTGGATTCTTCTTTTGACTTAAGTTTTTCTTTCGACTTGGATTGCAAGTAATTAAATTTCAATAAGGGACTTTTTATTTCTGTTATTCTATAGGCTTTAACATCTTTGCAAATTGGTTGGACCGAATCATGGATTGCCTACGTATCCGCCTTAAATAGATTTAATTTGGAATCAGGTCTTGCGTAGTTCTTAGCCTAGAAAATGGTTTCTTAGAATGCCGAATTCGATAAGTATGTTCTGAGGTGGAAACATATTATTTGAAACGGTAGAATAAGTGAAGTTTATTATTATTTTAATCTGCTGCCTTGCCGTAAGCCAAAAATTTGTTTTATATTTTTTTCGAGTACATGTATTTTTTGGTGGTAATTTTTTGGTGGTACGTATATCTGAATACGTGCTGTACCCCTCCAAGTGTTCGTTATTTTTCCGTGTATGTGCGGATAAAATGACGAGCACTTCTGGACAAAATTTGGCAAGCAGAGAGAATCAGCGCCCAGACTGGGGCGCTAAAGATTCTGGCGCCCAGCTCTGGGCGCTGAAAATGATATCTGGGCAGATTATTTTGGTGCGCTGAATGCTTCTTTTTTCTTTTTAGACTAACTTTAGAAGCGCTTTGCGAAGTTCCTTTTTTATTATTTATTACTTTTTTGTACTTTTCATTTGTCTTCTTTTTTTACTCGTGACTCAAGACGGTTTGAAAGATGGGTTGAATGAGATAGGATAATTTGTATGGGTATTGGTCAAGCATGAGGATTATATCAACCAAGGCCGATGAATAGCATGGGGACAGCTCAAGGGTGTAGGATGTATCCACACAAGTTATATGGTCATTATGCTAATGGTGGCGTAAGAACAGGTTTTGGAAATAATGGGCATGACGCACGTGTCAATGACCGTACGTGGTTCGACAACAAGAACAAGAGTCGAGGTAATGGTTTCTTGGGTTATGGCAATGAGAACATGGGTGGGTTAAATGAGCTGAACAGGGGCCCCAGAGCGAAGGCGTCTAAGAACATAAGGATTGGAAGAGGTAGACATCGTAGAACTTTATGTAGTTTTTGTGGCATGATTTGGATTGGTTGACTCAATTCTTTTCCTTTGCTTTACTTGTGTAAATTTCGCACATTGGGAGGTACGGGCTAAGTATTTCACGGCTTGCTCTTTTCGCTCTCCCTTTTCTCTCTCTTTTTAAGCATTTCATGGCTCGCTCTTTTCGCTCTCCCTTTTCTCTTTCTATTTTGATTTTTGCTCGCGATTTCCCCCCTCAACATAAATTTTTTATTTGGGCTAAAAGGTAGATGGTTGTGGTCTTTGAGTCACGAGGCGAGACTGAATGAGCCTCGTTTGGTAGGCCTATAGTGGACCTTTAATTTTTGTTAGCCTAGGGTGGACCTTTAAATAATCTTACTTTGCAAGCGTATTTAGTCGTTTCTTAAAATGTGCAAATAGCGTAGATTCAAAATGTTGTTTTTACCTTATTGAAATTTAACGAAAGAATTACATCGAAAATAATTTTTTACAGTTTCCGGGATTTAATTGGAAGTTGTGATTTAGACTCAAACTTTCATTAATTTTCTGATTATAACCCGTGTAGGAATACAAGGAGGTGGCCTAGACTCAACATAATGACGTGGCGTAAGCCTATAATACTTGACCAAGCAACTCTCAGACTTAGGCTAATTAGACCATAACTTTCGTTGGTTGACACTTTTAGATTTTAACCCTTGGGTGTCCATTTATCATGCGCCATTTTGCTTAATGTTGGCGAGGTAGTTAGTTGGGGAGATCAAATTTTTATTTTTGCAAGACTAGAATCATTAGTGCGGCTTCTCTCTTAGTGTGTATTGCTTTACCCCAATAGTAGCCTTATGGTATGCCAATTTGGGTATTTTCATGGTTGGTCATGTTGCATTCATGGAAAATCTTTTAGTCCGTACTTAGTAGTATTTTAAGGAGCGAGTGACTCAAGAGGACTATGATAGTCGTGACCCAATGTGATTATAAGCCTTGAGGCCATTAATTTTTTTCTTTGCCAATGGTGTTGACACCTTAGGTTCACTTTGGGGGTTGTGCGACTATGTGGGAATCATTTTCAAAATGTGACTGTTTCCATTTTGCAAATACTATAATATATTCTTTTTATTGGTGAGAGAGAGTATTGAGGCCGTAGACTCTTAGCAAGGGATGACAATTACATATGGGTGCTTTATTGATTTAAATGTTAGAAAGGGAGACTCAATATGGTTTAACCTTTTAATTTGCAGAACGACACCAAGCATTAGGACCGATTTTATGGATAAGACAACCAAGACTTAGGATTTAGATTGTACTTTGGCATAGCCTAGTCTAGACTCGGATTTACTTTTTATTTGAACATTATTTTTTGAAGACTTTATTCGAACACCATTTTTTTTGAATTCTTTGCCCATGTGACATTCAAGGTCTTTTAATTAGCATGCTCGGTTTTGGTGCCGAGCATTGTCGTCGTAGGAGGCCTAACAACGACACAAAGAGTTATTTTATTTTTCACAAGTCGCTTTTAGAATCGAGTGCCTTTTCATACGCCCTCGCAACAATTTTTTTCGAAAAGTTTTTTTTTTTTGCTACGTATATTTTTTATGCGCGGGCACCGAGGCTGCTGTGCCTGACCAAAAGGCCAGGCAGCAACTACAGCGGCCAACAGTGGGCGTGAGAAATTTCGGCGCCCAGCCAGGGGCGTTGAAAATGCGTCCCTGGCTGGTTCTCGTTTTCTGTTTGCGTCTACTTTTGTTTATGCGACTTCGATTTTGCGTGCTTGCCTAATAACGTCCTTACGCGTTGTGCAGCGTTTGTGGGATTCGTTACAGGCCATCCCGAGCGTCGCTTTATTTTTGTGGCGATCGTTCGGGTTTGCGGAATACGTGTTTCGGTATAACTCTTTGGCAAATTAGTCTATGAATGTTTGGGCAATTTTTAAGGTCGTTGGTTTTCTAGGATAGTTTGTCGCACACAATCACATATTTCGCTACACATAACTACATTACAAACATGGATTTGAAAATTAAATATGCCACATAGTTTATGATAGGCTTCTATGGGTAGTTTATTTGCGCCTGGCTTGGTACCGCTTCTATCGTAGATCCAACACATGCCCCGGTCGAGGTAGTGTCTTCAACAGACGAATTTCGCTCAAGAGGCCAACCCGCAAGTGCAAGCCAAGGGGGCATGCAGGCGAGAGGGACCTAATGAGCGAGCGATTGGGTTCGGGATAGGTGTACTACCTGCACAAGTACCGAGTGGGAAACATGCGCGGCGTATGCACCCCCCTATTGGCGGGAAAAGGTATCCCTAGTCCCAGCTCCCGAGGGAGCCGAGATTCGTTATGAGGTTCTGCCCGTTCACATTAATATGCTGATTTTCAGGTCGTCCCAACTTGATGGGGAAATAAACGCGGGGTAGGATCGTTTCACCCTTCGGCTATTTTGATTACCTACAAGCACGAGTATTTCCTTCACTATCCCCAGTGGAGTCGCCACTGTGAGGGGGTCGAAAAAGCACGAGGCTAATGCGTGACCTCGTCCCTCGTGGGTGTGACGATTCTTTTTATTCAATCAAGTGTAATTGGAGTTCCTGTGAGTTTACACCCAATTGACTAGTAATATAGGAGTCGCCATTCAGTTTTTAACGACAATGAGAAAAATTGACAAAACCCGGTTATCGTGACATAAAGGGAGTGCAATTATGTTTGACCACGACGGCCGTAGGTTCCCTTGTGATCCCTGGTGTGGGGATCTCTCAACATACACCCGCAAGGTAGAGATTGAGGGTTCGGGGGACTGTAACTACCGAGAGGAGTACTTCGCTCGTCGATAACTCCAGAGGCAGGATATCCTTACTAGCTCAGCATAAATAATTGAAGGGACATGCGTTAACTATTAAACTAATCTGAATTGATTTTAGCAATATGCAACATATAATACTAGATCGATCGCGATTATCTGATTTAAATAGCATTAAGGGACCTAGCATGATAATCCAATTTCCCAAAAATATTATATTTGTTAGGCGTGATAGAACAATCAGATTTAGGTTAGTTTAACAGTTCATAAAAAGGGCGAGGAAAGCAGTTAAATCATCGAAAAGGGACACATTACGACGCACCCTTGAGAGGTGCGTCACGGTTCTCAGAAAACTAACCACTTTGACTTTGCTATTTCTCCTTTTTTATTTAAAGAATCTCAATTATGGGACAGGATACGTTCTGTTCGATTTATGGATCGATTGCGACAGAACGCGTGAACAATTTCGCAGCGAGAGGCTTAGGCTAAGGGTTGGAGTCAATACTCAGAATATAATTATGTGTTGTGTGTGTTCTTTTCACGTCGAATTTAGGGGTCTATTTATAGGGAAGAGTTCGTGGAAAGATAGAATTGCAGAGTTCTAATCCACAAAGAATTAGGAAAAAACACGTACCCAGGTATTTTCAGCGCCCAGGCCTGGGCGCCGAAGATTTCGGCGCCCAGAGCCAGGCGTTGAAAATAGGGTCTGGGCTGTTTTCTTTAGTCAGATTCGGATTCCTGAAATCCGTTGAGTTTGAGATTAATTCGAGTCTTTTAGTGCGTATCAATTTTATGATGGAATGCGTCTGGGCCCGTTACGAACTCTAGGCTCGTTAGGATTTTAATTAATACGTAACTCTTATTTCCGAATCATATTAGGAATAGGATTCTCGCTATTTTCTATCTCATTTAGGATTTATGTTGGAATGCAACACCTAATTTTGACAGGTTTCTATCCTTTATGATTTGCCACTTTTAGAAGCTACCTTTTACGGCAGTTACTACTTTTAGCAGGTTTCCATAAATAGCAGGTTTCTGGTGAAATGAAATGGGGAATCGAGATTCGTTTATTTTATAGGAGATGCGTTGTCAAGTGGAGATTTATGCTTTCATCATCGAACCTTTCCCTTTCGGGATCGGGGACAAAAGTAGGTGTCTACACCTTACCCTTCTTACCCCACAATATTTATAACTAGTCTTATATGCACGCAATGCGTGCGAGATAATAAAAAAAAATTAAAATTGTGTTATTACAATTAATTACCGCAAATAATAAGCAAGAAAAATTGTTTACAAAGTTCGTTCATCTAAAGAAAAAAAATATTCTATGAAGTATATAAATGAACCCCTCTTAAAATCATTCGATGAAGTTTTCAACATTGACTAATGATCCTAATTATCTTAGATTTTTTTTAATATAGTAATTAGGGGCATGCTGAAAGTATTGGTATATGAGAATAATATGGCAATTGTTATTTTTTAATTAATTAATCTCTATTATATTGTAAAGTAATCGATGGTAGTTTATTCTTTTAGACAAGGGACACCAAAAATGCGATTACTGAAATAACATCAGTTCTTCCCTTATAGAATAGAGATATTGGATGATGTTCAGCTGATGAATCAGTACCTGATAGTGTTTTTCAAACCGCGATAAATATACAAATAGATAGGCAAAAAATTGTATGTTTTGTTAGAGTTCATGCATTCTTATTTTCAGGATCAGGATGAATATTGAACCAATGATCAAATGTTTGTGAGCCTACATTAATTTTTGGGATCAAAGTTGAATATCACTACTAACTTCTCAATCAAACAATATACTGAAGTATTAATTTACAATAAATTCATTTCAGAGATTACTTTTGGGATCACAGTTGAATATCCAAATTAATGAGCCATTTCTTAATTCCACAAATTAATGAGCCGCTTTTACTTTTGGGATCAAAGTTGAATATCCAATACTAATTTCTCAGTCAAACAGTGTATTAATTTACATTGAATTCATTTCCGATATTATTTCTATAGAAAACTAATGAGCCAAGTTAAGCAAAAATTGACGAAAAAGTCTAATCTAGCCTATAATTTGGGGACAATAATTTACTAAACAATCATGCCATTGGTAATCCATAAGATTCAATTAGAAACTCTAACATCGTGTTTTCCTATTTTTACATACAATTCAACGCATCAAAACATCAAAGCTAAATTCAGAAAGGAAAAACACAATCAAAATTGAAACTTAATTTGACAGTTGTTATAATTAATTAAATTGTAAAGTAACTGAGGCTGGTTTAGACTTTTATATAGGGGACACCAAAAGTGCGATTATCGTGGCTCTTCCCTTATATAATAGAGATTTTCCACTCACTTTCTCTTACTTTATTCATTTATATATTTTCTTACACCCACCCACTTTCATACACATTTATCTTACTTTATCCACATTTTTTATATTCTACCAACTTTCTATTTTGTCTTAATATTTGTGCAAATAGTAAGCATAAAGATCTTTATGAAACGAAGGTAATACTTAATTATTCACAAATGGAGTGAGAAATATCCATATCTTTACAATGACCACATATAAGTCTAATGAGATTTCGTTCAAAACCAAATGGGGTATTATAAATCTGGTGGAGTATCCAACCAATCTTTTATGTTAGTCAATCTAACTATATTTCTTCCATGTGGGGCATCTAGTCCTAACTCACATAGTCACATGTGGATTAGTCTTTTCAACAATTTTCCTTAATTTATTTATATTGTTACAAGAAATACTAACAAGTTAATTAATGAAACACGAAAAAGAAGATAATCATTTTTTTAAGGGAAAGGTACAAGCGAGTTAGGATAGTCTTTTTTAAAGAGTGTACCCTAACTTATCTAAAGAAATAAAATACGAAAAATTATTAATTATGTAAAGATCAATATCTTAATATACAAACTATCTGAATTTATTGATATAAAGAGACAACATAATCAACCGCTTGAATGATTTCACGATACGAACAATAAAAATCAACTTTTTCAAAGTGAGTCAACCGAAACTTAACACCATCCCTTGGTAAACAAATCTTCCAAAGGCATTTTGATCTATCCTGCATAACATAGAATTGAATAATGAATGACTGTGGATGCTGGAAATCACGAGACAAAAACCATGATGATGGCAACATGATAAACAATAATCATGTCGTCTCAACTCTCAAGCTAGATTGACCAAACAAAATGGAACTACACATCATCTTTCACAACCAAACATATTCAGATTTATTGACTGAACATTTTGTGTTATATGGATATACGGATATATATCATTTTTCTAACAAAGCCTTCAAGGGATATGACCACATGCCAAAATTTACCTCAAATTGAAGGGCTCTTCCTTTCTCCTCTTTTTGACCATCCTCACTTCCTATATACTTTCACCGTTTTACAAAGCTACTCACTCTTTCTGTTTTTCTCGCTTTATTTTTATATATATATATATATATATATATATATATATATATATATATAATTACCCTCGGCTCGTACTCCCTCTGTATAGAAATGATTGGTGCACTTTGATCAGCATAGAGTTTTAATAAAGGTAAGTTGATTTTATTAAAATAATGTATAAATAATTGTAATAAAAGATAATGGGTATTAAAACATTTAGTGGAAAGAAAAGACAAAAAATAAATGATAAAATAGTACTAGAGGTGTCTTTAGTGTAAGAAGGATATAAAATTTAAATAAGGGGAGAAAATTTCATAAATAGAAAGTTCAACGATCATTAAAATACAGCCAATTAAGAAAAATGCACCAATCATTTGTATAGGGAGAGAGTATATATATTTCCACCATTCCATAAACTTATGCACTCTTTATGTTTAGGTTTGTTTTTTCACAATATTACAGTATTTTATTTTGTTCCTATGATAAGGTTCTTTGATTTTATGTTATTTTATTTTACTATTTTATATGAAGTAAATACTTATTCATTTGCCCTCGTTAACGTTAGGTCCTTCTATTATATTTTATTTTTCTCTCCCATGCACATGTGAATGGATCCTAATAACTCCACTTCAATATGGGGTTTATGTGATTGCATAATGTTTAATGTGCACCCTGTTTAAAATGAATATAACTCAAATTTAAAGAGCTACGTTTCAAAGAATATGTAGTTCAAATACAAAGAATGTAGAGTGAAATGTACCCCTTATGTAGCATACATTAACATCTATATCCATTGGGTGCATATATAATGCTTAAACTAAGCACATGTGTATTAGGGTGTATAATCCAAATCTTGAATCATATTAATGAGATGTAATGGATGATCGGTTAAAAAGCTAAGTTTCTTGATTTCTCCTTTCGGTGAAAATAAGTAGGAAAAGAGTGAATTTTGCACCAAAAGCATGTTATAATTATTAGGGCCCTTTGAATTAGGTTACAAAAGGGGTGGAACTATGCAATGTTGATCATGTTTTCCGTTGAGAAAGAAAGTTAGTTGGTTCTAATAAAGTTGATTTAGAAAGAAAATGTTGTTTTGTTTTGTTGTCGCAACAAAACAAGTAATGGTCGATTGATTGGTTTTATTTGATTGTTATATTACACTTTTAAGTGGTCTTTAAGTTGAAGTAGATGGGCGCCGAGAGGTGTCAACGAGAAAAAAAATCCTAACTTTAAGGTGTTTTGTGGACAAGTAAACGAGGTATGTCTATAGTCCGTATGTGATTGATGGGTGTCCAATACTAAAAGCAAACAAGTAATAACACCTTATTTTGTAGGATGATCAAGTTAGGTGTGTAGGGGTATGTCGTTAGGGATAGTTGATCTTTTTAGATTGAAAGACTTGCTCATGAACGAGTAATTTCAGGAAAATCACCAAATGTACCAAGTAAGTAATGAGAAGCGAAATGAGATATGTATGATTAACATCAAGCAAAGTTTAAAAATGTCATTATCGATGATAGAAAATAAGCTGGACAAACATTAAATCACGAGGATGTAAATTACTTCCATGGTTAAATAGTAGGGAACAAAATAAGTCGGTCTTTCTTTTATGAACCTTTAACGAAGCCACGTGCCTTATCTAAGGGAAAAATTTTAAATGTGTATAACAATGGATTACAAAATATTTCACCCATTTCGGAAAACATATATGTAACACTTTGGGTTTTGCATTATTTTTTATAAACTACGTAATTTCTTTCGGAAGAGATGCTAACACTCACTATTAGCAAGGTCGGCCTAATGCATGTCTTTTTTCATATATATTAAATTTCTTGGGAGGACAAATTATTATTCCATCCGTCCCTAAATGTTTTTCCTATTTGTTATTTTACGCGATTATTTAGAAAAAAAAGAAACATTACAAGATTAACAATCATTGTTGTACTTTTATGGAAATTTTTTTTTTTTTTTTTCACAAGAAAACAAAATAGTTGTAATTGTGGGAATGAAATTTGAGCCAATGAAATTATGAACTCATTAATCCATCCAAACTTAAACCAACCAATGAAATTACAAGGTCTTTTATTGATAAGCTAATAGAATTACAAGGTTAAAAAGGAAAGAAAAGAAATGAGAAGATCCTTTGGGACACCTTAAAAAAAATGGAAAAAATATTTTGGGACGGAGGGAGTATAAAAAATTATTTTTCAAAAATGCACATAGAGATGTCTAACATGATTCCACGTGACACTGTTTGAAATACTCCCCCCAATCCTTAGTGTTCTACGGTTTCTTCTACCCACGGTTTGTTATGAAGAGTTTCATTCATAATATATATGTTTTACGTTGTATGTCTATTTCATTTCATTTTTGGCAAACACATTTACACGCGCTATCTCTTTTTGATTAATCCACATATAGTTTGTATAACAAAACTTTTATTTTCGATCTCTCTTGTTTTATCCATTTTTTCATTACACTCACTCATATTTTGCTATATTTTCTAGAAATACGAGTCTATAAGTGAGTGAGTTTACCATTTAATATAAGTTGACAAAATATAAAAAATGACAACAATTTGCGACCCGATTGACAGCCTAATAGGCTAATTAATACCTTTGTGTTAGATATGAGTCATATAATTAATCAATTAATCGGATAATTGGCGAATTTGAAGCACCGGACTTGATGTCGGCAATCAGAGTTAATATTACCAAATCTTGTAATTTGGTTCTTGTTGATTATGTTATGGAGGAATCCAGGGTAGTCAATTTTTTGAATTCTTTAATGTTTTTAAATAAAGTTAATGTGCTAAATCATTTTAGCCTATTACTAAAGGCATCTCTAATTATGAATTTGGGAACAGTAGCTCGTATGATGGCCAGATGGGCTATATATATATATATGGGGAGGGATCCGGTAAGAACACCTCCTTATGTAAGAACACTTCTTATGGTAAGAACACTTTTACACTCTTCATGTTCTAAATTTGTTCAACCATGTTCAAAATTTTCAAACTCATGTTCTAAATTTATTGAACCATGTTCTAAATTTATTCAACGATGTTCTAAATTTGTTCAACCATGTTCTAAGCATGTTCTAAATTTATCGAACCATGTTCTAAATTTATTCAACAATGTTCTAAATTTATTCAACAATGTTCTAAATTTATTCAACATGCATTTTTTCAATTCAACCATGTTCTAAATTTAGAACAAGTCAACACATATACATAAATAAATTTTCTAAAATTTCAAGCTCGTGTTTTAAATTTATTCAAGCGTGTTCTAAATTTATTCAACGGTGTTCCAAATTTGTTCAACCATGTTCTAAATTTATTCAAGCATGTTCTAATTTTATTCAAGCATGTTCTAAAATTATCCAACCATGTTCTCAGTTTTCAAGCTCATGTTCTAAATTTTTCCAACCATGTTCTAATTATATTCAACCATACTCTAAATTTGTCCAACCATGTTCTAAATTTAGAACATGGAACCTATTCAACACATATACATTTATACATGTTCTAAAATTTCGAGTTCATGTTCTAAATTAATTCAAACATGTTCTAAAATTATTAAACATGTTATAAATTTATTCAACCATGTTCTAAATGTATTCAAGCATGTTCTAAATCCAATCAAATATGTTCTAAATTAATTTAAGCATGTTCTAAAATTATTAAACATGTTATAAATTTATTCAACCATGTTCTAACTTTATTCAACCGTGTTTCAAAATTTATTCAAGCATATTCTAACTTTATTCAACGGTGTTCAAAATTATTCAAGCATTTCTAAATCCATTCAAGCATGTTATAAATTTATACAAGCATATTCTAAATTTATTTAAAAGTGTTCTAACATCATACAAGCATGTTCTAACTTTATTCAAGCATGTTCTAACTTTATTCAAGCGTGTTCAAATTTTAGTCATACATGTTTATCCAACAGTGTTCTAAATCCTGATATACAAGCGTGTTCAAATTTTAGTCATACATGTTTATCCAACAGTGTTCTAAATCCTGATATACGCTCAAACGATATCTTTGAAATCAATTTTTATTTTGAATTGAGAAATCGATGGAAATCGAATTTTATTTTTGAATTGAGAAATCGATTGATTTAAGAATTGAAGAATCCATTGATATTAGAATTGAAGAAATCAATTGATTTTAGATTCTCGGGAAAACGAAATTGGTTGATTTTAGAATCGAATAAACCGAAATCGAAAATATCAAAGAAATATACAGAAATCGAAATCGAAGAACTCTTACGAAATCGAAATCGAAGAAATCGGATCTGATTCGCGAACACAACCACCACAACCAGCATATTTGGTTCAAAATCGTATCCGCGAACCACAACCATCGCGAACCACAACCACCGCGAACCACAACCTGAATTGTTGCGAGCAGCGGCGAGGGCATGAGGAAAGGAGAAGCTGCCGCGAGAGGAGAGAAGAAGCGGCGGCGCGGCGAGAGGAGAGAAGAAGCGGCGGCGCGGCGAGAGGAGAGAAGAAGCGGCGGCGTGGCTAGAGGAGAGAAGAAACGACGGCGCGGCGAGAGGAGAGAAGAAGCGGCGGCGAGAGGAGAGCAAAACCGGCGGCGAGAAGAGAGCAAAACCGGCGGCGAGAGGAGAGCGGCGGCGGCTAGGGATGGTGGTGTTCGAATAGGAGAGTGAGGGGAAATGAAGAGAGAGAAAGGGTGCCAGAAAATCAGAAATAATGAAAAACAAAAAGTGAAATCAAACAAATAAATGGTTTATTTGTTTATTAAAATTACAAAAATGCCATTATAGAAAGTGTGTTCTTACGGGAGCCTTTATATATATATATATATATATATATATATATATATATATATATATATATATATATATATATATATATATATATATATATATATATATATATATATATATATATATTTAACGTATTTAAGCAAAATGTGCATCTGTTATACGGAAGTAGTTGCCAAGCTAATTAGCTATACAAAACCAACACAAGTTGGTGAAGTTGATAGGAAATTCACCTTGTAACTTGAAGATCACAAAGTCGAGCCCCATTAACTGTCAAATACTTAAGAATAGCTCAAGCCGTCAAGCGTAAACATGTATAACTGGGCTGGCTAACCTGTGATAGGTGTTGGTTCATTAAAGCCCTTCTTCTTACCTACTAAAAAAATAAATAGCTTTTCTCCGTAGCTACGGTAACATTTTTAATAATTACAAACAAGTCCTTTCTCCAAACTATTAAAGTTGTTCTTAGAAGTTTATTAATGGCCGGTTGATAGACTACTGATTAGGGATGGCAGTGGGTAATGAACCCGACCCGGATCCGTGGATCCAGATCCGTTTTCAACGGATCTGGATCCTCAATTTTTGGACCCGACGGATCCGGGTAGGATATGGATCCTTGGTTTTAAAAACGGATCTGGATCGGGTCCTAACTCATTACCCGGATCCGGATCCGTTTACCCGTTTTTATAAAAAAAAATATAAAAATATAAAAATAAATACTTAAAAATTGTAGTATTATTGAAGTTTTTGAACTTTTAATATTATTTATGTTGGATTTGTTAAATTTTATTTTAGTGAATGCTTGTATGGACAAATATCGTTGTTATTAAAAATTTGTTAAAATATGTTTTAAGGTTAAAAGAAAATTAGGGTCGTTTGATGAAAAAATAAGTTAGGATCCGTTTTGGATCCGTTTTGGACCCGGATCCGTAGGATCCGTCGGATCTGGATATGGATCCTCAATTTCATTACCCAGCGGATCCGGGTAGGATCTGGATCCTTGCCTAAAAAACGGATCTGGATCTGGATCCTAGAGGATCCGGTCCAGATCCTACCCGTTGCCATCCCTGCTACTGATATACTAACCCGGCTATTAGAAAAGTTATTGTACAGGGTATTTTGGTAATTTTACACTCGAGTATGGGTCCCACTGAGAGACCTAACACTTGGAATCTAGTTATTATGGTTAATGTCAGTTATGTAGTTATGTCTGATTGTCTAAACACTATACTGTAGGTTTGAAAGTCAACAAGCTAGATCACTTTAGATGAATGGTAAGTTTTTGACATGGTTTATTGCAAAATATTTCTTTTATTATTAATTTAGGAGAGTTTTATCACAATTATTTAGTATACAAAGAGTTGCCTAAATCACTTTCCGACACTAACGACCACTTTTCTAGTTGATCAGTCACAAAAAGCCTACGAAAAGGGAGAAAAGATCGGCTAAATTCTCCATGTGACCCAAACATTAATTCATTTTATGGGTAACACATACACTACAAGAAATTGTATTATTAACGACGGGATTTTCCGTCGCTAAAGCCAATAATTGTTGATTAACGACGGAATTTTCTGTCGCGAACCCGTCATAAAAGGGACCGTTGTTAATGGAAAATCTCGTCGTTAACCCGTCGTAAAAGACATTTGCGACGATTGTTCCTGTCTTTGTTGGGTTGTTATCCCCGTCGCAAAAGTCCTTTTACGACGGGATTTTTACCCTTCGTTATTAGGTTGTCGTAAAAGATACAAATTTTTGTAGTGACAAATTATTATTTAAAGGTGGTATATAATAAAATTTTGTATTATATATTGTAGTAAAATTACCTCAAAATGTATAAAAGTTATTCCATTATAATGTACAAATTATGTACAATATTCTTTAGTGGTAAATTTTTTCTCCTTAATACAAATTATCCCTTTAAAATCGCTAATATTTCGGAGTACTTCGTATAAAGTATATGAGTTAATCAAAACATGTTAAATGTTACCAAGGAATGAGTCAAAGTTATCCCGATTTACAATAAATTTATTGTACACTTAATGCGTGCAAGATCTTTTATACTTCGTATAAGTAATAAGTAGAACATAGATTATGATAGAACAAGTTATATAATAAAAAAAAATTTAGGTTATGATCTTTCTACTATGGTCATAATAAAAATGATCATTGCTTAAAATTCATATGGGCCACACAAAATTTCTTTTATCTTTAAATTTAATATAAATAATATATTTTAATGATTTTAATTGTTTTTATCTTTAAATTTAAATACACAATTTCTGTTAGGAAAAATTGACAAAGGCAGTCCTAACCATGGACTTTTGTCTTTAACTAGTTCGCGCGGTCCCCCAAGATATCGGAATTAGTTCGTAGAATTAATTAGCGTATAAGCAAAAGTTGTTTGGGGGAATTAAAACCAAGGGAATTAGGTAGTCCAAAAACAACTACAAGGGATAGCATTCCTTATTCCATTATCGGGTGCTTGATTTGTTCAAATAGCAGGTTAATGCAAGCTAGATAGTACATTATAGGAGTTCATGCTAGAAAAACAACATTACATATTCCTGAAATCAGCATTGCAAATCAGAACATAAAGAACTCGGCATAGTGCCCGAGTCATAATATGTACAAGAGTAGTTATGTTCATGTTACAAAATATTTAAGGGGTATTTGTTGAGAACACCGCACTACGAGCTTGTTCCCTTCAAAAACCTCTAGGTAATGAGCCTACATGCCCACCATCTATACTATCGCAACAAAAACTAATTCTGTTGGCAAGAAGTGTAGGAGCCATAAACATAGTATGTGCAAATACTAAAGGGTTTGATTTTAGGCTAAGCAGAAGGCTACCTATATCTTACAAGTTCCCAAGGTAGACTAACCACAATACTAACTATTTTACAAGTGATTAAGCTTAGCTAAGCAAAAGAGTGGATGAATGATTTACTTGAATTACTGTCTAAAGGAGCTATCTTCTTCATCCTAAGCAAAAGGGAGGACTAATAATGCAATTGAATTACTGACCAGAGGAGTTATCCTCATCATCCTCTTCTTCGTCTGATTGTCTTGCAATACTCCCCTGTTCATCATGTAGCTCAATTATGAATTCCTGCTTCAGTTTCTTTTTAGGAATTTCTCCCTTCTCTGGCTGTTTCCCAGTCACCACTGCCTTCTCAGGGTTCTTCCTACGAAGCGTTGGTTGTTCAAGCTGTTGCCTAGCGACTATTGCCTGTGTAAGCACCTGGCTGGCACTCGATCGGTTCCTGTTCAGCCTGCTGATCAGCAAAGTGATGTTCAACATTTTTTTGCTAGGACATCCTCCGGTTCCAAAACAACCGATTTCAAGCACCATTCAAGAACGTTGTTCTTTGAAAGTCCCGTGGTTGAGCCAATTTCCAGCAGAAAGTGGTTGGACTTGAGCATCTCCTGGAGCTTTTCAAAGGTCACTCCATCATCCTGAAAATATTGGTGTTTGTTAGCTTATGAACTGCATAGATCTGTGCTTTAGCAGCCTAGAAATTTTCCACAATCATGAATTTTAATGGGCTTCTGCAAAGAGATACTTATTTTTGCTTCCTTGATCCCAATGCTAACTGCTGAGCTTACGCCTTCAACTAAGAAAATACAGGCTTCCCTAGGCTAAACTACATTATAAACCAACCTTAGAAAGCTTAATACTCATTACCTCACCAACTCAATTCTTCAAAAAGGTACTGAATTATGCACGATATATTGGTTACGGACAAACACCACAAGTTAAAGCTTCTCCTCAACCAGAACCTAACGTTCAATAACTGATAACACAACCTACAGACCATAACATATGGACATATCAGTTTGGTTCATTCACCAACTTACATTTGCATATCAAACAACCCAAGTAAAAACTGGAATGCAATAAAAAAATAAGAAACAAGAGCAGGAGGATACACAGAAGCGCGGTTTTAAACAAACTGCATTTCATTTAAATATAAGGATTCATTACAAAGGTGACTGCTACTGAAGGCACACTTATGATCGTCATACATAACGAACCTCAAATACTAAATAGAGTGGCCATTACAACTTGAAATAACTAACAGGCTTGGCAATTAACAAAAAGAAGTTGTATGGCAATATAGCAAGAGGGGACCAAAAGAGAACTATCACCCCTAACATTACACAACCAAGCCTCCTAAATTCTAGGAATACATCTAGGCTTGTCCCAACAAAAGAGGAGTTAGCTTCACAAAACGGAGCACAGTGTGCTCGCACCACAAAGGCAGAACTGTTTATGTAAGCTAAACAGTCTTCCGACGCTTAAACACGGTGTCGAGTTCAGGTGGAACAGAGAAGAGCGGGACTGCAAAAGTTGAACCAGTAACAGATGGCCTGACAAAAGAGGGCCTGGACATGCGCTTTTTTGGGGGTAGAGGAGCAGAAATCATAGAGGGTATCTGAAACGGACTACCACAAGGTGTCAAGCAGTCTTGCTCAATCACAAGGGCGCTAGGCTGAATAGTTTCTTTAACCCCGGACATGCGCTCCCTCACAGTCGAGCAACTTTCTTGTTCAAGAGAATACACAACAACAACGTATTTCCCAGACCCATAGTTTGCGTCTACAAGTTCAAAATCATAGAGACGCATCAAGGAATAGATGGCCTTCTTTGCAACACTTTGCTTATGTAACACCCCGACCTCTAATTCAATTATTAATGCATAATTAGCAGCGGAATTAACCTAATTTGGTCGGGACATTACCTGCCGTATTTCCCTCTTGGGAATTACAAGGCAACCATCAATCATAAGCTATTAAATCCCAAAATTTATATAATAATCATTTATATTACTAAAATAAAAGTATGTAATTTATTAAAAGTCTTTGAATAACTATTAAATCCTTAAGCATGAACTAGGTGAATATTAATTATTAAAGTGAAATCCTCGCCACTACTCGTTCCCATCGTTCCCAGCGGTACCTAAAACAGAAAACAAAAACGGTGAGCCGAAGACTCAGTAACGAACTATTCTAGCAACGTAAATTCATTTCAATTCATTTTATTTAATAACACAGGGAGAATAGAATAATGTAAAACATTTTATAAAGTCCTTTATTTAATTCATTTTCAACTTTAGGGTGCACATGCTAGTCGTGGCAAGTATGACATGGTGGAACGTCTTCCACGATGGACCGCTGTCCATAAACATGGGGCCTTGGCCCGAAAACATGAGAGCCTTGGCTCAATGGGCGGATGCCCCATGGGTACATGCATGACCGAGAATCGTAACCTGTGAACATATACTGCCAAACGGACTAGGAATTTCACTTTCATTTATCATGTTTCGTTTAATTTTACATTTTAGCCTTTTTACTTCAGTAGAAGTAACATAATTCCTTTAGATCACGAGATCATGATAAAACATCATTTAGATCCTGGGATCAATAAAATATCATTTCTTTCCTGGCATCGTAGAAACATCATTTCATTCATGGTTTCTTATAAAGATCGTTTTATAAGAATTTCAATCAATCATATTATAATAAATAATCCAATCAAATCACATTTCATTTCCCGCAATTCATAAAATATGTCAAAGCATTCAATTCAGAAATAAATCATAACATTTTAATTTCATAAACGCATTTATAAGGGAATTGCGGGTACTAGCAATAGCCGTTACCTCACTTCTGCGATTTGCTAAAGGTTTTATTTTCCTTGGTTCGTTCGTCCTGAGCTCCGAGTCCAATTTCTTTCAAAAATATTAAATCACTGAATTAGTACTAAATCGATAAATAATTTAAAATCAACATTTTATAAAATCTTAAATTTATAACTAACGAATTTGTAAATAACGAATTTTTAGTAAAAATATAATTTCATAATTTAAATATCAATAATCGAAATAATTATTTATATTTCATAAATCGGTTTTTGTGAAAATATTATTTAAATTCTATTTTGTTAAGTAGTAATTAGAAAAAAATTGATATTTAATAATTAAACCTGAAAATAATAACGATTTTATTAGTAAATAATTTTATCATGAAAATTTATTAAAACATGAAAACTAAATAAATTAGAAAATCTGAAATTAACAAGTTAATTTCTTACCCAAAAGCCCAACTAGTATGGCCCATTTAATTGTGTTTTAAGGGAAATGAAACCAAGAACCAAAAACCAAAAATTGGTTTTGGTTCTCTGGAAGCAGCGCACGAAACAGGGGAGGGGAAGAGGAAATGGACGAGGCGGAGGGAAGAGGAGGGAGGAAGGCAGCAGGCTGGGCGGCGCAGCGCCGGAAGGGCGACATTGAGGGCGGTGGTCGTGCGGTGGCACGACGGTCAAAAGGAGAGAGAGGGAGTTGCGAATCAAGGAGACAGGAGAAGTTCGAGGGGGCGTTTTTCGGTTGGTTCTGGGCGGAGGCAGGGCGGTTAGACGTTGGTGTTGGGGCGGAGATTGGTTCACGGAATGGTGAGGGTTGTCGGAAGTGGTGGTGCTGCGTGGGTGGTGCGGTGAGGCGAAGAAAGAGGGGGTAGGGGAGAGCAGGGGTTGCGTGAGAGAAGGAGAGGGAGAAGGAGGTACGGTGGGTGTGCGGTGGGGTGTGCGGTGGTCGAGTGGCGGCGGACGGAGGTAGACAGTGGAGCAGTGGTGGTTGAGGTGGCTGCCTCGGTGGTGGTTCGAATCACCTGAAACAAAGGGCAGTGAAATTGATTTTTGGTTTTGGTTTTGATTTTTTTTTTTTTTTTTGATGTTGCATTTCAGAAATGGAAACTGGTTTTTGTAATTGAAGAAAAGGAAGACAATTTGGGCTTTGCAATTGAATGGGGACTGATTTTAGGGAAAAGGAGAAGGAGGAAAATTCCTTCACTCCATTTGTACGTGGAGAGCAAGGAAAGAGAGATGAGATTTTGGCTCTTCTAAGGGCTTTTTAGTAATTTCACAAGGTTTGACCAAAATATCTGAAATTTGTTGCTATTTTTGGAAACTACTAAAAATAGAAATGTTTAGTTAAAATAATTCTTTATTAAATATCTTTAACGAAAAATAAATAAATTTTCGTTTATGAATTTATCGTTTAAAATAAATCGTAAAAACGTTTAAAATAACGAAATTCGATTATTCGTAATTATTTAAAACGAAATCAAGATAATAAATCTTTTTGATTTTATTAAATCGAGTTTAAAAATTTCGGGGTATTACACTCTTACCCCCTTAGAAAAAGTTTCGTCCTCGAAACTGGAGCTCAGTCGAACTTGCCATTCTTAGAAATCTTAAATGACATAATTAATCGTTCTATTCGTCATTCATGAAAAACATACATGCCATAACCAATCATTTGATCTCAAGCATAAGCATGGTTGATACATTACACATTCACAGAAAACATAGTGATTCGTACATCATATCGTTCTTAGGCAACTATTTGAAGATATTTCGCTTTCATTTGCTATTGGGCTTCATTGCTTCGATCAGGAACTTTGTCGTTGAGTTTCATTACTTTATTCGTTTTGATTTCGATATTCGATCTTTTCTTCTACGTTAAACAACTTCGTTGACCACGTTCGTGGCAGGGGTTTGAGTCCAATCACGTGACTAAAGATACATCGCTAGACATGTGACGTTGCTACTTATCCTTTATATTTTAAGTCAACAAACCTCGGATTTTTCGAAGAATGCTAAGCCATCAAGCGTGCCTTTATCAGAAGCAATCTAGCTCCCAGAAAACTTAGTTCAGACTACCTGGTCCTATATAGAGGTCATATGTTGATGCTCTAATCTCGAACCAATTGCATTCTTCAATCATTCATAATTATTCTTGAATTTCTAACATTCACCGATATCATCAACCTTATTGAAAAATTAATTCCTGATTACTTATTTTGGTAGAATTCCTCAATATTCATGTGTCAACTCAGATGGGTCTTTTATCATAACTCATGTTGGGTTCATAACATTTCTATTTAACTTCTTAGCTTCCTAAATATAGGCATATTAATCATCTTTTAGTCCTTCAGTATGCGTTTCTTTGATTTCACTTCAAAACAACGGAATTCAACATTTTCTATCTTAAGTCAAATTCTTTCAACAATGGAGGGCTCAGCCCAATTTACGTGACTCGATCCTTGAACATAACCTGGTTGAGATTTCTACATATACTCAAAATATACGGTAGATACTTTAACATAGATTAGTCTAGGTTGTTCACTCTAGATTTCCATTTCATAGCCTTCGAAACTACTTTCTTGCCAACTTGACATATTTCAAAACTTCACGAACTCCTGTATTTTCCTCAAATTTGTTTCTTAGGGTTCTCCATAAATCTTAAACTATCCATAGGCAGGTTTACTAAATGTATCAAAGCACGGGTCTTAATTGTGATTCATCAAGATCTCACATACAATTGTTAATCTCAAAATAATTTCAGCTAACTTTATGGTATTTCGTTTACAACCTCTAATATATTCTTAATAGCTCAACGAACCTTAAAAAAAAAACTTTTGTACCAATTCTATTGATACCAGATGTATGACGCACAATGGTAACTTATCTTGGTCCTCTATAATACTCATACATTATCGTTTCTTTGCTCATAAGATCGGGGTTCCCAAGTGACCTCTTCATGTTATCGTTCTTCAAATGATTACCTCAATTAGATTAACTCATCTCACGACAGAGTGATAGGGTGAAACCTAAAATCGTGTTCGCTCTAAAGGGGTCTATCATATATCCTCTTTGAAATATATTCGCACACTTACTATAGGCAACTAAAATGTTCCTTTCCCTAGTTGCCTGATAAACTTTCAATTTCGACCTTTTTGTCCCTTAGTCATTTAAGCAACTTACTCTCATTTTGTTACATGAATAGATTTCACAGTCCATATATTTGCCAACCTATAATCTTTACATTACAAAATTTAAATATGCCTAAACTTTCTCAAATCACCTAGTACTTAACAACCTACACATATTAACCTATTTGGTATGACTCTGAACATATATGATAAATTATAAATGGAAGAGTATCAACGAGTAACATGGGCGATTAAAGAATCATTAGAAAAGCATTACAAGCATCATTGGTATCATTTTTTTTTTAACTTTTTCATGTAGTTTTGTCATAGAATCCACTCCATTCATGGGTTTCTGAGGCATGCTAACAATGTCATTGGTTCTATGTTCGTTGTCAATAGACGATCTTTTAGTACGTGTAGCTGATGGTGATAGCTCAGAATAATCTCGAACCTAATGGTCATGACTTCCGCAACGATTATTTGTTCCTATTGCAAATCCTTAACTCGTGCTTTCCTAATCTCATAATTCAAAGTTGGCCTCGCATTCAAGCAAACGTTTCCTTTATCCTTAAGGAACTTGACTTCCATAACAAATATTTCCTTAGTCTCATCAATCAAAGTTGGTCTCGGTACTGACTTAACGCATTTAAACAAACATTTCCCCTATTCTTAACAACCTAACTTCTAGGTTTTACAGATCATCTTGGTTGGCTCGTAGAAAGGTAGGATCGGATTTAGGTAAGATTTTGACTCAAGCATCTACAATAACATTAGCTTTTCTAGTAGGGTATTGTATATCAAGATCATAAGTAAGGTAGTTCTATTCAGGGACTTGGAGTTAGCGAGAAGCATCATCCATGACCTTCTTTTTCCATTTTGACACATCATATTCCATGTTTAGAAGTATTACAATAAATAACAAATATCTCAGTTCCGGATGGAAGGCAAGGATATAGGCAATTGTGATACGTCTCTTAAGTTCTTGAATTGCAGATTCACAATCATCATTCCCCATAAATTTGATATTCTTCCTAATCAATCGGGTTGTGGGTAAGGCAACCTTAGAGAAATCTTAAATAAATTTTCGATAATCTTCAGCTAAACCCATAAAATTTCATACTTCAGGAACATTGACTAGTCTAGGGTATTCCACGATTGCTTTTACTTTCTTATGATCAACAAATACACCTTTCTCAGAAATAATATGACCTAAAAACGATATTTCCTTAAGCCAAAATTTACACTTTGACAACTTAGCACATAACTGGTTTTCAATCAACATATCTAACACTTTTCTCAGATGCTCCTCATGTTCCTTATTACTCTTAAAATATACCAAAATATCATCAATGGAAACAACTACAAACTTATCAAGGTATGGTTTGAAAATGCGGTTCATTAAATCCATAAATACAGCTGATGCATTAGTTAACCCAAAAGGTATTACAACAAACTCATGGTGACCATAGTTGGTTCTAAAGGTTGTTCTTGGAATATCCTCAAGTTTATTATAAAGTCGATGGTATCCAGACCTCAAATCTATATTTGGAAACACTTTTGTACCTCGAAGTTGGTCAAACAAATCATCAATGCGGAATAAAGGATACTTATTCTTGTCCAACTCTCTATAATCTATGCATAACCTCGATGTTTCATCATTTTTCCTCATAAATATGACAGGGCCCCCAAAAGTGATGCACTCAGTTGAATATACCTTTATCCAAGTAAATCATTTAATTGATTCCTCAATTCTTTGCAACTCAGTTGATGTCATTCTATAAGTGCTTTAGGAATAGGGGTGGATCTTTGTGATTACTTTAATGCTAAAGTTTAATTCTCTCGGTGGAGGCATACTAGGTTTCTTTTCTGGGAAACATATTCACAAACAAAAGTTGTGTCAGTGAGTGGTGATCGACAACACTACAAGGATAACCAGAAAAATTCACTACCGGAGCTTTCAAAGCAGTGACAATTTGCACCGTTGGTTTTCTTACTAACTTAGGGAATGCAATCCTATCCTCATTTGGCGTTTTGGTCATACTATGCCTCAAACAATTAATGCTAGCTTCATATTCAGTCAACCAATTCATTCCCAAAATTACATCAAATCTAGATAGGAAAAAGGATAATAAAACTCAAATTTCTCTAACATCATAGGACAATTTCTATGTCACAATTTCTCTACTAAAAAAATAAAACATTCATAACTGCATCGATATGGGCATAATACACGTGGGTAATATGGTTATCATGTAAACATGGCGCTCGTTGCGAGCCCTTGGGAATATCACTCATAGCCTCGACAGACAACATTCAACATAACATGTCTCAACAAATGAAAGCAAATAAATCATAGAAAATAAACCCGTTCATCCCGTTCCTACACTCACACTCATATTCATTTTAACTTAACATGATTTTAGAATATTCCTTTTTAGCTCATTCCTTAAAATTCTTTGCTTAAATCCTAGTGAATTCTATTTCTTGCAAAACCCGTAAGGTTTAGAACTTATGGTCCAGAACCTTGGCTCTGAATACCAAACTGTAACACCCCGACCTCTAATTCAATTATTAATGCATAATTAGCAGCGGAATTAACCTAATTTGGTAGGGACATTACCTGCCGTAATTCCCTCTTGGGAATTACAAGGCAACCATCAATCATAAGCTATTAAATCCCAAAATTTATATAATAATCATTTATATTACTAAAATAAAAGTATGTAATTTATTAAAATTCTTTGAATGACTATTAAACCCTTAAGCATGAACTAGGTGAATATTAATTATTAAAGTGAAATCCTCGCCAGTACTCGTTTCCATCGTTCCCAGCGGTACCTAAAACAGAAAATAAAAACGGTGAGCCGAAGACTCAGTAACGAACTATTCTAGCAACGTAAATTCATTTCAATTCATTTTATTTAATAACACAGGGAGAATAGAATAATGTGAAACATTTTATAAAGTCCTTTATTTAATTCATTTTCAACTTTAGGGTGCACATGCTAGTCGTGGCAAGTATGACATGGTGGAACGTCTTCCACGATGGACCGCTGTCCATAAACATGGGGCCTTGGCCCGAAAACATGAGAGCCTTGGCTCAATGGGCGGATGCCCCATGGGTACATGCATGACCGAGAATCGTAACCTGTGCACATATACTGCCAAACGGACTAGGAATTTCACTTTCATTTATCATGTTTCGTTTAATTTTACATTTTAGCCTTTTTACTTCAGTAGAAGTAACATAATTCCTTTAGATCACGAGATCATGATAAAACATCATTTAGATCCTGGGATCAATAAAATATCATTTCTTTCCTGGCATCGTAGAAACATCATTTCATTCATGGTTTCTTATAAAGATCGTTTTATAAGAATTTCAATCAATCATATATAATAAATAATCCAATCAAATCACATTTCATTTCCCGCAATTCATAAAACATGTCAAAGCATTCAATTCATAAATAAATCATAACATTGTAATTTCATAAACGCATTTATAAGGGAATTGCGGGTACTAGCAATAGCCGTTACCTCACTTCTGCGATTTGCTAAGGGTTTTATTTTCCTTGGTTCGTTCGTCCTGAGCTCCGAGTCCAATTTCTTTCAAAAATATTAAATCATTGAATTAGTACTAAATCGATAAATAATTTAAAATCAACATTTTATAAAATCTTAAATTTATAACTAACGAATTTGTAAATAACGAATTTTTAGTAAAAATATAATTTCATAATTTAAATATCAATAATCGAAATAATTATTTATATTTCATAAATCGGTTTTTGTGAAAATATTATTTAAATTCTATTTTGTTAAGTAGTAATTAGAAAAAAATTGATATTTAATAATTAAACCTGAAAATAATAACGATTTTATTAGTAAATAATTTTATCATAAAAATTTATTAAAACATGAAAACTAAATAAATTAGAAAATCTGAAATTAACAAGTTAGTTTCTTACCCAAAAGCCCAACTAGTATGGCCCATTTAATTGTGTTTTAAGGGAAATGAAACCAAGAACCAAAAACCAAAAATTGGTTTTGGTTCTCTGGAAGCAGCGCACGAAACAGGGGAGGGGAAGAGGAAATGGACGAGGCGGAGGGAAGAGGAGGGAGGAAGGCAGCAGGCTGGGCGGCGCAGCGCCGGAAGGGCGACATTGAGGGCGGTGGTCGTGCGGTGGCACGACGGTCAAAAGGAGAGAGAGGGAGGTGCGAATCAAGGAGACAGGAGAAGTTCGAGGGGGCGTTTTTCGGTTGGTTCTGGGGGGAGGCAGGGCGGTTAGACGGTGGTGTTGGGGCGGAGATTGGTTCACGGAATGGTGAGGGTTGTCGGAAGTGGTGCTGCTGCGTGGGTGGTGCGGTGAGGTGAAGAAAGAGGGGGTAGGGGAGAGCAGGGGTTGCGTGAGAGAAGGAGAGGGAGAAGGAGGTACGGTGGGGTGTGCGGTGGTCGAGTGGCGGCGGACGGGGGTAGACAGTGGAGCAGTGGTGGTTGAGGTGGCTGCCTCGGTGGTGGTTCGAATCACCTGAAACAAAGGGCAGTGAAATTGATTTTTGGTTTTGGTTTTGATTTTTTTTTTTTTTTATGTTGCATTTCAGAAATGGAAACTGGTTTTTGTAATTGAAGAAAAGGAAGACAATTTGGGCTTTGCAATTGAATGGGGACTGATTTTAGGGAAAAGGAGAAGGAGGAAAATTCCTTCACTCCATTTGTACGTGGAGAGCAAGGAAAGAGAGATGAGATTTTGGCTCTTCTAAGGGCTTTTTAGTAATTTCACAAGGTTTGACCAAAATATCTGAAATTTGTTGCTATTTTTGGAAACTACTAAAAATAGAAATGTTTAGTTAAAATAATTCTTTATTAAATATCTTTAACGAAAAATAAATAAATTTTCGTTTATGAATTTATCGTTTAAAATAAATCGTAAAAACGTTTAAAATAACGAAATTCGATTATTCGTAATTATTTAAAACGAAATCAAGATAATAAATATTTTTGATTTTAATAAATCGAGTTTAAAAATTTCGGGGTATTACAGCTTAGCATCCTCAAGAGTGTCTGTATAGTCTCCAACAACATACTCCATAGCATTACTCTTGTGAATGTCAACCAACTAACCCAAGTGTGAGGGCCAAACTGGAGGTGCTCAATAGGAGCAAGCAAGACTTGAGTCTGGGCAACCACTAAGCGCAAGACTCCCATGTAATCGAGACACGCGTGTTTCACAGAAACTCGAATGTCCATACAATGATGTTCTGGAGAAATAAATAAAAAAGGCAGCATGGTTTGATTTTCTGTAAGGAGAAGGGTTGTAATATCCTAGGAAAACAAGAATGTGCACAAGGTGAACCCAAAAAACAGGGTTGGCTTATAAAGCTAATTAAGGGGAAAAAAGGCCACAATTAACAATCCAATCGATGCCTAAACATGTAATCAACCCATTCAAAGCAGATTTAAACCAAGCAAACATTTTTACAAGCAACTAAACCAAACGAACCTAACTTGATCAACAAAGCAAGAAGATTAATTAATGGACCACAATTAACAGCTTACAGATGCAATCGAAAAAGAAAAAATTCAATCGGATCCGAAACACAAAAAACCGATGTAAGGATGGGGAAAAATACAAAAAATCATGGATGATATACCTGCTAACATGCTACCTTCTGGCTGTCGATCAAACCTCCATACTAACCGGAAATATTTCAAGCATGTGGAAAGAAATGAATTATTGACCCATTGAATTATCAATTAGGAATTAGGATTTACCTAACTAACCAATTAATCACAGAATAAGCAATTCAATTCTTCCCACAGGCCGGAAAGGTTCCGGTCGTCGTAGACGAACACCGGCGCCGCACAAAAGGAAAAACGAAGTAAGGGAAAGAGGAATCAACGAACGGAGAAGCAGAGGAAAAAGGAAAAAGGAAAGGAAACCCAGAGGAGAGAGGAATGGAATAAATTAGGAGAAATAAGAAACAAATTTATTAGGAATCAGAAAACAGAAAAGAGAGAAAGTGAAAAAATAAATGTGGAAATATGTAAGCAACAAGGTTTGAACCTTAGTTGATTGAACAAGCATGATAGAGCTTGCAAAGGGAAGGAATGCAAAATATTTCCTTAGGAATAGTGAATTTCATGAATTTGTGACTCAAAACACTATTGATAAGCATATTGTTCAAAATGTGAGTATTTTAAAGGTTAGAGATAAAAGGGCTCAACTACAGATTATTACTCACAAGTCCTAACTTTAGGGGTCCTCAATTTTCAATGGGTTATGTGACTTACAACCTGCTGAACAAGTTTTTTTTCTTTTAAATCTTTCAAACCCAAAGTGACGCAATATAATTGATTTTATTTTTAAACCTTTTTTTTTAATAAAAGGAACCTTACTCTTCCTTCTTCCCTCACTGACCTTAGTGCAAAAAACGTAACCCAACCCCATGCATCAACCACCCTGCCACCAACCAACCCCAACCACCTATTGCAAATGCTGCTCTCTTTTCTCTAAGTGCCCTCTCTATCTCTTTCCGCACATCTCCGATTCGGCGTCCAAATCCATCACCAACAATGTAGTCAGGTAGATTGGGTTACCAGAATCGCCCCATGTTATTACATTTTTCGGCGACACCCTTCAATTTATGTTCTCCCATTTTCCGGCAACATCTATTGTCTTCGAATTTCCTTTCCGCTAGGTTTAAAACTGAAATTCGGGGTTCTGGGTAGGCATTTAGATGATGAATGACGACGCCGATGGGTTGTGGTGATTTAGTGGATGGGGTGAGGGTGAGCATCGCTGGTGGTCTGGTGTATGGGGAGGAGGAGACGATTCCTAATGGGTGGTGTGGGTTTGTGGGTGGTCAGAGACTGTGATATAAGGAGCTGGCGGTGGGAGGAATGTGGGGGGGGATCGCTTGAGATCATCATTGATCTTTTCCATGGGCAGAGAAAGAAGATAAGGGGTTACTTATTTAAAAAAATAAAAAGCAATTTTTTTTTAAAAATAAATAAATTAAACAACGAACTATAACATGACATGTGGAATTTTAGGTAGATAAAACTGTACACATCATCAATTTTACCTGTTCTAGCCAGTCATTTTTTGGATGGGACCACGCGAAGTAAACACCCCCTAAAGTTAGGACATGTGACTCATGTGAGTAATAATCTGTAGTTGAACCCTTTTGAAGATGAACGTCCATAGTTGAGATTGCCTTTGTCAATTTTTCCATTCTTTTATGAAAATAGTTTTTGTAATTTTTGAATTTCCCAAAGTTTATTATTTGTATTATCTGAAATCAATAAATAGAATAATTAGGAAAGTTAATTAACAATTAACTTAATTTATCTCTTCTCTTGCTTAAGCTAATCTAATGTTATCGCAAATTATCGTCGGAGTTCCGATAATCGGCAAATCGACCCCGTCGTTCTTCATCGTTCATCATTCATGAGTGTCGTTCATCGTTCATGGATGTTGTCAGAGTTCTTTAATCATCATAATGATTTCGTCTTTATTCCTTAATTCAAAATTCTAGGTTTTTGATTTTGGGTTTTTTAGATATGGAAGTCAATGGGATGAAGAAGCGGGAGGTGTTGTGAAGAAAAGAGCAATGAATTTCGATTCTCGTTCCATAGAATTTGCAACCATTATTGGTTGCCATGGCCGTAGAAACGAGATACGACAGACTTTGGTGGCCGCCGAAAAAAATAGAGTCACGACGGAAGTTTGGAAATTCTCCGGGCGTGTTAAATTTGGATAGCGCCGGTGGGTTGAAGAATAATAATGTTTTAGTGTTAAATCTGGAATTTCCGTCGATTGAATGGTCTTCATGGCTGGAATTTGTTTCTATGGCAAGAGTTGCAGGTCGGCCGTTGCCTGGGAAAAGGAAGGAACGAAGGTCTTGACTGATTATCCTTGTCCTTATGGACATTAACAACATCATGTATGGATAGTATCTAAACACTTTTTTGAGTGTTACCATCCTTATGTCCTTATGAAATTACTAGCATCCTGCGTGGATAGTATCCAAACACATTGGTGGGCGTTACCATGCTTATGTTCTTATGGAAGTTACCAACATCATTCATGGATGGTATCCAAACACAATATAAAAATGATGATTTAGGGTAATATGTCCGTATTTTCCCCTTTTTTCTTCCAATAGTGAAACCCTTCTACTTTGTTTCCCGCCTTCTCCTCTCGTTTTCCTTGTTTAACCCACTCCCATAATTGTACATTCAAACCCTAAATTCTATTCTTCTGAAACCTAATTTCTCTCTCTTGAATTTTTAATTTCACCACCTTTCATTTCGTTTATATGTCTACGTAACCCCCTCCTCGGGTGAATTGAGCACTAAACCCTAACTGAATTGTACATTAATTTATAATTAGTAGAATTTATAATGATTATAAGCCCTTGTTTCTTTGTGAATGTAGGCGTATATTTCCTGATTACTTTCCAAATAAAGGTCAGTAACTGCAAATTACGGTGTTGGTCATGTCCGAAGAGATACAAGATGAAAATTGAAAGGGTTCCTTTGGAAGTATTCTAGATGTAAGTAAATTAAATTGTGAATTACAAAAGTTTTTCATTTGTTTTTGGGTTTGGATAATTGCTTATTTGTTTTCTCTTATGTCATGGTGGCATGAGTAGGGAATGAGTGTTATAGAAAACCATGTGAATCAACTCAATTGTAGGATGTCTAACACGAGTTATACATTGAATCAAGTGAAGTACCTCATAATTAAGTCGATGAAAATAGGGGACGGTATGGACACCAATCCGAAGTCCCTTGGAGCTTGTAACGAGAACAACCTAAAGGGTAAACGAGGATGTTCTCCATTTTTTTAACTCCAGTAGGGAATTATGTGAAAAGGAAGTTGATTATTGACACCGATGAAAACGGAAAAGATTTGGATGATGGTGATGGTCCAACAATCAACATTAGAAATATTCGCTTCACGGCATCCCAGTTCCCTGATGGGATGGACGCTTTAATGGAATTCTCAATTCTTGATGTGTTCAATAAAAAGAAAGAAGATCATGTGACGAGTCCAGTGGAAAAAAAAACACCCGACAAGGCTCCAACTAAGAAGAGCCCCGTCAATACAGGCGGCATAACGTAAGATGCTAATCAGCCAGAGAGAAAAATTACAAAAAGAAGAGGAACCCGTCGTGGTAACAAAGATAAACAATTGGCAACTTACTCATTTATGTACTATGTTCATCATTCATAGTTATCACAGGATATTGGCTATTACGGAATAATTGTATGTCATTACACTCTATTACCCCCAAAAAAATTTGTTTTCAAGGCTTAAGCCAAGAAAGTAATAACTGTGAATTTATAAATTAAGTGATTATTCCTTCATTTTTATTTAATCTACTTTTATGAAAGTAGAGAGAGAGGGAGAGAAACTAACTGTATGTCATTCTATTCATTCATTAGGCATGTCTAATATATACACATACATAGTATTATAGGGTAAGGGTATAATGGGCACCCACCCTAATATATATTTTATAACACTCCCCCTTGGATGTCCATTATTCAAAACAATACAATGCCTTATAATGAGAATGAAATGCCGCCTCATTAAAAACCTTACCAGGAAAACATAGTGGGGAAAACCATGGTTAAGGAAAAAAGAGTGTAGCGCGCATTTACTCCCCCTAATGACACCATCACTGAAGATCTTTGAGACGGTGCAATCCAATTAGGTGAATAAACTTTTTAAATATAGCAGTGGGAAGCGCCTTAGTAACAAATCTGCCAAATTTTCACTTGAACGAATCTGCAAGACATTTATATCACCATTCTTCTGAAGTTCATGAGTGAAAAAGAATTTTGGTGAGATGTGCTTTGTTCTATCACCTTTGATGTATCCTTCCTTGAGTTGTGCAATACATGCTGCATTATCCTCATATAAAATTGTTGGTGCCTCTTTCCCGGAAGATAAACCACAATCTTCTCTAATATGCTGAATCACAGACCTTTACCATACACATTCATGACTAGCCTCGTGAATTGATAAAATCTCAGAATGTTTAGAGGAAGTAGCTGCAATAGTTTGCTTCATAGAACGCCAAGAAGTGGCAGTACCTCCACATGTGAATAGATATCCAGTTTGTGATCGGCCATTATAAGGATCATATAAATACCCTGTATCTGCAAAACTAACTAAACCTTCTTTGGATAAATTAGGAAAGAACAAACTCATATCTTTTATACCTTTTAGATAACAAAGTACATGTTTAATCCCATTCCAATGCCTCCGGGTTGGGCATGAGCTAAACCTTGCTAACAAATTCACAGGAAATGATATGTCAGGTCTTGTATGACTAGAAAGATACATCAATGCCCCAATTGCACTTAAGTATGGTACTTCAGGACCAATAATTTCTTCATCATTTTCCCGATGAAGGAAATGGTCCTTATCCACATCAAGTGATCTTACAACCATAGGGCTACTCAATGGATGTGCCTGATTCATAGAGAACCTTTTTAGCACCTTTTCTGTATATGTTGTTTGATGTACAAGGATTCTGTTCTTTAGGTGCTCAATTTGTAACCCCAAGAAATTTTTTGTATTTCCAAGATCTTTCATTTCAAATTCTTTCTTTAAACATTCCACTGTCATGGAAATCTCTTCAGGAGTTCCAACAATGTTTAGATCATCAACATATACTGCAATTATAACAAATCCTGATCCAAATCTCTTTATAAAAATGCATGGGCTAATAGGATCATTCTTATATCCTTCCTTCAATAAGTACTAACTAAGGCGATTATACCACATACGCTCTGATTGTTTCAATCCATATACAGATCTATTCAATTTGATAGATAAATGTTCTCTAGAACTTGGTTTTGTTGCTTCTGGCAACTTAAATCCTTATGGGAGTTTCATATAGATATCATTATCCAGTGGACCATACAAACAAGCTGTGACTACATCCATTAAGCGTAAGTCAAGTCCCTCTCTCATTGCCAGACTAGTTATATATCTAAAAGTTGTTGCATCCACCACAGGAGAATATATCTCCTTATAATCAATACCAGGTCTTGGTGAGAATCCTTGTGCAACTAATCTTGCTTTATATCTTTCAATATCACCATTTTCGTTTTTCTTTCGCACAAAGACCCATTTATGTCCCACTGGCTTTACATCTTCAGGTGTACGGACTACAGGTCCAAGTACTTCTCTTTTTGCAAGAGATTTCAATTCTGATTCAATTGATTTCTTCCACTTTGGCCAATCATCTCTATGTCTACATTCTTCAATAGACTTTGGTTCATGATCCTCATCATCATTCATAACATCTAATGCTACATTGCATGCAAAAACATCATCGATTCGATTTGATTTCGGTTCCATGTAATTCCAGACATGATATAATTTGTTGAAATTTCTTCATTATCAGGTACCTGAATTTCTTCTTCTATCATGTCTAAAGTCTCTTCTGGAGATCCTTTAAAATTGATTGTATCCTCAATTTGACCATCATCAACCATTGCTCCTTTCTTTTTCCGAGGATTCTTGTCTTTGGAACCAATTGGTTTTCCACGCTTCTGGCGTGCCTTAGACTCATTAGCAACTTCAATTTGTCCTTCTGGGACCTCAATCTTAATTCGAGCATTTACAGTTGGTATATGTGACTTAGTCACTCTCTTTGGGTCAGTAAAAGCATCTGGCAACTAGTTTGCTAAACTTTGTAAATGAATTATCTTTTGAACTTTAGTTCACTTTGCTTAGTACGAGGATCAAGATGAGACAATGATAATTCATTCCAACTAATTTATTTCTCCGGCTATTTGTTTTCTCCTCCTAAACATAGGAAAACCGACTCATTAAAAATGACAATAAGAAAAACGAGCCTTAAATAAATCCCCTATGGTTGGCTCAAGATATTTGATTATATATTGATGGGGAATCAAATCCAACATATATTCTCAACCTCCTTTGAGGACCCATCTTGGAGCGTTGTGGTGGAGCTATAGGGATATAAACTGCACATCCAAATTTTTTAAGATGAGATATATTTGGTTCCTTACCAAAAACCAATTGTAATGGGGAGAACTTATGATAATTTATTACGATTTTATGGATTATGAAAATAATTTCAAATTAATAATAAGTTAATATTAATTTGAAGAATATAAATATATATATATGCTAAGCATAGGAAGAATATTAACTTTTGGGCTATCAATTATTTTCTAATATTTAGTGATGATAACAAGAATAAAGATAGGATGATTATAACAATTTTTACTTAATGTCTAGTAATTACTACTACAACCTGAATTTCTTTATTTTCTTTCTCTAATTGCTCTTACCATACCGAAATTTTTGGAAGGTTGTGTGAATCATTTCATTACATTTTATGTCAACAAGGGTTGAAAATTAGAAATCAACAAAGCTACATGACCAGAAACTGGGTCAGATATTTAATATGAAAATAGGATACTTAAATTGGTGTGGTAATAGAATGCATCCTTAGCCGAACATGTATTTCTTATTTTCTTTCTCTTATACTCTCTCCGTTTCTAAATACTCGCACCGGTTTGATCGATGCGGAGTTTAAGACACTTATATGACTTATTAATTTAATGGGTGATAATTGATAGTGAGGTATTTTTTTAATATAGTTAATGGGAAATGTGTAAGGGGTAGTGGGGGTGTGAATTTTTAAATGATTTTTTGCATGGAGTGGGTTAGTAGGTAAGTGTGAGAAATAATATAATATTCGTAAAAATTTTCATTTATAGAAATGGTGCAAATAATAAAAAAGCGGTGCGAGTATTAAGGGACGGAGGAAGTAATTTTATTGTACTGAAAGACTTGGGAAATTGTGTATCAATATTTTATCATTTTATGCCAAGCAAGGGGTAGAAAAAGTAGGTTCAACAAAACTACTTGAAAACCCGAAACCCAATCAGATATCAGATTTTGAAAATAGGATACCCTTAAATTGATATGTGTCATTTTTTATGTTGGCAAGTATAATGACTAATGAGCAATATAAACTTGCAGATTGCCCATTCAACTATCAAAATTAGTGACATCCGTGTGAGGCACAGGAACCAACCATGTTAAACTTATTAGCTAGTGAGCTATTCCTCTTATTATCAATTAGTTTTAGGATGAAAACATACTAGACTTGTATATAATCAGACTTTTCCTTTGAACCCTTGAAACTTATCAAGGACTACCCATTGACATGATCGATAAATCTGGTCATATGCCCGTATCCAAGTATTTTTGGGTCATGTTGATCAAGGAGTTGTTGAACTCGACTTGAACCCTAAATTATCATATCTGGTCCGAAACCGACATGCATGCCGGACCATTTTATAAGGTCTAGATGGAATAGTCCACCCTAAAAACTTAAATATTTGGGAAATTATAGAGTCTAAAATGATAATGGAACATTGGAGTGTGAAGAAGAGAGGCCATGCTTATAAGAAGAAAATTTGCTAGTAAAACAAAATAAATGTTCCCTGCATCCAACACAAATTAGCGGCAAATTGAGAACATCCCATAATCAGTTGCTCCAATACATGCCTTTATTGTCAGATATTCCTCATCAATCCCACACCATTTTTATAATCTGTACGGACTACTAGTTTACTTCCCATTCACTTCAAAACTAACAATATTTCCAATATAAAATACTACTTTCCATATATAGCACTGTATTAAATTTGACACTATAGACTATAGTTACATTGCATCTTTATTCTTATGGTTAAAATCCTAAATAAATAATTAAATAATTTATAGAAATTAAATAACTACGGAGCATCTAAGTTGCACTAATGCATTATTCTCTTTATATAAATTAAACTAGTATGTGGCCTGGGCGTGTGCCCCAGTTGCTACTTTGAATAATTAAATATATATATATATATATATATATATATATATATATATATATATATATATATATATATATATATATATATATATATATATATCGTCTCATATGTGCAACTATTGTATTATATTAATTTAGATAATTGATCATGTTTGTCAATTAGTTACTACGGAGTACGTAGTCATTAGCGATTTGTTAATTGGTTTTACTATTTATTAGTTGCATGGTTAAATTGGTTGTTTGTGTAAAGTGTCGTATTTGGTAAATTAGTTATTAGTTGTTAGTCATTCAATATGTAAAATGAACATTAATGAGATAGACATGAAGTGATGTAAAACCCTGTTTTTTTGGACTTTATTTCAGTTATATTCAGTTTAATTAGTTCAATTCAATAATAAGAATAATAAGAAAACACTAGCGTCGAATAATAATACACTTTTAATGTGTCCACGTTAATGGCTTCCTTCAATATCATGTTAGACAAGCACAATTATATCGTATTAGTACTCCATGCACGCGATGTGTGCTGATATTTTCAAAAATCTGATTTGATATATATATGTAAGTAATGTTCTAACGTTTCACGGAATATAAATTTTTAAAATAATTTTTATAAGTATATTTTCGATATCTTACGTGGACACCTAAGTATTAAGTTACTAAATTAAAGTTTGACCAGAATGAACTAAAATAATACTTTAATGACATTCTTTTGTAATTTGTGAATTAAAACATAGTCATATATTCACGCTACACATGCTTAAAAGTATGCACATTTGCTACAACATGTAAGTAAATTTACTTAAAACTAAATAAAAAAATAAACATATTTAAACAAAATCTATTTAGGAATTAATGTAATAAAAAATTAACTAAAATAAACATAAAAATTAAGGAGAGAAAAATTAATTTAGGAAACTCACAATATAAGAACTTGCAATATCGATATATTGAGCCATGATGTCTTCAACGGCGATAGTAAGTTCACGGTCGTTGTCAAGATCGAATGCCCTTTGACTACCTTGCAACTTAACATCCTGCCCTTCTTGTAATTTAGAAATCACCATTTTCATACAATTGCACTTAACTCCCAAAGTTTGCGAGCTAAATTTGGGAAGAAAATGTTTGTTTGTTTTAGCGTTGGACCCTTTTGTCTCGCGTCGACTTCCAACCATTATCTCTTTCCCTTTAGGCCCTTTACTTGTAGCCCTTTTCTCATTAGGCTCTTTGCTTGCAGGCTCGTTTACTTGGGTTATGAATTCCAAATAACCATATACATATTAGTGAACATACGTGTATGATATAATATTTTCGAGTCAGATTTGAATGCATAATGATATGTTACCTCAGCACTTGTCACAAGCGAAACCAAATTCTTTGGCCTCTGAGTGAAAGTACCATGAGCTTGTCCAACTTTCTTTATATATTGAGAAGGCACGGGGAGTGAAGCTTCTTTATACGCGGGCTCATATTCATCAACACTCACCTTCACGTTATTGGGATCGAGGTTGTTATGGTGATCAAGAGTCAACTCCGGATGTATAGTACCAACTCCGGATGTATAGTACCAAAGTCATTTGTGGGAAGAACAGAAAGATTTGTGTAAGGTGTTGCTGCTGCTCCTAGTCCTTTATATAGAGGAGATAATACAACGACTAGTTTTCTTTTAAAAAAAAATAGCCATTTGTAAGCATGGGTATCTGGTGAAATGATCATAAAACATAGGGGTACATGGTGAAAACATAAGAAACCACATGGGTATCTGGTGAAATAAAGTTTTTGAAATACATGGGCATCTGGTGAAATAAAGTTTCTAACGGCCACTTAACGACAGGGTTAAGTCATGCGAGAAAATGAAACCTCGGGGGTATTTGGTGAATTACCGAAACTGCGAGGGTATTTGTTGAATAAACTTAAACCTCGGGGGTATTTGTCATAAGGAGTATGTTTTTACAATTAAAGCCAAATAACATACGGATTATATCTACACCATTTACCTCACTTGCATAGATTCATAAAAGAAAAAAAAGACAAAATTATCCTACCTCCTTGCTAGTTTTTGGGCCAAAGTCTTCCTTAAGCATATTTGTCTATTGGGCAAACAAATAGGGACAGAGAGGTCGAGTACTGAGTACCCTACAAAAATAGAAAGGAAATCGTGAAAATTGAAGAAAAAGTGTTCAAAAGTTAAGCATCGACATGATTCTCATGCAACGTCCCAATATGAATACATGATGAATTAATGTGGTCGTTTTCCACCATGACATAGTTTGGGATTTAACTTTTATTTTTTGGGTTCCTAGATTATGGTTGAATGCAACTCATAATATTGCCGGATACTTTTTAGGGATTAGGATCTTTTTCCTAAATTGTTAATATTGAAATCATGTGTTTTACCCTCTAAATCAAAGGTTTTTCTTGGATTCCAACCTTTTAAAGTGGCTTCATTTAGAAGCACCAATAAAATATTACAGAGAATTGTTGGAAATCTTGTAATGCACCCGGTCTATTTCCGGTTGAATAAGTTTATCCGGTAAACTGAGCGATGACTCCCGGGGATATAAGGGTTTCCTCTTTTCTTTTGTTTCATTTCTCAATTCTCAATTCTCATGAACCATGTAAATACTTTCATGCATGTTATTATTTTCCTTGAGTATTCTATTATTCAATTTCAGATTCATGGGGAGATTGAGATTGAGATTAAATCATAAAATCTTCCTTCGAGATCTGATCAATTCCCACATTTCAGTTCTAGGATGTTGTGTTACCTTAGCCCTTTGAGATATTAGTCACTATAATTCTGCACCCGAGAGTGATGGATAGCCCAGTTAGTTAGAACTTCCATCCTGATTCCAGATGATTTTGGGATCGATTCTCATCCCCGCCCTTGTGGCTCATTCGCACCAAAAGAAATAATTTTTAATTCTGCACCCCGGTAAGGTGACGGAACTCGCTTAATCGCTTACAAGATTGTGGTTTCCATACCACGGCGTTACGATATACGTAGTGTCGTAGTATATTCTTATGAAATCCACAATATGTTGACTAATATCCTCTATTGTCTATAATAAATTTGCGGATTCAACAATATTTTACTAACGAGTATATATACATGCACTAAAATAGCTTTATTAGTAGAAATAAATAGGGTTGTGGACAACAAATTTTCGTATTTTCTTCTTTCTATAAGTTTTAGAAAAGACGGATCTAATCTTTTTACAACAAATTCATGTGCTCTGGTTTAGCTAGAGCTTAATGGGTTGTTGTCACACTTACCAAAGTGTAAATTATAGATAGTGAAGTAGAGAAGTAGTGTCCATGTTTGCCACCCTATAAGGGTGCTAGAAGGAGTGGGCTTCAATCAAACAATGTTGCTTAGTTGAGTGAGTTTCAGAGTCACATCTCAACATCCAAACATTTGATGGACTCGCCTACCTATGATGTCCCTTCTTGTTCTACTACTTTATACATTTCATGATGGAGTAGCTTATTTTATTTATCATATTGCTATATCCATATACTGGATAATGTTGAATTGGGTGAATTCCGACTGTTTATTTTTATGTAGGAAACATTATTCCGTCTTCTATAAAAATTTTGGTCCAACTTATCAAGAAGTAGAAAATAGCAAATTTTAGCACCCATAAAAACAGTCAATATCTTGATGGTTAAAGGTGGAGATGGCTAACGTGGCGGGTTGGTTGGGTCATGGGAGAGCTTGGTGGGTCGTGGGTAGGGGATAATTGACACACAATCGCCTCGGTTAATTTAGGGTGGGTTGGGTGGTGGGCTGTATCAGAAAAAATAAACACATTACTTGATGGGTTGTGGGTTACGTGGGTCGTGGTGGGTTGTGCGGGTCTGGGTTATGACAAATTTTGAGGCTTGGTGTGACTCCGATGGGTCAGGTGGGTTTAGACGAGTATTAAGAGCTTATTTGTGTCAGCTAGGTGGGTTTGGACGATTATTTAAGCGTTAATAAGTTACAAATTTTATGTGAACTTAAATTAATTAACTTTTATGTTATTAAGATACTCATTTAAATGTGGTTAATGTACATTTATACAATAAAATTAAAATTTATTATCATTTTAAACATAAAAAAAAAATTAAATTAGGATGGCGGGTTTGGTGTGTCACGGGGTTAGGTGGGTTGGGTGAGTTGGGTGGGTCGGGTATGCCGTGGTTGTTTGTGTCGAGTCCGATGGGGTGGGTACGTTGAAATGGGTTGTGTTGAATAAACTCGACCCACGACACATCAAGAAAAATATCCGGGTAGGGCGGGTTTTGTCATGGGTCATAAGTGGATCTGACCCGGTTGGGTCAGACCCAACCTACTGGCCATCTCTAGTTGAAGGTAGGGGGTGTTCGCGGTGTAAAACCATACCGGCCATACCAAGTTATACCGGACTATAGTCAATACCAAATCTTGATAAAATTTTAAAATATAAAGAATAGTTAGTGGAATCATTTAATATTGTGACAAAAAAAAGGGGTCATGTAAGTGTGAGAGAAGTCAGCGCGCGGGTCATGGTTAGGGTTTTTCATAATTCGATCCAGACCGAAAAATCGGGACCAACATGTTCTTCATACATGGTGGCTTATGCACTACAATTTGATGAATAGCTGTTGGATTCAGATCCCAATAAGGTGAACAAAGTGGATATTGTTGATGATATCCCTGACATGTTCACAGAGTCAGTTCCACTGGGCAAGGTCCAACATTGTTTGGACCTGCTGAAAGTTAAAAGTCGTTGATTGCCTTTAAGGGGTAAAATCTGAGGCAGAGGGGTTGATGGCACATATATATATGACACTATTATGGTGCATCTAGCACATTTGTTTAGAGGATTCACGTTTCTGGTACATCTGGCGCTATCATGGTGCATCTGGTACATTTGTTGTTTTTGAGAGGATTCAAGTCAAGGTGGAATTTTTGTTAGAATGTCTTGAATAAGTTGCAGGGAGGCGACGAGGGATCCCCATCAACGGATCTTCGGCACAGCAGGGAGGGATCCCCAGTGAGGAAGCGAGGGATCTTGACGAGGCTACTAGGGATTGTCCGCAAGTGAGAGACGATCGGGGCCTAGGTTATCTGTTTTCCGTTATGTATTTTAAGGGATTACTATATGTTAAACTCCCTACATCATAACCTAGTATGATATTCTAAAATCTGAACTCTAAAATCTGTTATCCGTAATCCTCAAGGTCAATAAATTTTTCCTCTCATTTGCTTGTGGACATAACTAACACATTATTAATGAACTACATTAAATCCGTATCTTTTTGTTTGCATTCTTTATTATTCTTTCTTGCTTCCGTTATAACAAATTGGTAACAGAGATGGGCTTTCGAGCAGTTGGGTTATTGAACTCTCTGTGAAACATCTTTGTTTGTGGGCTTGTTCTTATTATGACTCGTTTGTTGCTGTCTCCTAAGTGGCTTGAGTTTGGATGCTTTACCCCATTCCATTCAAGGACATTATTCTTTCTTGCTTCCGTTATAACAAATTGGTAACAGAGCTGGGCTTTCGAGCAGTTGGGTTATTGCAGCATCTATGAAACACCTTTGTTTGTGGGCTTGTTCTTATTATGACGGGTTTGTTGTTGTCTCCTAAGTGGCTAGAGTTTGGGTGTTTTACCCCATTTCGTTCAAGGAGTGAGTGTCTTACACTTAAGGGGAGGGGGTGGGGGGGAATTTGTTAGAAAGTAAGTGTAGTATTGTGTCTCATATCGGAAGATGAAACAAAAAACTTTTAGTTTATAACCTACGTGGCTAGTCCTCCTATTACCAATTGGTTTTAAAATATAACTTCATTTGGGTTATGTTTACCAATTGGTTTTAAAATATAACTTTATTTAGATTATGTTCACTGACATCTGTTTTCTCCTTGATTCCCCCATCCGTTAGAACACTCTATCACTACAAAGTACGGAGTAGCATTTAAATACTTCCAAATACTCCATAATAACATTATAACCTTTGATAATGTAAAAATCGATTCAGGAGACGATATTTAAGGGAAGGAGTAACCTTTAAAAAAAACATGAGTATATTCCCCAATGAAAATAGAAAAATAGTCCCCCCAAGATATTGGAATAAAAGGTAGTATATTCTTGAATCTTGGCATCATATGGAAATAAAATAAAATAAAAAAACTAAAATGAATTTCCCATGATAAAAAGAAATACAGTAAATTGGCACCAATCGAGTATAGGCGTGCAAAATACACAAGTATAAAAATGCAGGAATGGAGTAGAAGCGTGTGAGAAGTTGGAAAACTAAGCGTGCCAAAAGGCGTATGGTCAATCACGTGCTTCCACTACTTATATAAACTAACGTATGGAGTGCATACCACCGCACCCCCTCTACTCCATTCACCCCTTATTTCTCTTCTCTCCAACAATTTTATTTACCCAAAATAATAAAAACATTTTATAAGAGAGATTATTCTTTTATAAAACTTGCTAATTAAATTTTAAAAAAATGGAGGGAAAAATTGAGATTGAGCAATCTAGGTTTAGGAGAATTTGTGTATTTTGTGGGAGTAGTCAAGGCAAGAAGACTAGCTACCAAGAAGCTGCCACTGACCTTGGCAAAGAATTGGTATTTTTTGGGCTTTTTAATCATTCAATTTTCTGTTCATTTTTTTTATGTGGGAATTGTACAAAAATATTTATTTTTCTTGTTTAAATTTTATCGTTTAAAAAATAAATTGGAATAAATGTGAATTTTTATGATTTTCTTACAAGTTTTAAATTTGAATAGAAATTGGTTTTGATCGAAAATAGTTAATTTTTCATGTTATAATTAAGCGTAGATGAGTGATGATTTGAGTTGGTTATCCTGAGAATTAAATTAAGCTACGTACAAAAAATAGTAATTGAAATGATAATTGGTTTGGTTTCTGTGGTACTCCGTAGTAAAAAAGTGAGCATTTAATTTGTAATGGTAATATGGTATGGGAATAAAAATGAAAAAATTGGTGTGAAATGTAGGTATCAAGGAACATTGACTTGGTGTATGGAGGAGGAAGCATAGGTTTAATGGGACTTGTTTCTCAAGCTGTTCATAGTGGAGGTCGGCATGTTATGGGGTAAGTTAGTAACTAATTTTCCTGTCTTTTAATTTTATCCTTAATCATTAAAGAAAGCAAAACATAATGAGTAATGAAGAAAAAAGAAAGCATGGTGTTAAATTAATTAATGTTTGATGTTGAAAGCAATTACGAGCTGAGTAACATTATTTTCTAAATTTGTCTATTTTTGTTAACAACAGAGTGATTCCCAAGACGCTCATGCCTCGAGAGGTATGTCTGCCGCCTGCTCTGTTCTTACAACAAAAAGTCTACAACCTTTTTTCTTCACTTACTCAGTCACTACCCAGGGCACTGATAAAATCAAAAAAATTATTAACTTTGTCTCGTCTTACTGCTTAATCCCAATTTAATCCCATCCTTTGCGTTCTTCTACGTTAAGGACTATTCACATTCGTCTTTGCTTCTTTATTGACCCTTACTTATCTACGCAATTATTTTTAAAAAATTTACTATATCTAGATTGCACATACACGGAAAACGGATACGGGAATCAAAGGCCGGAAGTATCATATGTCCCACACGTTTTGGAAACAGTTAGAGTCATATTCTTGCCATGTCCTCGTAAGACCAACACGGAGTTCCTTCGTATAATTGTGTGTGTATGCTTGTGTTAAATCGAAACAACGTTATTTACTACTACAGTTGTTAAGTTGTTAGCCTTATCTACTACAGTGTACAAGTTGTTTGGTGTAAGAGTTTAATTTCTTGGTTTTTTTTAAAAAATTATAATAAACATGTGATCAGAATCAGAGTACTCTTATCGTTGTGGCTTTTTTTTCTTCTTCCTTGGCTTCTTCTGATAATAATCCTAACCTTTTTGTTTACATTCAATTGGTAAGGGAATCAATTAGTGGTCATGGAATGGCTCCATTTTAGACATCTTTCTCTATTTATTCTTTTTCTAAAATTTATAAATTATAAAAAAAGAAATAAAAAAATGACACTTTGTTGTTGTTGCAGGCCTGATCATTGCCTATTTTTTAAAATTGAAATTAGTCCTACTTGTGTGTTTATAAAGTAGTTTTGTTTGTTTATTTGGTTTTGTATACTGGGGTTTTTGCAGATAACTGGTGAAACTGTAGGGGAAGTGAAGGCTGTGGCAGATATGCATCAAAGAAAAGCAGAGATGGCTCGCCATTCTGATGCTTTCATTGCACTACCAGGTTTTTTTTTTTTTTTTCCCATTCTCCTACTCATCTTCGTTACAACTTTTTGAACTTATGAGTAGTATTTTTGAACTTATGAATACCATGTTCGAACTTTTTTTTGGTCAGATATGTTTTTACAAAAACATATTCCGTATCTAAGATGGAAAAATACTTCCTCATAAATCACATAGTAACTCTTTAAATCATAAAGTTACTGTAAAACTCATGTAGGCTGTTTAGGTATGACTACTTGACTAGTGTCTAATTAAAGACAATAATGGTCAAAGATGGTGGTAAATAGTTGGCGTTAAGGTTAATTTGGGATGTGACGGAGTCTAATCATTAACCTTTGGAAAAAGTTAGTTATTTCCATTCAACTTTATGCATGGGATGAACTCTTAGCTAGCCTAGTCAGACCACAATACCACCATACAAACTATCATGAAAATACTGTTATTAGTATTACCTATGTCACTTGGTTACTCGACACTCTAATATGGATAAGACAATTCGACACTTGATGTTAAGGCCAAAATCATTTGTATAACCGAGTCGTACATTTTGATTTTTGATTTTTGATTTTTGATTTTTGAATTTTGAGCATCTACCTATACAGAATGCAAGTAACATGAGTCAATTATTACATGACAAGTATACCACTGTTTCTTCAAAGTCTAAGAAAAGCTTTAGTAGTCCTTTCTTTTTGTAGTGTTTTAGTTGGGCTTTTGCACTTGATTAATGATCCCAACATTGTTTGTTTGTTGAGGATATGGACTTCTCTATCACATGGCTTTGCCATTTCAGGAACTACAACTTTTTTCCCTTAGCTACAATGTTTGCATATAATTGGAATGCTCACTCTCAAATTATTCTAGTCATACTATCCCATCAAATAACTACTCCTTATGAATCAAGTAAGAGTCATTGTTACTCACACGGGTACATATCTAAGAATACTTGAAATAAAATAAAAAGTTGTCATATACGGAATACTTTATATAATAAATACTTCAAAGATGATAATACTACTCCGTACGTATGAAAGACTAGAGTTAAAAGCCATGTCCTTGAGTTTGACTGACCCATCAACATCGATGTTACGCTGAATATTATAATTTGAGTCAAAATGTACTCTTGAAGCATGTTACGATGACAAATATTAAATGTGAGTAGCAAACATTAGGTTATGTGTAGCAAACATTAGGTTATGTGCAGCAAACATGGGTTTTAAACATTCTACACTACCCTGACATATATGCACGCAATTATGCTCCCACTTCTCCTAAACTGTTATCCCAATTGGAGTTTATTGCAGGAGTTTCTGGGGACCAGCTACGTACTGTTTTTATTCTCTACTCTTGTTTCTTATTTTACTCTAGTTTATTTATGTGACTAACACGTACAGTTTGAATTGAGTAGCTTTTTCATTGGTCATATGAGGGTTCTAATTAATCAGAGAGACATTTGTAATAAATGCAGGTGGTTATGGAACTCTAGAAGAACTACTAGAGGTGATAACTTGGGCTCAACTAGGAATTCATGACAAACCGGTAAAATTCCTGGGAACAATTTACATTTAGCAGATAATGGTTGTCTGGGAAGTTATTTTGTGAGTGAATTGATCGAATAACCATAATCTGCATTCTGCAGGTGGGATTGCTGAATGTGGATGGATACTACAATTCACTTCTCACATTCATTGATCAAGCTGTGGAAGAAGGGTTCATCAGTCCTAATGCACGCCATATAATTGTATCTGCTCCCACAGCTCAAGAGTTAGTCAAGAAATTGGAGGTACGTACGATTGTAATACCCTTAATTAATTTTGATGGAAAAATGGATTATATATGGTTAGTCTGATCACTGATGGTCGTAATTAATTTGTGTTATAGGAATACATTCCATGCCACGAAAGAGTTGCATCGAAAATGTGTTGGGAGGTGGAGCAGTTAGACTACACACAACAACGCGATCTATCTAGATGATGATAATGGATAATATATAGTTTCGAGTTTTCAAGTGTAGTGTTCTAGAATCTAGACAAGACTGATGGGTACGTAGTGTACTGGTTGACTCAGAGGAAGAGGACTAATTTCCATAGACTCTAAATATCTCTAGCTTGCAGGAGATTCTTCTTTTGTAAATTATCACTGCAGAGTGCAGACTATTTTAGATTTCTAAGCTTAATCAACATCAACATCAACATCTTTGGATTTTCGATTTCTTCTTTAAATTGTAACTACAAATATTTACTCCCCCTCTAATTTTGCTATATTATGTTAACTGTATAATTCTATTTCTCTATTACAATTTCAAATTTAGCACATTATTCCTCTGAGTTTTGGTTTGGAATTTTGGTTGGAGGATTGTCCCCGTGTTTTTCCTCTTATGATCAAGGATAAGACGATAATTGAATGATAAGCTTAATTACATTTCTGGTAAAATCAAAATCAAAAAATCAAATTTAGAAGTACTCCGTAGGAGGTTATAATTTGTTTTTCGCATGCTTTGAATGATAGAATCCAGTATGCACCCACTTGAGTCCTGTCAACAAACACCACCAATAACCCAACATATGTTTTTTTGGGCGGCAGAGTATGAGCACTTACTTTCCATTGTTCTAAAGGGAAAGGGTTTAAACCTTGTTCTTTTCACCTATGAAAGTAATCTATCCGTTCCTAAATAAGTGTCACTTATGGAAAGTTGCACGGTAATTAATTAAATTATGAATTGTGTAAGAGATAATGATTGATAATATTTTATATGGGGAAAAGATAAAATAGATAATTGTTTATTGATAAAGTACAAAATAAAAGTGGATGTGGGGATTGAAAAATGAGAAAAGTGTAGAATGTGTAAGAAAAAAGTATTTTGTAGTTATGCTTTATGGAAAAATGAGAAAAATATATGAAAAATTGGGAAAGTGTATGTTCAAAAATGGAAAGTGGACACTTATAAAGGAACGTCATTTATACTTCCTTCGTCCAAAAATATAGTGTCTGTTTTCCATTTTGGGTGTACCAAAATATTATGCCTGTTTTCCATATTAATGAATCCCAAACGTGTGAGTTGAACACTGAGCACCTTCATTGGAAATAAAACCACAAAGATATCCACTAAGCATGACCCCTTACGTAATGGTCCTTCACAATACTAACATTGCAAGATTCAACACTTTCGAGGGCAGGTGTAGTGGCTACATAAAATTTTTCTTATACACTCGTATAGAGCTAGCAAGTGTATCAAATATCATATTTTGCTTATCTGATTTCTCATTTTAAAATCTTCGAATTAGAAAACCCATCCAATGAGCAAAATGAATTATCAGATACACCTAATTGTAGGTATACCTCGGGTATAAGAGGGATATCCTCAATCTTCCATTATCAATCTATCCGTTTCATTAGAATATCTAAGCATACTTCCTAATTTGTCTAACAAAAAAAGACCAATTAATTACTTTTAAGTACAACGTACAACGTCTGTCGCCTTTTCCAACGTCCAAAAGTTTTTGGAATCGGAAATCACACAATCACCAAACGTTTAAGCTAGTCATAAAGAGAGGAGGGGATGTTTCATGCAACAAACAAGAGTTGTTTTCAAGGTGTTCACAAGTACTTGTTTGGTGTTAAGGTTTTATTGATGGTTCTAATAAATGAACAACCACTAAGTGAATAGGGAGCACACAATTCACAAATGTGGTGCATTTGGTTGCAAATACAACTAGTAAAGAGGAGACAAAGGTGTATCGGTTTGGGCCACATGTTATTGATAACATTGGACCATAGATGCCCCAATTGTTTATATATTGTTAAGATAAAACCAAAATTATGAATTATAAAATATCTGACAGTTATTATCTTTAGATGCCCAATATGTAGTGATTGTCTCTATGCCTTTAATTACTTTGATAGATAAGCAACTCTTGTACCCTTTGGTCGGTCACCAATCAATCCTTCTTCTTCTTGTTTCTTTTCATAATTTATTCTTTTTGGGGTTTATATATAAATAGTCTAAACGGCTCGTTTTGTAGATAGTAATAAAAAGCGGTTTTGAAAACCAACTTATATATGGCCTTGTATGACAATTAGATGTTAGATAGTTTAACTAGTTGTTGTTTTGTAACTGTTTATTATTTATATTAGCTAGTTTGATTAGCTTGTTGAATTACTCAATCCGTTCCTTTTTATTCTTTATATTTGGTATCATGCGACCTAACAAACAATTAATGTTGATAAAGATTTCTCCTTTTTTTATTTAAACAATGCAAATTATGTTTATTGGTAATGTTTTCACTTTTACCCAAAATTTGACATTGGGAAAGTATGAAAGATTTAATTTTTCAATGGAAAATGTAAAAGATTTAACTTCCCGATGAATTTGATTGATTAAAATAATCACTTCCACGATTTTTCATAGAATATCAAGGATATTTATGCTCCAATATAAAAGGAAACATTTCAAACGTAAAGATTATAACGAGACACTCAAAACAGAATACGTAAAAATAAAAAAGGGACGGAGGGAGTAGTTGTTTTTGCAAACTGTTTGGTAAATTAATTGTTAACTATTTATTGTGTAAAATAACCATTAATAACATGACATAAAGTGGTGTAGGTTCCCCTCAAGAAAGAAAAAAAAGTGGCGTAGGTTGGTAAATGTTGTAATTTTAGACTATATTTGAACAACATTGTCATTTTACACCTACTTGTTCAAATCTCTAATACGAAAGTTCATATATTTAGCTTTTTCAAAATTATTTCTTTCCATCCTGAAACTCTCTTCTAAACCTCTCCTAACAAACAATCCTATTAGCTTCTTACGGAGTAAAATGGTAAAACCTCTAATTCACCTGAAAAATCTCATTTTTATTTCAAATACGCCATAACCAAACACTCTATATATGTTCATGTTAATTATTGTGTTCTTCAATTATATTTCTCGCAATCGTTATAACAATAGGAATAGGAATTAGTTTCGTAAATGAATCTATTTATATGTTGGTTATTAATTTTGTACTATCCCAAACTTTAACCAATTTCTATCTAATTTATAAATGGCTGAGCTAAAATAGAGTAAGAAATAAGTGAACAATGTTGTGCTAGAAATAGAAAGGATGAACATGCATATGGTAATGGTAGGGTATCATATAAAAACATAATGTCTTTTTCTTATTGACGTGATACTAATTCTCTTTCGATACCCATATACTAGTGTTCTATTTGGACACAACTCTCTATGTGAACTTGATTTGTTTTCTTGTTGTGATTACTGAGAATACAAGCTATTGTTGAAGTCATTTAGTCGTTCTATTCCCACTTCAAGAGTTTTAAATTGACTTTCCACTTGTTTAAGATAATGTAAACACCTAAAAGTGTCTCCTAAAAGGGTATTATGACCGGACTTAATTAAATCGAGGTTGTTTACTTTGTCCGATTTTAATCATGTGGGTCCGCACTTGCGAAAGGGAAAAAGACGTCATTTCACTTTTTCATTAATCAACAAACAAATTTCATAAACATTTTCAAAACCCTTTTAGGCTCGGTCCGTACCTAAAGTCCTAAACTCAACTCATTGATGACCGAACTAACCTAATGTTAATCCGCTGCAATTAATTATATTCTGCGAAATCAACAAATTATCTCAAACCATTTTTCAGTGGCCTGCGCTCGGGCTTCCAACGGAAACGGCTGGAACCTGGCGGCCGCCCTGACCTAGCGCAAACCGCTGGGTCTTGTCAGCTGCTTCATTTTCACCTAATTCTAGTGTTTTTCTATACCTATGGTAGAATAAGCCCTCATCTAAGCACGACTGAACAACAACATGACCTCACCTTTTCAACTTAATACTCTCAAACACTTCATTTACATGTTAAACATTGGATTGATCATTTCATCCATCGTTCTTCAAATATAATCACAATTCGTCCCTTACATGATTGCGCTTTATTGAAAGCTCGTAATTCCATAAGACTCAAACAACCTTGGTAAAATTTCTTAGGACCCTCACCAAAATCATTTCTTTTTGTTATTATTATTATTATTATTATTATTATTATTATTATTATTATTATTATTATTATTCTGAATTTATAAATGTAATATAACGTATTTTCTGAATTTATAAATGTATTTTAATGTATTTATAAAGTATTTTTATGAATTTTAGAAATCAAATTGCATTTAATATCGATTTAAATGTATTTTATTTAAATAAAATAATTATTATTTTTATTAAACTCATAATGTTTTAAATGAATTTATTATTTTATGCCGAAATTTTATTGGGCCGTATTTTAAATAGTTTAAATTAATTCCAAGCCCGATTCATTCAGTTGGTGAACCCAACAGAGATTTTTCGATCATTAAATTCCAAATCAAACCCAATTGTGCAAAGCGTAATGTCAAACCCTTAAACCTAAGCCCACTAGGGATTAGGAACCGATAAATACAACCCCTCACATTAATGATCCCCACTTATTTTCAGAATTTTGTCTCTCCTCTCTTGCTCTCTCTTTCTTTCGGCCCTCTCTTGTGCCCGTCACCCTCGACCTGCGCACGCAGCCGAGCACTTCACTCGTCGATGCTACCTTGTGTCGTGCCCTCGATCACACTCACCCTCGCCCCTTGCGTGCTGCTCGTGCCTCTCGCACAACGCACCGCTCACCCTTTCTCGTCTCGCTCTTTCGCCCTCACGCACAGCCACGCACCGCGTGCTATTGCGTGTTGTCGTTGTTGCTTGTGTTGTTGCTCACCCAACCCACACTCACTCGCACTCCCTCTCTTTGTCGCTCGTGCCCACACGAGCACTGCTGCCCTGCCTTCGCTGCCCCGCACGCACACGCAACACACACCCAAAGTGTGTTGTGTGTATTGTTCTTGTTCCGATTAATTCCTTTTGCGCCCAATCACATTAAATTCGTGATTGTACCGTGCTATAGCCGGTTTTGTATAATTCTCTTCTTCCTTGCCTTGTAACACCCTAATAATTCCTTGCTTTTATAAAACCATTTTCCAACTTAAAATAAAGGAATTACTAAAGCATTACCGCCACCGTGATAACGGCTAAGGCTATTACCAGGATTACGCAACGGAATTAAATGTCAACTAACTTTTAAAAACCATAATAAATAAAATATCGAGGCCTCCTACAATTTGGAACCATAATAGCCCAAAACCCAAAGTATAAATAATTCAAATATTTCAAACATAATTAAAATAAAGTTAAATAAAATAGTTTCAAAGAACGAAAACATGCAACTCTCTCAATCATCCCAAGCCACATGATTTCGATCGTACTTGATCTACCAACCTGCTATATTATTCTACTCCCCAACAATGCAAGTGCAAATGATGGATCATCATAGGGTCATTAAGGCAAAGGCCATGACCGGAAACACACAAAGCACGTAGTCAGCAAAAGCTGAGTACTTACAAGCATGCATCACTCACTAAATACTAATCAACATGCAAAAGCCATATAATAACAAATCAAACAATCATGAGATACAAGACTTGACTCTTGACTCGACTCTTGACTCACAATTTAATTAGAATAAGCTTCGAACGGGCCAAAAGAATAATCCACAAAGGGAAAAAGGTGATGGGAGCCAACCAAAACACCAAATATAATAATAAAATCGGGCCATACCGAGTGTCGGGCCATACCGACGGAATTCCTGCGCATAATATAAATGAAACAACGTCTTGTATCATTAGTAGGAGTACGAGCTTTCCAGCAAGACTCCCCCCATTGTTCATACTCAAGGTATATACGTTCCAAGAGTTTTGAAGCTTGTTCGGGTTGCACTTTACGTTTATTAATATTTTATTCAAGGCGAACTCAAGACTCGACAACATGCATATATACAATTAATAAACGACAACCAAAACAATCTTATTTTAATGCTTTAAGACTTGTGATCAACCAAGCAAGACACTTGTGATATTACTACCATGTTCCTCCTCACCAAAGTGAGACTCCACATCATGCATATTAACATGAGGGTTGTGCCCTTGCACGACAAATCCTAATTCATTTCATACATAATATTCCCAACTGAACCCTACTGGCTTACGTGAGCTAACCCTTCACATGTGGTAAAATAAATAGTACGACGAGGTACAAATAAATGGCTCAAAGTATGCTAGACATCCCGTACAATAGCATACAAATAATTAATCCATCCCTTGCATGTGAATTTAACCATACATGCATAAATATTGAACAACATGATTGACAATGAAATCCATACTCATAATAAATTCAACATGCTTGTTCAACAATTAATTCAATAAATCCAACATCACAAAACACATGCTCGTTCACCAAAATAAACATGATTTCACATAATGTAATTCACATCATCAACAATCATGTAATGTCATTGACAAAAAGGTGTGGTCGCCCTAGACTTGTACGTACCTTGAATACCTAAGCGTAGGGGGAACTTTGCAATAACGAGCACTCAACTAGAAATCACCCCCTATCATCAAAATAATGAAACTTAAATTATTTCCATGTTCATTAAATTTCCAGCAACTTTATAAAAATTAAAACTTCCTTTAGACTTTAGAATTCAATCGTTTTTCAATAATAAAGTTGTCTCAATTTGCAAAATCAATCCCTAGTACAAAAACATACTTTTTCCGCCTTTAAAATCAACAAAAATCAACACTTTAAACCTTTATTCAAATCTGAAAATATGATTGATTATCATAATTAAAATCATCACCTAATTATGCTAATCAATTGACTTGTTAGGTCTAGGTTAAAACCCTAACTTGAAAATCCCAATAACACTAGTTTAATATTATAGAAATCCATGCTTTATTAAATAAACAAATCTGAAAATTCATCCTTTAATAATTAAAACAAACCTAATGAATCACAACACACAAATCCTCAAACCACGGTATTCATAACCGGTTCCCAGCATTTTAATTACTCAAAACAATATTAATATAATAATTTAAAATACGGAATTTAAATAGAATAGGTAAGGAAGAAGAGAATTATACCAATCCGGCCTATAGAACGTAACAATCACGAATTAGGGTGATTGGGCGAAAAATTGAACACGAACAACACACACACACACACGCACCAACCGTGTGTGCGTGTGCGCGCAGCGACGAGGGACGAAGCACAGGCGCGCGCTGCGCGAGGGAGAGGCAGCAGGGGCGCGCTGATGTGCGCGAGGAGGGAGCAAGGGGCGCGCTGCGTACGCGAGGGAGAGAGAGCAGGAGCGCGCTGGTACGTGAGCAAGAGAGAGCAAGGGGCGCGCTGGGCGCGAGGAGAGGGAGAGGGGCGTGCGAATGTGCGGGGCGTGAGGCCGAGCGCACGAAGGGCACGAGCACGGGTGTGCGTGCGTGCGGACGAGAGGAGAGAGGGAGAGGAGTGAGTTGCAAGAAATCAAAAAGGGGCTTTATGAAATTTTAGGGGTTTATTTAATGATGGGGAGTCCTATTTATAGGCTCCCTAATCCCTTGATGGGCTGGGCTTAGGATATTTGAGTTGGGCTTAGGAATTAAATGAATTGGGCTAGCTTAGAATTTAAATTAAACCGTTTGGATTGGGCTTGATTAATAAAACGAATTGGACTTTTTATTTAAAACCCGAAGCTTTAAAAATCATTTGCAACCCATTTAATTTCCCGACTCAAGAATTAAATTCGTTTCGTAATTAATTAAAATAATAAATATTCTAATTAATTAAAATACATTAAATAAAATGCATTTAAATATTATTTAAACGATAATGAATCGTAAAATGCTTTATAAATATAATAAAATATATTTATAAATATTATAAAAATACGAGGTATTACAGTCTACCCTCCTTAAAAGAAGTTTCGTCCCGAAACTTGGGTTCGGAAATCCAAAATTCCACTCAACTTGAGACTTTCTGTGACTTTTCAATACGTTCATTTACAAAAGTTTTAAGTTGCTGTACTCTTTACATGATTAAACAGGACAATAATAAGTGCAAATTCAATATAAAGCACTAATTTAAGCATAAAATAGGGGAAAACAAGGTAAAAAGCGCGAAATTCTACCACACTCTACCCCCCTTAAAAGACACGAGTTACGACCCCGTAACTCAACTAACCTCGGGAAAAAGCTCGGGATATTTCTTTCTCATTTCGTCCTCCGCTTCCCAAGTGGCTTCCTTAGATTCTTGATTAGACCACAACACTTTGACAATTTTCACATCTTTAGTACGCGTACTACGCACTTTGCTATCAAGGATTTTGACAGGTCTTTCCTCAAAGGTTAGACTTTGGTCTAATTCTATGGTCTCCGGTTGCAACACATGTGATTTATCCGAGATATATTTCCTTAACTGAGATATGTGGAACACATTATGCACTCTATGCAAGTCCATAGGCAAGGCTAGTCTATAAGCTACCTTTCCGATTCTTTCTAAGATCTCATATGGGACTATGTACTTAGGGCTTAACTTTCCTTTCTTCCCAAATCTCATGACACCTTTCATTGGTGACACTTTGAGCAACATTTTGTCACCTATGTTGAACTCTTCATCCCTACGTTTCAAGTCTGCATAACTCTTTTGGCGATCCTGCGCCGCTTGAATCTTTGATTGGATGGTTCGGATTTGGTTCATGGTGTCCTCTATCATTTGAGGTCCCAACACTACGGTTTCACTAATATCGTTCCAACAAAGTGGACTTCTACACTTTCGTCCATACAAAGCCTCAAATGGTGCCATTCCAATGCTAGCATGATAGCTATTGTTATAGGAAAACTCAATCAAATCTAGGCTATCTTCCCAACTTCCTTGGAAATCAATAAAGCATGCCCGAAGCATGTCCTCCAGGGTTTGGATAGTCCTTTCAGTTTGTCCATCCGTGGCTGGGTGGAAGGCTGTACTCATTTTCATTGTCGTACCAAAACTCTTCTGCACACTTTTCCAGAAATTCGAAAGAAACCTTGAATCCCTATCTGATACGATATCCTTAGGAACTCCATGTAACCTCACAACATTCTTACTGTAGGCTTTAGCAAGTTGTTCCATTTTCCAGGTTTCCTTCATTGGTATAAACACTGCTGACTTGGTCAACCTATCTACCACAACCCAAATTGTATCATTCCCAGTCTTTGACTTAGGTAAACAAGTGACAAAGTCCATAGAAATACAGTCCCATTTCCAGCTTGGAATCTCTAAAGGTTGGACCTTCCCTTGAGGTCTCCTATACTCAATTTTAACCTTCTGGAAGGTCAAACATCTAGCCACAAATTCAGCCACTTCGTTCTTCATCCTTGGCCACCAATAGACCTTTTTCAAGTCCTTATACAACTTGTCACCACCTGGGTGCACAGAATATGGCGTATTATGCCCTTTTTTCATCAATCTCTCTTTCAGTTCTCCACACTTTTGAGGCATGCACCACCTGCCTTTGTACCTCAAACTTCCATCATCATGGATTCGGAATTCTAACTCCTTACCTTGCGAAATCTTTTCCTTGATTCGCTCCAACTTTACATCACCAGCTTGATTCTCTCTAATCTCATTAAATATTGACGGTTGGATGGTTAAGGAATTCATTATTCCCACAAGGCTTTCACCACTCACTATTTCAAGGTTCAAACGCTGCATGTCCTTACACAGCTCGTTAGCAACTACTAACGCATTAACACTATGACTTGATTTCCTACTCAAGGCATCCGCAACTACATTGGCTTTTCCTTCATGGTACTGGATATCCAAATCATAGTCCTTAATCAGCTCCAACCACCTTCGTTGGCGCATATTCAAATCCTTCTGTGTGAAGATGTATTTTAAACTCTTGTGATCCGTAAATATCCTACACTTCACACCATACAGATAATGTCTCCATATTTTCAATGCAAATACTATAGCTGCTAGCTCTAAATCATGGGTAGGGTAATTGGATTCATATGGCTTCAATTGCCTTGATGCATACGCAATAACCTTCCCGTTTTGCATCAATACACACCCTAAACCATTCTTAGAGGCATCACTATACACATCGTATGCACCACTCTCATCTGGTAAGGTTAACACTGGCGCGGTTGTCAATCGCGTCTTTAAGGCTTGGAATTCTTCCTCACACTGGTCACTCCATTCAAACTTGGTTTCCTTCTTCATCAAGGTAGTCATGGGCTTGGCTATCCTAGAGAAGTCTTGCACAAATCGTCTATAATAGCCAGCTAATCCCAGAAAACTACGAATGTCAGTCACACTCTTGGGTGTAGGCCATTCACTAACAGCTTTGATCTTAGCAGGGTCAACTGCCACTCCTTCTTTTGACACAAAATGTCCCAAAAATGCAACTCTTTCTAACCAAAACTCACACTTTGAGAATTTGGCATACAACTGGTTATCTCTCAAGGTACTCAACACCGATCTCAAGTGTTCCGCGTGATCTTCTTCACTCTTTGAATACACTAGGATGTCATCTATGAAAACCACTACAAACTTGTCCAAATAGGCATGGAATACACGGTTCATTACGTCCATAAATATTGCAGGGGCAATGGTTAACCCAAAAGGCATAACAGTGAACTCATACTGTCCGTATCTAGTTCTGAATGCGGTCTTTGGTATGTCATGGTCAGTGATTCTCAATTGATGATAACCTGAACGTAAATCGACCTTTGAAAAGATTCCCGCTCCTTTTAGTTGGTCAAATAGGTCTTCTATCCTAGGTAATGGATATTTGTTCTTGATTATGACCTTATTGATCTCCCTGTAATCTATACAGAGCCTCATACTTCCATCCTTTTTCTTCACAAACAACACTGGTGCTCCCCAAGGCGATGCACTTGGCCTAATATAACCTTTCTCCAATAGATCATCTAGTTGGCCTTTTAACTCATTCATTTCTGCTGGAGCCATTCTATAAGGTGCTTTTGAAATAGGGGCGGTTCCAGGCACTAAATCTATGGTAAAGTCAATAGGTCGATTGGGAGGCATCCCCGGGATCTCTTCTGGAAATACATCAAGGAATTCATTGACTACTGCAATATCCTCAGGCTGATCCTTGATCACATGCTCTAAGTTCCTCACATTACATAAGAAGGTTGGGTTCCCTTTACTGACTAGCTTCACGAGTTCCATTGCCGTGATGATTCCTATGTTCTTAGGTTTACCAAAACGACGACATGACACTACTTTGCCTAGGCTAGACCTCAAGTGAACCTTCTGCTTCTCACAATCTATTTTGGCTTTGAACTTGGCCAACCAATCCATTCTTAGAATTACATCTAGCTCTCCTAACTCGAATTCGATTAGGTTAGATAAGAATACGGTCTTGGCTATGGTCATAGGCACATCTCTATGGATTTTGGTACACTTCACTATATTACCAGTAGGTATGACTATAGGTACTTCAATCGATTCAGGCTCTTTCAACCCTAATTTCCCCAAAGCATCTACTGATATAAAAGAATAAGTCGCACCAGAATCAAATAGAACTTTAACTGAAACGGAATTAATAGAAAAAGTACCCGCTATGACGTCAGAGGAAGTCTCCGCTTCTTGCCTAGATATCACATTCAACTTTCCCTGGGCAACTCCTTTGTTATAGCCACCTCCATTGGTGTTCCCATTGTTGTTTCGACTCCCATTCTGCTGTTGGTTCCCTCCAGGCTTTCCATGGTTCTGGTGATTGCCATTGCTATTGCCATTGTTACCACCTTGGTAGTTCCTTTGATTTCCACCTCCATTTCCCCCATTCCGGTTCTGATTATTCCGGTTATTGCCTTGGTGGTTACCTTGATTAGGCTTTCCATTCTTAGAATAGCATTCATACTCCCTATGGCCTAACTTCTGACAGAATCTACAAGTCACCAAATTCCCATCACAATCTTTTCCAGGGTGATTCATGTTACAGCGCTTACATTCGTAGGTTCGTACTCCATTCCTTCCAGACTGATTTCCACCACCTTGGTTGTTGCGATTACCACCATTGTTAGCCCTAAACTGGAAGTTCCCATTTCCTTTGTGCTTCTTAAAATTCCCCTGATTCTGATGGTTATTTCCTTGATTTGAGTTTCCACCATCCTTTCTCTTTTCAGCACTACCATTCTTCCTTTGCTGTAACCCATACAGGTGAGCAGCTTTTCCGTACAGGGTGTCTAATGAGGTAAAGGTCTCTCCAGACAACAACAGTTGTAAGTCCATGGTCAAACCATTCTCAAATCTTTGAGCCCTGAGCTCTTCCGTTGCCACCACTTCAGGTGCAAACCTAGACAACTCTATAAACTTAGAATAGTATTCCGTCACAGACAGACTTCCCATTTTGAGTTCAATGAACTCCTGCGCCTTTTGCTTCTTCAGGTAGGGTGGGTAAAACTTGTTCTTTTGTGCAGTTTTGAATGCTTCCCATCCAAAGTTAGGTGTGGCTCTAAGGGTATTTTCACATCGTTTCCTCCACATATCAGCTTCACCTCTCAAGTAGTACACAGCACTATTCACCCTAAGGTTTTCGGGGCAATTCACAGTTACAATGAGTTTATCAAACTCTCTCAACCAGTTCTCCAACACACTTGGTTCAATCTCTCCGCTATAGAGTGGAGGCTTGCTTTGAGCTATTTTCTTAAACATTTCCCCAGCCGGGTCATGCATTGGGTTTGCTCTGGTTTGAGCTAGGTCACGAACTACCTCAGCTAGTTGTCTAACCACTTCAGAAATCTCTTGGCTAGCCATATCCCTTCTCCTGAATAAATAAAAAGGCTAACTTTAATATTGGTTGGACACGACATTACTAAGGTACTGGTTCTACAACGAACCTACTCAAAACAATAACACACTTAGGCGCCACCTAGGGGGAAGAGTCGGCGCCACTTTCGGGCCTTCTCACCCCACTATTCGATGCAAGTAAATTTAGATGGTTGCTACTAAACCACCTTGCACATAAAATTTCATTGAAGAAATAACAAATAATACCTTTGCGATACCCACAAGACTTAGAATTGAGAATTAAACTTAAAGGATAACGAAAAAGGAAATTCTATTCTTTTATTAAAACTCCAATGAATAAGTCTTACATCCACTAATGCCATAACATTTATTCTCCAACTATGATAAACTAAAACCATAAGTAGTAGCTTTGCCACTTTATTAATCAACGAAAAATAAAACTAAGGATTACATTTCTCTAGAGACTAACGTCATCACGACGATAATTTCTTTCCTTGTATTGCTCTGGAGTAAAGTCTTGATCATTAGGATCATCCAAGTCTTCTTCCGGATCCGAGTCTTCATCCATAGCCTCATCATTTCGCTGTGGCTCACTATCAACCACATTATTCTCTTCAAGCTCATCTTCATATCCACTGGATATCTCAATGGTTGGTTCAAGAACTATAGGGTTAGGATTCTCAATCTCTACCACATCATCATTACTATCCTCCTCAACATCACTAGCTTGCTCATCATGGATCATATCATCCTCACCATCACTTTCTATTCCTCCATAGCCCATACCTAGACCCGCAGAATACTTTCCATCCTGATCATAGCTATTTTCCGCAACCTCTAGGATAGTAGCAAGAACCTCAGAATCATACTTCCACCTACCATCACTAGTCCCATATTTGTACCTATTAGGGGTACCATCACTATAATGCATGTCACTGAACCTATTCTTGAGGTCTATGTAGGGGTTCTTATGGGGTAAACAATGTATAATCATACTAGCCATCATATCTTTGTGCCTAAGGTGGGGCATGTTCTTGGTCGAAGCCAAATAGTCACAAGCAAACACGATCTTCTGAACATACGTGCGAGGAGTCTCATTATCCATCTTCTCTAAGTATCCTAAACTGGTGAACTTAGAAGGTAGCATCCTTAATTCCTGAAAATTCACAACTCAAAAGTCTTACTAACGCGTTTCCATAGAAATTTCCAACCCCAAAAGGATACAATAAATAGTTCGTGGAGCCATACAATTTCAATGCACAAATATATGCTCAACATGAAATATGATGCAATTAATCACATAAAGCAAGATAAAACATGATTAGAACATATACATGGCAATTAATAATCCACATAATCACAAAAAATGCATTCTTAGACTAATATGCCATTTCTTAATCTACCCATTTCTCTCTTGAAAATAATATTAATTTTCGAAATTAATTAAGAAATAACTCCCAACTTAGTTGAAATTATTTAAATTAAAATCGAAAATTAATAAAAATATCGATTAATTAAATAAATAAATAAATAAATTTCGGATAAATAATAAAAAAAATTCCGAAAATTTTAAACATAAATTCGAAATAATATTCGAATAAAATAAATAAATAAATAAATGATTAAAATAATTCGGATAATTAAATAAGATAATTTCCGAAATTAAGAAAATAAATTTGAAATTAATTCGAAAAATTCGAAAAAAAATCGGAAAAATAAAAAAAATTCGAAGAATTTAATTAATATTAAATAATAATCCGACTTTTCCACTAATTTCAAACGACCCAAAATAATTGGTATTTGACCTTTAAAATATTGAGTACTCAAAATAATACGTTTTGACTTTAGGAAAATAATTTTCGAAAATCCTAAAGTTCCGCAATCGTAGTTTAAGGATTTACCACTTTGCACTATTAATTAATGCAAAGCAGCTCTCAAACTAGAGCTCTGCAAATACCACTTTGTAACACCCTAATAATTCCTTTCTTTTATAAAACCATTTTCCAACTTAAAATAAAGGAATTACTAAAGCATTACCGCCACCGTGATAACGGCTAAGGCTATTACCAGAATTACGCAGCGGAATTAAATGTCAACTAACTTTTAAAAACCATAATAAATAAAATATCGAGGCCTCCTACAATTTGGAACCATAATGGCCCAAAACCCAAAGTATAAATAATTCAAATATTTCAAACATAATTAAAATAAAGTTAAATAAAATAGTTTCAAAGAAAGAAAGCATGCAACTCTCTCAATCATCCCAAGCCACATGATTTCGATCGTACTTGATCTACCAACCTGCTACTCCCCAACAATGCAAGTGCAAATGATGGATCATCATAGGGTCATTAAGGCAAAGGCCATGACCGGAAACACACAAAGCACGTAGTCAGCAAAAGCTGAGTACTTACAAGCATGCATCACTCACTAAATACTAATCAACGTGCAAAAGCCATATAATAACAAATCAAACAATCATGAGATACAAGACTCGACTCTTGACTCGACTCTTGACTCACAATTTAATTAGAATAAGCTTCGAACGGGCCAAAAGAAAGTTCCATAAAGGGAAAAAGGTGATGGGAGCCAACCAAACACCAAATATAATAATAATAAAATCGGGCCATACCGAGTGTCGGGCCATACCGACGGAATTCCTGCGCATAATATAAATGAAACAACGTCTTGTATCATTAGTAGGAGTACGAGCTTTCCGGCAAGACTCCCCCCATTGTTCATACTCAAGGTATATACGTTCCAAGAGTTTTGAAGCTTGTTCGGGTTGCACTTTACGTTTATTAATATTTTATTCAAGGCGAACTCAAGACTCGACAACATGCATATATACAATTAATAAACGACAACCAAAACAATCTTATTTTAATGCTTTAAGACTTGTGATCAACCAAGCAAGACACTTGTGATATTACTACCATGTTCCTCCTCACCAAAGTGAGACTCCACATCATGCATATTAACATGAGGGTTGTGCCCTTGCACGACAAATCCTAATTCATACAATACATAATATTCCCAACTGAACCCTACTGGCTTACGTGAGCTAACCCTTCACATGTGGTAAAATAAATAGTACGACGAGGTACAAATAAATGGCTCAAAGTATGCTAGACATCCCGTACAATAGCATACAAATAATTAATCCATCCCTTGCATGTAAATTTAACCATACATGCATAAATATTGAACAACATGATTGACAATAAAATCCATACTCATAATAAATTCAACATGCTTGTTCAACAATTAATTCAATAAATCCAACATCACAAAACACATGCTCGTTCACCAAAATAAACATGATTTCACATAATGTAATTCACATCATCAACAATCATGTAATGTCATTGACAAAAAGGTGTGGTCGCCCTAGACTTGTACGTACCTTGAATACCTAAGCGTAGGGGCCACTTTGCAATAACGAGCACTCAACTAGAAATCACCTCCTATCATCAAAATAATGAAACTTAAATTATTTCCATGTTCATTAAATTTCCAGCAACTTTATAAAAATTAAAACTTCCTTTAGACTTTAGAATTCAATCGTTTTTCAATAATAAAGTCGTCTCAATTTGCAAAATCAATCCCTAGTACAAAAACATACTTTTTCCGCCTTTAAAATCAACAAAAATCAACACTTTAAACCTTTATTCAAATCTGAAAATATGATTGATTATCATAATTAAAATCATCACCTAATTATGCTAATCAATTGACTCGTTAGGTCTAGGTTAAAACCCTAACTTGAAAATCTCAATAACACTAGTTTAATATTATAAAAATCCATGCTTTATTAAATAAACAAATCTGAAAATTCATCCTTTAATAATTAAAACAAATCTAATGAATCACAACACACAAATCCTCAAACCACGGTATTCATAACCGGTTCCCAGCATTTTAATTACTCAAAACAATATTAATATAATAATTTAAAATACGGAATTTAAATAGAATAGGTAAGGAAGAAGAGAATTATACCAATCTGGCCTATAGCACGGAACAATCACGAATTAGGGTGATTGGGCGAAAAATTAAACAAGAACGAACACGTACAACACACACACACACACACGCACCAACCGTGTGTGGGTGCGCGCGCAGCGACGAGGGACGAGGCACAGGCGCGCGCTGCGCAAGGGAGAGGCAGCAGGGGCGCGCTGATGTGCGCGAGGAGGGAGCAAGGGGCGCGCTGCATACGCGAGGGAGAGAGAGCAGGGGCGCGCTGGTGCGCGAGCAAGAGAGAGCAAGGGGCGCGCTGGGCGCGAGGAGAGGGAGAGGGGCGTGCGAGTGTGCGGGGCGTGAGGCCGAGGCACGAGAGCACGAGCAGTGTGCGGGGCGTGAGGCCGAGCGCACGAAGGGCACGAGCACGGGTGTGCGTGCGTGCGGACGAGAGGAAAGAGGAGTGAGGTGCAAGAAATCAAAAGGGGGCTTTATGAAATTTTAGGGGTTTATTTAATGATGGGGAGTCCTATTTATAGGCTCCCTAATCCCTTGATGGGCTAGGCTTAGGATATTTGAGTTGGGCTTAGGAATTAAATGAATTGGGCTAGCTTAGGATTTAAATTAAACCGTTTGGATTGGGCTTGATTAATAAAACGAATTGGACTTTTTATTTAAAAGCCGTAGCTTTAAAAATCATTTGCAACCCATTTAATTTCCCGACTCAAGAATTAAATTCGTTTCGTAATTAATTAAAATAATAAATATTCTAATTAATTAAAATACATTAAATAAAATGCATTTAAATATTATTTAAACGATAATAAATCGTAAAATGCTTTATAAATATAATAAAATATATTTATAAATATTATAAAAATACGAGGTATTACAATTCTATTTTAATTCAGTATTTTAAAATTATATTATTATTATTGATTTTGGATTATTAAACTGTTGGAAACGGTTATGAACACCGTATTGTGGTGTTTTATGTATCTGGATTCATGAGGAATGTTTTAATTTAAAGAATCATAATTTTCAGATTTAATAAAGTAATAAAGTGTTGTTTTTTAATGTTTTAAAGTGTTTTTCATGATTAATTAGGGTTAGGGTTTTAATACCAATTTAACGGTCAATTGATTTACATAATTTAACGTTAGTTTCAATTATGGAAATCAAATATACTTTTCTGATTTAATTCAAAGCTTAAAGTGGTGTTTTTAATGATTTTAAAGGCGAAATATTAATATTTTTGTACTAGGACTTTAATTTTTCAAGTGGGACTATTATTTTAATTATGGACAACCTATTTCTAATTAAATCAAAGGTTTTAAAATTTATAAAAGTTGCTGGAAATTTAGTAAGCATGGATAATAACTTTTATTATTTTAATTTTAGCAGGTGATTTCTAGCCTTAAATCGTGAGTCGCAAAGTGGCCCCTGTACTTAGATATTGGAGGTACGTACATGCCTAAGGTGACCACCATTTACATGAGGACTACGTGATGTTATGATTTGTGAATCATGTGACTTGTATTATTATTGGATTCATGTTTGATGTTGTGAACAAGCATGTTATTGGATATTGTTGAATTATGAATCCTATGTAAACAATCATGTTGTGATTATGTATAATCGTTGAATTATGTCAAGCATGTTGTTCAAGTTTACATTGCATGTATGGGTGTTTCACATGTAAGGATTATGTTTATGCTATCGTCCGTGATGTCTAGCATACTTGGAGCCAAGTATTTGTGCCTTGTTGCACTATTTATATTTCCCTGTATATAGGGTATGTTTGCGAAGTCTATGTGAATTGAACTAAGGACTATTCGTGCCTTGTGCACACCCCAATAGTATATTGAGAAGGAACAATAGGAGTAATATCACTTGAGTCCTGTGTTTGATCACAAGTCCTAAAGGATTAAAATCAAGTGTCATTGTTTGGTTGCTTGTATTTTATGTCTTGTTGTGTGTCTTGAGTTCACCTTGTAAATAAAATATTAATTAACGTAAAGTGCAATCAGAACGAGCTTCAAAACTCTTGGAATGTATATACCTCGAGTATGGACAATGGGTGGAGTCTTGCCGGAAAACTTGTACTTCTTGAATGATACAAGACATTGTTTCATTATTTCTTTTAAGCGCGGGAATTCCGTCAGTATGGCCCGAAAGTCGGTATAGCCCGACATTTATTTATTATTTTGGTGTTTGGTGGGCTCCCAACACCCTTCCTTTTATAGATATTTTCTTTTACCCGCTCGAAGCTAATTCTTAATTAATCTATGAGTCAAGAGTCGTGTCAAGTGTCGGGTCGTGTCGATCTCCATGATGATTTGTTTATTAAATGGCTTTTGCATGTGGATTATTATATTGTTGAGTGAAGCATGTTAGACTAGGATTTCATTCTAGCTTGTTCGTAGTCAGCTTTCGCAGACTTCGTGCTTCATGTTTCCTTTGGTCATGGTCTTTGCCTTAATGACCCTATGATGATCCATCATTGCATTTGTCTTGTTGGGGAGTAGATTTTAATAACAGGTATGTAGAGATAACGCTCATGAAAAGTTATCAAGCATGGGATTGAGTTTGAGAGATGTTTTCTCTTCCGCATTTATAAACTCTATTATTTTATAGTCATGACTACATAAACTATTTTAACTGTTAGTAAATGGATTTTTAAATGTTTTGGTTTGGGCCGTAATGGTTCCGATTTGTATGGAGGTCATTAACTATTTATATGTTTGAAAGTTAGTTAAATCCCACTGCGTAATTCTGGTAATTGCCTTAACCGTTATCACGGTGGCGGTAATATCTTAGTAATTCCTTTATTTTAAGTTGAAAAATGGTTTTATAAAAGCAATGAATTATAGGGTGTTACAATAGCAAAGCCTATCCTGGTGAAAATATGAGCAATAGCACGAGCCCCAATGTCTTGAGTCCTAGAGAACTTCTAAACCCGCTTCAGCAACGCAACATCATCCTTATCCGGCTCCCCCAAAGAAGAAAAAGAAAACGGAAGAAAACCATAACCAATTGTCCAACAACGTGCTTCGTACTTGACCCGCTTCCGAATAACCGCATCAGTCACAACCCGGCCGGGGACAAAGCCAGACAACCAGATTATATCAAAGGAGAAGATCCCGTCAAGTCAACACACACATCACAGCCCTGATCCCAAGAGTAGAGTAACACGTTTGCTGGTCGGAGAGTTCCATCGTTCCCTCTAGATAGACCAATATCAACCTCTTACCATGCTAAAATCTCAGACCGATAACAAACATCAACAAGGGTATCCCGAACCACATTATGTCGATGTTTAATACCCACAATTCCAGCACATGACACCGCATGATCACCGAAGATATCTCTCGCAAAGACCTTGGAGCAAGCAGAACATGGCGTCGTAACAGAGAACAAAGGAACCCCCAACCGGTAACACAACACACATCGGTAGCATTCATCGTCTGTCCCAAACCTGATATGTGGACCGTACAGAGCCAAGCAAAGGTGTGATCTCCCTGCTACGATTTCCTCAATGCCGACTGTCGAGGAGATAAAAAGAAGGTGGATTCTGCAGATGCAGTAACCTTTGTGAAATATTTATCTGCCAATTTCTTCAATGAGTTTAGGGGCAGCGATCTCACTAGGTTACTCAGAATGTCAAATAGACTCAATGCATATTCAAATGACCGACCAGGACCAACAACGCCAACATGTCGTAGAAGTTTGGACTGCAAACCAAAAGACTACAATCGAGAAGCAAGAAAAGCATGATAATGACGATCATCACCTGCGGAATAAATACCAAGTCCGCCAAAAGAAAAAGGTAAGGTGGCAAGTCTTCACTGCCAATCGCCAAAGCCAGACCCCGAAGCTATAACAATACGCTCCAAGGAAGATCGATGAGCCTCATCGAATGTGAGCTGAGCCGCCTCAAAAATACCAGGTGGACAAGTACGCAAAGCAAAGTAGAGTTTAGAAACTCCGGTACATGTCTTAAGTAACAACAACTCACAATGAGGATCATCAAGCTGAGCAACCTTATCCATTAACCCAATGGTCTTGGTCACCCTCTGCATCACAAGCTCACCACTAAAATCTGGATCGGAACTAGCGGGACCACCAAGCAACTTAACACCATGAAAATCTAATGATTATGTGATTCTATTCTACTCATTCTTTAATAAACATTTGTTCAAAATATTTCATTGAGTATACTATCTTTGTTTAATAAATATCTTTACAGTTAATATTTGCGCAAATATTAAGACAAAGGTAGAAAAGTGGGTTGAATATAATAAAATATGGATAAAATAAGATAAATGTATTAAAAGGTGGGTAGATGTAAGAAAAATTAATAAAATAAGAGAAAGTGAGTGGGAAATTGTAAATATTGTGGGAGTAAGAATGGTAAGGTAGTAAATTTTCAAATCCAAAAAGATAATAAAACAAAATGTAAAGAACATTATGAAACAGATTAAAATAGAAAGTGTAAAGATCATTTTGAAACGAAGGTAGTATGATTCTGTTGGAAGAAACATATTTTCTAGTGCAGGCCTGGTTTAGTATATTCCCATAAAGAAATAAGGCTTTGTAGCCTCGAAAGATTCTTGAACCAATGAAACAACACAGGAACATAAGCCATTACTCTACCAAATACAAGATAATTTCCTAAGATCCTTTCCTTCATTTTTGTTAGGAATAGTACGAGATAACAATCTAGACAAAGCACACACAATATAAATAATGTGGTATACCCACGTTCCAACTTGTATTATTAATCAAAATTGTTATTAACAATACAATGAATCAACCTCACAGGTGTTTATCTCAAACTATGCTCAAGCTCAGGATCTCAAGCATATTAATCATAATGGTATATAAATCTCTATTTATATACCCAAACTTCCTAATCCTAACCCAAACAAAGTGTAAAGATCATTTTGGAACGTAGGTAGTATGTTTCTGTTGGAAGAAACATATTTTCTAGTGCAGGCCTGCTTTAGTATATTTCCAGGATAAGAAATAAGGCTTTGTAGCCTCGAAAGATTCCTGAACCAATGAAACAGCACACGAACTGACGAACATAAGAAGTAAGGCTTTGTACCCAAAATGTTTGAAGGATCTTCCTCAAGAACATCATACTTAATTTTCGGGGTAAGGGCCAACCGGATTATCGATGCCGTACGTAATTTCATGTCTTCCCACTTTGCCTTTTTCTACTTCGGTAGGCTTCCTGTCTTCAAGGGTTTCATACAACATTACAACCTTGTTGGATTAGGAGATCTTTCACTGTGCTCTGCCATATGGCAAAATTGTTCATTCCATTGAACAATTGAATCTCGAACCTTCCACCAAATTTCTCCATCACGAACCTTAGCTCTTGATACCACTTGTTAGGAATAGTACGAGATAACAATCTAGACAAAACACACAATATAAATAGCGTGGTATTTCCACGTCCCAACTTGTATTATTAATCAAAACCGTTATTAACAAATAGAATCAATCAACCTCACAGGTGTTTCTCTCAAACTATGTTCAAGCTTAAGATTTCAAGCATATTAATCATAATGGTATATAAATCCCTATTTATATATCCCAACTCATAACCCTAACCATAGTATTAGGAAACACAATATTACTAGAATATTACAATTTAGGAGAAACCAATATACTAACAAATCTATCCCTAAAATATAACTCGTAAAATAGGAATACAATAACATAATATTTCTCCCAAATAAATATCTAGTAAAATACCATAAGTGAAACTCTTTGGCATATTGGGTTTAATATTAACAAATTTATCATCTCTCGTACTCAGACTAGGTTTGTTTTTCGGATAGGTTTTCGTTCAAATTGACCTATCCTATCTCTTTGTAATCTACTTCAAGTACCTATCCTATCCTTCTCTTCCATCTGAAATGGAGCGGAATCCCCTATGTTGTTAAGAAATGAGCTCGATCTCTTTAGTGATGCTTGAGAAATGGGTATGATCCTTGAAACATTTTGGGTACCTCTAGAGTCTAGACAAACGATGAACAATCAAAAGAATAACCTAGTACAATTATCACATATTCCTAACAATAAAATAAACCTTATAGTTCGTATACAACATAGAAAAAACTAAAGCAATAGAGATATGGAGTCGTATGCAGTTACATCCATAATATAATGCTCAACACTTGAAGAATGTGTACTGATTATCAATTACTTGTAACAAGATTATTTGTTTGGATACTGTATACTGATACTGAGTGTAAACTCTGTATCCTCAGGCAGCAGTATTCAAATAAACACCTTTTTACATGATAGTACTAAGCCATTAGAATCAAAACTCAAATAACAGGCCGGCATTCAACTTTTGGAGAACATTGACTGTTTATTTTCCACAACAATTGCAATTTGTGACCAATTCAAAGAACCCAAGCATCCACATGAAACACCAATGATCAAATTTCCAAAACATACATGGAAAGGACTATCAAAATCAACCAAACAAAAACTGAAAAAGCATTACCTACTTAGGATTTCAAGATTCTAGTCCAAATCACCCACCCCAATGCAATAGTGAAACCCAACAATAAAGGACTATCAGCAGCATATAACAGAAATTGAAGCCGTCTCATCCATATTCCACTTAATTTGCTTTTCATGATCCATCTAATATCATAAAGTCCTTTACTAACAAAACTTCTAAAATCACCATCATAACCCGTAAGTATCATGTGCATTTTCACTGACAAAAATATCAGGAAAATTCTGCATTAACATATCTACAAACTGCAATTTCCAGAAAATAAGAAAGAATTCACTATAAAATGCTTACTCTTTTCCACAGAATTGCTATCTTCAACCGTCCGTTTTCGATGCATCTTTCCCATCTCCTAAAAATCTTCAAGAAAGAAGTGAAAATCTTGAACCGATTTCTGCAACCGAATGAAGTTTGGAGTGAAAATTGAATCTTGATGCATAGAAAAATAGCAGTGAATTGTGGGAAAATGACGCAAAATGACTGAAATTGACGAAGGAAATGTGAAGACTTGGATCAATAAACAGTAAAGATAAGCGAGGAATAAAAAGAAAATTTCGTCGTACCAGAATTGTAAAGTTTGGGATTTATGTTCGAAGAATCGGTTTCTGTCTCTCTCTCCAGTTTGTGGAATTCCTGGGTGTAATTATGTAAATGACTAAACGTAATGAAGGTACAGTTTCCAGGATTTTGTTCAGCTCAATTTATTTATTTATTTATTTATGTTTATTTGTTTGTTTTGGAGGGAGTGAGTAACCGAGTAGGCGCGCGCGAGAGTTTGAAAGGATTACGGTTGACTTTGGGCCGGGTAAGCCATTAGCCACCCACCTCCAATCGGTTTTATTATTTTTAAACTCGCTTGTTATTTGGTTTTGACAATTGGTCCATTTATCAACTTGGTTTTAACATGTTTGATATGGGCTAGTCAATCTCTACAAAATTAGCCCACTTGGATGACTAAGTACACAAATTCTTATTTACATGGGTGTACGATAACTATTGTACACCGAAGCTAAAGTTGACGTAAAATGATTAAAAGTTACTCTTATCTATGACAAAAATTATCTATTTTTTTATTTTAATAAAAAATATTTCTTCAAAATCACTAATAATGTATAAAATTAATCATTTAACACTTTAAATGTTTACCTATCAACTTATTTTTTAATCATATAAAAGTTACATAAAATTGGATAAAAGTTAAAGAAAACCAGATAAAAGTTATGTTGGTGTACAATAAACTTATTGTACACCTTGTGCATGCAAGTAGGGGTGTGCAAAATTTGGTCCGGACCGGACCGAAGCCAATCGGTCCGGTCTTCGGGTCGAGAAATATCAAACTTCGGTCTTCGGTCCGGTCCGGTCCAAAACCCGATTTCGGACCGGACCGATATTTCCTTAATAAAATAAAATATAAACTATTCAAAAATTTAATTATCTCCTTTACTATGTTGTAAATATTACTATATTCTGATATATTTTATTTTATCTTACAAAAAAAGCCTTAAACAATTGATTTTTTATATATATATTTTTTCTTTTTAACCATAATTTGTAGAAAAAAAATAATAAAAAAATAGAAATAGGTCTACAACCGGTCCAAATCGGTCCGGTCCGGGTTTTGGACCGATTTTTTCGGTCCGGTCCGGGTTCGGTCCAAGCATGATCGGTCCGGTCTTCGGATCTTAAATATCTAAATTTCGGTCTTCGATCCGGTCCGGGTTGGTCCGGTCCGGTCCGGTCCGGGTTTGGACCGATGAACATCCCTACATGCAAGACCTTTTGGACTAAGTATGTAGTTATACTTCGTATTTGTTTAAATTTAGTACACAAAAGGAAATTATCTCCAAAGAATTAAATTGTGGGATAAGGATTTGAATTAAGGAAATTTTATTTTGTCTCTAAATTCTAGCCTATTGTGACATACTTCGTATGTTATAGAAAGGGAAACTTTCAACATAAAATGAGAAATGAGGTTATATAGTACTATCTATGTTTTAAAATTGTCTTTACACTTTATGTTTTAATCCATTTTATAATGTTCTTTACACTTTGTTTTATTCTATTTTTGGACATGAAAATTTACTATTTTACCCCTCTTACCACCACAACATTTACAACTTTCCACTCACTTTCTCTTACTTTATTAATTTTTTTTCTTACACCCACCCACATTTTCAAACATCTACCGTACTTTATCCATGTTTATTATATAATTTTTTTTTGTCATAAAATACCTTATAAAGTCAAAAAATTGTAACAAAGGACCTTATAAAAAATTGTTGTGAGATGGGATCTAAAATTGATTTTTTTTTTTTGTTTTGTTGTGAATTGGGACCTGTACCCATTTTCTGATGGTTGACTCGATTTTTTCGGCGTTGACTCGCACATGTAGGGCACATGACTAATAAAAAGTGATTTTTTTCTTTCAATTTTCCCTCCAATTCTCCCCATCATTTAACTACCTAATAAACCCTAAAAAAAACCTCAGCACTATCTCCTCGTTGCTCTGTTCCATCTGTACTTCATCTTCTTCTCCAAAGTTCACCAACTCATGCGCATAAAAAAAAAATGCTTCCCCCTTTCAATTTGTTGCTATTCGAACAAGGTAAGAGCAAAAGACCAATTTATTTGCTTTAATTTGTTCAATTTGATTATTTTGGAAGTTAGGGTTCATCTCCAAATTTTTGTCTTATTTTCTTTTACTTGATTAATTTTTCTCAATCAAAGGTAAAGATTTGTGAGTGTGGGTTTCCTGTTGTTTAGAGAACTTCGTGGACACACGAAAATCTCGGAAGAAAATTCTTGGGCTGCAAATTCTACAACTTCGAGACTGGGAAAAGTCGATGCGATGCGTTTGATTGGGTGGACGAAGAAATTCTTGACTAGCAAAAGGATGTGACTAATGTCCTAATTGTTGAGAAGCAGAGGTTGATGGATGAACTGAATGTTCTCAAGGCAAGAGTTGTTTGCATTGAACATGATAATAAGAGATTGAGTATGAGAAGATGAAGAAGATGGAAGAAGGTAGTGCGAAGGCAGAGATTAGGAATGACCATGTGTATATTCTTATACTTCCTCCGTTCTTATTTACATGAGACAATTGAGTTTTGGACACTATTCACACAAGCTCCTTTGACTTCCTTTTGTGGTTTATGCTTAAGAGAAAACATAGTCGTGTGAGGTCTTGTTAGATTCGTCCCAATAAATATTTTTTAAATATCAACTTTTTATAATTTTTTCTTATCCATAATTGGAGATATTAATGTTTGAAATTGTGCGTTGGCAAACGTGCCTAAGTCATTGTGTCATTTAAAAAAGAACAGAGGAAGTATGTCATTGTGCTATTATTTCAATTGTGGTTAGTGTAATGCATGTGAAAGTTTTTGGTTAATCATGTGGTTAGTGCAATAAGAGATTATGGAGTTTGAAAATGTGGTATAAGTGTTCGTGCTTTGATGAATAAAAGTATGGGCTTTTCCTAAAATATCTTGTTAATCATTTAACTTTAAATTCCAACTTATTTTGAATTTTAAAATCTGCTCGAATGACTATCAACTTAACTTTATATCCCGAGGTTGAGACTAGTAGGAAGTCCTACGTTTATTTCGAATATTAAAATCCCTAGCTTGAATTCATATGTCATGTGAATTTTAGAAACCCGAGAAGAATATGAAAAAAGAAACAAATTTAATCCCTTAAGTTTTTAACGAGTGTCGAATTATGTCAAACTTAGGATTATTTTCGAGCCCTTGAGACGAATAAAGCCTATATTTTTACGTCGGATCTTAAAACAATTGTCCAGTTAAAGGAAAAAAACCAAACAACCATTAATCACTCATGCAAAGATTACTAAACAAAAGGAATTTTTGTCATTATCATGCATGAAAAGATTTTGGATTGAAATGAACAAGCCAACTTCTAGCTAGTAACCAAAGTTTACTTTCACAATTACCACAAAATAACTTAGGCTACAAATGTCTAACCAAAGTCGATTGTTTCAAACTAACTGAAATACAAAAATAAGACAAAAGTTGACTTTTCCAAACTAACCAAAGTTGAATTTTACAACACTTGAACATATCAACTATAAATGCTAAACTTAGGGCCTGTTTTGAGAGATACAACTGTTCAGAGAAGGTTGTGAACCTTGTAGAGCATTTACATAAGTGGTTTTCCTCTTCTTTGCCTTGGATGTTTCACCTGTTGCTGTTGTTCCTTTGGTTGCTCTTGTAGGCTTATGTGTTAAATGCTTCTTTTTTGGTGGTCTTGGTGCAGCAGGAGGTGGTCTCGTTGCAATGGTGCAGATAGAGGTTGTGATGCAGCAAGAGCTTGTCTTGGTGGTTCATTAGGAGGTGGTTTTGTGTGATGTGGTGTTGCAGGTGGTTGCCTTGTTCTTGGCCTAACACATCTCTTCTGAACAAAAACCATGTGTCGTAGGTGGTCTGCTACAACTCTATTGGTAGTGGCCCAATCCACCACACCTTTGGCACATGTTCTGCCTCTTATCCCTCTTCACATACTTGCTTCCCTTCTTTCCCTCCATTGGATCCTTCCTCCTCTTCCTCTTTGATGGTGATAGTTCAGTAGGAACACTTGACAAGACGGGGGGGGGGGGGTTAATTGTTTCTTGGGAACTAGGGTAAGTTTCTTGCGGAATTTAAACAATAAAGAAACTGTGATCAATAAGAGAAGAAAGATATGAAACTGAGGAACCTTCTTGATCCTAACCAAGAAGAACCTCACAACTCTTTTGTATTAATGTAATACCTCTATTACAAATACGCTCCTTAACTCGAGTTCCTCTCGAACACGAGTTCCCCACAGCAATCCCCGTCGATTACTGTGCTCCTCTTTCTCACTCTGACTTAACTCTAAGTCACTCTTTCTCTCTCTTACTTAACTCTAATTCACTCAAGGATTACTCAACCCTGAAACCCAAAATACAATTTGATAGAAAACTCTAGTACGTAATAAAGCTTATAGCAATAAGAAACTCAAGGAACACTCTATTTTGTAAACGGATTCTTTTAAAACGTTTAAGCTCTTTAAGATATATTTTGCAGAGATCAGTTGTGTTTGAAAAAGCAAAAATTGAAAGGAATAATGAAAGGAAGCAGTAGAAATTGAGAAAGGATATGGATCGATATGCAGTTGAGAAAGGAACAACCTAAACTTGCTACATACCCAAGCCATCTTCCCTGATCCTATCCATTTGTGTTACATTATGCTTTTGATTTTTTTTTTGGAACTTTTTATTTTATTTTTTATTATTTTTTTGGTACGTAACCCTCTGTTGGGAAACATAACAATTTTTATTATTTTATTTCCGTGGAACTCCTAAAAGATCGTATCTCTAAAAACTTGGCTTGTTAATTATTATGCTTTATATTCAAATTTAGTATGTTGGAACTTACCTTTGAGGCTAACTTAGTTTGCCAACCGTTGATCAGAGGGCGCTATAATCGGTATATATTAGTATTCTAGTTTTTGTTAATGCCAACAGGGGGAAATGAATGCAAACATAACTTAAATTAATCACTTGAGTCCGTCTCACTACTCTCTTCTCGATGTAAGCTAATTTTTTTGTTAAATTTCGTTTTTTCCGTTTTCAATTTTATTTCGTTTATTAAAATTAATTTTTTGTTTTTCCTTAATTTCAATTTCGGTAGCTTAAATTAATTTTAATAAATCTACTTTATTGTTTTGTTTTATATTTATGCTAATTGATTATAAATATATTTAGTGAAAGTTTACTTTTGTTGTCATCACCAAAAAGGGGGAATATTGTTGACCCTAAAGTTTTGATGATGACAAAGCAAACTCCTGACTATTGATTAAGTTATGTTGCAAATTAGGTTCTGAGATCCTTTGCGGGATAATGCTAAGTTAGGGAGATCCTGAGTTGGATAAAATAAGCAACGTGGAATATATACAAGTATTTGATCCATGTCAGACACTACGTTGAAGAATTAATCATTTAGCAAGTTTACAAGACGAGATCCTTAGGCGAGTTCCTAAGGCGAGATCCTCATATATTATGTGGATCCTCGATGTTCTAGAGAAGGAACAAACTGTGAAGACTTCAAGTGAAGCTTCCGTGCAACATGAAGACTATAACATATGAGATTATGTTTAGGATTTATGTAAGTATTTAATAATGTTTATACGTAGTTTGGAACGAAAGGAACATAAATATTTTGGTACGTTTTAAATGAAAATATTAACTGTAAATATAGAAGAGTTTTAAACAAGAAAATCTTTGTTAATAAATAAAATGAATTTAATTAATAAATATAAACATAGGATTCTGATTTACATTCTCCTTGTTTCTCAAGCAAAAGATTTTCTATGATCCTTAAAACTCTCCCCGGTATTTTCATTTAAACCTGCAAGTAGTGTTTTGATTTGGTCTCCCCTGTTTCTCTCCAACTATGCACATGTTACTGAGCAGTAACAGTTAGTGGGTAGTTGAGGGGAACATGGGTATCCAACCTTAGGTAAAACTCCTCTATAAAAAGAAAAGAGTTTTTGCTTTTTCAAACACAACTGATCTCTGCAAAATATATCTTAAAGAGCTTAAACATTTTAAAAAGAATTAGTTTACAAAATAGAGTGTTCCTTGAGTTCCTTATTGCTGTAAGCTTTATTATGTACTAGAGTTTTTCTATCAAATTGTATTTCGGTTTTAAGGGTTGAGTGATCCTTGAGTGACTTAAAGTTAAGTAAGAGAGAGAAAGAGTGACTTAGAGTTAAGTCAGAGTGAGAAAGAGGAGCACAATAATCGACGAGGATTGCTGTGGGGAATGTTAGGTTATGATACATATGAACAACATAAATCATGTGGAAGAACCTTAATGCCAGGATACATATTAATTGCACATAATCATATAATTAGTCTAGGATGCATACACTTTGTAGCGTGCCCTCCCTAGTTGCGCCCGAACCGAACAAGAACAAGTCTTTAGGACTCCAAGTGTCGTTGATAGGCTGTCGTACACCCGTCAAAAATAAAATCCTAACGAAACCTCCTAACAATGTAGTAGGGTAAGCAGGGTCGAATCCACAGAGAGATGGCTATTTAAATCTAGCTTTCAAGGTATGGCGAAACTAACAATGTCACGAAATTTAGGATTCAATGTTTAAACTAAAATAAATAGAAAAATAAACTGAAATATCTAGGGCAACGGTTCACCATGTTCATAGTTCAGAATCAATCAAAACATCATCAACAACTCAAATATTCAAATTATCTAGAGCACAAGTTAATCCTACGGTCGGGTCTTAACACTCTCAATTCAACATATGCAGTATGATCGCCAACATAATCAGAATTGCTAGTTGTAGGTAAGCCTCTAAAATTCGATCTTTCGATTCTAAATCCTATTAGCATGATTTAATCAAACAATTGATCAGATTGCAAAGATTAACAATATAAACCTAATCAACTAGAAATATCAATGAATAATCAAACCATCAACAATAATAATAAGGATTCATAATATAAACATGGATTCCCAAACCCTAGAAAGAGAACTACTCAATCATGAAACGAACAATGAAAATCAATTCTAAGAATGAAAACATAATTAAAAGCAATAAATAAAATAAAGAGAAAAATCAATTATACCTCAAAGAATTACATTGATGGAGTATGTAGAAAAACTAGGGTTCATGAAAAAGAAAAGAGAGAAAAAGAACGTGAATTCGAAATCTAGGGAATTGAAACCTAAAGGAAATAAAAGCATAAGGGAATATATTAATTCCCTTGAGGTATTTTAGTGTTTCCTAAATTCTAAACAAAAAAAAGGAAAATAATAATAATTACATAAGTTATCATTTAATTGAACGATCACGAGAAACGACGCAACGAACCCGCGTGGAAGTAGCTGGGCGGAGAAACCAGCGGGCCCGCTGGTGGGTCGCTGGTTTTCGCGCCCAAGGGGAAGATTGGGCCATCATTTTGGGCTTCGGGCGAATCGGATAGTCGAGCCATCTTGTTTATGTCATAACTCTTGTTCTACAATGCCTATAAGGATGTGTGACCTGTCGTTGGAAAGCTCTTGAAGTCTAATTTCTAGGCCAATAAAAATCGCCTCATTCCGACATGTAGAACTTAAGATATCATCAAAAGAGTGAACGCTTGTCCGTTTTGATGCTTAGAAAAATAGCGTTTAGCTTCGTTGTTGACTCAAAATTATCCCTAGAGATATGCAATGATCCTCGAGTCAACATTCCATCCTTTCATCATCCAAATCAACTCATAACACTCCGAAAGCATCCAAATGACCGTAAAATCACCTAAAACATTAAGAAAACACAAACGGGGCGTAATAGAGTACGACAACGATAACTTATGCAAATGTGATCCTAAATGCAACTAAAATGATATAAATGCCTAATAATGCAACGTAAATGCGCCTAAAATACCCTATACAAAAACGACTCATCAGTCGTCCCTCCGTAGAAAGTCCACAGCACGTCCGGATCCGCCTTAAGATTGACCAACTAGAATCGCCCTTAAGGTACTTAGAATTTTTGGCTAATATGTGGCAAGTGTTTGGCTGATTTTTGCTTGAAAATCTTACCTTTGAATACTTGAAAAACTCGTGTCCATAAATTGTGACCCTAGGCACATATTTATAGAGTCATGGAAAAGGATTTAGAATCCTATTAGGATACCAATTAGTTTAATTTAGAATTCCATTAAAACTCTATTTAAAATAATTCTATCTATTAGGATTAGGATTTAATCATAGAACGAATTCTAATAGTTTTAGGATTCATATCGAACACAAACGTCGTACGACCACGAGCCTACCGCACGACCCGCGCAGGCCTTGCGGCCCACACGAGCATGCGTAGCTCGCAGCCCACGAGCGCGCGCGCCATGCCTTGCATGCTGGGCCTGGCCTTGCGTTGGGCCTGGCGAGGCTTTGGCAGTGTGTGTGTTGGGCGCTTGGCTTGCTGGACGCGGGCCTGGCTTCGTGCTGGGCCTTCGTCTAGCAAGTCTCGTCCGATGCTAATTCGTACGATGCGCTTTCGATTAAATTCCCGATTGCGGAATTCATTTCCGATACGAACAATATTTAACATTTCCGATTCCGGAATTAATTTCCGTTTCGAACAAATATTTAATATTTCCATTTCCGGAATTATTTTTCGATTCCGATAATATTTCCGATTCTGACAATAGTTCCGTTTCCGGCAATATTTCCGATTCCGGCAATATTTCCATTTCCAATAATATTTTCCGATACGTACCATGTTTCCGTTTCTGGCAACATCTACGACTTTGATAATATTTATATTTCCGATACGATCCATATTTCCGTTTCCGGCAATATCATCGTTTCCGGAGTATTCATTTACTTGCCTTTGACGATCTTAGCTCCCACTGAAACCAAGATCCGTCGATTCCGAATATCCATAGATGGAGTATTTAATGCCATTAAATACTTGATCCATTTACGTACTATTTGTGTTACCCTACGGGTTCAGTCAAGAGTAAGCTGTAGATTAATATCATTCATTCCACTTGAACTGAAGCGGCCTCTAGCTAGGCATTCAACTCACTTGATCTCACTGAATTATTAACTTGTTAATTAATACTAAACCGCATTTATTAGACTTAACATTAAATGCATACTTGGACCAAGGGAATTATTTCCTTTAGTCTCCCACTTGTCCTTAGGGACAAGTGTGCATTTCCTAATTCCTTTGTCACTCGATGCTTGCTCTTGAACATAAGGTAAGAGTTGTCATCCTTATTATGTCCATAGGTGTTTCTCAGTTTCAGAGTTCAACTGATCAAATAAACAGATAATCATAGCCTATGATTCATCTAAGCATTGCCATGCATTTTACAGTTTCTAGCTCTCCGAGTGGCCTTGTACAACTTTCAGCATCTCATCCCGATTTATGGGAGGAAAATCCCAATCTTGCGATCTTGAGATTAGACTTCGTTTGATAGGTGATTACCTGAGCGTTGCCTTTATAGCCTCCTTTTACGGTGCGACGATTGACAACGTCAAAGTAAGCAGTTCTCAAACAAGTAATCTCAAATCACTCAGGTATTGACGATTTAGTGTCTAATAATGTTAATGAAGTTTACTTATGACAGATTTTCATCTCTTACAGTAAAGTTTCATAGGTCTGTCCGATACTAGTCTTCCCAAAATAAGTATCTATGCAAATGATTACGACATTGCCATGTCCACATAGTTCAAGAAACAGAACTACTAGTCATCTTGAATTCTAGTCGTCTAACGTTTTCTATGCGTCCATCTTTATAGAAAACTCCGACCAGGGACCATTTTCAACTTTTGACATTCAAGTTCCCTTGATAGACATTTCTTAGTCACAAGACTGGTCCTGACAGTCTATCTTGAATATATCGTCAAATTGAAGGGACTCATCATTTAATACTAAACCAAGATTAAATGGAATATGAAAATACATTTCATATATGATAAATGTTCAATCCCATTGTTTTACAACCATGGGACTCAAACCCATCTTTAAAACAGTTCATGGAATTCAAAGCTATGCTTGATTTCCAGTGCTACAACGTGAGTGTTGCTTCTCACTTGTTGCATAGGTTTAGTTATCATGCTTTTCCAATCTTAATATCCTTTTCATCGAATGTTCTTAGAGATAGGATGATAAGATCTTTTGAGTTTGTTTATTATGTGATCTAGGATTTCTTACTTCGATAGTGGTTCTACGCATTTTGCAATGAAGAACCATCAAGTCAGCAAACATGTGATCCACCCAAGTTCAGTGAAAAACTCTTTAACGTAAACAACCCTGTTTTATTGCTTCTTAGGAAATAAGTACTTTTACTTCAACTGTATAGGTTGCTAGTGATGCTTTGGTTTGGATTTACTTATCCAAGCAGTTCACGGATATGTGGAAGACTTTCCAGCTGTATCTTAGAACATAAAAATTATTATTTTAATTTCCCACGCAACAACTCATGGTCTCCAATCCATGTTGCCATTTCGAAACACGATGCTCTTTAGCTCGTCCTTGTCAATGGTTAACTCCAAAGGAATCTTGCTTGATCTTTTGCCAGTGTTTATGCGTGTAGCGTCAATATTTAGCATATCTTTATTTCCTTGAATCAAAAACTATTCCTATGTACTTTTTCAAGTACCATAAGTTTTTCTTGATCTCAATCTAGTTGATCTTCACTTAGATCAATAGAGATTGGTATATGTTCGTTATGCCTAAAGCCATACGATACATTTTTGGCGATCCTCATATTATATCATACATGATAAATTCTTTTGCAGAATTATTCTCAATTGAATTCTATTCATGTAACTTTAGCTCATTCAATTTCAGCAGATACTGAATCCAGCTAAATTCTTTGACATATAATATAGGTTAAGAATCTATTCAGATCCTTTGATGTTTAACTTAGTAAATGCTTATACATAGTTCAAACATTCTTTACTTAGATTTATTCACATGGGTCAAATATCTCCAATGGAGTATTTCGTGTTTGATTTAGTAAATGCCATTACTTAATCCAAAACAATATTATAAGATCTTTGTAAATAGATCTTAATACCCAGTATGTACTAAGTTTCGCCATGGTCCATCATTGATGAAGAGTTTCAAATCTAAGTCATTAGCATTTGAATGTTATTTCACAATAGAGAGATGTGTGTGTGATACACATAGGACCAATTAAGTTTTACGTACTCCCACTAAACTTCTTATATATCTATAAGAATTATGTACATTTTATGAAACTAAAATATTTGTTAGCTTCACTAAAATCCAATTCCAATTCCCGATTGCTTACTTAAATCTGTACTTAGATTTCATAAGCTAGCTTTCTTTTTCAAGCATTTATTTGGATCCACAAATCCTATGACATACCATGTACATAGTTTCTTCCAACATTTGATTGAGGAAGATGTTTTGTCATCCAATTGCCATATGTACCAATATACAATTGAGCATTACGATTATGCATGAGGTTTCAACACAATCCACGCCGTGAATTTGCTTGTAACCTTTAGCAACTAATCTAGCTTTGTGTGTGAACACAATTCCATGTTTGATTGTTTTTATCCTTAAAACCAAATTGCAACCAATAGGTGTGAAACTATTCTTGCAAATCAACAAAATGTCAATTTTGTCATCAAAACATTGATTATGTTTTATGGCCTTTAACCATCTAAAACATTTGAGTCTATATATGGCCTCTAACAATTTTAGGGAATCTAGGTTTCGTCATAGCTTTCTTACGAATCACAAACTCATTAATCTACACGATAATAGTTTGACTGCAAGTTGTAGGTTTCTTCACTATCTAATAGAAGAATCTCATAGCTTTCGTGACTTGAACTCTATGCCTACTTGGGTATAGAACATCAAACAATAGAATATCAACAACCACTTGAAAAGTCCTTTGAATATTCTGTTCTCCTTAAAGCACTTGTAAAGTCTTCTAAGAGATGTCTATTCTTAAAAGCCACTTCTAAAGTCCTTTAAAGAATTCGGATTTTCTAAAGAACTTCGAAAAGCCTCCGGAATGTCCGTTTATGTTTGTTGTTCGCCTCGAATACTTTCGAGGTTTCGAGGTCTATTTTCTCCCACTTGTCATTTTGGAAACGAATCTCCAAAAGGACATTATTTCGAGCAAACAAACATTATGTTCTCAAAAATTCGTGGTAGAAACAATACCCTATTGTCTCATTTGAATAAATCACAATGAAACATATATCTATTCTTGGGCCTTAGTTTGTTGAACAACAAACACTAAGCTCCCACTGAGTTTAGCAACTCTTTAGATATATTATATATTATTGAAAAGACATTCTGAAATTACTTTTCAATAGCTTTGACGAATTTGGTTTAGTTTGGTGGTAGTTGAGCATTTTGTTTTAGAAATTATAGGAAAAGTCTTTATGATTCATCATTGATTGAATCAAGCACTTAATTGACTTCGATCATTCCAACTTAGATATTCCATATCTTATGGAGTTAGATCGTGAAATTACAACTCACAATCATTGATGATCATTCTTGACTTAAGTAATCATCAACATGATCTAACCTAGATCTTTATGATTTCTTGCCAAGTGGGTTTTGTACTTCTGAATCTTTGAACTAGCCAAACAGATTCAAACTTATATCACATTTGAGTAAATAAACTTATATTCACTCAAGTCAATGTGAAATAATAAAGTCATAAAACCTTTCTTTAGCTTTGAACTCTATTGTCTAGGCGTTCTAAGAATAGTTCATATCCTTTGTTACTTTCAACAAGTAAGACTAGCTTGTCTTGAACTGATCTAGAAATCAACCAACTTTCAAAAGTCCATAAAAATAGAGCTTATGAATGTTAACTTGTTGACATGGTCTAAGCAACAATGCCAAAGATTAGTGGGACTCAAATCAAGAGATTGACTTGAACCTAGTAAAGTTTTTATTGTTAAAGAGTTGTTTGTTTTAATCAAGCATATTGACTAAACCCATAAATGACCATTTCATTCAAATAAACAAACAAACATTGTTTTTGTTTTTCTTGAATGTGAGTCTTTCTGTGTTTGAAAACAAAAATTTAGGTATGCTGATTATAGAACAAAATAGCCATTAAGTTCTAGCCTTTGAAAGGACTTAAAACAAACCAGATGACCCTACAACTAATGTAGCATTGCCATGCTTCATTTCCCACTTGTAGGCCATTAGTGTAGCCTAGCTTCCATTGTTTGAGTTATTACCGAAGTAAGAACCTCAAGCGGTATATGATACCAAGGAAGTTTGATTGCTAGGTCACTTCTCTTTAAACATGAACTTATAGGTAGAAACGGAATCATAAATTCCTTTCATTTGTTCCCTGTTTTCCTATTTCTTGTACCCTTTCTTATAGTCTTAAGAATTGAATTCTTTAGTGTTGACTTTTATACATTGTTCAGACATGTCCAATGTCACTCCAACAAAGTTCTTAACATTTAATTTATGTTGAATGTTTTTCTTCAACTAGATGATCTTACCAGAGGCTTCTTAAGTTCTCTAAGAATCGATCTATTCGAATGTCTAGGGACTAGACTTATTCGTTAATTAAATGGATAAAAGATATTAGGTTGTTAACCATTGGTAAAGCTGAGCGTTTAAACTCAATGCTTTGTGATCTCAAAACTACAGTGTATTTTGAATTCACAAGCACCAATCGGTTTTCCATTTGACTTTGATACTCGAAAACAACCATAAAAGTCGCTAAAAGAAACGTACATTTTATATTGCTCATTGTCTCTCATTTCCGTGAATCGTTCTTGGATTCACTACCAATCGAGGATATATACTGTTACCTTTCTAAAAGGATTTATTTCAGTGCAAGATATTTAATTATAAACAATAATTAAAACATACATTGAAGCATGCAAAGCCTAAACATTTATCATGACTAATAACTTGAAAATTAAAGCAACCATGCAATTTAAACAGGTCATTAGCATTTTATTCGAATTTTTGTTCCGACAGGTGTGAATAAAATGATTCCAAGACCCTTAAATCATTGAAGAATTAAGCACATTATGTATTATGACTCAATTCTAAAATATTTTAGGTAAGCAAAAGCCTTTTGCTAATAGTCTAGAAACTACTCATGGTTGATAGGTACGTCTAAGAACTTATTAGGTAAACCTATCGATTTTGGCACGACATAAAAGGACTCCTTACTTATATCATTGAGTTTCACCAAAACTAACATGTACTCACAATTATTTGTGTACCTTACCCCTTTAGAATCAATAAGTAACACCTCGCTATGGCGGAAAACTATTACTAAGATTAATGTAAAGGTTATCCAAGTAAGTGTTATTTTGGCATGGCACCTTTTAACTCAATTTTTAGGTTTGGAACTTAAGGCTCTTACTATGTTGGTTAGATTTTAAGTGAACTAAAATCCTTAATCATGCAACATAATCAAGCCACAATCTCATGCATAATTAAGACATATTTAAGAGCAATAAATAACTTAAAGCATGCATAAGATAAATGTGATCTAGTATGGCCCGACTTCATCTTGAAGCTTCAACTTCAAAGTCCGTCTTGAAAATGGATTGGAAACTCCGTCTTGAATTTCACCATGGTAGGCGCCATTTTCTTCAAATAGAATCAGCTATAATTAAACTAATTACAACTATTTGATGGTACGCAGACCATATTTAAAAGCAATAAAATTTGGTTCTTTAGACCAATATTACATTCAAATTAATGGTACGCAAACCATATTTTCTATCCTATTTGGGCCATACTAGTCACTTACAATAACCTGCAAAACACTACATATACAATATATACCATTCACCCATTCATTATCATGAATGGCCCACATAGTTGGTTAGTAAAACACATTGTTATGCATCACATAAATATTTGCAGCAATTAATCAAGGGCACCAATAATCTACCAATTATTCAGTCCTTATTAATTCTAATCAAGTTGTTTTAACCTTAAAGGATTGTAGACCTAATCAAGAGTTTATGACTAAAGGCTCCCACTTAAACCAATAACTTTATATGCTTTACTAATTTCAAACATAAAAATGTATTTCTAGTCTAACCGGAAACATACAAGTTTAATTAAAATTTAAAGCTCGTATAAAATTATAATCGAATCCATTTATTTAATTTATTTTCAGTTGAATTAAATGAATTTAAATTAATTCAAGGTTTTAATTTTAGTAAAATAATTAGTATAAATTAAAATTTATAATAATTATAATATTCAAAATTAAAATCCGAGAAAACAATTTAAATTATTAATTTTAAAGTTAATTAAAATTATTTCCGAACTGAAAATCTCAAATTAAAATCAAAATGTATCAATCGTCGCAAGACGAGGCACTTGGGCTTGCGCCCAAGCCCCATCAAGCCACGAGGTTGTGCGCCCCGTACGATCGATTGTTGCACAAGGCACACACAGCCACACGGCACACGCAGCCACACGCTACACGCAACCATTGCTGGCCACGCTGCGCGCAGCCTTGTGTTGTGTCGCGTCTGCTGCTGCGTTGCTTGGGCGAGCTAGGCGTGATGTGGCGTAGCACCAACGCTGCCCACCCGCGTCTTGCTCGTCGCTTGTGCCTTGCCTCGTCGCCCTCGCCCATCGCATAGCACACACGGCCAACACCAATGCTTCGCGCGCGCGCCATGCTATGTTGCTCGCTGCATTCGTACCGCACATGCGACGAGCTCCCTTGCTCGTCGTCGCGTGCCCGCACTATACAACACCCCTTAAGGGTAACACGTAGCGACCATTGCTTTGTGCGTGCAACATTCATGAGCGATTTTCATAAAAATTTAAAATTTTTAATTTAAAATTAACGACAAATTAATAAATCATATTAATTTCATAATTTTAGGGCGAAAAATCGAAAATTTATTAATCAGTTAATTTCCGATTAACATGGATTCAAATCTAGGTCATAAAAATTTAAAATTTATCACAAATTAACAATTTTTATGGTGGTTTTAATCATGGATACCTAATTAAATCGTCAATTAATTATGAAAATCAAATCAAATTCTAAATTATTCGAATTTCAACAAATTAATTACAATTACAAATTAGGTTGTATAATTAACAAGCTTAGGCATTCAAATTTGTTAAACATATACAGTAGGTCAAGCAAAAATTCAAGATTTAACAACAAGAATCGCAAATATTCAATTTAACATCTTAAAATTACAAACTTTTGCGTTCGAAAAACTAAAACCTCCGAAAAGTCATAGTTAGGCTTCGAATTTGGGAATTCTAGGTTCCAACGAAAAATAGTGTATTTGTCAAAATTTTAGAATGCCTTTTACATGCGGAATTTACACAAAAATCACTCGATTTGGTTGAGTAACGAATAAACTGCCGAAAAACTGCGTACATATAATTAAATAAACGCAATTTGCAATTAATTAACAATTACGAAAATTAATCACCCCTTTTAATTCTTTGCAAATTTGTAAAATTTAACCATGTTAAGTAATTTATAGATTATGCAATTAATAAGAGGCTCGTGATACCACTGTTAGGTTATGATACATATGAACAACATAAATCATGCGGAAAAACCTTAATGCCAGGATACATATTAATTGCACATAATCATATAATTAGTCTAGGATGCATACACTTTGTACCGTGCCCTCCCTAGCTGCGACCGAACCGAACAAGAACAAGTCTTTAGGACTCCAAGTGTCGTCCCTCCGTAGAAAGTCCACAGCACGTCCGGATCCGCCTTAAGATTGACCAACTAGAATCGCCTTTAAGGTACTCAGAATTTTCGGCTAATATGTGACAAGTGTTTGGCTGATTTTTGCTTGAAAATCTTATCTTTGAGTACTTGAAAAACTCGTGTCCATAAATTGTGATCCTAGGCACATATTTATATTTATAGAGTCATGGAAAAAGATTTAGAATCCTATTAGGATACCAATTAGTTTAATTTAGAATTCCATTAAAACTCTATTTAGAATAATTCTATCTATTAGGATTAGGATTTAATCATAGAACGAATTCTAATAGTTTTAGGATTCGTATCGAACACAAACGTCGTACGACCACGAGCCTACCGCACGACTCGCGCAGGCCTTGCGGCCCACACGAGCATGCGTAGCTCGCAGCCCACGAGCACGCGCGCCATGCCTTGCATGTTAGGCCTGGCCTTGCGCTGGGCCTGGCGAGGCTTTGGCAACGTGTGTGTTGGGCGCTTGGCTTGCTGGACGCGGGCCTGGCTTTGTGCTGGGCCTTCGTCTAGCAAGTCTCGTCCGATGCTAATTTGTACGATGCGCTTCCTATTAAATTCCCGATTCCGGAATTCATTTCCGATACGAACAATATTTAACATTTCCGATTCCGGAATTAATTTCCGTTTCGAACAAATATTTAATATTTCCGTTGCCGGAATTATTTTTCGATTTCGATAATATTTCCGATTCTGACAATATTTCCGTTTCCGGCAATATTTCCGATTCCGGCAATATTTCCATTTCCGATACGTACCATGTTTCCGTTTCCGGCAACATCTACGACTTGGATAATATTTATATTTCCGATACGATCCATATTTCCGTTTCCGGCAATATTATCGTTTCCGGAGTATTCATTTACTTGCCTTTGACGATCTTAGCTCCCACTAAAACCAAGATCCGTCGATTCCGAATATCCATAGATGGAGTATTTAATGCCATTAAATACTTGATCCGTTTACGTACTATTTGTGTGACCCTACGGGTTCAGTCAAGAGTAAGCTGTGGATTAATATCATTAATTCCACTTGAACTGAAGCGGCCTTTAGCTAGGCATTCAACTCACTTGATCTCACGGAATTATTAACTTGTTAATTAATACTGAACCGCATTTATTAGACTTAACATTAAATGCATATTTGGACCAAGGGCATTATTTCCTTCAGGGAACTCGTGTTCGAGAGGAACTCGAGTTAAAGAGCGTATATGTAATAGAGGTATTACATTAATACAAAAGAGTTGTGAGGTTCTTATTGATTAGGATCAAGAAGGTTCCTCAGTTTCATATCTTTCTTCGCTTATTGACCACAATTTCTTTATTGTTTAACTTCCGCAAGAAACTTACCCTAGTTCCCAAAAAACAATTCACCCCCCCCTCTTGTCAAGTGTTCCTACTGAACTATCAAGCTATATGCACGAATTCTTCATAATTAAGTCTTCTTTGGGATATACATGGGAGTGCATGCCAACATGAGATCCACCATCAAAGTCTACCTATAGCATCCACATGTTTTCCTCTCCAAACTCACCACATAACATTTTGCACCATAATCAACCTCAAACTCATGCAAATGTGCTCTAGTATGTCTCATGTTGTGTATCTCTTTCTTCCCCCTGTTTATCATCTTCACAGTAGAAGGCATGACCACACCTTCAAAGTTATTTAACCCCTTCCTTTTTGCACAATATCTCATCATCACATACCTTCTAATCCACTCCATAAAAGACATGATTAGTTTATCCCTAACATCCTTCAAAACATTGTTTAAGCTTTCACAACAGTTATTCAACAACATTCATGAATTGGCCCTAGGACTAAAACCATTCCTAGACCAATGACTCACATAAATTGCATTCAAGTAATTGAAACCTTGAACAATTAGCTTCTTAACCTCAACCATATTACCTTGAAATTCATGCAGTGGCAATAAAAACAAGAAAGCAATAAACATTACATTATCACCGTGCCTGGTAATTTCAGCAAACCAATGAGAAGTTATAAGAATACAATGAACCTTGGTTGATGATCTAGCTTCCTTCTAAAAGTACTCCCTGTAAATCTCCCCCCGGGAATTTCAGTTTGAAGTTGGCCCATATATGCCTAAGATAACCTCGTCTCTGCATTAGGGATTACAGTTCTGAAGGCATCAAGCAATCCTACAAATTCATAGCAATGCATTAGAATCTGTTGACTTTTAGAGAAAAATGACCAAAGGTTACTTTCATAGAAGCAACTATGAAACCCTAAAGTCTTACCAAACTAGTGAAGTAGATAAAAAAATGATAAAACTGGCCAAAACTGATCAAAATGATTTCCAAATTCGGGAACGTGTCCAAATGCTAGACTTAAGTACGTGTCCAAGTGATAGACTCAGGAACGTGCCCAAGTGATCGACCAATTAAACTCAATTAAATTCAAACCAATAAAATTCAAACTATTAAACTCAAACTAATGAAATAAAACTAATCTAAACCAATTAACCAGCTAAATTCAATTCAAAGAAGAATGACCAAGTTAAAAACAAAAGAGTTGCCTTACCTTTTGTCTGTCAGATATGAAGTCTACATTATCATCTTCTTCTTCCACAAGTGCTTCCTCCTTCTAATGCACCCAAGTCACCGCATCTGCCACAGAACCAAGGTCCTTCACCAGCATCTCAAGGAACTAGGTCCATGTGAATTTCCTGTCTCAACTACATTAAAAATGTTGTTGTTCCCATCTTTCCCAACTACAGTCAGTAGTATTCCTAGCATGGACCTCTAAGCTATCACCCATCAACTCCCAAAATTGGCCTATAACCAGCCCTATAACCTTATTTTCAAGGTTGTAAGCAAATGTACATCCTTTGAAACAGGGTAGGGGGGTTTTTAATACTCTCAAGCTTCACCACTATTTTGCTACCTGGATAATATGTTCTAATGGTCTGAACATAATCCCACACCCTCTTATACTCATCTGCGACATCACAATGAATCATCTTCAACGTAATCTTTCTTGCATAGTAACACTTGTAATATCCCAATTATAACTGCACTTCCCTTCTCACTCTTTTCATAAAGTACTCCATGTTCATTGGAGGTTCATCCCTAAAGTCTTCTAAGTATGTCTCTGCCAAATACTCAAAAGTTACCTTATCATTGTCATGTTGATGCCCATAGATATGCTCTAGGTTACAACTTTTGATTTGAAATGTCTCCTCACCCTTCAACTTCCTATAATGAACCTTAAAAGGATTCCCCCTCTTCTATTTGCAAGTTTATTTAAGTATCCTACCAGCCTTCCTAGAACAGTCACACCTCTTTGCATAGTAAACAGTCACTCTAAGACTATTGTCTTGTAAGAAATAATAATTATAACCAACATCTATTTGACGATGCCTCAAAGATTTCCTAAACACTTTATTTGAAGGAAATTTAATCCCCATACTTAGATTAATCTTATGCTTAAAATCAACCACAGAGTTAAAACAAGGTATTTTACCTCCTCATCATCATATCCAACCAAACTACTAAGCTCATCATCATTGTCATTCAGGTTCTCATTATTGTGTAAGTGTATCTCCCGCTGATCAGCTTCTAATGTCACCTCATTAGACTCCAGTACCTTCACTATAATCTTTCCCTCAACACTGTTTCTGTTGACACCCCCCCCCCCCCCACCTAAGCTCCTAGACACAATCTCACTCACTCCAGTGTCAATAAACTCAGCAAACAAGTCATCATCACTATGATCCTCATAATCTCCCTCACTCAAATACACAGACTCATTAGTGCTCTCACTATTCTCATAAATAAAATCTAGGTCTGATTCATAATCTGATCCAGAACCACATGTATCCTCTTCTGTTCCTGGGATTTAATCAAGTCCCTTAAGGCCAACCAACTTTCTTCTGTTTTGAGATGATTGTTAAGCTACATTGGTATTTTTTGGCTTCTTAGGTTATTTTCCGGAGAGGGAAATGAAGCTGCAGCTTGGTTGTTTTCTAGTGTGATAAATGAACCATATGTGATGTTGTTGTGGTTGTTAGATCTAGGGTTATCAAGTTGAATGTCAAGAGAATCTTGTTGGGCCCCACTAGCACTGCTAGGAGTGTGCGTAATTGGACCGGGACCTGAATTCGATCCGGAGCCCAACCTTAATTGTCCGATCTGATCCGGACGGGTGAATTCAGGACCGGACACTGGTCCATTATAAAATGAAATTCTGGATTCATATCCGGATCGGACAAAATCCGCATTTATCAGGTCTTGATCGGAAATCCAGTTAACAAATCCTTCGCTTGTTTAAACCACTTATTCGTATCAAACCTTCCAATTAAAATATAAGACCTCCCATTCACCTACCCCCCACCTACCCCCATGATAAATTCTCTCTTTCTTCCTCCTTCGTTATTTCTCTGCCTCATCTTTCTTCCTCTCTCCTCAATTCAACTTAACTGACATATATCACCAAGAGCTATGCTCATCGCACCTGAGTCGACTCCTGAACTCCTTTTCCGGCGTCCAATATCAACTCAGGATCTCTCTCCTTCTTAGTTATGACCAACGACGACACTAAGCATGACAAAAATGAAAATAGATCAAAACTATATATGTTGTTTTTCCCCTACCCATTGATTTCGTGATTAGTTGTTTTTCCTCCTACCCGTCGCTTTCACGATCTAAAAGCTTCAGTTTGAATTAGATCAATTATCATTTATATTAATTATTCTTTGTGTTTCTAATTTATTCTTGTTAATTACGATTTTGGATTCAATTGGATAATGGATTTTTATTGGAAAATTGAAGTGAATTAAGCACACAGAGTATTAAATTCATTGTTTTCTTTTACTATATTTTTAAATATTAATCATTCGTAGTTTAAAATAATGGTTGTTCATGGACCTGAATATTGATTAACCTATGGTATAAAGTAGCTAATATTTTTAACCTTTTTTATTTTTACGAATAAAACAGGTATATCCGGTCAAAAACCGGTCCGGACCGGTCTAGTCCGGGATAATTCTGGGACGGTCACCGGACAAACAAAAAACTCGATTTCTGATCTGGTCTATTCCGGTTCCGATCTGGACAGGGCCGGACTTGGACCGGTGCACACTCCTAAGCACCACCACCCCCAAATACTAATAGATGACTCACCATCACCCTTTGCTGACTCACTAGACATAAACTACCTAATCGCCTTTGATTGGGCCCGCCTTCAGATTCTGAATCAGTGGAAAAGTTACACGGGTCCATATAACAAACTCTTAATCACCACTTTCGAAGGTTCATGGACTACATACAAATGGTACCAAAAATCTGGTTTCCTACCAAACAATAAATAAGGAATATCATCATATTCCCCTTATCCTTATACCATAATTCTACTTTAATCTAGCCCACAAATTCAAAGTAACACACCTCTTGAACATTAGGGTGCAATGGTAACCCGTTTTTGCTACTATCACCTTTCTCATACGTTGTTATCCTCTTTCGAGCCACAAATTTACCCACATGAAAAAGGCTAATGTCTATAGGATCCTTCATTCTATAAAACGGATAATCAACCGGTATCCTCCTGTAAAATCTGGATTAAACATATATTGACAAACAAACAAAAGCGCACTAATTTCAGCAAATTATAACACCAAATCATGATTCCAATTAGGCTAATAACACCGGATTATCAAATTACCACTACTTAGGAGTATAAATAACAACATCAAGCCCTAAATCCACTTTCCATTTAAACCGAGGAACAAATTTGGGGCTTTTAGCAAATTAGGTTAATTAGCATACAAAGTAATTTAATTATTCGTAAATCACTTAAATTAATCTAATTAATCCACTATGCATTAAACAAACCCTAAATAATAAAAAGTACTTATTTTTAGACTAAACTTATACATACCTCGATATTATCGGAAACGAAAATATTGTTCGAATCGAAAAACGAATCAAAAATGCGAAGCTCGAGGTAAGCCCACAAGATGGCCGCAAGGCCAATGGGTGTGCCACAAAGCCAGCACGCAACGAGCGACATGCTAGCTATATACGGCTCAATTTGACCCCTTGGCCTGAAGCGGTGAGTTTGAAGATGAAACCAAACACTACTTTTCAGCACCTTCCTAGAACACAATGAACAACATATGACTGACTGATGAGATCCCATAACCCATATTTCTATTTTTAGTAACTTCCATTTATAGTAGTCGCTATGCTTAACAACTACAAGATATAGCAACCGTAGTAGATAGATATCTGAAGAGATTACATTGCACTACAATTAATCCTTTGCAAAAAATAAGAGTTGCACTCCAACTAATATTGTAGAAGAGATAATACCGTGAAAGAAATAGAATCTAGAAAAACATGCGGAAAGAATTTGCCAGCGCTGGACTTTTCCAGTGCATGGCACCCACGCACCGCTATTTTCTAGGGCACAAACACCAGCGCCACTTTATTCAGGCGCTACAGTTTTCTTCTCACCCAATCACGACACCGATAGAATTCTAGAATGAGTTGTCGCTGACTCAGCAACTGACACATCTAACGCTTCCAGACAAGCGTTATTTATTTCTAGCGCTCGTCAGGCTAGTGCTAGAAATATATGGCGCTGCAGTTTTGAAGGAAATAATGCCCTTGGTCCAATTATATATTCAATGATAAGTCTAATAAATGCAGTTCAGTATTAATTAATTATACAAGTTAATAATTCAGTGAGATCAAGTGAACTTTATGCCTAGCTAGAGGCCGCTTCGGTTCAAGTGAAATTAATAATATTAATCCACGGCTTACTCTTGACTTAACCCGTAGGGTCACACAAATAGTACGTGAACGGATCAAGTATTTAAGTGAATTAAATACTCCATTTATGGATATTTGGAATCGACGGATCTCGATTCCAGTGGGAGCTGAAATCGTCAAAAGGCAAATTATGAATACTTCGGAAACGATCATATTGCCGGAAACGGAAATATGGATCGTATCGGAAATATAAATATTATCCAAGTCGTAGATGTTGCCGGAAACGGAAACATGGTACGTACCGGAAAATATTATCGGAAATGGAAATATTGCCGGAAACGGAAATATTGTCAGAATCAGAAATATTATCGGAATCGAAAATTAATTCTGGAATCGGAAATATTAAATATTGTTCGAATCGGAAATGAATTCCGGAATCGGAAAATTAATCGGAAGCGCGCCGTACGAAATAAACATCGGACGAGCTTGCTAGACGCGAGGCCCAACACGAAGCCAGGCCTGCGCCTAGCGAAGCCCGCGCATAACAAGGCGAGCCAGCAGCCCTCCAAGCACGGAAGGCCCAGCCAAGCAGCACGGAAGGCCAGTCCCAGCGAGCAAGGCAAGGCCAGCAGGCTGGCGCGCCCAAGCATGGGCTGCATGCCAGCGCTGCTGGGCCGAGTTCCGCGCGTGCGCGCCCAGCGCCCTTCGTGGGTTGTGCGTGTGTGTGCGTTGAGTTCGTGCATGCATCGAATCCTTAAGCGTTTAAGATTAGTTCGATTAAAGATTATTTTCCTAAAACTACTAGAATTAGTTGTTGAGTTAAACACTAAATTAATAGATTTAATTGGTATCTAATTCTAATAAGATTAGATAAATTGAATCCTAGTAGGTTTCTAGTTCCGATGATCCTACCCTATAAATAGGTGATGGCAATCACAATTTATAATACATCAATTCAAGTATTCATATAGTTTTAAGTTAAAAACTAAAGTTAATAATTTGCCACAAAATTATAACCGAATAACATATTACCTTAGGCTAAATTCTAGTTAATTGAATCTAAGGCGGATCCGAACGTGCTGTGGACTATCTACGGAGGGACTACACTTGGAGTCGTAAACTTGTTCTTGTTCGGTTCGGGAGCAGCTAGGGAGGGCACGCTACAAATGTATGCATCCTAAATTATGTTAATTGTTATGTGGAAATTAATTTGGATTCCTGGCTTTATGGTTTTTCCGCATGAAATATATATGTTTTATATTTGTCATAACCTAACAGTGGTATCACGAGCCTCTAATTAATTCCATAATCAATTATAGTTAACATGGTTAAATTTTATAAATTTGCAATGAATTAAAGGGGTGATTAATTTCGATTTTTGTAATTAATTGCAAATTCGTGCGACTATTTAATTATATGTTCGCAGGAATTTTCGGCAGTTTAGTCAATAATGGTCGGAATCGTATAATTTTATAGTGAATTTCGCATGTAAACAACGTTTTAAAATTTTGACTAAAATCATAGATTTGATGCCGAACCCAGAATTCCCAAATTCGAAGCCTAACTATGACTTATCTGAGGTTTTAGTTTTTCGAACGCAAAATTTATAATTTTTAAGATGTTAAATTAAATATTTGCGATTCTTGTTTGTAAATCTTGAATCTATGATTGACCTACTGTATATGTTTAACAATTTTAATGCCTAAGCTTGTTAATTATACTACCTAATTTGTAATTGTAATTAATTTGTTGAAATTCGAATAATTTAGAATTTGATTTGATTTTCATAATTAATTGACAATTTAATTAGGAATCCATGATTAAAAACCACCATAAAATTTGTTAAAATTGAAAAGTTTAAAATTTTATGACCTAGATTTAAATCCATGAAAATAAACTTGATCGAAAATTAATTTGAATAATAAATTTTCGATTTTTATAGAATAATAATTTAGGGCTACTAGGAATAGAATAATAATTTGTGATCATGAATCACATATTTATAGGGTGGAAATAAGGAATTACAATCCTACTAGGAATCAATTAACTAAATCTATTAGGACTCTAGTTAATTAATAATATTAGAATTATAGGGACAATCAAATACTAAGTATTTCAGATCTACCCTTAATGTCTAATTTTAGTAGATTTAGGAAAACTATAACTTGTGGCCCAAACTACTTGCTGCGCAAGTAGCTTGGCGCACAAGCTTGCTTAGCGTGCAAGCAACCGGCGACCAAAGGCCTTGCAGCGTGTGGCCTAAGCCCACGTTGTTGCGCAATGCTTGGCGTCAAGCCACAACACGCGGCCCAAGAGCTGGGCGCTGCTGCACTTTCTCGGCCCAAGCGTGCTTGCTCTACGCGGGCTTGCTTGGCGCTGGGCCTTGCGTCTCGTAAGCTCGTTTGTCGAGCATTCGCAGGTCGCGCTTCCGATTCGTTTTCGGATTCCGGAATTTATTTCCGATTCGAACAATATTTAAGTTTCCGTTAATATTTTCGATTCCGACAATATTTTCCAATTCCTGTAATATTTCCATTTCCGGAAATATTTCCGATTTCGATAATATTTCCAATTCCGGTTACATTTCCGTTTCCAGCAATATTTCCGTTTCCGGTAATATTTCTATTTCCGATAATATTTTCCGATACGAGCCATGTTTCCATTTTCGGCAACATCTACGACTTGGATAATATTTATATTTCCGTCATGAACCATATTTCCGTTTCCGGCAATATCATCATTTCTGGAGTATTCTTTATTCTTGCCTTTTGACGATTTCAGCTCCCACTGGAACCGAGATTCGTCGTTTTCAAATGTTCATAAATGGAGTACTTAATGAATAATATAGTCACTTAAATACTTGATCCTTTCATGTACTATTTGTGTAACCCTACGGGTTCAATCAAGAGTAAGTTGTGGATTAATATTATTAATTCCACTTGAACTGAAGCGGCCTCTACCTAGGCATTCAGCTCACTTGATCTCACTGAATTTATTAACTTGTTAATTAATACTAAACCGCATTTAGTAGACTTAGCATTTGAATGCATACTTGGACCTAGGGCATTATTTCCTTCAGTCTCCCACTTGTCCTTAGGGACAAGTGTGCATTTCCTAATTCCTTTGTCGCTTCATGCCTGCTCATGAACATAAGGTAAGAGTAGTCATCCTTATTATGTCTAGAGGTATTTCTCGGTTTCAGAGTTCAAATGATCAAATAAACAGATAATCATAGCCTATGATTCATCCGAGCACGACCATGCATTTTTCAGGTTCTAGCTCTCCGAGTGGCCTTGTACAACTTTCAGCATCTCATCCCGATTTATGGGAGGACAATCCCAATCTTGTTATCTTGAGGTTAGACTTTGTTTGATAGGTGATTACCTGAGCGTTGCCGTTATAGTCTCCTTTTACGGTGCGACGCTTGATAACGTCAAAGTAACCAGTTCTCAAACATGTAATCTCAAATCACTCAGGTATTGAGGATTAGTGTCTAATAATGTGATGAAATTTACTTATGACAGATTTTCATCTCTTACAGTAAAGTTTCATAGGTCTGTCCGATACTAATCTTCTTAAGTAAGTATCTATGCAAATGATTGCGACATTGCCATGTCCACATAGTTCAAGAAACAGAACTACTAGTCATCTTGCATTCTAGTCGTCTAGCGTTTTCTATGCGTCCACCTTTATAGAAAACTTCCGACCAGGGACCATTTTCAACTTTTGACATTCAAGTTCACTTGATAGGCATTTCTTAGTCACATGACTGATCCTGACAGTCTATCTTGAATATATCGTCAAATTGAAAGGACTCATCATTTAATAAACCACAAAATTAAATGGAAAAATGAATTCTATTCATTTATATGAATGGTTAACCAAAACGTTTTACAAAGTATTAAACTCTAAAACTTTAAAACATTTATTAAGGACATCAAAGCCATTCTCCAACATGTTTGATTCCCAATTTCCCATAGCTGCAGTGTGCGAGTTGTGCTTCGCTTGCGTCAGAGGTTTAGTTAATGGATCTGAGATGTTGTCATCAGTTCCAATCTTGCTTATCTCGACTTCTTTTCTTTCAATGAACTCTCGTAGAAGGTGAAATCTACGAAGTATATTCTTGACTCTTTGGTGGTGTCTAGGCTCCTTTGCCTGCGCAATAGCTCTGTTATTGTCACTGTAACACCCTAATAATTTTGTGCTTTTATAAAACCATTTTCCAACTTAAAATAAAGGAATTACTAAAGCATTACCGCCACCGTGATAACGGTTAAGGCTATTACCAGAATTACGCAGCGGAATTAAATGTCAACTAACTTTTAAAAACATAATAAATGAAGTATTGAGGCCTCCTACAATTTGGAACCATAACGGCCCAAAACCCAAAGTATAAATAATTCAAACATTTTAAACATGATTAAAGTAAAGTTAAATAGTTCAAAATACGAAAACATGCAACTCTCTCGATCATCCCAAGCCACATGCTTCCGATCTACCAACCTGCTATTTTATTCTACTCCCCATCAATGCAAGTGCAAATGATAGATCATCATAGGGTCATTAAGGCAAGGGCCATGACCAGAACACACAAAGCACGTAGTCAGCAAAAGCTGAGTACTTACAAGCATAGAGTAAACGAAACTAAAACATGCATCACTCACTAAGTACTAATCAACATGCAAAAGCCATATAATAAATTAACGACCAATCATGAATACAAGACTCGACTCTTGACTCGACTCTTGACTCACAATTTAATTAGAATAAGCTTCGAACGGGCCAAAAGAAAGTTCCACAAAGGAAAGGTGATGGGAGCCAACCATACACCAAATATAATAATAATAAAATCGGGCCATGCCGAGTGTCGGGCCATACCGACGGAATTCCTGCGCATAATATAAATGAAACAACGTCTTGTATCATTAGTAGGAGTACGAGCTTTCCGGCAAGACTCCCCCCATTGTTCATACTCAAGGTATATACGTTCCAAGAGTTTTGAAGCTTATTCTGGTTGCACTTTACGTTTATTAATATTTTATTAAAGGCGAACTCAAGACTCACCAACATGCACACATACAATTAATAAACAACAACCAAAACAATCTTATTTTAAATGCTTTAGGACTCGTGATCAACAAGGCAAGACACTTGTGATATTACTACCATGTTCCTCCTCACCAAAGTGAGACTCCACATCATGCATATTAACATGAGGGTTGTGCCCTTGCACAACAAATCCTAATTCATTTCATACATAACATTCCCAACTGAACCCTACATGTGCGGTGGCTTACGTGAGCTAACCCTTCACATGTGGTAAAATAAATAGTACAACGAGGTAAGAATAATTGGCTCAAAGTATGCTAGACATCCCGTACAATAGCATACAAATAAATAATCCATCCCTTGCATGTGACCATACATGCATAAATATTGAACAACATGATTGACAATGGAATCCATACTCACAATGATTTCAACATGCTTGTTCCACCAACAATTCAATAATTCCAATAATATTAATCCACATGATCGTTCACCAAAACATATATGAATCCACATAATATAATCCACATCATCAACAATCATGTAATGTCATTGACAAAAAGGTGTGGTCGCCCTAGACTTGTACGTACCTTGAATACCTAAGCGTAGGGGCAACTTTGCAATAACGAGTACTCAACTAGAAATCACCTCGTATCATCAAAATAATAAAACTTAAATTATATCCATGTTCATTAAATTTCCAGCAACTTTATAAAATTTAAAACCTCCTTTAAACTTTAGAATTCAATCGTTTTTCAATAATGCAATCGTCTCAATTTGCAAAAACAATCCCAAGTACAAAAACATACTTTTTCCGCCTTAAAAATCAATAACAATCAACACTTTAAACCTTTATTCAAATCTGAAAATATAATTGATTATCATAATTAAAATCATCACCTAATTATGCTAATCAATTGACTCATTAGGTCTAGGTTAAAACCCTAACTTGAATATCCCAATAAAACTAGTTTATTATCATAAAAATCAATGCTTTATTTAATAAATAAATCTGAAAATTCCTCCTTTAATAATTAAAACCAACCTAATGAATCACAACACACAAATCCTCAAACCACGGTATTCATAACCGGTTCCCAGCATTTTAATTACTCAAAACAATATTAATATAATAATTTAAAATACGGAATTTAAATAGAATAGGTAAGGAAGAAGAGAATTATACCAATCCGGCCTATAGCACGGAACAACCACGAATTAATGTGATTGGGCGAAAAAGAAAACAAATTACGAGCACGAACAACACACACACACGCGTGTGTGCGCGCAGGGGCGAAGGGCGCGGCAGGGCTTGCGCGCGGGACAGGGCACACGGCACGCTGGGGGGCGCGCGCGAGAGAAGGCGCGAGAGCTAGGGCGTGCGCTGAGCACGCGAGTAACAACGAGGCACAGCAGCAACGCAGGCACGAGGGCACGCTGTGGCTGCGGGCGAGGGACGAGAGGGACAGCGCGCGCTAGCGCGAGAGAGAGCGAGCGAGCGAGTGAAGGCGCTGGCGCGCGAGGGCGAGAGAGGGAGTGAGGGAGTGCTGGGCGCTGGGGCGCGACAACACACGAGGGCACAAGGCAGCGCGCTGGGCGTGAGGCCGAGCAGCACGAGGGCACGAGCACGGATGCGTACGTGCGGACGAGAGAAGAGAGGGAGAGAGGAGTGTCGGGCAAGCAAGGCAAAAATAGGGTTTATGAATTTTAGGGGCTCATTTAATGATGGGGGAGTCCTATTTATAGGCTCCCTAATCCCTTGATGGGCTAGGCTTAAGAAATTAGAATTGGGCTTAGGGAATTAAATGATTGGGCTAGCTTAGGATTTAATTTAAACTCTTTGGATTGGGCTCGATTAATAAAATGAATTGGACTTTTTATTTAAAAACCCGAAGCTTTAAAAATAGTTTGCAACTCATTTAATTTCCCGACTCAAGAATTAAATTCGTTTCGTAATTAATTAAAATAATAAATATTCTAATTAATTAAAATACATTAAATAAAATACATTTAAATATTATTTAAATGTTAATAAATCGTAAAATGCTTTATAAATATAATAAAATATACTTATAAATATTATAAAAATACGAGGTATTACAGTCACAATATAGAGCTATTGGTTCTTTAATGGAGGGGACTACACCAAGTTCACCTATGAACTTCCTTAGACAAATAGCTTCCTTTACTGCTTCATGCTCAGCAATGTACTCCGCTTCAGTTGTAGAACCCACAATGGTGCTCTGTTTAGCACTTTTCCAGCTTACTGCACCTCCGTTGAGGCAGAAGACAAATCCAGATTGTGATCTGAAATCATCTTTGTCGGTTTGGAAACTTGCGTCCGTATAGCCTTTAACAATTAATTCATCATCTCCACCATAGACCAGGAAATTATCTTTGTGCCTTTTCAGGTACTTCAGAATATTCTTGGCAGCAGTCCAATGCGCCTCTCCTGGGTCTGACTGGTATCTGCTGTAATACCTCGTATTTTTCTATAATTATAAATATATTATATTATATTTATAAAACATTTCGTTGTATTTATAAAGTATTTTTATAAATTTAATTCCATTTAATGAGAATTAAATGCATTTTATTTTTAATTAATTTAATTATTAATTAATTACGAAAACCGTATTTTTATTAAATAGATTCAACGAATTTATTTAATCGGGATTTGTTGGGTCGTATTTCGAAAACGAATTTAATTTAATTAAAGCCCAGTTGATTTCCCATGATCAAACCCAACAAAGCTTGCAAGGAGTAAATCTAATTGAGCCCGGAAATAAGCCCAACTCAAACTACCATACCCTAGCCCATATGGGAGAGAAAAACTATAAATAGACCCTCCCATTAAACCCTCACACAAATTTCAGCACTCCCTCTCTCTCCTCTTTTTCTCTCTCCTTGCGGCACCCTCTCCTCTCCCCTCTCGTCCGACCAGCTTGCTTGCAGCCCAAGGCACTCGTGCCAAGCCCCTCGCCCAGCCTCACGCGTCTTTGCCTCGTCCCGCAGCCCCGCAGCGCAGCGCCCTTGCTGCTGTGCTGTGTCGCATGCCCCTTCGCCCCCCCCCCCCCCCCGCAGCCCCGCAACGCAGAGCCTTGTGCTCGCTGCTGCTATTATGTTGCGTGCCCCGCGGCAGTGCCCTCTCCCTCTCGTCGCCCTCTCTGCGCGCTGCAGCGCTGCTCGTGCGTGCTGCCGTGTTGTTGTCGTTGTTGTTGCTCGACGCTCCACACACACAACACATCAATTGTTGTGTGTGTGTGTGTGTTGTTGATTGGTGATAATCAATTTTATACTTTTTAAACTTTAATTTAAGATTTTAAATTTGTTTTAATTATTATGATTATTTAATATTTGGGTTATTTAAATTGATTAGAACGGTTATGAACACCATATTGGTTTATTGTCGTATTTAAATTAAAGAGATTGGTTTTGATGATTGAAATTATTATTTTCAGATTTAATGAATTAATAAAGTGTCAATTTTTGAAGGCAAAACATGGTTTTTATGATAACCTATTGTTAGGGTTTTAATTCCAATTGATTAAGCGATTGATTTAATGAATTAATAAATTTTCAGATTGTTTATAAGCTTTAAAAAGTTGGTTTTTAATGGTTTTACAGCTAAAAAGTCAATGTTTTTGTGTTAGGACTTGAGTTGACTATTTGAGACTATTAAATTAACGATTAACGATTGATTTCTAATTAAAATAAGGGTTTTAGAATCTTAAATAGTTTCTGGAAATTTAGTAAACATGGATAATAATTTAGTTTCTTCTTTTGTATTTATAGGAGTTGATTTCAAGAGAGTCGTGATTCGCACAGTGGCCCCCGTACTTAGGTATCCCAGGTACGTACAAGACTAAGGTGACCACCCATCCCTTGAGGACTTTGTGAAGTGTATTGAATGCGAATCATGTGAATTTGTATGTTGGGAATTCATGTTTTATGTGTAGACAAGCATGTGATTATTATTATTGAATCTATGTGAACGGGAATGTTATAAATTGAATTATGCTTTATAGATTCTGTTGAACTATCATGTTATGGACTTTTATAATCGTTGAATTATGTCAAGCATGTTGTTCAAGTTGGTTTACATGTATGAGTATTGCGCATGCAAGTTATTATTATTATTATGTTATAGTATGGGATGTCTAGCATATATTGAGCCTACTGAATATTGCCGGAGAACAATATATATTCTACCAAGGGGTAGAATATGTTAGAGAGTCTATGTGAATTGAATTAAGGACAATTTGTGCTAAGGGCACACCCGCTTGTTAATAGGCAATGTCGGGTTATCTCAAACATTGTTTTTGAGAAGGAACAATGGGAGTAATTTCACTTGAGTCTATGTTGATCTCAAGTCCTAAAGTATTAAAAATGAAGTGTCATTGTTGAATTGTTTAATTGTTTAATTGTTTGCATGTTATGTCTTCTGTAGAGTCTTGGGTCGCCTTGAACATAACATACTAATTAACGTAAAGTGTAACCCGGAAGAGCTTCAAAACTCTTTGAACGTATATACCTTGAGTATGAACAATGGGAGGAGTCTTGCCGGAAAACTTGTACTCCTTGAATTATACAAGACGTTGTTTCATTCTTCTTTTTATGCCGTTGTGCATTGGAATTCCGTCGGTATGGTCGGTAGTAGCCCGAATTATTATTTGGTGTATGGTTGGCTCCCATCACCCTTTCTTTCCTTTTGATGATACTTTATTTTACCCGTTCAAAGCTACTTTTTATTAAAATGTGAGTCAAGAGTCGTGTCAAGTGTCGAGTCTTGTCTCCCTGTTTATTTGTTTATTATATGGCTTTTGCATGTGGATCATTTAATTCGTCGAGTGAAGCATGTTAGGATAGAATGTTATTCTAGCTTGTTCGTACTCAGCTTTGCTGACTTTGTGCTTCATGTCTTCTGGTCATGGCCTTTGCCTTAATGACCCTATGATGATCCATCAATTGCATTTGCGTTGTTGGGGAGTAGATTTTTTAATAAAGCAGGTTTGTAGAGATAACTTGCGGGAGAAGTTATCATGGGATTCGTGTTGAGAGATTAATCTTCCGTATTTTATAAACTCTACTTTTATTTAGTCATGACTACTACTATCGCTACTATTTATAGTTAATGGATTTTTAAATGGTTTAATACTTTGGTTTTGGGCCTCAATGGTTCCAACTTGTTTTAATAACCATTAACTATTTATTTTACATGTTTTGAAAGTTAGTTAATTCCGCTGCGTAATTCTGGTAAATAGCCTTAGCCGTTATCACGGTGGCGGTAATATCTTGGTAATTCCTTTGTTTTAAGTCGGAAAATGTTTTATAAAAAGCAAGGAATTATTAGGGTGTTACATCTGCTCGTAGCACTGAGTGCATACGCAACATCCAGGCGTGTACATATTATATCATACATCATTGAACCAATCAATAATGCATATGGAATCCCACTCATTCGTCTACGCTCATCCAGTGTGTTTGGCACTTAGTCTTGCTTAGGGTCATTCCATGAGACATGGGTAGGTAGCCTCGCTTGGAGTCTGCCATTTTGAACCTTTCAAGCACCTTATTGATATAAGTGCTTTGACTAAGTCCAATCATCCTTTTAGATCTATCTATGTAGATCTTGATGCCCAATATGTACTGTGCTTCTCCTAGATCCTTCATCGAAAAACATTTCCCTAGCCAAATCTTGACAGAGTTCAACATAGGAATTTCATTTCCGATAAGTAATATGTCGTCGACATATAATACTAGAAAAACAGTTTTGCTCCCACTGACCTTCTCGTATACACAAGATTCGTCTGCGTTCTTGACAAAGCCAAAGTCACTGACTGCTTCATCAAAACGTATATTCCAGCTCATTGATGCTTGCTTCAATCCATAAATGGATTTCTTAAGCTTGCATACCTTTTTAGCATTCTTTGGATCCTCAAAACCCTCAGGTTGTGTCATAAACACAGTTTCTGTTAAAACGTCGTTTAAGAAAGCGGTTTTGACATCCATCTGCCATATTTCGTAATCGTAATATGCAGCGATGGCTAACATTATCCGAATAGACTTTAGCATTGCAACTGGTGAAAAGGTTTCATCATAATCCACACCGTGGACTTGCTTGTATCCTTTTGCAACCCATCTAGATTTGAAAACTTCTAGTTTCCCATCCTTATCCTTTTTCAGTTTGAAAACCCATTTGCTTCCTATGGCTTGGTAGCCATCTGGCAAATCGACCAAATCCAAAACTTGGTTTTCAGACATGGAGTTTAATTCAGATTGCATGGCTTCTTACAATTTCTTGGAGCTAGGGATCATCATAGCTTGTTTGTAAGTCGCAGGTTCATCGCTTTCTAGCAATAGAATTTCATGGCTCTCGTTCGTCAAAATACCTATGTATCTTTCCGGTTGAAACCTATATCTCTGCGATCTACGCGGGGTTATATTTCTAGTTGGTTCTTGATTCTCACCAGATACTTCTAAAGATCTCTGAGTTTCAACATGAATGTCATCTTGAGCATTCTCTAGAGTTTGTTGTTCGACTCGAATTTCTTCGAGGTCTACTTTTCTCCCACTTGTCATTTTGGAAATGTGATCTCTTTCCAAAGAGATACCATCTCGAGCAACAAACACCTTGTTCTTAGATGTATTGTAGAAGTAATACCCCTTTGTTTCCTTTGGGTAGCCCACAAGGATACATTTGTCAGATTTTGGTTGAAGTTTGTCTTAAATTAATCGTTTGACGTATACTTCACAACCCCAAATCTTAAGAAAAGATACATTTGGAGGCTTTCCAAACCATAACTCATATGGAGTCTTTTCGACAGCTTTAGGCGGAGCTCTATTTAGTGTGAGTGCAGCTGTGTTTAGTGCATGTCCCCAAAATTTTATTGGAAGTTCGGCCTGACCCATGATTGATCGAACCATGTCTAGCAAGGTCCTGTTCCTCCGTTCTGACACATCGTTCCATTGAGGTGGTCTGGGAGGAGTCAATTCTGACATGATTCCACATTCTTTCCGATGGTCATCAAATTCATAGCTCAGATATTCACCGCCTCTATCAGACCGCAGTTCTTTATTCTTCTTTCCTAATTGATTATCTACTTTACTCTGAAATTCCTTGAATTTTTCAAAGGATTCAGACTTATGCTTCATTAGGTAGACATAACCATATCTACTGAAGTCATCAGTGAAAGTGATAAAGTAGCTGAAACCACCTCTAGCATTTTAACTCATTGGTCCACATACATCTGTATGGATTAAACCCAATAGATCAGTTTCTCTTTCTCCAACTTTAGAGAAAGGTTGCTTTGTCATTTTGCCAAGTAAGCATGATTCGCATTTACCATAATCCTCTAAGTCAAATGGTTCTAGAATTCCTTCCTTTTGATGTTTTTCTATGCGTTTCATGTTAATATGGCCTAATCGACAATGCCACAGATAGGTGTGATCTGAATCATTCTATTTGGCCTTTTTGGTATTTATGTTATAAACTTGTTTGTCGTGATCTAGTAAATAAAGTCCATTGACTGATCTAGCAGATCCATAAAACATCTCTTTAAAATAAAACGAGCAACTATTGTCTTTTATTAAAAACCTAAATCCCTTAGCATCTAAGCAAGAAACAGAAATGATGTTTTTAGTAAGACTTGGAACATGGAAACACTCTTCCAGTTCCAAAACTAGCCCAGAGGGAAACAACAAATAATAAGTTCCTACATCTAATGCAACAATCCTTGCTCCATTTCCCACTCGTAGGTCGACTTCACCCTTGCTTAACCTTCTACTTCTTCTTAGCCCCTGTGAATTGGAACATAAGTGTGAGCCACAACCTGTATCTAATACCCAAGAAGTTGAATTTGCAAGTATACAGTCTTTAACGAAAATACCTGAAGATAGAACGACAGCTACGTTCTTCTGATCTTCCTTAAGCTTCAAGCAATCTCTCTTCCAATGCCCCTTCTTCTTGCAGTAGAAGCATTCAGATTCAGAAATGGGTTGACTCACCTTCTTCTTTTCAGACTTGGTGCCGCCAGTTTGCTTAGTTGGGCTGGATTTCTTGCCACCTTTCTTAGCATTCCTCTTCTTACCAGATTTCTTGAACTTGCCCCCACGCACCACAAGCACATCTTGCTTATCACTTTTGAGCGTCTTTTCAACGGTCTTCAGCATACCGTGAAGCTCAGTGTGCGTTTTGTCCAGAATATTCATGTTGTAGTTCAGCTTGAACTGATCATACCCGCTATGAAGATAATGGGGGATGGTGTCTTCAGCCATTTCTTGAGAGAACTGCTGATCCAGCCGACTCATATTCTCAATTAATCCAATCATCTTGAGAACATGTGGACTTACGGGCTCGCCCTTCTTGAGCTTGGTGTCAAGAATTTGCCTATGAGTCTCGAATCTTTCGACTCGAGAAAGATCTTGGAACATGTTCTTTAACTCACTGGTGATCGTGAAAGTATCTGAGTTGATGAACATTTTCTGTAGATCTGCACTCATGGTTGCAAGCATTAGACATTTCACATCCTTGTTGGCATCAATCCAACGATTGAGAGCTGCTTGAGTGACCCCTTCGCCCGCGGCTTCGGGCATCGCCTTTTCCAGTACATACTCCTTTTCTTCCTGCATAAGAATTATTTGCAAGTTCCTTTGCCAGTCAAGGAAGTTTTTCCCGCTGAACTTCTCCTTTTCGAGAATTGATCGGATGTTGAATGAATTGTTGTTTGCCATAGTTAAAACTACAATTGAAAATAACAAACAAGTAAATAACCATTCATAGTTTCTCTTAATAAACTTAAATTCTAGCATTCATGCATAATTCAACATTTATTAAGCATTTTATTCGAGTTTTGTGTTCCGACAGGTGTGAATAAAATGAATCCAAGATCCTTAAATCATTGAAGAATTAAGCACATTATGTATTTAGACTCAATTCTAAAATATTTTAGGTAAGCAAATCCTTTGCTAATAGTCTAGAAACTACTCTTGGTTGATAGGTACGTCTAAGAACTTATTAGGTAAACCTATCTCATTTGCCACGACATAAAATGACTCCTTACTTATATCGTTGAGTTTCACCAAAACTAACATGTACTCACATTTATTTGTGTACCTTACCCCTTTAGAATCAACAAGTAACACCTCGCTATGGCGGAAAACTATTACTTAGATGGATGTAAAGGTTATCCAAGTAAGTGTTATTCTGGCATGGCACCTTTTAACTCAATTTTTAAAGTTTGGAACTTACGGCTCTTACTATGTTGGTTAGATTTTAAGTGAACTAAAATCCTTAATCATGCAACATAATCAAGCCTTAATCTCATGCATAATTAAGACATATTTAAAGCAATAAATAACTTAAAGCATGCATAAGATTTAAATGTGATCTAGTATGGCCCGACTTCATCTTGAAGCTTCAACTTCAAACTCCGTCTTTGAAAATGGATTGGAAACTCCGTCTTGAATTTCACCATGGGAGGCGCCATTTTCTTCAAATAGGATGTGCTATAATTAAAACTAATTACAACTATTTGATGGTACGCAGACCATATTTAAAATATAAACTTTGGTGCATTAGAACAATTTTACATTCAAATAAATGGTACGCAGACCATATTTTCTATCCTATTTGGGTCATACTAGTCACTTTCCATAACCTGCAAAACAATACATTTACAATATACCATTCATCCATTCATTTATCAATGAATGGCCCACATAGCAAGTTAGTAGAAAAAATCATGCATCACATAAACATTTGCAGCAACTAATCAAAGGTTCCAACAATCTACAAATTATTCAACCTTATTAGTTCTAATCGAGTTATTTTAACCTTAAAGGAATGTAAACCTAATCAAGAGTTTAATGACTAAAAGCTCCCACTAAAACCAAGAATTTACATGCTTTACAAATTTTAAACATAAAATTGTATTTCCTAGTCCAACCGGAAACTTACAAATTTAATTAAAATTAAAGCTCATATAAAATAATATTTAAATCCCTTAATTTTATTTTCAGTTGATTAAAATTAAATAATTAAATTTTATCGAGGTTTTAATTTTTTTAAAAAAATTAGTATAAAATAATTTATAATAATTAAATTAATCAAAATTAAATTCCGAGAAAAAATTAAATTACGAAATTAAATTTAATTAAAATCGTTTTTCAACCGAAACAAAAACAAAACGGCCCAAAGTACCAAGGCAAGGCCGTAAGCCGAAGCCCAAGCCTCGCCCAAGCAGCCATGCCGCAGCGCCCAAATTATGTGCTTGCTGTTGCGCGCTGGGCAGGGGGCTTGGCGCAGCGGCACGCGAGCTCCCTTGCTCGTTGTGCTGCTGCCTCGCCTCTTGCCTTGCGCTACGATGCATTGTCGCCTTGTCGATCACCCGTGTAACACCCCAACAATTCCCATTTTCTAAAATAACCTCTTTTTAAATATAACTGTAGGGAATTATCAAAGTATTATCGCCCGTGTGAAAACGTTACGGCTTATTCAGAATTTTGCAGCGGAAAACATAAAACTAACTTTTAGGTTCATAAATAATCTATTACACATTAGGTCCAAAACAATTAACTGAATTAAGGAAATACGAATAGTACGACAAATTTCAAATCCAAGTTAACAAATTAAATCACTTAATTAAACGAATAGAACTACAAGCTCTCTAATACCGATCCCAATGATGCATCATCTTCAAACCTGTAGATGGGCAACGCTTATTGATCCTTAGAGACTGCTCACCAAAGATGGGTCATCACAGGATCAATAAGGCATAGCCATGATCAACACACACAAACAAAGCACGTAATCAGCAAAGCTGAGTACTACATACTAAAACAACAACAATCCTAGCATGATACTATCAAACCAACAACCCTAACATGATACTAATAAATATAAGGAAGGACAGACAAAACATAATAAATTGACGATTATACTTGACTAGACTAAGCTAGGCTTAATAACCATAATATTATTTTAGTTGAAATAGACAATGGACCGAGTTGACCATCCAGAAGTCTTCACTAAGGAAGACGAGGTACGGGCGCGACTCCGTAACCTCAGTGACCTGCGATATCGAGGAACGTTTAAATAAAAATAGGACACGGTGATCAATCCGGTCCCAGAAAAGGCCATGGGCTACCACCATGAACCCCAACTCCTGTTTGTCCGTCACTTCAGACGTGCACAGTCTAAAGCTATTGCTATTCAGTTTCACTTTACATGATTTACAAATTGAGATTCCGTTATGACTCAACCATTACATAAGACAGACAATTCACATTTGTTCACAACTGTTTTTATCTTGGAATTAAGTGAGTGATCATAAAAGCATCAATCAAGACTCATTCCAACTTAACCAACCTTTCCTTTAACCATGAGCAACCCTGTATATGGGCATAGAGTTTCAACTTACTAAACAAGGTCCTCCGCCCTTATAAAGTAGTGAAAAGATAGAAAGGGAACAACAACCAATTGATCCAACCCAATCATATAGAATAATCTAGTGTTCCCAACCAACATGTTTGTATCAAACATCCATACTAACATGTTACAGTTCCTATAGTGCAAAATAAGTTCAATAAGTTTGTCCAACAGTATTAAACATGCACATTCCATATAACCAAGTTTGTCTATAATATCAACATCACCAAGTTCAACAATAATATCAACATGATTTCAACAATTAGCACACATTCCAAGCACGCAGGTATGTACGTACCTTGTGTAAACAAACTGATAGGCCACTTTAACACTTTCAAAAGTCGCCCACAAAGAATTCTCCGCCTAAAACAATCAAGAAACGTACCTAAATCAATTCCTAATCATTGGAAACCATAACAAAGCATTCTAAATGCATCCTAAACATATTTAGAACATTTCCCAATATCAAAACTTAAACCTTTGATTTCCTATCATCATAATTATTAAATTAGTGATTGAAATTCGTTGAAAACTCTTTGCAAACATCGTACTTTAAATTTTCAGAAACATAACTAATTTCAAACTATTCCAAAACATAATTAACATTCTTAAGATCATAAAAATAATAGCTTTAATAATGTATAATCATTCTATTATGATTTTAGAACATTAAAACCTTAAAAATCCATGCTTTAATAATTAAATTCCTTATTTCAATTCAACTATGTAATCTGAAAATTAAATTATCAATTAAGCATAATGTATAATCTGAAAATCTAACTTAATCATAAAAACTTATAATTTATATTCACGAAACATGAATTAAGTTAATAAAACTTCATTAAAACCCTAATTTAAACGTAATTAACAAATCTGAAAATAATTAAATTAATTTCGACAACATATAATCTAAAAATTAGTAATTAAATCATAAAAATCATAAATTTATTCAATCAAAACATAAATTAAATTGATAAAATATAATTAAAACATTTAATTACTTAGGTTTTAAGAAATAACCAAAAGAGAGAAGGAAAGAAGGCTGGCCGGAGGTGGTTCAGCGGCGCGGCGGCGCGGCGTCAATGGGGCGGTGGTGCGCGCGGCAATGGGGCGGTGGTGCGCGCGGTGGTGGCTGCCGCAACAACATAACACGAGTGAGGAGGATGAATAAACAACAAGGGAAAGGGGAACGAAAGGGAACAAAAGAAAACGAAAGGGAAGAGGAAGAGGTACCGACGGAGGACGGCTGGTGGCAGAGCCGCACACGGTGGTGCGTGGCTGGGCGTAGTGACGAATGCTGGTGGTCCTCGGTGGTGGTTGTGCGAAAAACGAAAGCCACAATTAAGGGGAGAGGAGGAGTGATAAACGGAAAGGGAGATCGAAGAAGAAACAGAGGGGAGAGGAGAGTTACCGACGGCGGCGTGCAGGTGGAAGGGTGGTCGCGGCGGCGGCTGTTGATGGTGGTTGACGCAGGCGGAGAGGGGGCTGCAAGGAGGAGAGGGAGGAGGTTGGTTTCACGTGAAGGAGGAGGAATAAGGAGGGTTTGGGATTTGAGTTTTACGTGAAGTAAAAACAAGGAGAGGGTTATGGGTTTACTTGGTAGTTTATTTAACTTGGGCTTTACTACTTGGGCTAGGATTAAGATTTAGTTTGTTGAATCCAAAATGGTTAGGATTGCTTCCTAATTTCAATCGAACGGAATTTCGTAATTCGAATTCGTTTTAACTTAAAATTCTAAAATCATTTTCAATTTCGTAAATCGTTGAAAATATTAAAATGTAATAAATAAATATACGTTAATTATATTATTTATTTCCAAAATTCGTAAATTCTATTCAAATACAATTAACTATATTTTAAAATTTATTAATAAAATTTATAAAATTACGGGGGATTACAATCTACCCCTCTTAAAAGAAGTTTCGTCCCGAAACTTGACAAGAAATTTCCCACACTTTCCCCAAAAGCTTTTAACTTATTCTTACTAGAGAAGTATTTGTGCCACCTAAGTGCACTATTTTGCCAACTCAAAGCTGTTTGTGTTACTCATGAACACCTTTTCTTATGCGGAGAATCTATTTGCTTTGCATCAACTTGTAAAGGTTGCTAAAAATAAGCATAAAATGCATAAAAATACCATAAAAATAGGTAAAAAGCGCGAATTTCTATCGCATTCTACCCCCTTAAAGAAAACGAGTTACGCCCTCGTAACTCACCTCAGGGAATAGCTAACCAAAATTCTCTTTCGACGAATTCTCTTTTCAAAATTCCCATTTCATTAAAACTACTAACTTTAGACTTTTCACAACAGATGACGAAACAAAAGAACAAGTCACCACGAATTAAATAATGCTTAACTTGCGCGGAGTTAATAGAAAAGTACCAGAATCTATATCGGAAGATCGTTCATCCTCATTCTGATTCATCATGTACAACTTTCCTGGAGCCTTATTCGGGTTGTTGTTATCATTTGCAGGCTTATTATAGTTCTCTTGATTGTTTTGTGCCCCTCCAGGCTTTGAATTTTGACCTCCAGACTGGTTAAACCTCACTTGGTTTCCAGCTTTATTACTATTTTGTTCCTTTCTGTGCTTAGTGAAGCACTCATACTCCCTATGTCCCCTTTTCTGACAATAGTTGCAGGTCACTAATTCTCCGTTGCAGTTCTTACCAGGGTGATTGCTACTGCACATCTTGCAATGATGCACTCTCTTAGATTGGTTCGAATTGTTGTGGTGCCCCTGATTGCTTCTTCCCTGAAAATTTCCATTTCCACTCTCATTCCTATTCACGTTTCTATTCTTCTTGAAATTCCCTCGGTTTTTCCCAGCATCAAACTCTTTTCTTTTCTCCCCAATAACATTTTTCTTGTCCCTTCTAGACTGCAAACCATGAATATGGGCGGTTCTCTCATACGCATTCTCTAAAGGTATAAAGGTTTCTCCACCTAATTCCAACTGGATCTCATCGGTCAACCCTTGCTCAAACATCTGAGCCTTTATCTCCTCTATGGCTACAACCTCAGGTGTAAACTTCGACAACGCTATAAATTTGCTATAATATTCAGCGATGGTCATACTCCCCATCCCAAGGTTTATGAATTCCTGCGCTTTTCGTTTTGTAATAAAAGGAGGATAAAACTTTTCCCTCAATGCAACAACAAATGAGTCCCAATTAAATCTCTCGGCAGTACTTAGCCTAGTTTCATTCTCTCTCCACCACAGATCGGCTTCATCTTTTAGGTAAAGGACAGCTTGACCTACTCTCATACTCATAGGGCAACTCACAGCCTCAAACTGTTTCTCAAACTCCCTAATCCAATTTTCTAAGAAGGTAAGGTCTGATTGTCCCTTGAAGTATGGTGGTTTAACCCTAGAAAGTCTTTCAAACATTTCCCCTGCAGATTTGGGGCGCTCAGTTCTTTCCTGAGTCAGCTTTTCCGCCAAAAGGCGAATAGCCACGGCTAGATCATTGTTGTTGGCCATTCTAGAACGTGACCTGCAATTAGAATACTCTACTTTAGGTTTGAAACATCACCTATACGTTATCCCATACAATTTAATACTTGAATTGACCATAAAGATCGCCTCAACCAACACTGTTCACATTAATACACATCATTTACGAAGGCACGACAATCGTTTACGAAGGTGCAACGATCGTCCACAAGATGCAATAATCATTGAAAAATAATCATCCTCTATAATTCACGAAAGACATTCACACACTGCACATAAGGCATAACATTTTGAATCATATTGGTCATGAGGGTCTAGATTGGCCCTCACTTCCTTTATGTACTCAAATCATTTAATATTATTGTGGCAATTAAATTGATCCACAATTCACACTGAGTATGCAACCAATAGAAAAATTAATCCATGACGTACTACCTAGAGGTTGGGGTATTATGGAATCCTCAAAATAGAATAAAGAACAATTCCTTGAAAACTTTAACTTTTATTGCTAACTCCATAGAGGTTTATTACATCCTTGAAAATAATAAAGAACATCTCAAACTTCAATAAACTTAAACCTTAAACAGTTGTAGCTTTGCTTGCTACTTATTCTTTAAAACATGAAAGAGCTAATTAACTATTTATGACTTCAAAATATTTGTGGCCTCTTGCCTATCCATCGCTCCTGAAAGCTTTAGGAGTGACTTTAGATCTCAAGATCATCGAACTCTTCTTCAGGGTCTTCATCGGGGTCTTCCTCAGGGTTTGCATCTTCTTCCATGTCTTCATCTTGATTAGGCTCACTTGCCATCTCCTGTTCACTTTCGAGCTCTTCATCTGAATCACTAGAAATCTCAATGGTTGGCTCATGGGTCGCTGGGTTAGGATTCCCTGCCTCAACATCTACATTCTCATTCTCCACAGCTACATCATTTTCCTCTAGGTCATTATTTACACTTACTCCCATAGGTTCTTCTGTAACTGCATCTCCAACATGACTCCCTACGATTTTACCGTCTCTAAACCCACTTTCTGCCGCCTCAATAATGGTGGTCAGGATCTCTACGTCATATCTCTACCTACCATCCCTAGTCTCATACTTAATCAACTTTGGTGTTCCATCATCAGAATGCATGTCTTTAAACTTTTCCTTGAGTTCTAGGTATGGAAATTTGTTAGGTAAGCAATTAATGATAGTGGCTGCTATGATATCCTTTCTCATTAAGATAGGTTGCCCTTGAACCTTAGCATAATATTCACATCCAAACACAATTTTCTTCACATAAATATCTGGGGTTTCTATATCAAGTTTCTCGAAGGATCCTATATTGGTATACTTGGAAAGAAACATTTTATTCCTGAAATAAACAATTCAAGGTCTCACTAACGATTTTCCAGCCAAAACATAAACAAGGTTCAGTAATCAATAAGTTTGGTGGAATCAAACAATTCTTTATGCACATGTAAATGTAACACTTAAACAATTAGCACACGCACGTACATAACAATCAATTTCTAATGCTAGCGTTGACTAGCTACTAATGCACATATAATTCTATCTTATATGCCCTTCTTATACTACCCATCTCTCATAAACTAAATCATTGAAATAATTTAAATGACGAAGTAAAAGAACGATAATATAAGAAAATTATAACATAGAATAATAACATAAATAAAAATATAAAATAAATAAAGTAAATCATTGAAATAATTTAAATGACGAAGTAAAAGAACGATAATATAAGAAAATTATAACATAGAATAATAACATAAATAAAAATATAAAATAAATAAAGTAAAATGAATTAAGTAAATGCGTAGCGAATAAATTCGAAAATAAAGTTATTAATTCGAAAAAGATTTTATATTTCCTAACTAACGAATTCTAACTTTTAAACCAACTAAAAAAAAAATGTACTTTTTTTTGTTTTTTTTTGTTTTTTTTGTTTTTTTTGAATAATAAATAATAAGAAAAATAGAAATGTCGAAAGTATCACTTTAACTTTAATAATAATTTGATTTCGAACTTAAATAAGAAATATTATATACTTTCAAACAGGATAAAAGGAAATCGGCCCCCCAAAAAAAAGTACCAATTTTTTTAACACTATAATCCGTAGAAGCTCGATTTTTAAGAAATTTATTTTAAGTAACTAGATAGTTAGGCGCCTAAAATTTATTAAAATAAAACCTTAGCTCTGATACCACTTTGTAACACCCCAACAATTCCCATTTTCTAAAATAACCTCTTTTTAAATATAACTGTAGGGAATTATCAAAGTATTATCGCCCGTGTGAAAACGTTACGGCTTATTCAGAATTTTGCAGCGGAAAACATAAAACTAACTTTTAGGTTCATAAATAATCTATTACACATTAGGTCCAAAACAATTAACTGAATTAAGGAAATACGAATAGTACGACAAATTTCAAATCCAAGTTAACAAATTAAATCACTTAATTAAACGAATAGAACTACAAGCTCTCTAATACCGATCCCAATGATGCATCATCTTCAAACCTGTAGATGGGCAACGCTTATTGATCCTTAGAGACTGCTCACCAAAGATGGGTCATCACAGGATCAATAAGGCATAGCCATGATCAACACACACAAACAAAGCACGTAATCAGCAAAGCTGAGTACTACATACTAAAACAACAACAATCCTAGCATGATACTATCAAACCAACAACCCTAACATGATACTAATAAATATAAGGAAGGACAGACAAAACATAATAAATTGACGATTATACTTGACTAGACTAAGCTAGGCTTAATAACCATAATATTATTTTAGTTGAAATAGACAATGGACCGAGTTGACCATCCAGAAGTCTTCACTAAGGAAGACGAGGTACGGGCGCGACTCCGTAACCTCAGTGACCTGCGATATCGAGGAACGTTTAAATAAAAATAGGACACGGTGATCAATCCGGTCCCAGAAAAGGCCATGGGCTACCACCATGAACCCCAACTCCTGTTTGTCCGTCACTTCAGACGTGCACAGTCTAAAGCTATTGCTATTCAGTTTCACTTTACATGATTTACAAATTGAGATTCCGTTATGACTCAACCATTACATAAGACAGACAATTCACATTTGTTCACAACTGTTTTTATCTTGGAATTAAGTGAGTGATCATAAAAGCATCAATCAAGACTCATTCCAACTTAACCAACCTTTCCTTTAACCATGAGCAACCCTGTATATGGGCATAGAGTTTCAACTTACTAAACAAGGTCCTCCGCCCTTATAAAGTAGTGAAAAGATAGAAAGGGAACAACAACCAATTGATCCAACCCAATCATATAGAATAATCTAGTGTTCCCAACCAACATGTTTGTATCAAACATCCATACTAACATGTTACAGTTCCTATAGTGCAAAATAAGTTCAATAAGTTTGTCCAACAGTATTAAACATGCACATTCCATATAACCAAGTTTGTCTATAATATCAACATCACCAAGTTCAACAATAATATCAACATGATTTCAACAATTAGCACACATTCCAAGCACGCAGGTATGTACGTACCTTGTGTAAACAAACTGATAGGCCACTTTAACACTTTCAAAAGTCGCCCACAAAGAATTCTCCGCCTAAAACAATCAAGAAACGTACCTAAATCAATTCCTAATCATTGGAAACCATAACAAAGCATTCTAAATGCATCCTAAACATATTTAGAACATTTCCCAATATCAAAACTTAAACCTTTGATTTCCTATCATCATAATTATTAAATTAGTGATTGAAATTCGTTGAAAACTCTTTGCAAACATCGTACTTTAAATTTTCAGAAACATAACTAATTTCAAACTATTCCAAAACATAATTAACATTCTTAAGATCATAAAAATAATAGCTTTAATAATGTATAATCATTCTATTATGATTTTAGAACATTAAAACCTTAAAAATCCATGCTTTAATAATTAAATTCCTTATTTCAATTCAACTATGTAATCTGAAAATTAAATTATCAATTAAGCATAATGTATAATCTGAAAATCTAACTTAATCATAAAAACTTATAATTTATATTCACGAAACATGAATTAAGTTAATAAAACTTCATTAAAACCCTAATTTAAACGTAATTAACAAATCTGAAAATAATTAAATTAATTTCGACAACATATAATCTAAAAATTAGTAATTAAATCATAAAAATCATAAATTTATTCAATCAAAACATAAATTAAATTGATAAAATATAATTAAAACATTTAATTACTTAGGTTTTAAGAAATAACCAAAAGAGAGAAGGAAAGAAGGCTGGCCGGAGGTGGTTCAGCGGCGCGGCGGCGCGGCGTCAATGGGGCGGTGGTGCGCGCGGCAATGGGGCGGTGGTGCGCGCGGTGGTGGCTGCCGCAACAACATAACACGAGTGAGGAGGATGAATAAACAACAAGGGAAAGGGGAACGAAAGGGAACAAAAGAAAACGAAAGGGAAGAGGAAGAGGTACCGACGGAGGACGGCTGGTGGCAGAGCCGCACACGGTGGTGCGTGGCTGGGCGTAGTGACGAATGCTGGTGGTCCTCGGTGGTGGTTGTGCGAAAAACGAAAGCCACAATTAAGGGGAGAGGAGGAGTGATAAACGGAAAGGGAGATCGAAGAAGAAACAGAGGGGAGAGGAGAGTTACCGACGGCGGCGTGCAGGTGGAAGGGTGGTCGCGGCGGCGGCTGTTGATGGTGGTTGACGCAGGCGGAGAGGGGGCTGCAAGGAGGAGAGGGAGGAGGTTGGTTTCACGTGAAGGAGGAGGAATAAGGAGGGTTTGGGATTTGAGTTTTACGTGAAGTAAAAACAAGGAGAGGGTTATGGGTTTACTTGGTAGTTTATTTAACTTGGGCTTTACTACTTGGGCTAGGATTAAGATTTAGTTTGTTGAATCCAAAATGGTTAGGATTGCTTCCTAATTTCAATCGAACGGAATTTCGTAATTCGAATTCGTTTTAACTTAAAATTCTAAAATCATTTTCAATTTCGTAAATCGTTGAAAATATTAAAATGTAATAAATAAATATACGTTAATTATATTATTTATTTCCAAAATTCGTAAATTCTATTCAAATACAATTAACTATATTTTAAAATTTATTAATAAAATTTATAAAATTACGGGGGATTACAACCCGCACATCACACACCGCACAGGCACGTGCCCGCGCGCATGCTCGTGCTTGCTCATTGCTTCGTACCGCATGGGCGACGAGCTCCCTTGCTCGTCGTCGCATGCCGCACTATGCAACACCCCTTAAGGGTAACACTTAGCTTCCATTGCTTCGTGCGTGCAAGATTGGTGACCGATTTATAAAAATTAATAACTTTTATTTTTAAATTTAACGACAAATTAATAATCCATATTAATTTCACTAAATTTAGGAGAAAATCGAAAATTTATTATTCAAATTAATTTCCAATTACATGTATTTTTTAGGGATTAAAGTCTAGGTCATAAAATGTTTAAAACTTTTCAATTTTAACAAAATTTATGGTGGTTTTTAATCATAGGATCCTAATTAAATTATCAATTAATTATGAAATTCAAAACAAATTCTAAATTATTTGAAATTCAACGAATTAATTATAATTACAAATTAGATTGTATAATTAACAAGATTAGGCCTTAAAATTGTTAAACATATACATTAGGTCAATCATAGATTCAAGATTTATATACAAGATTCGCAAATATTTAATTTAACATCATAAAAATTACAAATTTTGCATTCGAAAAACTAAAACCTCCAAAAAGTCATAGTTAGGCTTCGAATTTGGTAATTCTGTGTTCGGCATCAAATCTATGATTTTTGTCAAAACTTTAAAACGTCATTTACATGCGAAATTCACTATAAAAGCATAAGATTTCGACCATTATTGACAAAACTGCCGAAAAACCCTGCAACCATATAATCAAATAATCGCACGAATTTGCAATTAATTACATACACGAAATTAATCACCCTTTTAATTCATTGCAAATTTATAAAATTTAATCCATGTTAACTATAATTGATTATGGAATTAATTAGAGGCTATGAATAATATAAACAATATAATTCATGCGGAAAAACCATAAAGCCAGGAATCCAAATTAATTGCCACATAGTCAATTAGCATAATTTAGTATACATACTATGTGATGCGTGCCTTCCCTAGCTCCTCCCGAACCGAACAAGAACAAGTACAGGACTCCAAATGTCGCCCCTCCGTAGATAGTCCACAGCACGTTCGGATCCGCCTTAGATTCAACCAACTAGAATATTCTCTAAGGTTTTATGTGCACTCGGGAAACTCACAGCGGTGATAGGCAAGTATTAAATTCTCCCTTGAATTTAATGTGTTGGAATAGAATAAAAATTTGTGATCATGAATCACATATTTATAGGGTGGAAATAAGGAATTACAATCCTACTAGGAATCAATTAACTAAATCTATTAGGACTCTAGCTAATTAATGATATTAGAATTCTAGGGACAATCAAATACTAAGTAATTCAAATCTACCCTTAATGTCTAATTTTAGTAGATATAGGAAAACTATAACTTGTGGCCCAAACTACTTGCCGTGCAAGTAGCTTGGCGCACAAGCTTGCTTAGCGTGCAAGCAACCGGCCGGCCAAAGGCCTTGCAGCGTGTGGCCTAAGCCCACGTTGTTGCGCAATGCTTGGCGTCAAGCCACAACACGCGGCCCAAGAGCTAGGCGCTGCTACACTTGCTCGGCCCAAGCGTGCTTGCTCTACGCGGGCTTGCTTGGCGTTGGGCCTTGCGTCTCGCAAGCTCGTTCGTCGAGCATTCGCACGTCGCGCTTCCGATTCGTTTTCCGATTCCGTAATATATTTCCGATTCGAACAATATTTACGTTTCCGTTAATATTTCCGATTCCGACAATATTTTCCAATTCCGGTAATATTTTCGTTTCCGGCAATATTTCCGATTCCGATAATATTTCTAATTCCGGTAATATTTCCGTTTCCGGCAATATTTCCGATTCCGGTAATATTTCTATTTTCGATAATATTTTCCAATACGAGCCATATTTCCGTTTCCGGCAACATCTACGACTTGGATAATATTTATATTTCCGCCATGAACCATATTTCTGTTTCCGGCAATATCATCATTTCCGGAGTACTCTTTATTCTTGCCTTTTGACGATTTCAGCTCCCACTGGAACTGAGATCCGTCGTTTCCGAATGTTCATAAATGGAGTACTTAATGAATAATATATTCACTTAAATACTTGATCCGTTCACGTACTATTTCTGTGACCCTACGGGTTCAGTCAAGAGTAAGTTGTGGATTAATATTATTAATTCCACTTGAACTGAAGCGGCCTCTAGCTACGCATTCAGCTCACTTGATCTCACTGAATTTATTAAGTTGTTAATTAATACTGAACCGCATTTATTAGACTTAGCATTTGAATTCATACTTGGACCAAGGGCATTATTTCCTTCAGAATCATATCAGGCATCGGGAACAATCAGTCAGTTACTAGGAAGTTTGAAGCAGAAAAGGAAAACTAGTAAATGCAGGTGGTTAGTGTTCCTGAGAACCGCAGTATAGCCTAGGCTATATTGTAAACTGCAAACTACATTTTTTATTGCTTTCATCGCCCTATAAAACTGTTCACGTAAACCTGTTTATTGAATCACGCCTAATAAGATATTTATGGACAAACCGGTATTTTTAAGCACCTTTAATCAACCTAAATCACAATTTTAACATCGTTTAGTTGATATCTGTGCATTTAAATCAACTCATTAGTAATGTAGCATAACCCATGTCCCTTTCGTCGTTACATTGAACTAGTAAGGACCGGTGCATGAGCTAATATATGCTGGGCACTCCCCGTATTAGTAAATGTCCCCTGAACTCTCAATCTCTACTCTGTGGATGTACATTAAGCGATCTCCACATCAGGAATAACAAGGGAACCTAAGGCCGTTGTAGTCAAATACGTTCTCATGGGTTTCGGCTTTACCTGCACATCACAATAACCAGGTTTTGTCAGTTTTCCTCAATGTCGTTGAAAACTGAATGGCGATTCCAAAGTCTAGTAAAAAGAGGCTAATGCCCACATTTAGTCCCTTTTTACTTAATATGATTTCCATATCCAAGAGGACAATCGAATCGATCCATTTCTTAGGAAAAGAGCTCTCGTCATTTTTCGACCCCCTCATACCAGCGCGCAAGCGCCAAACCATCGCCCAACACACCAGCCCACGAGCTAGCAAGCAGCAATGCAAGGTACAAGCCCAACGTCAGCGCACAAGGCACAAGTGTTAGGTTATGATACATATGACAATTCATAAATCATGCGGAAAAACCATAAACCCAGGAAAACATATTATTTACACATAATCATTTAGCATAGATTAGATGCATACTCTTTGTTGCGTGCCTTCCCTAGCTGCGCCCGAACCGAACAAGAACAAGTCTTTAGGACTCCAAGTGTCGTCCCTCCGTAGATAGTCCACAGCACGTCCGGATCCGCCTTAAGATTGACCAACTAGAATCGCCCTTAAGGTACTATTATTTTCGGCACTTTATAGGCAAATGTGTGACTGAATTTTTTCTCTCAAAAACTCACTTTGAATACTTTGAAACTTGTGTTATAAATTGTGAGCCCTAGCCTCATATTTATAGCGGTATGGAAAGGGAATCGAAATCCTATTCAGATACAAATTAATTAAACCTAGAATCCTACAAGAACTCTAATTTAATTAATTTATCAAATAGAATTAGGAATTTAATCATTAACCGAACTCTGCATGTTTTAGGAAACGTGCACGAACACAAACACTTGCACACACATGCACGGCAGCCACGATGGGCCCCATGCGTGCGCGCGAGCAGCAGCCCACTCAGCGCCCGCGCGCGCTGCGCGCTACGCGTGCTGTGCGCGCTGTGCGCTGCGCGTGCTGTGCGCGCTGTGCGCGCTGCGCGCTGCGCGCAGCCTGCTGGGCCTGGCCTTGCGCTGGGCCTGGCGTGGCTGTTTGTGCGGCGCGCTTGGCTTGCTGGGCGATGGCCTGGCTTCGTGCTGGGCCTCGTCCGGCAGGCCTCGTCCGATGCTTATTCGTACGATGCGCTTCCGATTAAATTTTCCGATTCCGGAATTCATTTCCGATACGAACAATATTTAATATTTCCGATTCCGGAATTAATTTCCGTTTCGAACAAATATTTAATATTTCCGTTTCCGGAATTATTTTCCGATTCCGGTAATATTTCCGATTCTGACAATATTTCCGTTTCCGGCAATATTTCCGATTCTGGCAATATTTCCATTTCCGATAATATTTTCCGACACGTACCATGTTTCCGTTTCCGGCAACATCTACGACTTGGATAATATTTATATTTCCGATACGATCCATATTTCCGTTTCCGGCAATATCATCGTTTTCGGAGTATTCATTCCTTGCCTGTGACGATCTTAGCTCCCACTGAAACCAAGATCCGTCGGTTCCGAATATTCATAGATGGAGTATTTAATGCTATTAAATACTTGATCCGTTTACGTACTATTTGTGTGACCCTACGGGTTCAGTCAAGAGTAAGCTGTGGATTAATATCATTAATTCCACTTGAACTGAAGCGGCCTCTAGCTAGGCATTCAGCTCACTTGATCTCACTGAATTTATTAACTTGTTAATTAATACTGAACCGCATTTATTAGACTTAACATAGAATGCATACTTGGACCAAGGGCATTATTTCCTTCAGTCTCCCACTTGTCCTTAGGGACAAGTGTGCATTTCCTAATTCCTTTGTCGCTCGATGCTTGCTCTTGAACATAAGGTAAGAGTTGTCATCCTTATTATGTCCAGAGGTGTTCCTCGGTTTCAGAGTTCAACTGATCAAATAAACAGATAATCATAGCCTATGATTCATCCGAGCACGGCCATGCATTTCACAGTTTCTAGCTCTCCGAGTGGCCTTGTACAACTTTTAAGCATCTCATCCCGATTTATGGGAGGACAATCCCAATCTTGCGATCTTGAGATTAGACTTCGTTTGATAGGTGATTACCTGAGCGTTGCCTTTATAGCCTCCTTTTACGGTGCGACGGTTGGTCAACGTCAAAGCAACCAGTTCTCAAACAAGTAATCTCAAATCACTCAGGTATTGAGGATTTAGTGTCTAATAATTTAATGAAATTTACTTATGACAGACTTTCATCTCTTACAGTAAAGTTTCATAGGTCTTGTCCGATACTAGTCTTCCCAAAGTAAGTATCTATGCAAATGATTATGACATTGCCATGTCCACATAGTTCAAGAAACAGAACTACTAGTCATCTTGCATTCTAGTCGTCTAACGTTTTCTATGCGTCCAATTTTATAGAAAACTCCGACTAGGGACCATTTTCAACCTTTGACATTCAAGTTCACTTGATAGACATTTCTTAGTCACAGGACTGGTCCTGACAGTCTATCTTGAATATTTTGTCAAATTTGAAGGGACTCATCATTTAATACTAAACCAAGATTAAATGGAATATGAAAATACATTTCATATATGATAAATGTTCAACCCCAATGTTTTACAACCATGGGCCTCAAACCCATTTTCTAAAACAATTCATGGAATTCAAAGCTATGCTTGATTTCCAGTGCGACAATGTGAGTGTTGCTTCTCACTTGTTGCATAGGTTTAGTTATCATGCTTTGCCAATCTTAACATCCTTTTCATCGAATGTTCTTTGAGATATGATGATAAGATCTTTTCGAGTTTGTTTATTATGTGATCTAGTCTTTCTTACTACATTAGTGGTTCTACGCATTTTGCAATGAAGAACCATTAAGTTAGCAGACGTTTTTCTTGCTTCAAGAGTGGTTCCACGCATTTTTCAATGAAGAACCATCAAGCCAGCAGATAGGTGATCTACCCAAGTTCAGTGAAGAACTTTAAACAACCATGTTTTATTGCTTCTTAGGCAATAATTACTTTTACTTCAACTGTTTAGGTTGCTAGTGATGCTTTGTTTGGATTTATTATCCAAGCAGTTCACAGACACGTGGAAGACTTTCCAGCTGTATCTTAGAACATAGAAATTAATATTTTAATTTCCCACGCAACAACTCATGGTCTCCAATCCATGTTGCCATTTCGAAACACGATGCTCTATAGCTCGTCCTTATTAATGATTAACTCCAAAGGGTCTTGCTTGATCCTTTGCCAGTGTTTATGCGTGTAGCATCAATATTTAGCATATCTTTATTTCCTTGAATCAAGAACTATTCCTATGTACCTTTTCAAGTACCATAAGTATTCTTGATCTCAATCTAGTTGATCTTCACTTAGATCAATAGAGATTGGTATATGTTCGTCATGCCTAAAGTCATACGATACATTTTTGGCGATCCTCATATTATATCATACATGATAAATTCTTTTGCAGAATAATTCCCAATTGAATTCTATTCATGTAACTTTAGCTTATCTAGTTTCAGTAGATACTAAATTCAGCTAAATTCTTTGACATATAATATAGGTTAAGAATCTTATTTAGATCCTTTGATGTTTAACTTAGTAAATGCTTATACATAGTTCAAACATCCTTTACTTAGATTTATTCACATGGGTCGAATATCTCCAATGGAGACTTTCGTGTTTGATTTAGTAAATGCCATTACTTAATCCAAAACAATATCATAAGATCTTTGTAAATAGATCTTAATACCCAGTATGTACTAAGTTTCGCCATGGTCCATCATTGATGAATAATTTCAAATCTAAGTCATTAGCATTTGAATGTTATTTCACAATAGAGAGATATGTGTGTAATACACATAGGACCAATTAAGTTTTAAGTACTCCCACTAAACTTCTTATATATCTATAAGAATCATGTATATTTTATGAAACTAAAATACTTATTAGCTTCACTAAAATACAGTTCTAATTCCCAATTGCTTGCTTAAATCTGGACTTAGATTTCATAAGCTAGCTTTCTTTTTCAAGCATTTATTTGGATCCACAAATCCTATGACATACCATGTACATAGTTTATTCCAACATTTGATTGAGGAATACTTTTGTCATCCAATTGCCATATTTACCAATATGCAATCATTGCTTGAATTATAGACTTGAAGCATTACGATTTTGCATGAGGTTTCAACACAATCCACATCGTGAATTTGCTTGTAACTTTTAGCAACTAATCTAGCTTTGTGTGTGAACACAATTCATGTTTGATGGTTTTTATCCTTAAAACAAACTTGCAACCAATAGGTGTGAAACTATTCTTGCAAATCAACAAAATTTCAATTTTGTCATCAAAACATTGAGTATGTTTTATGGCCTCTAGCCATTTAAAACATTTGAGTCTATATATGGCCTCTAACCATTTTAGGGAATCTGGGTTTCGTCATAGCTTTCTTACAAGTCACAAACTCATTAATCTACATGATAATAGTTTGACTGCAAGTTGTAGGTTTCTTCACTATCTAATAGAAGAATTGCATAGTTTCAGGGACCTGAACTCCATGTTTCTTCACTATAGAAGAATCTCATAGTTTCAGTGACTTGAACTCTATGCCTACTTGGGTATAGAACATCAAACAACAGAATATCAATAGCCACTTGAAAGTCCTTTGAATATTCTGTTCTCTTTGAAGCACTTGTAAAGTCTTCTAAGAGAAGTCTATTCTTTAAAGCCACTTCTAAAGTCCTTAAAGAATTAGTTCGGATTTTCTGAAGCACTTCGAAAAGCCTCCGGAATGTCCGTTTATGTTTGTTGTTCGCCTCGAAAACTTTCGAGGTCTATTTTCTCCCACTTGTCATTTTGGAAACGAATCTTCAAAAGGACATTATTTCGAGCAAACAAACATTATGTTCTCAAAAATTCGTGGTAGAAACAATACCCTTGTGTCTCATTTGAATAAATCACAATGATACATATATCTATACTTGGGCCTTAGTTTGTTGAATAACAAACACTAAGCTCCCACTGAGTTTAGGAACTCTTTAGATATATGCTCCCACTAAACACCCTACGCGTTGCACGCCCATGGGCCGCACGCACACAGCCATTGCTGGCCATGTGCGCGCAGCCCATGCGCTCGTCGCATAGCTGCTGCATCCCTATCGCAAGCCTCCGCACGCATTGGTGCTCGCTGCGCGCGCCAGCGCTCATCGCACGCGGGCTATCGCTCGCAGTGCGCGCGCGACATCGCTCGCTGGGCGCGCGAGCCATCGCTCGCTGGGCGCGCGACATCGCTAGCTGGGCGGGCGACATCGCTCGCTGTGCGCGCGCGCAATGCTAGGCGCAGCGCTCGTGGCACGCGAGCTTGCGCTCGCTGCGCGCGAGGCTGCGCGCTCTTGTGCGAGGCAGCGCGCGTTGTGGCGCAGCTCGCTTGCTGCCCACACGCGACTGCCTTGGCTCGCCCTACGCCCATGCCCATTCGTCCATTGGTCGTGGCACACGACACAAGGCAGGGCTGCTGCCTTGTGCTCGTGCACTACGCCCTTGCTCATTGCATTCGTGCCGCACGGGCGACGAGCTCCCTTGCTCGTCGTCGCATGCCCGCATTATACAACACCCCTTAAGGGTAACACGAAGCGTCCATTGCTTCGTGCGTGCAAGTTTTATGAACGAATCGCATAAAAAATTTAAAATTTATATTTAAAATTAATGACAAATTAATAAATAATATTAATTTCATAATTTTAGGGCGAAAAATCGAAAATTTATTATCCAATTGATTTCCGATTGTTATGGATTCAAGTCTAGGTCATAAAAATTTAAAATTTATCGTAAATTTACAATTTTTATGGTGGTTTTTAATCATAGGTTTCTAATTAAATTACAATTAATTATGAAAATCAAATTAATTCTAAATTATTCTAATTTTCAACAAATTAATCATAATTACAAATTAGATTGCATAATTAACAAGACTAGGCATTCAAACTTGTTAAATATATGCAGTAGGTCAATCAAAAATTCAAGATTTATCAACAAGAATCGCAAATATTTAATTTAACATCTTAAATTTACGAAATTTTGCATTCGAAAAACTAAAACCTTCGAAAAGTCATAGTTAGGCTTCGAATTTGAGAATTCTGGGTTCGGCAGAAAAATACTATTTTTGTCAAAATTTTAGAATGCCTTTTACATGCGGAATTGACACAAAAATCACTCAATTCGGATGAGTAACGAAGAAACTGCCGAAAAACTGCGTACGTATAATTAAATAAACGCAATTTGCAATTAATTAACAATTACGAAAATTAATCACCCCTTTTAATTCTTGCAAATTTGTAATATTTAACCATGTTCATGCAATTTAGATTATGAAAATAATAAGGGGCTCGTGATACCACTGTTAGGTTATGATACATATGACAATTCATAAATCATGCGGAAAAACCATAAACCCAGGAAAACATATTATTTACACATAATCATTTAGCATAGATTAGATGCATACTCTTTGTTGCGTGCCTTCCCTAGCTGCGCCCGAACCGAACAAGAACAAGTCTTTAGGACTCCAAGTGTCGTCCCTCCGTAGATAGTCCACAGCACGTCCGGATCCGCCTTAAGATTGACCAACTAGAATCGCCCTTAAGGTACTATTATTTTCGGCACTTTATAGGCAAATGTGTGACTGAATTTTTTTCTCTCAAAAACTCACTTTGAATACTTTGAAACTTGTGTTATAAATTGTGAGCCCTAGCCTCATATTTATAGCGGTATGGAAAGGGAATCGAAATCCTATTCAGATACAAATTAATTAAACCTAGAATCCTACAAGAACTCTAATTTAATTAATTTATCAAATAGAATTAGGAATTTAATCATTAACCGAACTCTGCATGTTTTAGGAAACGTGCACGAACACAAACACTTGCACACACATGCACGGCAGCCACGATGGGCCCCATGCGTGCGCGCGAGCAGCAGCCCACTCAGCGCCCGCGCGCGCTGCGCGCCACGCGTGCTGTGCGCGCTGTGCGCTGCGCGTGCTGTGCGCGCTGTGCGCGCTGCGCGCTGCGCGCTGCGCGCAGCCTGCTGGGCCTGGCCTTGCGCTGGGCCTGGCGTGGCTGTTTGTGCGGCGCGCTTGGCTTGCTGGGCGATGGCCTGGCTTCGTGCTGGGCCTCGTCCGGCAGGCCTCGTCCGATGCTTATTCGTACGATGCGCTTCCGATTAAATTTTCCGATTCCGGAATTCATTTCCGATACGAACAATATTTAATATTTCCGATTCCGGAATTAATTTCCGTTTCGAACAAATATTTAATATTTCCGTTTCCGGAATTATTTTCCGATTCCGGTAATATTTCCGATTCTGACAATATTTCCGTTTCCGGCAATATTTCCGATTCTGGCAATATTTCCATTTCCGATAATATTTTCCGACACGTACCATGTTTCCGTTTCCGGCAACATCTACGACTTGGATAATATTTATATTTCCGATACGATCCATATTTCCGTTTCCGGCAATATCATCGTTTCCGGAGTATTCATTCCTTGCCTGTGACGATCTTAGCTCCCACTGAAACCAAGATCCGTCGGTTCCGAATATTCATAGATGGAGTATTTAATGCTATTAAATACTTGATCCGTTTACGTACTATTTGTGTGACCCTACGGGTTCAGTCAAGAGTAAGCTGTGGATTAATATCATTAATTCCACTTGAACTGAAGCGGCCTCTAGCTAGGCATTCAGCTCACTTGATCTCACTGAATTATTAACTTGTTAATTAATACTGAACCGCATTTATTAGACTTAACATAGAATGCATACTTGGACCAAGGGCATTATTTCCTTCAACAAGGTCCAGCGCGCCGGCGCCAGCGACCAGAGCCTACAAGGGGCCAGCGCCTCGTTAATTGGGTCGTGCACAAAGCTTAGGCGCCAAGCTTGCTTGCACAACAAGTAGCTTGGGACACAAGCCTTGTGTTGACCGACCGGTTAACATGCTAGGGTTTTAGGAGTTTTCCTAAAACTTCCTAATTCTAGTTTAGGGTTTTGGTATCCTAGGGTTTCCATATTTCCTATATATATGTTTTCTATGTACATTGAATCACATGTGAGTTTTCATAATTTGCCTATCACCAAAAGTGAGATCCCGAATTAATTATTCCTTACATTGAGATTCTAGTTAATCGAATTTAAGGCGGGTCCGCCCATGTTGTGGACTATCTACGTAGGGACGACATTTGGAGTCCTAATCTTGTTCTTGTTTGGTTCGGGAGCATCTAGGGAAGGTACACATCATTAGTTATATGTATACTCAATTATGCTAACTGATTATGTGAATTTACTTGGTTTCCGACAATTTTGGTTTTTTCGCATGTCAATTGGATTGTTCATAACCTAACAGTGGTATCACGAGCCTCTTGTATAATTGAATAATCAATTAAAACATAGATTAAAATTTCTAATTTGTAAGGAATTAAAGGGGTGAATTGATTTCATGGTAATAAATTGAAAATTCTAAGCGATTATTTAATTATATATTCGTTAGATTTCGGCAGATTTGTCAATAATGGTCAAAATCTCATATTTTTATAGTGAATTCCGCATGTAAAAGGCGTTTTGAAATTTTGACAAAAATAAAAAATTCGGTCGAACCCAGAATTTAACTTCGTAGCCTAACTATACTTTTCATAGGTTTTAGTTTTTCGAACGCAAAATTATAATTTTTAATGATGTTGAAATTAATATTTGAAAATCTTGTGTGTAATTCTTGATTTAATAATTGACCTACTGCATATGAATAACACCTTTAAGAATTAAATTCGTTAATTATGCTACCTAATTCGTAATTATAATTAATTGGTTGAATATTTGGATAAATTGGATTTTGATTCGATTTATCATAATTAATTGATAATTTAATTGGGATCTAATGATTCAACGACCACCTAAAATTGTCAAAGGTTGAAACTTTAAAATTAAATGAACCCTAATTTTTGTCCTAAATAATTCATGCAATTGAAATTTAATTGATTGATAAATTTTCAAATTTTCGCCTAAAATTCATGAAATTTGTACTATTTATTTATTTGTCATGAAATTTAAAAATTATAATTTTTTGATTTTTGTAAAACGCTCACAATCGTGTACACAGGAGCAAGGGATAGCAAGTGTGGCCATAAGGGGCTAATGCTTTGGTGCGGGGATCCGGCGACGAGCAAGGGAGCTCATAGCCCATGCGGTGTCATGTGCGCAGTGTGCAAGCGCAAGGTTGTCCGCTATGTGTTGGCATGGGCAAGTGCCCTGCATGCTGCCTTGTGCATGTGTACGTTGGCGAGGGAGAAGCAGTGGCAAGCCAGCAAGCAAAGGCGAGCAACGCGACGAGCAAGGGAGCTCGCGCGCGCGCTACCTTTGCATACAGGCTACACCAGCGCTGGCGACGAGCCAGGCGAGCACGCACAAGGGCATTGCATCGCGATGGCAAGCCTAACATCTTGGCCACGCGCATGCGGCCCTTGTATCGATGTTGTTGTTGCTCGGCAAGGCATGGAGCTTGCCCATGAGCTTGCTAGCATAACACAAACAAGGCCCTGTGGCCTCGTGCCACTGTGCGCCTTGTGCAATTTTGTTTTTCGGTTGAGTGTCGAACTTAATTTATTTTTCGTTCGTGCTAATAGTTTTTTCTCAGAATTTAATTTTATTAGTTTAATTATTTTAATTAGTTTTATACTTATTATTTAATAAAATATAAACCTTGAATAAATTATAAGTAATTCATTTTAATCAGCTAAAAAATTATCATTAATTGGGATTAAAAATAATTATTATATGAGATTTAAATTTTAATTAAAATTTGTGGTTTCCGCTTGGACTTGAAAAGACAAATTTTTATGTTTAAAATTAGTAAAGTATATAATTCTTGGTTTGAGTGGGTGCTTTTATTCATGTTTGGTAAAAAAAAAAAAATTATCCTTGATTAGGTCCTTATTAGAGGGGGGAAGCTTGGTGGACCAAAACCCTAGGATAGAGATTTTTCCAGAAATGGGGAGAAATAAAGGGGAAATCGAAGATTTGTGCCTGTTGGTGGAAGTTCGTCGATCGTCATTGATGTCAATAACTAGGCAGCAGATAATTAGATTATCTATTGATCGTTGGGTGAGGGTCTGGTTTGATGATGAACGTTGGTGCCTGGTTGGATGAAGGTGGGAAAAGGGAGATGTGCAAACTAACAAAAACTTGACGGCGTTAAGGCATTAAGGGCAACTCGTTAATATTTAAAATCTTATGGATATATGGTAAAATTTTAAAAAATCTCAGGAATATATGGTGAATTACTAAAAACACGAGGTATATGTTGAATTAATTAAGTTAAAAGCTCATGGGTATTTGGTGAAAAAACTATAATTTCTGTTCTCGTTGGCTTGTTGTTTTCGATTTGGACGTCTGCATCATTCAGATTTCATTCTCTACATTTCCCTAATAAAATTTGGTAAAATGATATGATACTAGTGATAAAATTATTCTTTCAGTGCAAAGAAAGGGCTAAGGCAGGGGGATCCTATGTCCCCTTTCCTTTTTGCAATTGGCATGGAATATATTACTAGGCATCTTCAGCAGCTCCAAACTCAAACTGCTTTCAACTTTCACCCCAAGTGTAAAAAACTTGCTATTACTCATCTCATGTTTGCTGATGATCTGCTTATGTTCACCAGAGCAGACATTCAATCTGTTCAGATGCTGCTTTCTGCTTTCCATCAGTTCTCTGTTGCTTCTGGCCTTGAGGCTAATCTTGATAAAAGTAACATCTATCTTGGTGGGATCTCTTCCACTGAGAAAGCTGCAATCTTGTCTGCTATTCACATCCCTGAAGGGTTCTTCCCATTTAGGTATCTTGGTGTGCCCCTTGCTACAAAAAAGCTAGCTTATAATCAATGCAGGCCTTTGATTGAGAAAGTAGTTGCTAGAGCCAAAACCTGGACTGAAGGAAATAATGCCCTTGGTCCAAGTATGCATTCTATGTTAAGTCTAATAAGTGCGGTTCAGTACTAATTAACAAGTTAATAATTCAGTGAGATCAAGTGAGCTGAATGCCTAGCTAGAGGCCGCTTCAGTTCAAGTGGAATTAATGATATTAATCCACAGCTTACTCTTGACTGAACCCGTAGGGTCACACAAATAGTACGTAAACGGATCAAGTATTTAATGGCATTAAATACTCTATCTATGGATATTCGGAATCGACGGATCTTGGTTTCAGTGGGAGCTGAGATCGTCACAAGCAAGAAATGAATACTCCGGAAACGATGATATTGCCGGAAACGGAAATATGGATCGTATCGGAAATATAAATATTATCCAAGTCGTAGATGTTGCCGGAAACGGAAACATGGTACGTATCGGAAAATATTATCGGAAATGGAAATATTGCCGGAATCGGAGTCCTTTTATAAGTAAGGAGTCCTTTTATGTCGTGGCAAAATCGATAGGTTTACCTAATAAGTTCTTAGACGTACCTATCAACCAAGAGTAGTTTCTAGACTATTAGCAAAAGGCTTTTGCTTACCTAAAATGTTTTAGAATTGAGTCGACAAACTGTGCTTAATTCTTCAATGGTTTTAGGGTCTTGGAATCATTTTATTCACACCTGCCGGAACACATAATTCGAATAAAATGCTAATGACTTGTTTAAATTGCATGATTGCTTTCATTTTCAAGTTATTATTCATGATAAATGTTTAGACTTTGCATGCTTCAATGAATGTTTTAATTATTGTTTATAATTAAATATCTTGCACTGCAATAAATCCTTTTAGAAAGGTAACAGTAAATTTCCTCGATTGGTAGTGAATCCAAGAACGATTCACGGAAATGAGAGAAAATGAGCAATTTAAAATGTACGTTTCTTTTAGCGACTTTTATGGTTGTTTTCGAGTATCAAAGTCGAATGGCGAACCGATTGGTGCTTGTGAATTCAAAATACAATGTAGTTTTGAGATCATAAAGCATTGAGTTTAAACGCTCAGCTTTACCAATGGTTAACAACCTAAAATCTTTTTTCCATTTAATTCTCGAATGAGTCTAGTCCCTAGACATTCGAATAGATCGATACTTATAGAACTTTAGAAGCTTCTGGTAAGATCATCTAGTTGAAACAAAATATTCAACATAAATTAAAATGGTAAAGAACCTTGTTGGTGACATTGGACATGTCTAACAAAGTATAAAAGTCAACACTAAAGAATTCAATTCTTAAGACTATAAGAAAGGGTACAAGAAATAGGAAAACAAAGGAACAAATGAAAGGAATTTATAATTCCGTTTCTACCTATAAGTTTATGTTTAAAGAGAAGTGACCTAGGAATCAAACTTCCTTGGTATCATATACGGCTTGAGGTTCTTACTTCGGTAATAACTCAAATAATGGAAGCTAGGCTACACTAATGGCCTACAAGTGGGAAATGAAGCATGGCAATGCTACATTAGCTGTAGGGTCATCTAGTTTGTTTTAAGTCCTTTCAAGGCTGGAACTAAATGGCTATTTTGTTCCATAATCAGCATACCTAAATTTCTGCTTCAAACACAGAAAGACTCACATTCAGAAGAACAAAAACAATGCTTGTTTGTTTGTTTATTTGAATGAAATGGTCATTTACGGGATGAGTCAATATGCTTGATTAAAACAAACAACTCTTTAAAGAACTTTACTAGGTTCAAATCAACCCCTTGATTTGAGTTCCACTAATCTTTGGCATTGTTGCTTAGACCATATCAATAAGTTAACATTCAAAAGCTCTATTTTGATGGACTTTTGAAAGTTCATTGATTTCTAAATCAATTTAAGACAACTAGTCTTACTTGTTGAAAGTAACAAAAGATATGAACTATTGTTAGAACGCCTAGACAATAGAGTTCAAAGCTAAAGAAAGATTTTATGACTTTATTATTTCACATGGATTTGAGTGAATATAGGTTTATTTACTCAAATTTGATATAAGTTGAATCTGTTTGGCTAGTTCAAAGATTCAGAAGTATAAAATCCACTTGGCAAGAAATCATAAAGATCTAGGTTAGATCATGTTGATGATTACTTGAGACCAAATATGATCATCAATGATTGTGTGTTGTAATTTCACAATCTAGGTCCATAAGATATGGCATATCTACGTTGGAATGATCGAAGTCAATTAGTACTTGATTCAATCAATGATGAATCATAAAGACTTTTCCTATAATTTCTAAAACAAAATGCTCAACTACCACCAAACTAAACCAAATTCGTCAAAGCTATTGAAAAGTAATTTCAGAATAACTTTTCATAAAATATATCTAGAGAGTTGCAAAACTCAGTGGGAGGTTAGTGTTTGTCATTCGACAAACTAAGGCCCAAGTATAGATATATGTTTCATTGTGATTTATTCAAATGAGACACAAGGGTATTGTTTCTACCACGAATTTTTGAGAACACAATGTTTGTTTGCTCGAAATAATGTCCTTTTGGAGATTTGTTTCCAAAATGACAAGTGGGAGAAAATAGACCTCGGGAGTCTGCGAGGCGAACAACAAACATAAACGGACAATCCGGAGGCTTTTCGAAGATCTTTAGAAAATCCGAACACGTATTCTTTAAGGACTTTAGAAGTGGCCTTTAAAGAATAGACATCTCTTAGAAGACTTTACAAGTGCTTCAAGGAGAACAGAATATTCAAAGGACTTTCAAGTGGCTATTGATATTCTATTGTTTGATGTTCTATACCCAAGTAGGCATAGAGTTCAGGTCACTGAATCTATGCGATTCTTCTATTAGATAGTGAAGAAACCTACAACTTGCAGTCAAACTATTATCATGTAGGTTAATGAGTTTGTGACCTGTAAGAAAGCTAAGACGAAACCCAGATTCCCTAAAATGGTTAGAGGCCATATATAGACTCAAATGTTTTAAATGGTTAGAGGATTTGCAAGAATAGTTTCACACCTATTGGTTGCAAGTTTGTTTTAAGGATAAAAACCATCAAACATGAAATTGTGTTCACACACAAAGCTAGATTAGTTGCTAAAGGTTACAAGCAAATTCACGGCGTGGATTGTGTTGAAACCTCATGCATAATCGTAATGCTCAAGTCTATAAATCAAGCAATGATTGCATATTGGTACATATGGCAATTGGATGACAAAACAATTCCTCAATCAAATGTTGGAATATAATATGTACATGGTATGTCATAGAATTTGTGGATCCAAATAAATGCTTGAAAAGGAAAGCTAGCTTATAAAATCTAAGTACATATTTAAGCAAGCAATTGGGAATTGGAACTGTATTTTAAGTGAAGCTAATAAGCATTTTAGTTTCATAAAATATACATGATTCTTATAGATGTATAAGAAGTTTAGTGGGAGTACATAAAAACTTATTTGGTCCTATGTGTATCACACACATATCTCTCTATTGTGAAATAACATTCAAATGCTAATGACTTAGATTTGAAATTATTCATCAATAATGGACCATGGCGAAACTTAGTACATATTGGGTATTAAGATCTATTTACAAAGATCTTATAATATTGTTTTAGATTAAGTAATGGCATTTACTAAATCAAACACGAAAAACTCCATTGGAGACATTCGACCCATATGAATAAATCTAAGTAATGAATGTTTGAACTATGTATAAGCATTTACTAAGTTAAACATCAAAGGATCTAAGTGAGATCCTTAACCTATATTATATGTCAAAGAATTTAGTTGGATTCAGTATCTACTGAAACTGAATGAGCTAAAGTTACATGAATAGAATTCAATTAGGAATTATTCTGCAAAAGAATTTATCATGTATGATATAATATGAGGATCGCCAAAAATGTATCGTGTGACTTTGGGCATGACGAACATACACCAATCTCTATTGATCTAAGTAAAGATCAACTAGATTGAGATCAAGAAAAACTTATGGTACTTGAAAAGGTACATAAGATTAGTTCTTGACTCAAGGAAATAAAGATATGCTAAACTTTAATGCTACACGCATAAACACTGGCAAAGGATCAAGCAAGATCCCTTTGGAGTTAACCATTGACAAGGACGAGCTATAGAGCATCGTGTTTTGAAATGGCAACATGGATTGGAGACCATGAGTTGTTGCGTAGGAAATTAAATATTAATTTCTATGTTCTAAGATACAACTGGAAAGTCTTCCACATATCTGTGAACTGCTTGGATAAGTAAATCCAAACAAAGCATCACTAGCAACCTAAACAGTTGAAGTAAAAGTACTTATTGCCTAAGAAGCAATAAAACAGGGTTGTTTGTTTATGTTAAAGAGTTCTTCACTGAACTTGGGTAGATCATATGTCTTCTGACTTGATGGTTCTTCAATGCAAGATGCGTAGAACTACTCTTGTAGCTAGAAGGAATAGATCACAAAATAAACACACTCAAAAGATCTTATCATCATATCTCGAAGAACATTCGATGAAAAGATATTAAGATTGGCAAAGCATGATAACTAAACCTATGCAACAAGTGAGAAACAACACTCACATTGTGGCACTGGAAATCAAGCATAGCTTTGAATTCCATGAACTGTTTTAAGGATGGGTTCGAGGCCCATGGCTGTAGAACATTAGGGTTGAACATTTATCATATATGAAATGTATTTTCATATTCCATTTAATCTTGGTTTAGTATTAAATGATGAGTCCCTTCAAATTTGACAATATATATTCAAGATAGACTGTCAGGACCAGTCCTGTGACTAAGAAATGTCTATCAAGTGAACTTGAATGTCAAAGGTTGAAAATGGTCCCTAGTCGGAGTTTTCTATAAAATTGGACGAATAGAAAACGTTAGACGACTAGAATGCAAGATGACTAGTAGTTCTGTTTCTTGAACTATGTGGACATGGCAATGTCATAATCATTTGCATAGATACTTACTTTGGGAAGACTAGTATCGGACAAGACCTATGAAACTTTACTGTAAGAGATGAAAATCTGTCATAAGTAAATTTCATTAAAATTATTAGACACTAAATCCTCAATACCTGAGTGATTTGAGATTACTTGTTTGAGAACTGGTTGCTTTGACGTTGACCAACCGTCGCACCGTAAAAGGAGGCTATAAAGGCAACGCTCAGGTAATCACCTATCAAACGAAGTCTAATCTCAAGATCGCAAGATTGGGATTGTCCTCCCATAAATCGGGATGAGATGCTTAAAAGTTGTACAAGGCCACTCGGAGAGCTAGAAACTGTGAAATGCATGGCCGTGCTCGGATGAATCATAGGCTATGATTATCTGTTTATTTGATCAGTTGAACTCTGAAACCGAGGAACACCTCTGGACATAATAAGGATGACAACTCTTACCTTATGTTCAAGAGCAAGCATCGAGCGACAAAGGAATTAGGAAATGCACACTTGTCCCTAAGGACAAGTGGGAGACTGAAGGAAATAATGCCCTTGGTCCAAGTATGCATTCTATGTTAAGTCTAATAAGTGCAGTTCAGTATTAATTAACAAGTTAATAATTCAGTGAGATCAAGTGAGCTGAATGCCTAGCTAGAGGCCGCTTCAGTTCAAGTGGAATTAATGATATTAATCCACAGCTTACTCTTGACTGAACCCGTAGGGTCACACAAATAGTACGTAAATGGATCAAGTATTTAATGGCATTAAATACTCTATCTATGGATATTCGGAATCGACGGATCTTGGTTTCAGTGGGAGCTGAGATCGTCACAAGCAAGAAATGAATACTCCGGAAACGATGATATTGCCGGAAACGGAAATATGGATCGTATCGGAAATATAAATATTATCCAAGTCGTAGATGTTGCCGGAAACGGAAACATGGTACGTATCGGAAAATATTATCGGAAATGGAAATATTGCCGGAAACGGAAATATTGTCAGAATCGGAAATATTATCGGAATCGGAAAATAATTCCGGAAACGGAAATATTAAATATTTGTTCGAAACGGAAATTGATCCCGGAATCGGAAATATTAAATATTGTTCGCATCGGAAATGAATTCCGGAACCGGGAATTTAATCGGAAGCGTATCGTACGAATAAGCATCGGACGAGGCCTGCCGGACGAGGGCCCAGCACGAAGCCAGGCCATCGCCCAGCAAGCCAAGCGCGCCACACGAACAGCCAAGGCCACGCCAGGCCCAGCGCAAGGCCAGGCCATGGCAGCGCGCGCAGCGTGCGCAGCGATGGGCTGCGAGCTGTGCTGCTGCTCGCGTGGGCTTGCGGCTCGCGTGGGCCGAGCGTCCGTGTGGGCTGTGCACGGGCATGGCCTGCATGCTCGTGGGTCATGCTCGTGTAGAGTTTGTGTTCACATACGAAACCTAAATTGTATAGGATTTGTTTGATGATTAAATTCCTAATCCTAAAAGGATAAAATTAATTAGTTAGAGTCCTACTAGGATTCTAGTTTAACTAATTAGTATCCTAATAGGATTCCAGTTCCTTTTCCATACCTCTATAAATAAGGGCCTAGGGTCATTATTTGCAGTGACGATTGAAGTATTCAAAGGGTAAGTTTTTGAAATAAAATTAACCATACACTTGCAAACACTAGCCGAAATTCCTAGTAACCTTAAGGGTGATTCTAGTTGGTCTAACTTGAGGCGGATCCGGACGTACTGTGGACTATCTACGGAGGGACGACATTTGGAGTCCTAAAGACTTGTTCTTGTTCGGTTCGGGCGCAGCTAGGGAAGGCACGCTACAACATGTATGCATCAATTCTATGCTAAATGATTATGTGAATATAATATGCTTTCCTGGCTTTATGGTTTTTCCGCATGATTTATGAATTGTCATATGTATCATAACCTAACATGGACAGCTAGGAATCTCACTTATGCTGGTAGGCTGCAACTGGTGCAAACTATTCTTCTAAGCATGCAATCATTCTGGTGTCAGATTTTCATCTTGCCTAAGAAGGTAATTAAGGAGATCCAAAACTTCTGTAGAATTTTTTTGTGGACTGGTCACACTGATCCATCAAGGAAGTCTCTGGTTGCTTGGTTCAATTTGTTCCTTCCTTAAACTGCAGGGGGATGGAATATTAAAGAAATGAGTCTTTGGAACAAAGCTGCAGTAGCTAAGCTATTATGGGCCCTGACACACAAAAAAGATAAGCTGTGGTGTAGGTGGGTGCACACCTACTATATTAAGGGAAGATCTCTTGATACTAAGTGGCCTGCTGCTGTGTCTTGGCCACTTAAGAACATTCTATCTTCTGTTCAAATGATTGAAGATGTGGGAGGTTGGGTTACAGAGTGCAGGAATGGCAAATTTTCTATCAAAAAGATGTATCAGTGTCTTCTTGATGATCATGTGAAAGTTCCATGGAGAAGGATTGTGTGCAATAACAAAGCATCCCCTAAGAGCTTGTTTATTACTTGGCTTGCTCTTTGGAATAGGCTCCCTACTAGGGACAGGCTGGTGGCTTGGCAGATCACTACTGTGGAGGATTGCCCCTTGTGTACCACAAAGAAAGAATTTGCAGCACATTTGTTCTTTGAGTGTGATTATTCTGCTGCAGTTTGGAATACTATTCTGCATAGCCTAAATTTTAGCAGGAAAGCTTCTTCTTTTGATCAAGAGTTAACATGGATTTTGAAAGCTACCAAGAGAACTGGGGATAGATACAAGCTGCTTGTTATGTATTTTGTTGAATGTCTTTACAGCATCTGGCTGCAGAGGAATGAAATGGTGTTTAACCATAAATGTAGAAGGCCTGCTGATATTGTTCCAGACATCATGTTTAGAGTTGCTTGTAGGGCAACTGCTAGCCAACATATGTTTCTGCTTAATTAGCATTTGTTGTAGTTGATTAGTTGTTGGATGTTGCTTTGTTGTTGCTATTTTTGTACTTGTGATCTGGTTTAACTGCTTCCTAGCTTTGACTAGGTGTAATTCCCTCTTTTGGTAATAAAATATCTTTATTTGCCAAAAAAAAAAAATTATTCTTTCAAAATCAGTTAGGGTTTTGCACTAGTGATTATTCTTTAAAATTTACTAATAATGTATAAAGATAATCATTTAACCTTTTAAAATTGTTTATTAATCAATCTAATATATATATATATAGGGGAGTTTTTTCAAGAGCATTGGGAGCGTCCACGTAGGAAAATCCAGTCATCAATCAAATATTAATTATTTCAAAAAATTTAGTAAATAGATAAATATGGTAAAAAGATTAAATTTACTTCATAATATTTTAAGATAAAAAAGTAAATAGATAGAGTTTTGAGAAAAATAAAATACTGATTTATCAATTTATATAAACTCCATTTCCTTTTCATAGATCCATGTCTTCAACGGCGAAACTTTGTTCGTCCACCATATTCGTAATAGAAATAGTAGTATTTGTGGGTTTGTGGCCTCCAAGGATTCATCAATTAACTTAGGGAATTCCAATTCCTTACACATAAGGATCCAATATATAATCACCAAATCTCGATACAAAAGTGATGGATACCCTCCTATTAATTGCTACAATTTTTATCCTCTCCCTTTATTTATTCATCATGGCAAACAACTTTTAAGATCATGTAGATTATTTGTCAATATACCGTACATTATTCAGAAAAATTCAGCGCCAGATTTGTTTGTTTACAGCTGGATTAAACCCTTATCTTGCGTGATTGTGTGAGAAACAAATTACAGCGCCAGAAAATAATGGCGCTGAGGATTTGTGCGCTGGAAATAAGTGGCGCGTACAATGCCAGCGCTAGAATTTTGTAGCGCTGGTGTTTTACTTCACATTTCCAGTTTTATCCGGTTTTTACCCGAATTTCTGAAGGCTCTAATAAGAGATTAATGGTAAAATTTGAAGGTCCCAACGACTGGATTAAGTCAGTTCATGAATCAAACAGTTTAAAAGGAGAAAATTGTAGCATGGTATTTTCGTTTTTAATTTTGCAGTTTATTATAGTTTTTATAATTTTATTTGTCATTATCAGACCCTAAGCCGTTTGTTTTGATTTTGTAGGTATCCATACTCTATATTTTTTTGTAATTGAATTTTTCGGGGATGATTTGTATGAATTTATTTTAATAATCATATTAAGTAGAAGAACTATCAAAAATAGGTTTATTTGTAAATCATAAATAAACATGATATAAAACATCTTGGTTTTGTGTTAATTTGATAATTTTGAGTTGTTTTCCTTTTGAGTTTCATTAGATTTTTAAGAAGAGTGGTTCAAAAATAATAGTATTTCATATTCAAAATTTATAGATTAAGTAGATTAGTTTAGTATTATTTGATTTTTATTTTAAGGATGAAAAAAACATAGACTCAAAGAGTTTGGTTATATTTCACTATGTTTTCAATGCACAAAATATTATCGTACAACCCGGGCAACGACCGGGCTTCACAACTAGTTTTTTTAATAATATAAAGTTTAATCAAAATATGTTATAAGTTACCAAAACATTTTTTTTTTTTTTTATTCAAGGATCAATTTACGAAATTTATTGTATACCAATACGTATAAGATCGACCATTTGAAAGAACAGAACTCTATCTCGTGAAATCTCGTGATATTGTGGTGCCAAAATATCCTCCGTAAGACGTTACAATACCAAACATTTAGGATCATAAGATAATAAATTACTTCCTAATAATAATCTTTGTTTTCAGTTGTTTTATGGAATTAATATTTTTATATTTTAAACATAAACTAGGTATTCATGTACTTTAACTACATTATTTTATTTACTGTCAAAAAAAAAAAATTACGGAGTACTTTAATTTATTAAAAAAAGCCAAGAATGAAAAGGTCTAAAATAACCTTATAGTTAATTAAAATAGGGGTGAAATATAAAAATAAAAATGGTGTTTCTTTGTTGCTTCCTTTAAAGATCTTTGTTGTTTTTGCTTGCTTGTGGTAGCTGCACAGCACACAGGTTTTGTTAGATCCGAAGAAAAAGATGCCAAAATATAATCTTTATTAATTTTTAAGTAAGTGTACTTTTTATTGTTGCTTTTCCAAGCGTCCAAGAACCCCTTTTACATCCCCATATATAATTATTAAAAAATTAGTCAAACTTTGTCTTTGACAAAATAAGGAGAGTCAATACGGTAAAAAAAATTCTCCATAAATTTAATACTTCTTTCACTTCTTATTATATGACCAGTTATTCATACAAGTTCCTTCGACTCTTTATTATGATTTATACTTAAGAAAAATATAGTTATGTGAAGTATTTTTAGATTAATCTCAATGAATATGAATATTTTTCAAATATCGAGTTTTTATAATTTTTTGCTATTCATAATTAAAGATATTAATGTTTAAAATCAGGAAAAATTGACATGAATACTCCCAACTTTTACTCGTTTTCTAAAAGTAGTCACAACTTTGGATTATTTTAGAATAATCCAAACTTTTGGGGTTACCTTATCAAAATAATCCGAATCTTATTTTTATGTCATTACTAACCCATTTTGGGTCTATTGTACATAGGCAAATTGATAGTTTAGATTATATGAAGAAGATATACCCGAAAGTTAAGATTATTCCAAAATAATCCAATGTTGGGATTATTTTGAGAAGATGAGTGAAGGTTGAGATTATTAATATCAATTTTTCCTTAAAATCATACATTGGTAATATTACCTAAAAAATTATGTCATCTAAAAAAGAATAGATGAAGTACTTCTATTAAAATAATTCAATTATGGTTTTTTATTGAATTTGTAAATAAATAAAAAAAGGTAATTTTATAGGTTACTACAGTTACTTATAAAATTACTTATGTAATGTGTATGTAAACAAATAAAAAAGGTAATTTTATAGGTAATTTAACTCGTTACTAAATTTATTTATTTAAGTTTATAGAACATGATCATTGATTGTCAATTAGTAAAAGGTACACCCAATTGCATGTAGCTCTACATGCAACCGAGACATTTAGTATTTTTAATCATTCAAAAAACACATTTTTATTGTTTAAATAACATAGTTATCCATTAAAAGCATGTCTACAAACAAATACATATGTTTTACAAGAATACATTGTTAAGTACAACACATTGACTACAATAAAAATAATTTTTCTGGAAAAAAATGTATATGCTTTTAAAATGTAAAAATGTGTTTTTATATTGTAAAATTGTGCTCTTAAACCGCAAAAAAAAATGTGCTTTTAAATTGTAATAATATGCTTTTAAATTAGAGCTATGTGCAACTGGTAATTTGTGATTGTTTAAGGCTCCGTTCTATTGAACTTATTTTGACTGAACTTATATTATCTGAACTTATTCGAAATTCACTGAACATATCTAAACTTATCTGAACTTAACTGAACTTATCTGAACTTATTTTATCTAGTTGTTTTGTCTGAAATAAACATATTTGTGTGTGAAAATGTCTGAAAAAACTTATTTTTGCTGAACTTATATTATCTAACTTATATGAAATTAACCGAACTTATCTGAAATTAACTAAACTTATTTTATCTGAAATAAGTCAAAATAAGTCGAACAAAACAAATCCATGTCGATTATCATCTTTCAAATTAGTTACTTTTGGAGTTGATATGTGTTAAATATTTAATGTGTAAAATGAAATTAGTTATATATGAAATGTTTTATCGTTTTTTAAATAATATGTATGAAATAAGTTACTCCGTAAATATGAAATTATTTTAACGTTTTTTATGTACATCATATAAAATAAGTTAAAATAAGTCCAACAAAATACTTCCTTTGTTCTTTTTTAAATGACACAATTATTTAGGCACGTTTGCCAATGTATGATTTTAAACGTTGATATCTCTAACTATGGATAAGAAAAAATTATAAAAAGTTGATATTTAAAAAATATTTATTGATACGAATCTAATAAGACTCTATGTTTTTTCTTAAATACTATAAATCACAAAATGAAGTCAAAGGGACTTGTGTGAATAGTGTCATAAAATCAATTGTATCGTGTAAATAAGAACGGAGGAAGTATTATTCAGTAAAAATGCAGTCCTTGAATATACAAAAACAATTTCTATTGCAAAAATTTATACGACCAAAAAAAAGAAAAAAAAAAAAGAAAGAGCGCATTTTATACAACTGTGCTGAGTGTTGTTGCTGCAGCTATTTGGACTCTTTTGTTCTTCTGTCTTCCTTCCTTTTTCCATGATCCAAAGCTTCCATTTGAATGAATCTTCTCAACTTCTAGAGAGAGAAACCTCCCACAAATTTAGAGAGAGAAAGTGACCTCATAGGAGAGAGATACTACCACTCTCAGTTACGCAGCGGCCGTGTCGGTAGAGAGAGAAAGTAGGATAGGACTGAGATTTTTCTTCAATTTCTGAAACAACAAAAACAAAAATCTTGCGTTTCAATGGAGTTTTACTGCTAATAATACCGAGAATTGGAGCTTCAATAATAACTCGAATGAAGCAGAGATACCAAACCAAAAAACAACCATAAATTATGTGCAGATCTTGCTCGTGTTTCAACATCGAAGCGGAAACAAATTGTTCTCATCTTTGTCATATAATGGAATTCGAAGCTTTCGTGCTCGAATTCCGATTTTAACTTCCACTCAACCTTCAACTTAATTGTTCAAAGGTTTTTTTTCCAATTTTTTTTTGTTGTTGGAGAAATTTCTGACTTTTTGGAATTGTTATATAACTCAACACTGAAATATAGAGAAAATTTAATGGTTGAATTTGTCGGCAATGCTCAAATTCTGGGTGAAATGGTGGTATATTTTGGGATTTGATTGATTAATTTATCTTTCAATTGGGAGCTCCTGTGCTATTGACAAGTTTTCCATAGATGACATGCCTATTGAGGTAAGAAAATATATTATTTGGGTAAATTTTTAATTTAAGAAAAGAATTTATTTCTATTTTTGGCATATTGGTGATGAGATGTATGAATTTTGATTTAGTTATAGTTTTTGTACTTTACAGAAAGAAATTGATTAAAAAGTGTGTTGTGGGTTGGAATTTGGTTGATTAGTGTTGGGTTTGTGTTGGATATTCTGCCATGATTACTTTTATGGATCCGAAGGAGAAAATAAAAGAGGCTGATAATTGTTTAGATTCACAATTGTGGCATGCTTGTGCTGGAGGGATGGTGCAAATGCCACCAGTGAGCTCAAAGGTTTATTACTTTGTACAAGGTCATATAGAACATGCTAATGGAAATGTGGATTTTAGGAGTTTCCCACGAATTCCGTCATATGTTCTTTGTAGAGTTGAAGATATACGATATTTGGCTGACCAGGAGACGGATGAAGTGTATGCGAAGATTCGATTAAGTCCTGTTACTAATGAGGTAGATTATAGTGATGATGATATTGGAGTTCATGGGACTGAAGTGCAAGAAAATAAGCCTGCTTCATTTGCTAAGACTTTGACTCAGTCTGATGCTAATAATGGGGGAGGGTTTTCTGTTCCTCGTTATTGTGCGGAAACAATATTTCCGCGGTTAGATTATTCAGCGGATCCACCAGTTCAAAACATTCTAGCAAAGGATGTTCATGGCGAGCCCTGGAAATTTAGGCATATATATCGAGGGACACCAAGGCGTCACTTATTAACTACTGGTTGGAGTACATTTGTGAATGCTAAGAAGCTAATTGCTGGGGACTCCATTGTGTTTTTAAGGGCTGAAAATGGGGATTTATGTGTTGGGATTCGAAGAGCAAAGAGGGGACTCGGTGGCGGACTTGATTCAACTTCTGGATGGAACCCAGGATCTACTGTTTTGAACTATGGTGCTTTCTCAGCTTTTCTTAGAGAGGATGAGAACAGGATTGGAAGAAATGGTAATGGTGTTGGTTTGAACTCAAGTGGTAATCCATCAGCTAAGGGGAAAGTGAAGTTGGAGTCTGTACTCGAATCTGCAACTTATGCTTCTAAAGGGCACCCCTTTGAAGTTGTTTATTACCCTAGAGCAGGTACTCCTGAGTTTGTCGTCAAGGCTGGACATGTTAAGGCAGCGCTTCAAATTCGTTGGTGTTCAGGAATGAGGTTCAAAATGCCTTTTGAAACTGAAGACTCTTCAAGGATAAGTTGGTTCATGGGCACCATATCCTCAGTTCAGGTTGCTGATCCTATGCACTGGTCTGACTCGCCTTGGAGGCTTCTTCAGGTATCCACATTTCTCTTTGTCCTTTCTTTTACCATTCACTTGGACTTTAAACCCAACTTTTATGTAGAATATTATTTCCTTACATGATTATGCATTATTACACTGCATATTCCTTTCAGATATTTCAATCCTAGTAATCTTTTCAATAATGTAGGTCTTATTCTACTTCTACACTTTGTCTTATTCTTCATCTGATATCTGTCCAGACTCATGATTCATTTTCTTAATAATTTGTGCTCAAGAAAAGTTCTTTTTCTACTGCATCAATACAGAATTTTAACAGCGACCATTAGCTTAGCTTTCAACGACACATCATGACTGATGTCTTGCTTTCATATGTGAAGTCACTTGAAAGAATAGAATAGTTGAACTTAAGCTATTTCTTGACTAAGAAAAGTTCAGGACGAGATTTGGCTTAATTAAATTATCAAGTTGGAGGTCCAACAAATGTCATCACTGATAATTCAAGTTGAATTTGAAACCCTTTAAGGCTAAATTATTCCCTTAAACATCATGTTTGAGCTGGAAGTCTTTGTTTTATTTCACAAATCTGCATTGTTTTATTATGATTCATATGTTTTGTTGACTTTACAATAATTGACTTAGCCAACAACCAGCTCTTAGTTTAGTACCTAGGCAAGTTGGTTTGTTTTATTCGGAATTATTATTAAACTAGATACCTAACTAAAATAGCCACTCAAACCAGATATGTAAGAACAATGCTGATCAAACTCAAGTTGCTTGTGGATTTAGAAAATCTTTGTCATTCTATCATATACTATATACTTTGCCTTTGTGTTGCTTTGCACCTTGGCTTTAATCTGCGTAATTTTCTAGTCACAACACATATTCTTTCATGTAAGCTACGATTCTATGTTCTTGATAAGTTTGACTTATAAAATTTATCGACCACTCTCCTTCTTAGCTTAAAAAAACCATTCCCCCTTTTGACCGTGACATGAAGTAACTTCTAAATGAGTTCTTGGCATTTGACACTCTATTTTTATTCCTCTTAAGAATCCATTCTGGTTATAGAATTATGTTCTCTGACTTTCTCTGACAAGTTAGAACTACCCTTTTTAGGTAACATGGGATGAGCCAGATTTGCTGCAAAATGTGAAACGTGTTAGTCCGTGGCTGGTAGAATTGGTATCTAATATGCCTACCATTCACCTTTCCCCCTTCTCCCCACCGAGGAAGAAATTTAGACTTCCTCACCACCCAGATTTTCCCATGGATGGCCAACTTCCGGTCCCCACATTTCCCGGAAACTTCCTTGGGCCAAGCAACCCTTTCGGATGTTTACCCGACAATTCTCCTGCTGGCATGCAGGGAGCCAGGCATGCTCAATTCGGTCTTTCACTGTCCGATCTTCACATGAGTAAATTACAGTCGGGTCTCTTTCCAGGTGGTTTTCCAGCACTTGATACAACAAATACACTACCCAATAGACCCTCAAGTTCATTAAGTTATCATAAACCCGGAAGCAACGAGAATATATCTTGCTTGCTCACTATGGGAAACACAAACCAATCGGTAAAGAAATCTGATGTGACAAAACCACATCATTTTGTGCTCTTCGGAAAACCAATTTTGACAGAGCAGCAAATGTCTCTAAGCCGATCAGTTGACACAGTATCACCAGTTCCTACAGGTAATAGTTCATCAGAAGGAAATGTGGACAAGGCTGGTAATGTTTCTGATGGTTCTGGGTCAGGACCCAACCAGGATCGCTCTTCTATGGAACGACTTCCATGGCTCAAGGACAACCGCCCAGAATTAGACTTGGAGCTGGAGACTGGTCACTGTAAGGTATTCATGGAATCAGAGGATGTTGGACGTACTCTTGAGTTAACATTGTTAAACTCTTACGAAGAACTTTGCACAAGGCTGGCAAACATGTTTAGCATAGAGACTTCTGATATGCTCAACCGTGTAGTCTACAGAGACAGTGCAGGCTCATCAAAGCAAATCGGAGATGAACCATTCAGGTGAGTAGACTTGCTTCTCTTTTATATTTCCATTCAAAATTATTTCATGTCCAACATCCACTCTTTTCAAATACAAATTACTAACTTGTTATGACACCCACCTTTTTGTAATGGTGCAGTGAATTTGCTAAAAGAGCAAAGAGGCTAACGATCCTGATGGATTCCAGCAGCGATAACACAGGAGCATAGAAGCATCATAACAAGAATAATAACACGAGTGCAATTGTACAGGTAGTAGATCTTATGGTTGTTTCTAGGTGATGAACCCTCTTATGTGATTGATGCAGTTGTGGGACGACCACATATGAGCCAAATTTTGCTCCTCTTAATGTCGAATCTTCACATTATCACTATTTTCTTACCTATAAATTTTCCCCAAGGATAATGATACATTTAATGGGTTTCGTTTGTTGCCATATCTATGTATCTATTTCTATGCGTGCATTAATTTCGCGCTACAGAAAAGTTTTCTATTAACACAGATGGTCTTAGAAAAATGATCAAGTCTTCTACTTCAGTCTCTTGGTTTGGCTAGTTGCTATTATAATATGTTTTTGCAGATGCACTTTATCTTAGTACTGGTCTTAAAAAGACAGTAACAGTATCACATGGAATGTCTCAGAATTACCAGGACGAAAAGTTGTTACTTGGTTTATTTCCCATTATTTGGGGATTGACGACAACTTATGAGACTTTTCCATACCTTTTGTCCCAAGACTTAATTCTAGCAACATTATTTTCCTTTTCCTTTTTCCCTGCAATCTTTTTCTCCCCTTGAAAATTTGGCTAGAATTGAGTTGTATACTCCATATGTACTCCATTTGAAAATGAAAAATCCCTCGTGGTCTAATTTAATTTTTATTAGATGGAAAATGAATTTTGTAGCTATAGTTTGTATAATTGATGCTAATATGAAGTTCAAAAACCTTTATGCAAACTTAATTTAACTTTATTTTTTTGAATGAGAAAAACAAGGCCGATAAAATCCTCCCCATGTATACAAATGCCAATACATTTATGATTATTTTAGCTGCCTAAAAACTCTTTCTCTTTTCTTTATCATGCATATCCTACCGTCTATACAATAACTGAAAATGAGTAGGAGCAGGTCCAATTTATTAATTATAGTCCAAAGGACATAGGAGTTGCCCAATTATTAACTTTTACAGAATTATTAACTTTGTCATTTTTTTAAGATTGGTACTCCGTATGTGATGAACATAATTGATGGGTAAAACTTCTATCCAGACATGAAGTTCAGTTAGTAAATTCTTGCTGTGGAAATGAGAAACACAAGTGTGAGATTTATCAGTGATGCTCATCGAACAACTGCTGAAAAAATTGACAACACAGAATAAGCAAAACAATTTTTACCCTCTGTCCAATCTGCAAGACATTGGTGTCTTGAAGTCTCATTGTTATATAAAAAAAAATCAAATAAAAACTAATGCCTTTTATTTTTTGAAAACAATTATACACGGTGTCACATGAGCTAACCATACAAATTTTCAAGTTTGAAATATTAAGCATCATGACATGAGCTAACCAAGCAATGCATTGGTTTAGTGGAAACTGGAAAGGATTATACCTTCCAACTAAAAGGTTGGAGATTCAATCCCCATTAAGGACACTTTGAGGGAGGGTTCCCCTTAATATCCCCCCACTCTCAAAGTGTCTAGTCTTCTAATTCGGGCGGGTTGACCCGTACGGGGTTCCGACCCGATAGGGCACTTCATCTTACTTTCCCCAAAAAAAAAAAATCACATGAGCTAAACCGCCAATACCACAGATATTGAACTGAGTTTCCCCTCCTTATACTTCCTCCGTTTTTTTAATACTCGCAACGTTTAGATTTTTTACACTATAATTTACTTTTACTATTCTTGATATTTTTTATATAAGATAAAACATAGTCACGTGAGATATTATTAGATTTGTCTCAATGTGTATTTTCAAAATATCAACTTTTTACGGAGTATAATTTTTTCATAAAGAGAATTTTAAGATATAAATGACCAAAGTTGTGCATTGACATTCGTGGAAGTAACAAACGTTGCGAGTATTAGAAAACGGAGAAGTATGAAATTAACTATGTACTACCTCTAGTTTACGATGATGTTCCAATTGAGAATTTTGACACTATTCATAGTTGGACAGAATCTTCTAAATTATTTCCAATACATACAAACAAAAAGACATTTTCATTGAGAACTTATTTGATTCGTCTCAATAAATACTTTAATATATCAAAATTTTATACTTTTTGCTAGTGCATGATTAGATATAAATTATACAAAATGTGCATTGACAAACGTGAAAATAGAAATTGGAACATCAGTATAGAATGTAATAAGTATATTTTTTTTCCAAGGATTTACAAAAATTAGCATTTTCTAGGTTCAAAGTAGCCAATTTTCTTCGAGAATTTGGGTGTTTTCGGCCAATTCTCTTTAGTTGCTTTACCTTTTTGTTGTTAATTTCAATAAATCTACACTTTATGTCTGTGGCGAGTTTGTTGCTTGTCGTTTTTAGTTTGTTTGGTTTAGTTTGTCTCTCCTTGGTAGAGTTAGTCGACGGGAAGTGTAAGTGTATTATGTGGTGGAAATTGTCTAATTTCTGTTATGGATACACATTATTCAAGAACAATCTCAAATATGAAAGCAGATTTCAATTTCAAGACAACGGCAACGATAACTATAGAGGTCTCTGTTCAATTGAAATATGCTTTGGCGTCGAAAGGTGATTTGTATGCTAATGTATGTCCCATGTTTCATGGCTACATACATCTCATGATCTCAGAATCGTCCTTGAGTATATTTACAGTTTAGATGTTTTGATGAAGAAATTTGTTTTAATATTTTAGATATATTCTTGTTACTCTTGTACAAGAAAAAATTTGGTTGTAAATGTCGTGTGGTTTTATCTAATGAAATTTTCTCCTCGATTCTGGGGATGGTACTATTCGTTTTACTCTCTACGGTATTCAAAAACCGCAGGCTCCTTCTTCCGAGCTGTCTACTTCTGATGCGCCTCGAGAACATCATTTTTCTTTTGATGTTGCTCTTCTAAACACTTTATGGTCTAAGCGGCTGCGTTCTGTGAAATCCATCCCTCCCAAATGTCGTTTGGGTTTTTCGCGAGTTCTGAAAGGGGCGCTTGATAAGGTGATTTGCAGACCAGATGACATCGCTTGTTGGGTTCAGTTGCTCGTGTTACCTCTTTGTGTCCTCAAGACTTTTTCTCCACGAAGTAATCGTGAGTGTTCCTCCGGTGTTAGGCGGCGACAACAGGAAGAGAGTATCACCTCTCCTATTCGTTCTTGGGGTGTGCCTGGTGGTTCTGAGCAACTTGTCATAGACACATTGGCTAGCGTGTCTCCCCCTCTATTGGATGTTGACGACGACCATGATTTGGCGGAGCGTAATATTAAGCAATGCAAGAGAAAGATTTCTGACGGTCACTACACTGCTGCCGTTAGGGTTCTTTCTTCCTCAGGTCTTGCCCCTTACAATGATGCTACTCTTGCAGATTTGCAAGCAAAGCACCCTTCCGTTCCGGTCCCTAACTTACCGGATATCCCTGTTGATCATCACCTTATTGCTTCCTCCGCTGTTGTTTTGGAGCAGATTAAGGGCTTTCCGCGTGGTACTTCGTGCGGTAGAGATGGCTTGCGTGCTCAACACCTTTTGGATTGCTTGGGTGGTGCTGCTGTAGCTGTTTCTGATGAGTTGGTGGATGCTATCACTCAGGTAGTTAATCTCTTTCTTGCTGGAAAGTGTCCTGCTGAGCTTGGAGGATACATTGCTAGTGCTCCTCTTACGCCACTTATTAAGCCTGGTGGGGGTATTCGGCCTATTGCCGTGGGCACTATTTGGAGGCGCCTTGTTTCTAAGGTCGGGGCTGCTTTGATTGGTCCGCGTTTAGGAAACTGCTTTGGAGGTCTTCAGTTTGGAGTTGGGGTTCCAGCAGGTGGTGAGGCCATTCTCCATGCTGTCAATCGGTTGGTTGAGGCTCGTGGGGCTGATGTTGGCCTCTCTATGTTATTGGTGGATTTTCGGAATGCGTTCAATTTAGTTGATCGATCGGCTTTGTTGCGTGAGGTACGGCTACATTGTCCTGCTCTTTCGCGTTGGGTTGAATTCTGCTACTCTTCTCCAGCGCGGCTGTATTATGGGGAGCATACCTTGTGGTCTTGTCAGGGTGTGCAGCAAGGGGATCCTCTCGGCCCTTTGCTTTTTTCTCTGGTTCTACATCCATTGGTGTGTCGAATCAGAGACTCATTTGATCTATCTCTTCAGGCGTGGTACTTGGACGATGGCACTATCGTTGGTGACACTTTGGTGGTTGGACAGGTCTTGGGGTTGATTTTGGAGGAGGGTCCTCATTTAGGTCTCCATGTTAATGTTGCGAAGACGGAGGTTTTCTGGCATTCGGAGGACCCCCGCAGTCGTCTAGAGGGTGTCTTTCCTACGGATATTGCTCGTCCTGCGCTTGGTGTTAAGTTGCTTGGTGGCCCAGTCAGTACAGATTCCTCTTTTTGTAAGGAGTTGGTTTCGCAGCGTGTGTCCAAGACTGTTGTGTTGATGGATGCTGTAGCCAAGCTTAATGATCCCCAGTGTGAGTTGTTGCTTCTTCGTGCGTGTACTGGAGTTTCTAAACTCTACTTTGCTATGCGCACTTGTCCGCCTCATCTTTTCGAAGCGGCCCAATTATCTTTTGATGTGGCTCTGCGGGCTTCTTTAGAGCGCATCGTGACTGCTTCGGGACCTGGGTTCGGTGACTGGCAATGGCGCCTTTCCACCTTGCCTTATTCTTATGGAGGATTGGGTGTTTATTCAGCTGGTGATGTTCGGCATTATGCTTTTCTTGCATCCCGTTTGCAGTCTTCTGGTTTGCAGGATTCGCTTCTTCGGCTTTCAGGTGTTGATGGTCCGGGACCGGCCTTTGATGATGCTCTTGGTCTTTTCAATAGGACCGTGGAGACCGACCTTATGCGTAGCCCTAGTGAGATCGCTGCCCCCAGACTCATGAAGAAATTGGCAGACTTATATTTCACGAAGGTTACTGCTGATGCGGAATCCGCCTACTCCTTATCTTCACGTCTTGTTGCCCTATGGAAATCACAGCAGGGGGATCACTCCTCAGCTTGGTTGCGGGCAGTCCCCATCTCGGGGTTAGGCCAGACTATGAACGGTAAGACTTATCGTTCGGTTCTTTGCTATCGGTTGGGTATTCCGTTGTTCTCTTATTCGACGCCGTGTTCTGCTTGCTCTCGGGTTTTCGACGGGGACATTTATGGGGATCATGCCGTGTCTTGTGCTGGGATTGTGGGTATCAAACATCGACATAATGTTGTTCGTGATACCCTTTTGGATATTTGCTATCGGTCGGGGATCTCTGCTCGCAAGGAGGTTGATGTTGGGCTGACTAGTGAGAGTGATGGAGCTCTTCGTCCTGCAGATATATTGCTTTACTCATGGGATGGCGGTCTAGATGTGTGTGTTGACTTGACTGGGTCTTCCCCTATGACGCAATCTGGGTTGTCAGGCTTCGTTCCGGGTCGGGTTGTGGCGGTTGCAGCGCAGCGGAAGCAGGATAAGTATGGGGCACGTTGTAGGGCTTTGGGTTACGGTTTCTTTCCTTTTTCCTTCTCTTCTTTTGGGGAATTAGAGAAAGGGGCTGTTTCTTTGCTGAAGCGGGTCTAGACGTACTCCAGGACTCAAGACATTGGGGCGCGGGCAGCTGCCCACATTTTCAGCAGGATCGGGTTCGCCATAGCTAGAGGAGTGGGGGCCCAGATTGTATCTCGGCTCCCCTCCAACTTCTTGTAGTTCATTTGATCTTTGTAGCTTGTTAAGCTTGTAACGTTTTGGTGTTTTCCCATAATAATAATAGTAATAATAATAATAAAAAATAAAAATAATAAAAATAATAATAATAATAATAATAATAATAATTTGTACTTATTAGTGATAATTTAGAATAATATTTCTATTAACAACCTTTGAAAAAACAAATCATTTTGTTACTTTTACAAGAATTTATAAATGACGGTCTTGTGTATAACACCAATTTTTTTCCAAATAGTTATACATTTTTAATCAAATACTTCAGTTACTTCGTATGTTCTATTAATATTAATTATACTCTCCAATCAAATAAGTATACTCCCTATGTCCTGAAATGCTCGCCCCGCTTTGGCCGGCACAGGGTTTTAGGCAATGTAATTGGCTTAGTATTTAATTAGGTGGTACTTCCTCCATTTCTATATAGTTAGCTTCACTAAAATGGAAATGTCATAATAGTTGCAACACACCTAAAATGGAAACATTTTTTTACCCAAAGTTACAATTTTACATCTAAGATGAAGTAAGTAATGTGACTAAAGTGGTTGTACTTGTGGCCCTACTCAAGTACCACTTTCTTAAATACCGTATATAGGGGTATGTTGCAACAATAAAGAATCGGAGGAAGTAGTTGATAGTAAGATATTTTTTAATATAGTTAGTTGGAAATGTGTCAAATCTTTTTGAGGAGGGATGTGTTTAATTTTTTTTAATATATTTTTAGAAACTAGGAATATAAGTGTGTCATTGGTTAAGTGAGAGAAATTATATAAAATTAGTAAAAAAACATGTCATTTATAGAAACGGGGCAAGTAAATTGGGACGGTTTTATAAGGAAAGCGAGGTGAGTATTTCGGGACGAAGGGAGTACTTTCTAATCAAACGATTATAATTTTTTTGATATTGATACCAACGGTCTTACGTATATATGGAGATTTCCTTGTTACTTTGACCCTGTTCTTTTAGACTTTTTTTATAGAATTTATGTTGAGTTCATGTCGAATAAGGTCAACTCAGTCCACTTTAGTTCAATTTCGTTTAACACTATACTCCCTCGGTATTTTTTTAGGAGTTACATATTTACCAGCACAAAGATTAAGGAAAATGAGTTGATTTTCTTATAATAGTGATGCAATTGGTGGGTTTGGTAATTCTTTATTGTAAATATTTGATAATGGGTGAATAATTTATTGTGAACAAAAATGATGTGATGTGTGAGGACCATGATTGAGAAAAAAATAATAAACAATAAGGGAGGGAAGACTTTGGGTGTAATAATTTAATAAAGCCGTTACCAAAAAGGGACATGTAACTCCTACAAAAAAATACAGACAGAGGTGGTATATGGACTCTTAAAAAATACAAAGGGGGAAAATAAGTAAAGTCAAGTTTCGTTTAATTCCATTCAATTTCAGTCAGTACTATGAATTTTCGAACTAAAATCATTTGAAGAAAAATATACTTAATAATAGTAAATTTGGTAGTAACAATAGAAGTTAAATGACATTAGTGAACATGTAATACTTTGGTTTCTTTATAGTTGCAACTAGACCCGTTAAAAATCTACCCGACCCGAAAACTGACCCGAAAATACTGGATTTTCCGGACCCGATCAACCCGAAAAATAATTGTCAAAACCCGAGCAAACCCGTTTTGAACCCGGCCGATTGAAATCATTGTATTTATAGTAATAAATGAGATTATGAGAAAATTTAAGCATAATAAACACGTTGTTTTTAATATTGTTGTGTATAATAGGATTCACAAATTCTTATTTACAATGGTTGTACAATAATTATTGTATAACGGAGTAAAAGTTAACTCAAAATGCTTAAAAGTTATGCTTATATAGGTAAAAGTTATCTATTTTTTAGTGATAAATTTTTTCATTTTAATAAAACTTATTTCTTCAAAATCTCTAATAATGTATAAAATTAATCATTTAATCCTTTAAAATGTTTATCTATCAACTTTTTTTACTAATATAAAAGTTAATCAAAACTAGGTTAAAGTTACAAAAAAATGGGTTAAAGTTATTTTGGTGTACAATAAATTTATTGTACACCTAGTGCGCGCAAGACTTTTTGAATATGATTTTAATTTGAATTATACGCCATCTTATGGTTGAATTTGACTAGATATAAACTTGTGCCCATAAATTTATCACCTAAATTAATGAAAATTTAATGCGTGTTTTAAAATCTCTCAACCCGTTGGGTCGACCCGGACCCGAAAGTTCTGGGTCTTGAACAAACATTTGTAAACCCGTACTCCGAAAGTGACCAACCCGATTGAACCCGTACCCGAAACTAATTTTTTTACAACCCGACCCGACCGACCCGTTTGACAGGTCTAGTTGCAACACTTTTGTGTTTTGCACTCCTATTCAACTTTGTTTATTTTTTATATATACTTTGGAAAAACATATTTATATTCAATCTTGTTAGATTGGTCTTAACATAAATTTTTTGGATACCAATTTTTTTTTTTTACAATTTTTAACTTATGGATAATTATAATTATTGTTCAGGTAAAAGAAAATGTTGTAAATAAAAAGAAATAGAGCAAGTATCACTGAGTAATGAGTGAGAATATATTCTAAAAAACTGTTTGAAAGAAGAACAAAAATGCGTTGTTTTTTAAGAATAGGGAGATTTATTGTTTTGGGGCTGCTAGGAGAGGAAAATGGCGTGGAGTAGACAAATTGTAGTGTACAGAAAGGACAATAAATGAAGTGAAAAAAAAAAAAAAGGAGAGAAAAGCGTGTTATATTCACAGAAAGACCGTGACAGGCCTAACATTTGCTGACACATTGGAAGTTGCGATTTCAACATCATGTCTTTGCTTTTTCTCCACCATTCGATCTAATCCTCCCTTGAAAAAAATTGTATTATTTGATTTTATACAATCCCCAGTATGTATGCCTTAACGCTAGTCCGAGCTAAGACTTCCACATCGTCTTTTTATTAAGTTTTATTTATTTTCAATTTCTCAGATTCTTGTTGAGTTGTTGTGATCCTTTCAAACTTACTTAATTTTTTCACTTCACCCCTCATACTCATTCAAGACTTCTCACACTTATAAAAATAATAAAATAAAAAAGTAAAATAATAATAATTAAGATTGAATTTGATGTTTAAACGTCTTAAGTAGAGTATTGGAATTCCAAGACTCTTGTTCAGACTTTTGTCATACTCTTCTACTTAAATGGGAGGTCTTGGGTTAATACTCAATAAGACTATTTCTCAGACTATTGCTCAAACTAGCGCTAATCTTGCTCTTAAAACGTAAATATATTTAATTTTACGCATAAATATTATGGAGTATAAACGTATGACTATATTATTTTTTATAGGATAATGAAAATTTATGGTCAAAATTTTTAAATTTTAACCCCAATAATTATAATGGGCAATATTTTATAGACGTAGAGAGTCTTGTATTCATCTTTCTCACCATTTTTTTTTCTTTTTTACTTTTAAGGTTTTTTTTTTTGTTTGATAGAATTACTGTTTTTTTTATTGTTAATTTGACCAATAAAAACATGACATGTGGGGCTATTATATGAATCACTATTTCTTAAATGGACTTGGTTCCATAGTAAATTTATTTGGGACCATTTCAAAAATAAAAATAAAAAAATAATTAGCAACATTCTAATTTATTTTGACGTGTTTATTAGAACTATTATTAAATAAAGTATCAAATTGGTTTCATTAGTACATGTTGTGCTTAAATAGTGTGAGTTTAAGTTACGATTCTCTTTTAAAAACATAGGGTTACTTTGGTTCAAAAAATGTTTACTATATCTAAGAAAAGTAGAGTGTAATTTATTATAATTACTATACGAACAATAAAGGTCACTATGTTTGTAAAAAGGGTGGTAGAGTATACTGTTTGCTTTGAGTCCACAATAATATTGAGGACCAGGTCCACACAAGAATAATCCAACCGATTCAATATGTTAATTTTTGTTGAAATCTTCTTTAAAATGGAGAAACCCCCTATAGCTAGGACCACCATATGTTAATTAAAAGTCGAGACCTTTAAAATTAGACCCACCACAGATCCACAGTAGGGTCTGAATGCGTCAAGTTAGATGAAATAAGTTTTTATTAAACAATTTTACCAACAAATAAGTTTATGTACGAAGAAATAAGTAATTTTTTTATAAAATAAAACTAAAAATCAAATAAGTTAAGATAAATAAGATAAGATCTGATAATGTAAGTCAAACCAAAAATCTTATTCAATAATCCCTCCGTCCCAAATTACTCGTTACACTTACTTGTGTACAAAATTTTAGGTGATACATGGTTATTTGGTTTTCAATTGTTATTTTATTGAAAAAGTAGATGTGATAGGAGTTATTGGGGGTATTTTTTAATTGAATGAGAAAGAGAGTGGGGACCAAACCTTTTTTGGTGGGAAGAGAGAAACAATATAATAATTGTGGGGTCATTCCAAATTTAGAAGTGTAGCAACAATGTGAAAGAGGGTATTCATCATTGTCAGATATAATCTACAACGATCGTGGTTTTGCAAGATTAGAATTTTGTTTGATCCAACTTTTTTGTATTTGTTTGTTTTGATTTCTATTGTAGATGTCATATGACTATTTTATTAATGAACTAATTTTTACCTTCAAAAAAAATTTATAAAACAAGCAAGTGAATAAATTGACTAATAAAAGAAGGAATGTATAAGACAAAAATATTTATTAATAAAGAAAAAAGGATTTTCAATATTCAAGTTATTCAATTTATATTATTAAAAGTTCAATGTTTTATTGCTTATTTGTTGCTTGTTTCAATTCCAAGTCCTTAAATATTACACCTTTCAATTTTACACTTACTATTTATGCAACTTTACTTGCCTAGTCCTTCTAGGCAATGTGGTTTACACCTAGTCCTTTTCTAGGTGGTGATGTATAATCTTTACTAATTCGGCACTTTAATTTCTATTGTGATGATGTCTTACTTGTTTATTGCTTTCATCACCCAACATGCTAACATCAACAAAATAAAAGTTCTAATCTCGCTTAACAAAGATAATTTTTGGACAAACCAGTCAAGGTTCCTTAAATTTGACTTAAAGCAAAGTGATCACCATACAAATTTAACAATTTCAATGTTCTAATCAAGCATGCTCATCCGCCTAAATATTAGTGTCATGTTAGGATTTTACTCTAAAATGATGCTTGTATTGACTGAACCAATTGCACTTTTTTCTCAAATAAGTGTCTCGTTGCCGATGCCTACATTTACCCCTAGGCCCGAAGCGGTGTGTTCAATGATGAAACTATAACCCACTTGTCAACAATACACTCTGATTAGCTGAAGAACGACACTCGACTGACTGAAGAGACCATCCGGAGTAGAACCTGTTAAATATAGTAACTTCCATAAATAGAAAGCTTCCTAAAATAGACTAGACACGTAATTAGTCGCATTCGCATCCCGATACGCCTTAATATGTGGTTGAATCGATAGAAAAATAGAATAAAATTATCCGCATTACAACACACCTGTGTGCGCCACAATATCCTAGTGCTTGTCTTCAGGCTTTATAATAACATAGCTCAGATAATAACACTTCTCAAACTCACAATTATTGGGCATAATACATGTAAATGTTAACCCAGGTTACTTAAACAAGCTTGCGAGTGCCTAGAATACGCTCGTTAGCCCGTTTAGCAAATGATACGTCCTTACAAAGTCAAAATATGTCTTATAAATTATAATTTGGGTCACGCACATCACATGATTGTATAGGCCTTGGAATAAGCTTTCCATAGACTTATCATAAGCCAAATACGATTTAAAACGAATAAGTTATAAGGATTTTACTTGAACTTTGCCAAAACGGACCGACCTCCACTCTTTGGGAAATAACTCGAGATTTACGAATTCCATTGATGCAAGACTTGCGGAATTGGAAATCTGGATTCCGTAGCTCTCCAACAAGATATTATTTGCAAGAATCCGAGTTTGTATGAAGAACTTATGAGCTGTTAAAGATCAAATTTTCTGGAAATCCGCATATCTGCTTGCGTTGGAAATTTCCAGCGCTAGCAGAGATGCGCTAGAAATATCTAGCGCTCTCAAGGGAGCACCACTTTTTTCTAGCACTGCAATTTGAATCTCATTGAAACTCAAAATCTTGAAATTCTATCCAGGTTACGCTAGAAATTACTGGCGCTACGGTTGCATGCTGTAATACCTCGTATTTTTATAATATTTATAAGTATATTTTATTATATTTATAAAGCATTTTACGATTTTTGGAATTTATTTCGCATTTAAATAATATTTAAATGTATTTTACTTAATTAGAATATTTATTATTTTAATTAATTACGAAACGAATTTAATTCTCGAGTCGGAAAATTTAATGGGTCGCAAGTAATTTTAAAGGTTCGGGTTTTAAATGAAAAGTCCAATTCGTTTTATTAAACGAGCCCAATCAAAAGAATTTAATTCAAGTCCTATGCTAGCCCAATCATTTAATTCCCTAAGCCCAATTCTATTTTCCTAAGCCTAGCCCATTTAAAATAGGGAGCCTATAAATAGGACTCCCCATCATTAAATGAACCCCTTAATTTCATAAACCCTCTTTTTCTTTTCTTGCCCCACACTCCAACTCCCTCTTCTCTCTCTTTTGCTCGGCAGTCCCGCACGCCCAGCACCACAATCGGCCTCGAGTGTTGCGTGCCTTCGTGCTCGCCCGTCGCTTGCCCATTGCTCTCGCCCACTCCCTCTCGCGCACCGCACAACTCGCCTCCCTTGCGTGCTGCTGTTCGCGTGTGCTGCTGTGCGCGTGTGCTGCTACTATTGTTGTTGTGTGCCTTGCGGCACGCCAGCCCTGCTCTCTCGCCCCTCTTTGCGCACAGCGCCCTGCTCTCTCCCCCGTCCTCGCGCGCATCGCCCAGCGCGCCCTGCTGCCTTATCCCGCGCGCCAGCCTTGCTCGTCGCCCCTCAATCCCGCGCGCGCACACACGGACGTGTGTGTGTGTGTGTGTGTTGTTCGTGTTCGTTATTCAATTCCTTTTCGCCCAATCGCTCTAATTCGTGGTTGTTCCGTGCTATAGGCCTGATTGGTATAACCCTAATTCTTTTAAATTATTTTATTTAAATCCCGTATTTTAAATTTTAATATTATTATTGTTTTGAATGATTTAAATGCTGGGAATCGGTTATGAACACCGTGCTTTGAGGATTTACGTGTTGTGATTCATTAGGCTTGTTTTAATTATCAAAGTATAAATTTTTGTTTATTTAATAAAGAATTGATTTTTATGATGATAAATTGGTTTTATTGGGATTTTCAAGATAGGGTTTTAATCTAGACCTAATGAATCAATTGATTAGCATAATTAGGTGATGATTTTAATTATGATAATCAACTATATTTTCAGATTTGAATAAAGGCTTAAAGTGTTGATTTTTATTGATTTTAAAGGTGGAAAAAGTATGTTTTCGTACTAAGAATTGGTTTTACAAATTGAGACGATTATATGATTGAAAAACGATTGAATTCTAAAGTTTAAATGAGGTTTTAGATTTTATAAAGTTGCTGGAAATTTAATGAACATGGAAATAATTTAAGTTTCATTATTTTGATGGTAGGAGGTGATTTCTGAGTGAGTGCTCGCTGTTGCAAAGTGGCCCCAACGCTTAAGTATTCAAGGTACGTACAAGTCTAGGGCGACCACACTATTTGTCAAGGACATTACATGATTGTTGATGATGTGAATTATATTATGTGGATTCATATTTGTGTTGGTGAACGATCATGTGGATTATTGTATTGGCATTGTTAAATTGTTGATTGAACAAGCATGTTGGGATTATTATGATTATCGATTTCATTGTCAATCATGTTGTGCAATATTTATGCATGTATGGTTTGTTTCACATGCAAGGGATGGATTATCTATTTGTATGCTATTGTACGGGATGTCTAGCATACTTTGAGCCAATTATTCGTACTTCGTTGTACTATTTTTTTTACCACATGTGATGAGTTAGCTCACGTAAGCCACCGCACATGTAGGGTTCAGTTGAGAATATTTTGTATGAAATGAATTAGGATTTGTCGTGCAAGGGCACAACCCTCCTGTTAATGGGCATGATGTGGAATCTCACTTTGGTGAGGAGGAACATGGTAGTGATTTCACAAGTGTCTTGCTTTGTTGATCACAAGTCCTAAAGCATTAAAATAAGATTATTTTGGTTGTCATTTATTAATTGTACGTTGTTGAGTCTTGAGTTCACCTTTAATAAAATATTAATAAACGTAAAGTGCAACCAGAACAAGCTTCAAAACTCTTGGAACGTATATACCTTGAGTATGAACAATGGGGGGAGTCTTGCCGGAAAGCTCGTACTCCTACTAATGATACAAGACGTTGTTTCATTTATATTATGCGCAGGAATTCCGTCGGTATGGCCCGACACTCGGTATGGCCCGATTTTATTATTTATTATTTGGTGTATGGTTGGCTCCCATCACCTTTCCTTTATGGAATATTCTTTTGGCCCGTTCGAAGCTTATTTTGTGAGTCAAGAGTCGAGTCAAGAGTCGAGTCTTGTATTCATGATTGGTATGTTAATTATTATATGGCTTTTTCATGTTGATTAGTACTTAGTGAGTGATGCATGCCTTTAGTTTCGTTCACTCTATTCTTGTAAGTACTCACCTTTTGCTGACTACGTGCTTTGTGTGTTTTTGGTCTTGGCCTTTTCCTGAATGACCCTATGATGATCTATCATTTGCACTTGCATTGATGGGGAGTAGAATAATATAGCAGGTTGGTAGATCGAAATCATGTGGCTTGGGATGATCGAGAGAGTTGCATGCTTTCGTATTTTGAACTATTTATTTATACTTTAATTATGTAGAATCGTTGAACTTTTAATACTTTGGTTTTTGGGCCGCCATGGTTCCAAATTGTAGGAGGCCTCGATATTTCATTTATTACGTTTTCAAAAGTTAGTTGACATTAATTTCCGCTGCGTAATTCTGGTACTAGCCTTAACCGTTATCACGGTGGCGGTAATACTTTAGTAATTCCTTTATTTTAAGTTGGAAAATGATTTAATAAAAGCAAGGAATTATTAGGGTGTTACACATGCACTGGAAATTTCTAGCGCTCACATGTTCAGCGCTACTTTTTTCTAGCGCATCCATTTGATTTTCACCGAAACTCGAATTATTCAAATGTCTATCTTATTTCGACTACCTAAACTATAAATACATCCCTTTTGCAACCCAATTTCCATCATCAATTCAGTCTCACTCCTCTGATATTCTGAATTCTCTCTCCCCTCTCTGGTATACTAAATTTCTGTTGAAGTCCCTCCCTATATTCGTAATAGTTCTATCGTATTAACTCGTTTTAAGCAGAACTCTGCCCGTACAAGTATTCAAACCTTCTTAGTTAATACCAAAGTTCTAGCCAATTCATAATCGGGTTTTGTCAGTTTTCTTAAACTGAATGACGACTCCTACAAACTAGTAAAAAAAAGGCTAACGCCCACATTTAGTTCCTATTTACTTAATATGCTTTCCACATCCAGAGGGGAAAACTCATGCGGGCCGTATACACTTCAAGAGGTGCCCCGCTGTGTTTTTTCGACCCCCTCACAATGGAGACTCTACTGGGGACAATATTGAAGTAATTTGTGCAAGTAGTGCGCCGATGAGGAATCCGTATAGAAGAAACCGAACGCTACACCACAATTATTTCCTTATTAAGTTGGGACAACCTGAAGTATTCAATGTGACGAATGATCGCGACAAAACCGCATACCTAATCTCGGCATCCTTGGCATGTTTCATCTCGGAAGCTCGGAATAAGGACACCTATCAGCCCGGGGGTGCATGCTCTTCGAATGTTGTCCACTCGATACATTCGCAATGTAGCGCATCCACCAAAATCGAACCGCTTATCTTTTAGATCCATTCACGGTGTATGCCACTCCAGCACGTACCAGATAGGCCTTGATTAAAAATTTCATGAACCTGGCTACTCTGACAAGGGCATGTTAGGGGATTTGCGATAGGTTTGGTACACTTTGACACCCAAGCCTATTATACCTTTGAGATTAGCATAAACGAAATGCGCATTATACTTGAATTCATGCTCGCTATTAGCTTCGTGTAGATATTTTATGTGCTATGTGAAACTAATCAACCAGGCACTTAGTTTAAGGTCAACAACGCTGTCAAAATCCAAAAAATGCTTCAAAACTTTGAAATAAACGAATAAAGCTACGAATCAAAACAAAGTTCCGCAGCCAGGGTCGAAGCGCCATAATTAACCAGCGGTACCCTAGGCAGCGCTAGAATTTTCCAGCGCCCATCTAACATGGGCTAGAAAATTCTAACGCATGCATCGAGGAAACAAATAAGCCAATATGGCCAGCGCCAGAAAAAACTACACTGACCATGCAAGCGCTGGAAAATTCCAGCGCTGCGCTAGGGAGCGCTATTTTTATTCCAGCGCGCACTTGCTTATTCCTCGCATTCATGCCCGTAAATTAGAGTTTAAAAGTTAAGATCGAGTCGAACCATTGTGCAACTAATTCAAAACACAAAAATACACATCTGCCTTAAGCATTACGTAGGTCTGGCTGAAAATACCCATCACGAAACACATATTCAAAATTGTGCCAAAGGTATTCTCACGAAATTGAGCCTAACTAAGTCAAAATCAATAAAATATCCACATTTTCTTTTACTGATCAAACCTAAAGGCCAGTACGCGCGAATTACATGCTTTTGCGTCGGAATGCTAAACGTTTGAGTGCACGAACGTTCAAACGAAGAGCTCAGATTAGTGAAATTCGAGCTACGGAAAACATTGACTAAAAGGCCAACTACACAAGAAAATCCTGAAAAGAGCCTGCAAGCGCGAGAAATTACCAGCGCATCACAGGCCAGCGCTATAAATTTTCCAACGTTGCACATCCCAACCTTGGAAATTTCTGGCGCCCACTGGTTCATTACTCGACAACTTTCACGTACTCTTGGCTTAAAATAAAAAACAATTCTTAAAGTAGTTATTGGTCCTCTAATAACACTAATGTCTGGCATAATACAGTTAATGCTAAAATAACCTTTGACGTTCACTAAAAGCAAAGATTTCTAGAAAGTGAAAAAGAATTTGTTTTCAAAAATCAGTTAAAAAAATGGGTTTATACCAAATTGCTCGTTATAATCGCTTAATAATATTCGAGGCAAAGGACGAGTCAAGTCGAGTAAAAAAAAAACATAGCCGATTCTGTCACCATTTATATGAGTCTTCCCTTGAGTCCATAATTCACCTAGTCTAAACTAAAATTGTTTCCTAAGAGTCTAAACCAAGTTAAAATCTACCGTTAGAGTCTTCGTTCACCTAGAATTACCTTTTATAGAGTCTTCACACATTTAGAGTCCTTCCCCTAAAGTCCACTTACACCTAGGATAATTCCCTTAATCCTCATCCCGTAACTTAAAGTGCAACCCGTATAACCAAAAGTAAAAACACTAAAACGGTCATAAAAGGAGTTTTACTAAGAACCATGAGGCCCATAATCTATCAATTCGTAGGTATAACCTTAGTCTATCATCATGAGTTAATTTCAACCCAAAAAAGTTAGCAGATCAAAAGTTATAGCTGTTGCAGTCCAACAGTTTCATAAAAATCAGTTTCTGTTTTATGAGCCAAACCCATGTCCAACCTTTGAGTTTGAGTCGTCCGAAATAGCATGCTAACATATTCAAAATAATTAGTATGTTGTCATAGATGGCATTCACCATCTAAAAGGATTATTAAGTCACTCCATACCTCGAAATTAATAAATTAACACTCTTAATTTATAAGCTATTATTACATTGCGTTCAAATCACCTAGATCTTAAAAGTATAGACTATGAGAGTACTATAACTCTCACTTGACTAATAGACACGGAATTACTTCCCAAAATGCAAGTTTGGCCCTTACCCAATTTGTTATTTTGATTGAATCTAGAGATGATCATGATGACCCAATTTCTAATCGTTCAGATTTAGAGCAACCTATTTATTTAGTCTAATACCCAGTCAAGAACAAAAAAACTACCTTTAAAATGGAAACCCAAACCTCTAAGTACTCATTTTTCCACTCAGATTGATCAAGAATTCCTTATTATCTGAACTTTCTGGTAGTGTTAATATGTCAACATTAATCAAGAACTAGGTGATCACATCCGACTTTCAAAAAACCAGTTTTACTTTTCAAAAACAATTCATCAATTGTTTTCTAAAAAGATCATAACCAATTTGAGCATAATTCAAGGAACGGTCGCTCGACAACACAAACTCCAATCATTCAGGGAAGTCTTCATCAAATCCGCTCTCTTTTGTAGTCCGAACATGAGTACCATCCAAGAGAAAATCCATCTAATAAATATTACTCTTGAAGAGCTTACTTCTCACCTCATCGCCTTAGAAGAAACAAATAAGAAAACTCATCAATTTGAGCACGGTCCAAGTGATCATCTCAATTGCCTAATCCGCCGAATAGGTTACAACACTTCGGAGCACCCTACTCCCGAGACAAATGACCGTCAAAGGATAAATGAACTAACCTCTTTAATGAGATAAAGTCCCCTCTTCGAAAAACCGAAGACAGTTAATGAATTTGCTTGTCAACCGAAAAGGGTTAAAAGATGGGTTAGAGATAGAAAATTCACTCCGGTCGGCGAGTCGTACACAAAAATGTTTGCTAAACTCACAACTCGAGGAATACTATGTCCAATAGCCCCCCCCCCCCCCCCGAGCCTCATGTTAAAGGCAAGTATTGGGACCCTAACTCATATTGTGAGTATCGTCAGGGAAAATGTAATACCTCGTATTTTTATAATATTTATAAATATATTTTATTATATTTATAAAGCATTTTACGATTTTTGGAATTTATTTCGCATTTAAATATTATTTAAATGTATTTTAGTTAATTTGAACATTTATTATTTTAATTAACTACGAAACGAATTTAATTTTCGAGTCGGGAAATATAATGGGTCGCAAGTAATTTTAAAAGGTTTGGGTTTTAAATGAAAAGTACAATTCGTTTTATTAAACGAGCCCAATCAAAAGAATTTAATTCAAGTCCTAAGCTAGCCCAATCATTTAATTCCCTAAGCCCAATTCTAATTTTCTAAGCCTAGCCCATTGAAAATAGGGAGCCTATAAATAGGACTCCCCTCATTAAATGATCCCCCTTAATTTCATAAACCCTCCTTTTGCTTTCTTGCACCTCACTCCTCTCCCTCTCCTCTCTCGTCCGCAGGCCCGCACAACCATCGTGCTCGTGCCCTCGTGCTCGTGCCTTCTCTTCTTCTTGCGTCGTTGTTGTGTGTTGTGTGGATATCACTGCTGCTCGGCCTCACGCCCCAGCGCGCGCTCTGCTCTCTCTCTCGCCCCTTTGTTCGCGCGCTGCCCTGCTCTCTCGCCCCTTCGCTCGCGCACAGTGCCCTGCTCTCTCGCGCCCCAGCGCGCGTCCCTCCCTCTTGCTCGCGCCCCAGCCCGCGCACTCGCTCGTGTGCCGCGCCTGCTGCTGCTTCGTCCCTTCGTCCGCGCGAGCACACACATTGTGTGTGTGTGTGTGTGTGTGTGTTGTTCTTGTTCGTTGTTCAATCTTTTTCACCCAATCAATTTAATTCGTGGTTGTTCCGTGCTATAGGCCGGATTGGTATAATCCTAATTCCTTTAAACTATTTTCTTTAAATTTCGTATTTTAAATTATAATATTATTATTGTTTTGAATGATTAAAATCCTGGGAATCGGTTGTCAACACGAGGCTAATGCGTGACCTCGTCCCTCGTGGGTGTGACGTTTCTTTTTGTCAAATCAAGTGTAATTGGATTTCCTGTGAGTTTACACCCAATTGACTAGTAATATAGGAGTCGCCATTCAGTTTTTAACGACAATGAGAAAAACTGACAAAACCCGGTTATCGTGACATAAAGGGAGTGCAATTATGTTTGACCACGACGACCATAGGTTCCCTTGTGATCCCTGGTGTGGGGATCTCTCAACATACACCCGCAAGGTAGAGATTGAGGGTTCGGGGGACTGTAACTACCGAGAGGAGTACTCGCTCTTCGATAACTCCAGAGGCAGGATATCCTTACTAGCTCAACATAAATAATTGAAGGGACATGCGTTAACTATTAAACTAATCTGAATTGATTTTAACAATATGCAACACATAATACTAGATCGATCGCGATTATCTGATTTAGATTGTTTTAAGGGACCTAGCATGATAATTCAATTTCCCAAAATATGATCTTTATTAGGCGTGATAGAACAATCAGATTTAATAGTTTAACAGTTTTATAAAAGGGCGAGGAAAGCGATTAAATCATGCAAAGGGACACATTACGACGCACCCTTGAGAGGTGCGTCACGGTTCTCAGAAAACTAACCACTTTGGCTTTGCTATTTCTCCTTTTATTTAACGAATCTCAAGTTTCCGGGCTTAATTCTTCAGCTACAAGGGACAGGATACGTTATGTTCGATTTTTGGATCGATTGCGACAGAACGCGGGATCAATTTCGCAGCGTGAGGCTTAGGCTTAGGGGTTGAAGTCAATACTCAGAATATGAATTGTGTGTTGTGTCCTTTTCACGTCGAATTTGGGGCTGTATTTATAGGGAAGAGTTCGTGGAAAGATAGAATTTTAGAGCTCTAATCCAAGAAGAATTAGGAGAGAATACGTACCCAGGTATTTTCCGCGCCCAGGGCTGGGCGTTAAAGATTTCGGCGCCCAGCTCTGGGCGTTGAAAATGGGATCCAGACAATTTCAGCGCCCATGGTTGGGCGTTGAAAATGATGTTTGGGCCGAGTTCTTTGTCAGATTTGGACTCTTAGAATCCGGAGTGTTTGAGACTTATCCGAGTCTTTTAGTGCGTATTAACTTTATGACGGAATGCGTCTGGGCCCGTTACAAACTCTAGGTTCGTTAGGATTTTAATCAATACGTAACTCTTATTTTCGAATTATACTAGGAATAGGATTCCTCTTGCAAATTCTATCTCTTTTAGGATTTATGTTGGAGTGCAACACCTAATTCTGGCAGGTTTCTATCTTTTATGACTTGCCACTTTTAATAACTACCTATTATGGCAGTTACTATTTTTAGCAGGTTTCTATAAATAGCAGATTCGGGTGAAATGAAAAGGGCGATTGAGATTCGTTATTTTATAGGAGATGCGTTGCCAAGTGGAGATTTATGTTCTCATCATCGAACCTTCCCTTTCGGGAATGGGGACAAAAGTAGGTGTCTACAGTTAGCCCCCACTTTGACTGAGTCTCGGGATGAGACGATGGTCAAAGTACTGGACGGAGTGCGTCACACAAGCCATAGTGTATGTGACTTGTTTTGCGAGGGTCTCACGAGCCCCTGAGTGATAACATTTGACTTAAGGGTCATCACTTGAAGTGTCGACATATCCCTCACGTGTCATTGGGATTTGTCAACGGATAGTATAGAAACTCCCTCACTTTGTCATTGGAAGTAGCTACAGATGTTTTCGAAATCAAAGCTATAAAGTGTAATTGGGCCTGGCCAAGCCCAATCACGAGGTAAAATGTTTTTTTAAAATTCTCATTTTTAGGGTTAGCTAAACGAGAAAACCCCCTTGTTTTTATGGGACGTAAAACGAAGGAAAATCCGGCACATCGTTCTTTTTTGCAAAACGGAAAACTAATCCTTTAATTTTTTGAAAAAGGGAAAACCGAAAAAAGTTCTCGCTACGGCGACTAAGGACCTGTGCGGTTAGTGGCGCAGACCCCGCCGGCTAAAGATGGCGAGCCTGTCCGCTGAGGGTGGACACCCCGTCCGATAGAAGTGGACGAATCTGTTTTGAAATTTGAAAATAAGGACCTACGCGGTTTGTGACGTAGACCCCGCCAGCTGAAGATGGCGAGCCTGTCCGCTAGGGGTGGACCCCCCGTCCGATAGAAGTGGACGAATCTATTTTGAAACTTGTTTGTGCTTGCTTTTTTTTGAAAATAAGGACCTACGCGGTTTGTGACGTAGACCCCGCCGGCTAAAGATGGCGAGCCTGTCCGCTAAGGGTGGACACCCCGTCCGATAGAAGTGGACGAGTCTTGTTTTGATGTTTTGAAAATAAGGACCTGCGCGGTTTGTAACGTAGACCCTGCCGGCTGAAGATGGCGAGCCTGTTTTTTGTGTTTGAAGATTTTTTCGAAAACTGAGGACCTGCGCGGTTAGTGACGCAGACCCCGCCGGCTGAAGATGGCGAGCCTGAATTCGTTTTTTTAATTTGGAGCTCGCGTGGTTCGTGACGCGATCTTGCCCGCTGAAGATGGGCAAGTTCCTATTTCTTTTGTTCATCGTGATTTCTTTTGAGAATTTCTTTTCTTATTCATTCTAGCAGGAGCGAATTCTTTCGAGGGATGCTCGGATTTAGTTGCAACCTGAATGTGGGTTGACAACGTGCTTAGACGGACCATTGTCTTGTGGTCATCATCTTTCATGGTTTTGAGCTAGTCTTTTACTGCTCAATTTTGCAACTACCTGGGTTTTTGATCAGAGGACCATGTACAAGTATCAACGGCGACCTTTACTCTAAGGTCGAAATCCGGTTTTATTTTTTTAGACATCCAAACACGGGACTTCGTACAGCGTAGTCTGGGAATATTGTTTTAACTTTGCATAATATATATTTTCCTTCGAGCCCTCAAGCACTCGTGCTTGACGGTCATCTCTTGTTAAAGAGGTTCCTTGGGGATAAGCATTTTGTAATGTCCTCGATCGTGTTTGGGATCGTGCTCGTAAGTGCGAGCGATCTTTGTAGTAGTGTGCTACTCTTAACAAAGCCGTGAGGTGCGACTTTCAGTAAAGAAATCGGCAATTTTCGAGTCGAATGGATACGGCAGGACCCTATAGAAGTCAGTGTTTCTTTTGGGCCTGAGCTCATTTCCGGCGCCCAGGCCTGGGCGTTAAAGATTCAGGCGCCCAGCGCTGGGCGCTGAAAATGATTTTTGGCGAGGTTTCTTGAAGACACAGTTGGCCTCTTGTTCGTTCGTTTTCTTTTTTTTCTTTTCGTCTATAGATTCTTTTATTTTTTTGGAACGAACCGTTCATTTGAGATCACCGTTGATTGGTGAATAATTATTTCTCGAGAAACCGTAGCCTAATAGTGGACCAACGGTGTTTATTATTTCCTTATTCGTTCGCCATTTCTTAGCTTAGAACGATTGTGGGATTAATCTTCAACGTCCAAAGTCAGGCGTGGGATTTGGCGTCGGAGTTGATTATTGGGCAGATCTGCCTCTTTTCCGTTCGCTTATTTCACTTGGAGATTATACGTATTCTCTTCTCTTTTGTTTTTCTTTATTTTTGGAACGTAGAATTTTATTAGAGATCACAATGAGCTGAGTGATCGTGATGATTTCTCGAGAAGCCGTAGCCGATTGGTGGACTACGGTGTTTGTCGCTTTTAAGGCGTACAGTTATTGCAATAGTCGGGCGAGTCTATATGGCCCGAGGAACATACCTTGAGGCGTAAGACTTTGATCGCTCTTGTTGTTATTTTGAACGTATATATTTTTTTTCTTTTGAACGTGTTCGTGAATGTTCGATACTTAGAATGTATGTGCGAACGAGCGTTCATAGGATGGCCGTTGCGTGCGGTCCATTAATCAGTTCGCTTGAATCCTTTTTTTTTTTGAGCAATGACTGATGTTGAATAGTTTGCTTAGAAGCTTGATAGGGTTCAGGCCCATTCATGAAGTGGGCTCAAGCATCGTGTCTTTTCGATCGTTCAAACATTTGCTTCAAGATTTTTTTTTTATTTTTCTATGGTCGTTTCGTAGCTTGGAGCCCCCAAGTATGCATGTTGGGATGCTTCCTTTCGGCGTACGATTTTTGTAGGTTCTTTCGAGAAAGATGCCTTGGGTTTCCGCTCGTGTAGGTGCGAGCTATTCCTTCTGTGGTAGGTAATATTTTGCTACCTTTAATCCTTAATGTAGAAGTCGTGTGGCTTGCATTTTGAATTTGGGCGATAAGTAGTCTTTGCCCCTTATTCTTGGTCGTGCCCGCATTAGTGCAATAGGCCTTACTCTTTTTTCTTAGACTTGTACCGTGGGATGGTTGAACTTATGGTACGACTTAAGCTTGTGTGGCCTAACAGCGTGTCTTAGGATATTCCTCCAGGTGTTGGGATATCATTATTATTTTTTGCATTGGAGTACTTCATCACGCCTCGTTCAGGTGCTCGAACAAGTGTAGCACCTTCTGCGTGGGTGTGCACGGCTTATTACTTCGTTCGATGCGAGGATTCATAGATGTTTCTTTCTTGTTTTAATGCCTGGGCAAATTTGGCAAGCCGAGAGAATCAGCGCCCAGCCTGGGGCGTTAAAGATATCGGAGCCCAGCTCTGGGCGTTGAAAATGATTTCTGGGCAGAATTTGACAGTTTTTTTATCCTTGATTTTTCTTTTGCTTTTGCTTTGGAACGACGTAGACTGTGTAACGGGTGCTTATAGGGCGAGCGTTATGTGCAGTAGTTTGATCGGAGTTTTGGTGACTCGCGATTTTCAGTTACCCTTGTTAGTGGGGTGACTTTATATATTCTAAGTAGTGCTTAGAATTTGGGAGGGGTTGTAGCCATTCTAAGGTTCGTTTTACACGATTAAAGCTTAGGATTGTGCCCCTATGACGTGTGTATAGCATTAGCGTCGAGAATTTGCGATAAAATCGTTAATTGAAGCATTTTTAGAGTGTTTTTCTCAAGCCCCCAATTGTAGCTACGGGATTGGCTTGGTGCTATAATGCTTGGCATACGTTTTTATGCATTCATGGTGATATGGATCATGAAAAGTTTGAACCAGACTCGTTTAGTGCGAGGTACGTTCGAGTAGTGATTTGCTACTTCTCTTGTAAATGTCGTATTGTGCGATATTGCCATGGTCAAGGTAGTCACATGTTGAAGTGTGCCTTGGCCAAAAGCTAGGTGCCTTTCTTTACCCATAATCATATTTAGAAATCTTTTTGACTCACTCGCAACATTGAGATAAACGCATACTTAGCTTAAACCAACGACACTTTATTATGCTCGAAGAAGTCTTTGAAAATTATTTGAAATCCGAGTTCTACTGTGTAAAATCCGAGGTGCCCTAAGTAAGTTTGACTTATAGAAGGGTTCGTATAGGATTACATGAGTGAATCAAAATACTGTTACGATTTTTGGAATGCCGTCTAAGGATTTGCTGGGAGCCAGGGTGCAGGCGTCAAGATATTACTTGTGCCCGTGTGGCACATGCTTTGGGCTTTTAGGGGCCATCTTTTCCAGAATTGCGGGAATATAAACTGTTTTCAAATTGACTTAGATTTACTTGGTGTATGTCTGCACGAAAGGTCAAGGTATACTTAGTTCTTTCCCTAGCTCTTTCATTTCAATTTTTAGCCCCCAGTTGCTATTATGTCTTCCCATTAATGATGCTTTTAGATTTCGATTTTAGATGCCCGTGTCATATGTCTGAGTAGGGTGAGCCTTGGTTAAGTGCCAAGTCCTATTGACAATGTCTGTTTTTTCAAAGGGGATTCGCAAACATTTGAATTACCATGAACGGGTGCCCTGAGTTCCAAGGAACGATGGGGCGATGCCGTAGAACAATCCTCTTTATTGCAAGCTTACTGCCTTTACTACTTGTTGGCGGTTATGACTGTGTCTAGTGGTGAAAGAAGGTCTTTAAGTGAGTTACTTTGCTTTAGGGAGGGTCAAGTCGAGTATTTTAGAGGTCATGGACGCTCGCGCTAGCCTCCATTCAATTGAGGCGAAGCGATCTTTTGAGTATTGGCTAAGTGCCTAGGAGTGTGAGTGCTCCTTCTGGCAAGGGTACGTGCCCTTATTATTTTTCGATGTGTGCTCATTTTGGCATCTTGATGACTTGGATTCTTCTTTTGACTTAAGTTTTTCTTTCGACTTGGATTGCAAGTAATTAAATTTCAATAAGGGACTCTATTTTTTATTCTTGTTATTCTATAGGCTTTAACATTTTTGCAAATTGGTTGGACCGAATCATGGATTGCCTACGTATCCGCCTTAAATAGATTTAATTTGGAATCAGGTCTTGCGTAGTTCTTAGCCTAGAAAATGGTTTCTTAGAATGCCGATTTTAAACAAGTACGTTCAAGTGGAATCGTAATGTTTGAAATAAGGTGAAATTTATTTTAATCTGCTGCTTTGCCGTAAGCCGTAAATTTGTTTTATATATTTTTTGAGTACATAATTTTTTGAGTACATGTATTTTTTGGTACGTATATCTGAATACGTGTTGTACCCCTCCAAGTGTTCGTTATTTTTCCGTGTATGTGCGGATAAAATGACAAGCACTTCTGAACAAAATTTGGCAAGTAGGGAGATTCAGCGCCCAGGCTGGGGCGTTAAAGATTTCGGCGCCCAGATGAGGGCGCTGAAAATGTTTTCTGGGCGGATCTTTTTTGGTGCGCTAAATGCTTCTTTTTCTTTTTAGACGAACTTTTAAAGGCGCTTTGCAAAGTTTGCTTTTTTATTATTTATTATTTTTTTGTACTTTTCATTTGTCTTTTTTATTTTTTTTTATTCGTGACTCAAGACGATTTGAAAGATGGGTTGAATGAGATAGGATAATTTGTATAGGTATTGGTCAAGCATGAGGATTATATCTGCTAGGACTCACAATTTGCAGCCTCAAGCTAGTGTCATGAGTTTACATCAACCAAGGCCAATGAGTAGCATGGGGACGGCTCAAGGGTATATCAACAGGATGTATCCAAACAAGTTATATGGTCATTATGCTAATGGTGGTGTAAGAGCAGGTTTGGGCTTTGGAAATAATGGGTATGACGCACGTGTCAATGGCCGTACATGGTTTGCAGTTGATAGCAAGTTCAGGAACAAGAGTCGAGGTAATGGTTTCTTGGGTTATGACAAAGAGGACATGGATGGGTTAAATGAGCTGAACAGGGGCCCCAGAGCGAAGGCGTCTAAGAACATAAGGATTGGAAAGGGTAGACATTGTAGAACGTTATGTAGTTTTTGTGGTATGATTTGGATTGGTTGACTCAGTTCTTTTCCTTCGTTTACTTGGGTAAATTTCGCACTTTGGGAGGTACGGGCTAAGTATTCCATGGCTCGTTCTTTTCGCTCTCCCTTTTCTCTTCCTATTTTTCTTTTTGCTTGGGATTTCTCCCCAACATAAATCCTTTAATTTTTTTTATTTGGCCTAAAAGGTAGATGGTTGTGGTCTTTGAGTCACGAGGCGAGACTGAGTGAGCCTCATTTGGTAGGCCTATAGTGAACCTTTAACTTTAGTAGGCCTAGGGTGGACCTTTAGCTTTAGTAGGCCTAGGGTGGACCTTTAAATTGTCTTACTTTGCAAGCGTATTTAGTCGTTTCTTAAAATATGCAAATAGCGTAGATTCAAAATATTGTTTTCACTTTATTGAAATTTAACGAAAGAATTACATCGAAAATGAATTTTTTTTGCTTCTCTTCAGATTCCAGCTTCTGGGATTTAATTGGAAGTTGTGATTTAGACTCGGACTTTCATTAATTTTTCTGATTATAGCCCGTGTATGAATACAAGGAGGTGGCCTAGACTCAAAATAATGACGTGGCGTAAGCCTATAATACTTGACCAAGCGACTCTCAGACTTAGGCTAATTGGACCATAACTTTCGTTGGTTGACACTTTAGATTTTAACCCTTGGGTGTTCATTTGTCATGCGCCATTTTGCTTGATGTTGGCAAGGTAGTTAGTTGGGGAAATCGAATTTTCATCTTTGCAAGGCTAGAATCATTAGTGTGGCTTCCCTCTTAGTGTGTACTGCTTTACCCCGATGGTAGCCTTATGGCATGCCGATTTGGGTATTTTCATGGTTCGTCATGTTGCACTCATGGAAAATCTTTTAGTCAGTATTTAAGAGTATTTCAAGGAGCGAGTGGCTCGAGAGGACTATGATAGTCGTGACCCAATGTGATCATAAGCCTTGAGGCCATTAATAATTTTTTTGTTGCCAATGGTATTGACACCTTAGGCTCACTTTGGGGGTTGTGCGACTATGGAGGAATGATTTTCAGAATGTGACTGTTTCCATTTTGCAAATACTTGAATTACATAATATATTCTTTTTTATTGGTGAGAGAGAGTATTGAGGCCGTAGATTCTTAGCAAGGGATGACAATTACCTATGGGTGCTTATTGATTTAAATGTTAGGAAGGGAGACTCAATATGGTTTAACCTTTTAACTTGCAGAACTACACCAAGCATTAGCACCGATTCTATGGATAAGACAACTAAGACTTAGGATTTAGATTGTACTTTGGCATAGCCTAGTCTAGACTGGGATTTATTTTTTTATTCGAACATTATTTTTCCTTGAAGACTCTATTTGAACATTATTTTTTGAATACTTTGCCCATGTGACATTCAAGGTCATTTAATTAGCATGCTGATATATGCGTTTTATATAGAGTTTTTACCCCCTTCCCTTAGTACTTTTTGATCTCAAATGAGCTCTTCGGAGCGATTTTAGTACTAATGTGCTCCTTGTAGTGTGTTTGTAGTTTCAGGTTCATCATTGTAGGAATTAGCATATTTTTGTGCATTTCCTACTCATTTGAATCAATGCAAGAGATTATATACTTTCGAGAGCGCAAACATTGAGTTGGAAGAATTTTCATGCAAAGCGAATAGTGAAAGAAGTAGAAAACTTAATGTCGTCCACTCTTTTGATCATAACTCGAGTTATACAACTCTAAATGCAGCGATTCAAAATGGGTTGGATTCTAGACTTCAAGAGCTTTCCAACGAGTGGTCACTCGCCTGATTCCGAATTATAACGAAGGAGATATGGTGTTTTTAAGATAGAGGATCGTGCAGTTTCAACACGCGCCCGATCGGGCGGACTTCGCCCGATCCGGATCGGGCGGTCATTCTGGGCGCTAGTTATGGGCATTTTGCAACCGCCCGATCGGGCGGAATTTCGCCCGATCGGGCCGACTATCGAGCACATAGCCCGATCGGGCGAAGCGTCGCCCGATCGGGCCACGCCAACCTCCAGCGTATTTCGCGAGATTTTATTTCCGATTTTGGGCTCTATTTTGGGCAAACTATAAATACTAGCCCCTTATATTTTTAGTGAGATCTTTTATTCTAGTTTTCAATACTTATTTTATTTCTAGTTTTCTCTCCAATTATTCAAATACTTAGTTTTTAATTTCAAGTAAAGATCCAAGCTTTATTATTTTATTTGTTCTTCAATTCGGTATTATTTCCTACCTTAATTTATTTTGTTGCTTTAATCATGTTTTCCATTATGCTAATTGCTTTGTTATTTATTATCATGAGTGAGTAGTTTAATTTCTAGGGTTTAGGGGATCCATGAATGCATGATTGGGATTATATGTGGACTTGATTATTGATTGATTGATTGATTATAATTTCTATAGCTTATTATTATTGCTCGTCGACTCTGTTCGGCCGGACTATTTTGATTTGAGTTTGATTAACCTTGGATTATGCGCCGAGAGGTATAAATCTGATGTTTTTGGTCTGTGGCTATTAGATAGGAATTATTTCTAGTACGTAGCGAGAGCCCGCTAGTTGTTCTATCCTAAGGAATTCATAAGATTCGAGAGATGCATGTTTTCCTAATTATGATTGTTCATTGATTGTTATTGTCCGTTGTCCAATCCCGCTCTGCATTTATGGTGAACCGTTGCCCTAGATTCCTTTAATATTGTTATTTTCCGATTTGATTATTTGCTTTAGTTTAATATACAAACCAATCCAACTCTTTGTTACCAGTAGTCTAGATTAGTTAATTAATAGTAGAAAGAACATTGTTTCCCTGTGGATACGATCCCTGCTTCCCTTACTATATTTTTAGTTGGTGAACGTTAGGTTTATCTTTGATAGGAGTGCGATTTAGCCTGTCAAATTTTGGCGCCGTTGCCGGGGAAACGGTTTAATTTTCTGCTACTAATTTTATGATCTAGATTATTTTCTTGAGTCTCATAGAACTTCCTGTTCTTTGAGACCATGTATATATTTTATTTTCTTTAGTTTATTTTTTTATTATTTTTATTTTTATTTTTTTTTAATTTTTTTTCCCCTGAAAAAAATGGATTATTATTCTTTCCCTCAATTCTTAAATGAGCCTTTTTGGGTGTATTTCGATAGGCTAAATGATTTTATTGGTTACCACAATTTTAATCTTTGGGATTCTTGTGGTTTTGCTTATGGTGGTTTAAATGAGTATACAAGGAATGTGATAGAAAGTAGATTTAATGGTGATTTTCGAGCCTTGTCTTTGGATGATATGTGGGATTATTATATGTGGTTTGCAAGGGATTTGTATGAGCGTGAAATGGCGATTCATGTTACATGTGCTAATCCAAATTATGAGCATAATCTACATGTTTCTACCCCCTCTCCCTTGAATGCTTGTTATAATGAGGTGCATTCTAATGTTTATGATAATCATGTATATTCTAACGACTTATCTAACCCTTGCATGGATATCAATGTTTTGCCTCATAATTCCAATGTTGCTTCTCCCGTGTATTATTGTGAACCCTTGCTCAATCCTGTTCAACCCGAATCAGAAAGCAGAGATAGCTTCTTAGAGGAATTAAGAAGATTAAACTCTGAGATTGAGATTCAGTGTACTAGATCTCAAGAGGCTACTAATGAGATTATTAAAGCTAGTAAGGCTACTCTTGAGAGATTTAGAAAAGTTCAAGAAATTATTGAAAATAATGATGCGAGTTGTGTTGGGGATGGGGGTCAACTGAGTGAACCCATAGGCAACCAAGAGTGGGAGGAGCTTATAACAGAGGTTGAGGATGAGTGGGAGGATGATGATTTGACGGTTGGATCAATGGATGAAGGATTTGTTGAAACTGAAAAGCCATATGTCATAGAGCAATTCCATGAGGAAGTTGAAGTTGATAAAACCCTTGTTGTTGTGTCAACCCCTACCCCTCATATTCCAAGTCCAAGAAGGGTTATTCTTAGCCCCGTTTACACCGTCTCACTCCCCTTCTCTTTCCCCATAAAACCTTTACTTGAGGATCTTCCTCCTCCCCATGAAAATCAAAAGCCCAATGACCCAATAGAGTATGTTCCTCTTTGTGAATCTTTCGCAGGTACTTACAATACTTACAAAGAAGAGGTGGATGCTTTGCAGAGAGCTCTATATGGTGAAGAGCCTATCCACCATGAATTCCAAAACACAGAGAGAGCTATTTCATTGATCATTGAGGTTGAAGAATCAATAGTCCGTAAAAACAACTTCCATAAGGAGAGTATGCCTACTTTCTCTTTTCCTTCCTTTTCTTATTCTTCTTTTATTGTTGTTTTTTCTTTTTGTTCTTCTTCCTTTAGGCATCCTACTCCTTACTGGCATAGAGTTCATTCGGACTTTATGCAAATGTTGTTGTTGATTATCGTGCATGTCTTGTTGCACGAAAGTTGTGCGAGTGCGCATGACAAGCTTCTGCGCTCGTTCGTTGGTTATTTACTAACCAATCTCTTTGCGGGAGGCACGATTTGATGATGCTGAAACCCGAAAGGCCGAAAGCTCGATGAACGGTGGGCACTGTATTCATGATCGGGGTCGTGGTCTGTCACTTCCCGCGCCACATAGCTCATCCAAGGCAATTGATTCGACACCAGATGGCACCATCTTTGGTGCCCCCATTCGATGAGTTGTCGTGGCTCTCATCCCCTTCCTTTCGTTGTCTGTACATAAACTAAGATTGTGTAATGGGGACATTGCATCAATCTAACAGGGGATGAGTATTTCACTATCCATTTATTGCTTTTCGTAGTGTATTTTTCGCTTTTGTTTGTGTGTTTTAGTATAATTTTTGAGCAAGTGTGTGTTTCATTGTAGTTTTTGGTGTTAGAGAGGTGAGAAGAGGGTATTTTACGGTTTGGACGTTTAATGCTGTGCAGGTCTAAGGCTCCAAGTTCGAAAAAGTTGAATTCAAGCTGAAACGGAGTAGTCTGCGTTTTGCCCGATCCGGATCGGGCGAGGAGCGCCCGATCGGGCGCGTGTCGATTCAAGGAAAATGTTGGAAAATCGCCCGAACGGGCAACGGTTGCCCGATCCACACAAAAGGCGAGTGAAATGCCCGATCGGGCGAAATTCCGCCCGATCGGGCGGTTGATGATGACGTCGTAGGAAGGTCAAGGAAGGATTCTGGGCTGAGAAAAGTCAATAAAACAAGGCATTGCATTTCGCCCGATCCGGATCGGGCGAGGTGCGCTCGATCGGGCGCGCACAGATTCAACGGAAAGGTTCGAAATTCGCCCGATCGGGCGATCTGTTGCCCGATCGGGCGATCTGCTGCCCGATCGGGCGATCTGCTGCCCGATCGGGCGATTTGCGAATCAGCGACAAATAAGCCACGGTTTGCTCACTTTCCTCATGATACCCCTTGAGCCAATGAGGACATTGTCTGATTTAGCTTGGGGGGTGTTTCACTCACTTGTACATATTAGGTATGTTTTTCCTTTTATTTTTGCATTTACTTATTTTTGTGTGTTTATTTTGGTGCGTTTAATGTTTTCTAGAGTAGTTTATTGCTTTGAAAAAAAAAATACAAAAATACGTTCCGATGAATACAATATCATGCTTCCCTGTGCCCCTTTGATTGAAAATTGTTTTGATTCTTGGTATTTGATGACGAGCAATGTGGATGTGTTAGCCATGATTTGATATTCGATTGCTTTGATGCCTTAACATGAGTCAACTCTGACTAACTATTTGTGGACTTGGTGCTTGGCTAGTTGACTTGGTTAGGATGTGTGATAGCTTCCTGGTGTGTCATTGATTTTGAGTATTGGTTTGCAACTGTTAGTAGTGTTTTATGACTCATATACATGCACATTGTGGAGGACGAAGGCATTTTTCTGTTTAGGTAGCCTTCAGATGAATCTAGATACATTTGTTCCCTCCTTTTCTACCCATGTTGTTGCTTGTGCCCCTTTATTCGGTGACTAGCCATATTACAAGCCCATGAAAGCCCCATTGGTTACTAGTCCCAAGCCTAGCTTGGGGGAGCTAATAGTAAGTGAGGTGAGGGAGTTGTAGTGTGCTTAGTTTTGAGCACAAAGTGAGTGTTGAAAAGGAAATAAGGGAGTTCTTCTTATCTTGTTTGTTGTTTGAAAAAGAGAAAAAAAAAATAATGAAGAGTGAAAGAGATGAGAAGAATAGAAAATATGAAGGTTTCCAAAGAAAAAAAAAGGAAATTGAAAAAAATAAAAAGAAAAAAATTCATTACTCTCAGAAAAATTCAAAGCATTGTTACACTCAAGTATTGTAATTTCTTATCTTTATGAGTGATTGATTTTAATTGTGAAAGAAAGGCAAGAAAGTATAGTGTGGTTTGTTTGTTGTTTCATCATGTGTTGAGTGAGAGAGTTGTGGTCATTATTTGTGGTTGATCATGGTTTTGCTAGGATTTATGCTCCCCAAAGCCAAGGCTTTAAGCTCACATTTTACCCAAATTTACCGCACCCCTACCTAAGCCTATCATTACAAGCTTTGAAGACCTTCCGACCTTTGTGCATAGAGTCATATTAATGTGAAAGTAGTTGTTTATCAATGCAAGTTATGACATGACATATTCCGAGTCGACTATTAGGTTGAGTGTATGTTTTTCTAGACACACGAGTGTTGTGAGTTTTGGGAGGGCATTGTACACTTATATGTTGGGAGGAGAGCGAACGGGTACATCTTTTATCCGCCACATAAATGAGTGACGAGTGTGTGAGCACTAGTCTTGAATTCCATTGTGCATTTGTGGTTCGCTTTGCGTGACGATTGTTAGGGAGGATTTGTGGTTGGTGGATTTGATTGGTTGACATTGATGCATGCTCGTTAGATTTTGCCTTGAATTATGTCTTTCGTTTTGAAATATGTTAGGGGTGAAGTTGATCTTGTATTCATCGATGATTTCCTTGCTTAGGGACAATCAAGGATCTAGCTTGGGGGAGTTTGATATATGCGTTTTATATAGAGTTTTTACCCCCTTCCCTTAGTACTTTTTGATCTCAAATGAGCTCTTCGGAGCGATTTTAGTACTAATGTGCTCCTTGTAGTGTGTTTGTAGTTTCAGGTTCATCATTGTAGGAATTAGCATATTTTTGTGCATTTCCTACTCATTTGAATCAATGCAAGAGATTATATACTTTCGAGAGCGCAAACATTGAGTTGGAAGAATTTTCATGCAAAGCGAATAGTGAAAGAAGTAGAAAACTTAATGTCGTCCACTCTTTTGATCATAACTCGAGTTATACAACTCTAAATGCAGCGATTCAAAATGGGTTGGATTCTAGACTTCAAGAGCTTTCCAACGAGTGGTCACTCGCCTGATTCCGAATTATAACGAAGGAGATATGGTGTTTTTAAGATAGAGGATCGTGCAGTTTCAACACGCGCCCGATCGGGCGGACTTCGCCCGATCCGGATCGGGCGGTCATTCTGGGCGCTAGTTATGGGCATTTTGCAACCGCCCGATCGGGCGGAATTTCGCCCGATCGGGCCGACTATCGAGCACATAGCCCGATCGGGCGAAGCGTCGCCCGATCGGGCCACGCCAACCTCCAGCGTATTTCGCGAGATTTTATTTCCGATTTTGGGCTCTATTTTGGGCAAACTATAAATACTAGCCCCTTATATTTTTAGTGAGATCTTTTATTCTAGTTTTCAATACTTATTTTATTTCTAGTTTTCTCTCCAATTATTCAAATACTTAGTTTTTAATTTCAAGTAAAGATCCAAGCTTTATTATTTTATTTGTTCTTCAATTCGGTATTATTTCCTACCTTAATTTATTTTGTTGCTTTAATCATGTTTTCCATTATGCTAATTGCTTTGTTATTTATTATCATGAGTGAGTAGTTTAATTTCTAGGGTTTAGGGGATCCATGAATGCATGATTGGGATTATATGTGGACTTGATTATTGATTGATTGATTGATTATAATTTCTATAGCTTATTATTATTGCTCGTCGACTCTGTTCGGCCGGACTATTTTGATTTGAGTTTGATTAACCTTGGATTATGCGCCGAGAGGTATAAATCTGATGTTTTTGGTCTGTGGCTATTAGATAGGAATTATTTCTAGTACGTAGCGAGAGCCCGCTAGTTGTTCTATCCTAAGGAATTCATAAGATTCGAGAGATGCATGTTTTCCTAATTATGATTGTTCATTGATTGTTATTGTCCGTTGTCCAATCCCGCTCTGCATTTATGGTGAACCGTTGCCCTAGATTCCTTTAATATTGTTATTTTCCGATTTGATTATTTGCTTTAGTTTAATATACAAACCAATCCAACTCTTTGTTACCAGTAGTCTAGATTAGTTAATTAATAGTAGAAAGAACATTGTTTCCCTGTGGATACGATCCCTGCTTCCCTTACTATATTTTTAGTTGGTGAACGTTAGGTTTATCTTTGATAGGAGTGCGATTTAGCCTGTCACATGCTCGGTTTTGGTGCCGAACATTGTCGTCATAGGAGGCCTAATGACGACACAAAGAGTTACTTATTACTATTTTTTTTAAGTCGCCTTTAGAATCGAGTGCCTTTTCAAACGCCCTCGCAGCAATTTTCACGAAAAGTTTTTTTTTTGCTACGTAGTTTTTTACGCGCGGGCACCGAGGCTGCTGTGCCTGACCAAAAGGCCAGGCAGTAACTTCAGCGCCCAGCGATGGGCGTGAGAATAATTGGCGCCCAGCCAAGGGCGCCGAAAATGCGTCCCTGACTGGTACTCGTTTTCTGTTTGCGTATATTTTTTGTTTATGCGACTTGATTTTGCGTGCTTGCCTAATAACGTCCTTTACGCGTTGTGCAGCGTTTGTGGGATTCGTTACGGGCCATCCCGAGCGTCGCTTATTTTTGTGGCGATCTTTCGGGTTTGCGGAACACGTATTTTGGTATAACTCTTTTGCCAATTGGTTTATGAATGTTTGGGCAATTTTTAAGGTCGTTGGTTTTCTAGCATTATTTGTCACACACAATCACATAATTCGCTACACATAACTAACATTACATCATGAGGCAAAATAATAATATGTCATGTAGTTTATGATAGGCTTCTATGGGTAGTATTTGCGCCGGCTTGGTACCGCTTCTATCGCAGATCCAACACATGCCCCCGTCTAGGTAGTGCCTTCAACAGACGAATTTCGCCTAAGAGGCCAATCACGATGTAAGCCAAGGGGGCATGCACCAATGAGAGGGACCTAGTGGGTGAGCGATTGGGTTTGGGACGGGTGTACTACTAGAGAAAGTGCCGAGTGGATAACATTCGAAGCGTATGCACCCCCCGGTTGGCGATGGGTATCCTTAGTCCTAACTACCTAAGGGAGCCAAGATTCGTTATGCGGTTCTGCCCGTTCACATTAATATGCTGATTTTCAGGTCGTCCCAACTTGACGGGGAAATAAAAGCGGGGTAGGATCGTTTCACCCTTCGGCTATTTTGATTACCTACGAGCACGAGTATTTCCTTCACTATCCCCAGTGGAGTCGCCACTGTGAGGGGGTCGAAAAAGCACGAGGCTAATGCGTGACCTCGTCCCTCGTGGGTGTGACGTTTCTTTTTGTCAAATCAAGTGTAATTGGATTTCCTGTGAGTTTACACCCAATTGACTAGTAATATAGGAGTCGCCATTCAGTTTTTAACGACAATGAGAAAAACTGACAAAACCCGGTTATCGTGACATAAAGGGAGTGCAATTATGTTTGACCACGACGGCCATAGGTTCCCTTGTGATCCCTGGTGTGGGGATCTCTCAACATACACCCGCAAGGTAGAGATTGAGGGTTCGGGGGACTGTAACTACCGAGAGGAGTACTCTCTCTTCGATAACTACAGAGGCAGGATATCCTTACTAGCTCAGCATAAATAATTGAAGGGACATGCGTTAACTATTAAACTAATCTGAATTGATTTTAACAATATGCAACACATAATACTAGATCGATCGCGATTATCTGATTTTGATTGTTTTAAGGGACCTAGCATGATAGTTCAATTTCCCAAAATATGATCTTTATTAGGCGTGATAGAACAATCAGATTTAATAGTTTAACAGTTTTGTAAAAGGGCGAGGAAAGCGATTAAATCATGCAAATGGACACATTACGACGCACCCTTGAGAGGTGCGTCACGGTTCTCAGAAAACTAACCACTTTGGCTTTGCTATTTCTCCTTTTATTTAACGAATCTCAAGTTTCCGGGCTTAATTCTTCAGCTACAAGGGACAGGATACGTTCTGTTCGATTTTTGGATCGATTGCGACAGAACGTGGGATCAATTTCGCAGCGTGAGGCTTAGGCTTAGGGGTTGGAGTCAATACTCAGAATATGAATTGTGTGTTGTGTCCTTTTCACGTCGAATTTGGGGCTGTATTTATAGGGAAGATTTCGTGGAAAGATAGAATTTTAGAGCTCTAATCCAAGAAGAATTAGGAGAGAATACGTGCCCAGGTATTATCAGCGCCCAGGGCTGGGCGTTAAAGATTTCGGCGCCCAGCTCTGGGCGTTGAAAATGGGATCCAGACAATTTCAGCGCCCATGGCTGGGCGTTGAAAATGATGTTTGGGCCGAGTTCTTTGTCAGATTTGGACTCTTAGAATCCGGAGTGTTTGAGAATTATCCGAGTCTTTTAGTTCGTATTAACTTTATGACGGAATGCGTCTGGGCCCGTTACAAACTCTAGGTTCATTAGGATTTTAATCAATACGTAACTCTTATTTTCGAATTATACTAGGAATAGGATTCCTCTTGCAAATTCTATCTCTTTTAGGATTTATGTTGGAGTGCAACACCTAATTCTGACAGGTTTCTATCTTTTATGACTTGCCACTTTTAACAACTACCTATTATGGCAGTTACTATTTTTAGCAGGTTTCTATAAATAGCAGGTTCGGGTGAAATGAAAAGGGCGATTGAGATTCGTTATTTTATAGGAGATGCGTTGCCAAGTGGAGATTTATGTTCTCATCATCGAACCTTCCCTTTCGGGAATGGGGACAAAAGTAGGTGTCTACACAAGTCCTAAAGCATTAAAATAAGATTATTTTGGTTGTTGTTTTATTAGTTGTATGTGTGTATGATGTTGAGTCTTGAGTTCACCTTTAATAAAATTTTAATAAACGTAAAGTGCAACCAGAACAAGCTTCAAAACTCTTGGAACGTATATACCTTGAGTATGAACAATGGGGGGAGACTTGCCGGAAAGCTTGATCTCCTACTAATGATACAAGACGTTGTTTCATTTATATTATGCGCAGGAATTCCGTCGGTATGGCCCGACACTCGGTATGGACGATTTTATTATTTATTATTGGGTGTATGGTTGGCTCCCATCACCTTTTCCTTTATGGAATATTTCTTTGGCCTGTTCGAAGCTTATTCTAATTAAATTGTGAGTCAAGAGTCGAGTTAAGAGTCGAGTCTTGTATTCATGATTTTTTATTAGTTATTAAATGGCTTTTGCATGTTGATTAGTATTTAGTGAGTGATGCATGTTTATAGTCGTTTCACTCTATTCTTGTAAGTACTCAGCTTTTGCTGACTACTTGCTTTATGTCTTTTGGTCATGGCCTTTGCCTTAATGACCCTATGATGATCTATCATTTGCACTTGCATTGATGGGGAGTAGAATAATATAACAGGTTGGTAGATCGAAATCATGTGGCTTGGGATGATTGAGAGAGTTGCATGCTTTCGTATTTCGAACTACTTTATTTAATACTTTAATTATGTTTGAATTCATTGAACTTTTTATACTTTGGTTTTTGGGCCGTCATGGTTCCAATTTGTAGGAGGCCTCGATATTTATTAATTATGTTTTGAAAAGTTAGTTGACATTAAATTCCGCTGCGTAATACTGGTACTAGCCTTAACCGTTATCACGGTGGCGGTAATACTTTAGTAATTCCTTTATTTTAAGTTGAAAAATGATTTTATAAAAGCAAGGAATTATTAGGGTGTTACAGAAAAGGCCATCTTATCCAACAGTGTTGGCACCTAAAGAATGCAATACAAGATCTAATTGAGGACTGTGTCTTGACCCTTCCCATGTAAGATATGAAGTTGAGAGCATTACACTCCAATTAATATTAAACATTCATCTTCAATGTTTAAAACTTAATTGACTTCTCATAGCATTCCTTTAGCACCAAACAAAATTTGGGACAACTATGGCATACTTACCCTCTACTATGTTGAACATTCCACCACCAGAATGTTCAAAATGACAGACTCATAAAAAAATATATCTCCTGGTTTGGAAACGCGAAGCTAAAAACTAGACTGTTGGCTGCACTAAAGACTAAAGATTATCCAAAGTTCGAAGATGCAGACTCAAAGTTCAGAGAAGCCCAGACTTAGAATATAGCACTACAAACTAATTCTATGTCATTATCCCTTCCAATTTCCCTCTTAAAATAGAATAAGAGGCTAAATTGTTTTCAAGCCTTCTTATCATGTACTTTTATCCAAGATCAATAAAATTTCTCTTTAAATTACATCCTTGATTGTCTTACCATAACAGTTTAAAAAGCAATGAACAAACACAAAGACAAATTATTCAATGCAGGAAACAAATGAAAAAAACTTATTATGCGCTTTATATAAAAGAGTTCACAAATAATCACTCACCTGGGCCCAACATAGCCCATTAACTTCAAAAAAAAAAAAGGATGCATCTCAGGACCAAAAACTGGGGGATCATTTAGTCCACCTTAACGATTTCTGAAAGATATAATTCACCAACACAAGAGGCAACTTGCAACATTTGAAAATGTCCTTTCCCTTGACCAAGAAACAATGAACCACTTTATTCTTAGCCATGTTGAACCTCGTCTGAAGGAGCCTTTTTATCCAACCCACACTAATCCGAACCTAGGGATTGGAGTATACTATGACAATGATATGGACAAGAAAAAAGAACTAATCAAGTAAAAAGGACTACACATCAAGAAGGAATCCAATAATGTGAAGTAACCGGTCAAGCAAAAAGTCTAAAAAACTAAAATGTAAGAATAAACAGTGATGAAGTTCTGCCAAGAACAAACAAGGTTAAACACTAAGTCCAGTTGTCAATTTAACTAAGGGTATAATGAGAAATTTTGAGCCTTAACCATTTCTTCCACCCAAAGCTTAACCATCACGTCACAACCCCGGAAAAGCCCTCCTTGAGGTGAAGTAATAAACATATACCTTTCTTAAATCGCAAAAGAAAAGAAATCCCCACTCGGGAATACCTGAAAACTAAGCACCAATTACTCGGGTTAGGGGTTTTTTTTGTCGTACTCTTTTTTGTATTTCCCCTACGACACAGCTTCTAAGGTCGATCTTCGAAATCATAGGGTATCAAAAGGAATGATAACTCGGTTTAGATATTTCAAAATCAAAACTTAAAACCACAAAAGCAACACTAGATAGAAATACTCGGTAGGTCTAGATAGATTGTAGTTGAACGGGGTACTGAATATGTGCAATAAGGATGGGATTGAAGATAGAAATACTTGACCATATTATAGAGAAGGAATTTAGAGTAAACTTATATAGAAATGAGTTTTATTCCATCTTCACGATCAAAATTTGTCAAAAGAGTAGAATTGTTGACGCTTTGAATAAGTCAAATGGAAAGAAGTCACTAAAGAGATAAAGGAGCCATGTAGAGATACTAAGATTGAAATCGGACTTATGGAAGAGACACAATTTTTATTAAGAATACTTTAATGAACAATAATTTATATACAAAATTCAACCACAACTCTTTAAAACGGATTTTTATTTTAAAAGTCCAAAAGGAATCCTGGAGTTACTGTTAAAATAATACAAATTTTATAATAGACTCACACACAAGGACCAATACTTCTATCAATTATACTATTTCCCAAATACAATATTCACCTTGTACTTTCACGACTTTAATTCCCCAAACTTGACGCTTGTATACTTGACTTTCAATACTAATGGTTCAAATATACAACTAACAGACTCACAAATTCACATCTAGTAAGGAAACAATTAAACAAGTAAACAAATCAAAACTCTAATCCTCGATCAGGATCCCAATACATTACTAATATCTAACTCACACTATAATTTAAAACCTAAATCCTCATTATTTCTTATCATAACACCAATTGAATCCGTGAAGGTTTCCATAATACACACTTTTCAAAATAATAATTCATTCTCAAACCTTAAACACCTTCAACAACCAATTCATGGACCAAACTTATCATTTCACCCTCATTTTCCATTATTCAGTTGCTAACAACAAAATCCTCAAATTATATTTCATAATCTTGATGGAATATCTCAAGATCCTTGAATCAAAATCCTTAGGTTCGAAATTTCAAAACATAACTTCTCTTAGTTGTAGTAATTCTTGAACCATTAATCTACAGTCCCCATATCCTTTTATATTTCTATCACAATAATCTAATTACTAACTTTCCTCCTAATACTCCGTACATGTTACCTCGCTATCACTTTACTTAATTTCCTATATTGAACCTTCTATGAACCGATTTAAATACTTCTAACTCACAATTTAAGTTTTGGTATCTAACTCAATTACAGACAAGCTCTATCATAACGTAGTATCTCATTTTTAATTTGTATCTCTACCCAAACCATAAAGTTGAAATCATTAAAACATAATTAAACCACAATTCAAATACTTAAAATATCATTCCTCTATAATCGAACGTTTAACTTCTATTTAACAAATAGGCTCTAAACTTTCTAGACACAAAATCTCAGTTCAAATTCTGAGTTTCTAGGCCCAACTTCTCAAATGCCAACCTAATCACCAACTTTTAAATCCACTATATTCCATGATTCAAACCATAGTAAAATCATCCTATATACTCTTAGTTAGTAAATATAATGCTAGAAATTTATTCGTATTTCCATACCACCATGCAAATTCTTAAATCCAACTTGGCTCCCTAGTTCATATTCTTGATCTTTAAATAACCTCATAGTTCCAAAGCGATTTCCAATACTTCAATGTTGTTATTGTTTATCATCTCAAAACAAATCATATATCCCCTTAAAACTTTTAATAACATATTCTTAATTCAAACGTCATGATTTGATGATCACAACGAACCCGAAATCAACCTTGGATCTGATACCACCTGTAACAGCCCGCCCTTAACGAGCGGCTTCCTAAACAAACTTAGTCTTAATTTAAACAAACTCAACGTAATTACATCTTTAAACCCTGCTAAAAAAACTTTTACTCTACCACTTCAAGGATCAATCACGGGTTTAGCCTACCTCAAAGACACTAATCAAGACCCATAAACTTAATTAGTTATTAAAAATTTCAGCAGCACTTTCCCTAAATATGGACAACCTAAAATACTATTTAGGAAATTACGTCAGATTCTCTTTCACCTGCTTCAAATTCATCATTTCAACATATAACATATCCCAAACATCACCAGGGTGTCACTGTACAGCCCACACTTAATGAGCTACTTCTAAGCACACTTAACTTTAAACCAAAGAAACTTAACTTAACTACGACTCCAATACAGATATATAACCCATAAATTATAAACCAAAAGCTTTAAGAACAAATTATACAGCCCATTAACAAACTCTATGAACTAAATTACATTTGGCGAATCCACAATCCAACCTTGGACACGTAAGGCCATTGGAGAACTCTACGAACCTTGAATCTGAACTGAGACCTAACCCTTGCTACCTGCAAAATATTTTAACTCTGCCCCCACCATGACAGGTGTAGACACCTACTTTTGTCCCCATTCCCGAAAGGGAAAGGTTCGATGATGAAAGCATAAATCTCCACTTGACAACGCATCTCCTATAAAATAAACGAATCTCAATTCCCCTTTTCATTTCACCCGAAACCTGCTATTTATGGAAACCTGCTAAAAATAGTAACTGCCGTAAAAGGTAGCTTCTAAAAGTGGCAAATCATAAAGGATAGAAACCTGTCAGAATTAGGTGTTGCATTCCAACATAAATCCTACATGAGATAGAAAACTGCGAGAATCCTATTCCTAATATGATTCGGAAATAAGAGTTACGTATTAATTAAAATCCTAACGAGCCTAGAGTTCGTAACGGGCCCAAACGCATTCCGTCATAAAATTGACACGCACTAAAAGACTCGATTAAATCTCAAACTCTACGGATTTTAGGAATCCGAATCTGACTAAAGAAAACAGCCCAGACCCTATTTTCAACGCCTGGCTCTGGGCGCCGAAATCTTCGGCGCCCAGGCCTGGGCGCTGAAAATACCTGGGTACGTGTTTTTTCCTAATTCTTTGTGGATTATAACTCTGCAATTCTATCTTTCCACGAACTCTTCCCTATAAATAGACCCCTAAATTCGACGTGAAAGGGACACACAACAACACATAATTATATTCTGAGTATTGACTCCAACCCTTAGCCTAAGCCTCACGCTGCGAAACTGTTCACGCGTTCTGTCGCAATCGATCCATAAATCGAACAGAACGTATCCTGTCCCATAATTGAGATTTGTTAAATAAAAAGGAGAAATAGCAAAGTCAAAGTGGTTAGTTTTCTGAGAACCGTGACGCACCTCTCAAGGGTGCGTCGTAATGTGTCCCTTTTCGATGATTTAATTGCTTTCCTCGCCCTTTCTATGAACTGTTAAACTAACCTAATCTGATTGTTCTATCACGCCTAATAAATATAATATTTTTGGGAAATCGGATTATCATGCTAGGTCCCTTAATGCTATTTAAATCAGATAATCACGATCGAATTAGTATTATATGTTGCATATTGCTAAAATCAATTCAGATTAGTTTAATAGTTAACGCATGTCCCTTCAATTATTTATGCTGAGCTAGTAAGGATATCCTGCCTCTGGAGTTATCGACGAGCAAAGTACTCCTCTCGGTAGTTACAGTCCCCCGAACCCTCAATCTCTACCTTGCGGGTGTATGTTGAGAGATCCCCACACCAGGGATCACAAGGGAACCTATGGTCGTCGTGGTCAAACATAATTGCACTCCCTTTATGTCACGATAACCGGGTTTTGTCAGTTTTTCTCATTGTCGTTAAAAACTGAATGGCGAGTCCTATATTACTAGTCAATTGGGTGTAAACTCACAGGAAATCCAATTACACTTGATTGAATAAAAAGAATCGTCACACCCAAGAGGGACGAGGTCACGCATTAGCCTCGCGCTTTTTCGACCCCCTCACAGTGGCGACTCCACTGGGGATAGTGAAGGAAATACTCGTGCTTGTAGGTAATCAAAATAGCCGAAGGGTGAAACACTCCTGCCCCGCGTTTATTTCCCCATCAAGTTGGGACGACCTGAAAATCAGCATATTAATGTGAACGGGCAGAACCGCATAACGAATCTCGGCTCCCTCGGGAGTTGGGACTAAGGATACATTTTTCCGCCAATAGGGGGGTGCATACGCCGCGCATGTTTCCCACTCGGTACTTGTGCAGGTAATACACCTATCCCGAACCCAATCGCTCGCTCATTAGGTCCCTCTCGCTTGCATGCCCCCTTGGCTTGCACTTGCGGGTTGGCCTCTTGGGCGAAATTCGTCTGTTGAAGACACTACCTCGACCGGGGCATGTGTTGGATCTACGATAGAAGCGGTACCAAGCCAGGCGCAAATAAACTACCCATAGAAGCCTATCATAAACTACGTGGCATATTTAATTTTCAAATCCATGTTTGTAATGTAGTTATGTGTAGCGAAATATGTGATTGTGTACGACAAACTATCCTAGAAAACCAACGACCTTAAAAATTGCCCAAACATTCGTAGACTAATTTGCCAAAGAGTTATACCGAAACACGTGTTCCGCAAACCCGAATGATCGCCACAAAAAAGAGCGACGCTCGGGATGGCCTGTAACGAATCCCACAAACGCTGCCACGCGTAAAGGACGTTATTAGGCAAGCACGCAAATCGAAGTCGCATAAACAGAAGACAGAAAACGAGAACCAGCCAGGGACGCATTTTCAACGCCCCTGGCTGGGCGCCAGAATTTCTCACGCCCCTCGCTGGGCGCTGAAGTTGCTGCTTGGCCTTCTGGTCAAGCGCAGCAGCCTCGGTGCCCGCGCGAAAGGAAAATACGTAGCGCAAAAAAATGTTCATAAAAAGAATTGCTACGAGGGCGTAAGAAAAGCACTCGATTTCAAAAGCGACTCGTGAAAAAAAATTTAATAACTCTTTGTGTCGTTGTTAGGCCTCCTACGACGACAATGCTCGGCACCAAAACCGAACGTGCTAATAACTATGAATGTCACACGGGCAAGTGTTTCGAAAATCCAAAGAATGTTCATAATAAAAAAAAACCCCAAAAAATGTACCGACAAAAGAAAGAGTAAAAAACCAATTTAGAGAGTCGAAGTCTAGACTAAGTAATGCTTGAAACTTTGGGAACCTAAACTTTAGCTTATCTTATGCCTAGGACTGGTCCTGCCACTTGGTGCCGATCAGGGAATCAACGGTTAGTGCGTCTCGAAGATACATCGCCAACATCAGGTTTAGTGACTCCAAGCTCCATCCGTCATCCCTCATTTCAAGGATCTCCGCTTCCCCAACCTCGATTCGCACCTTCAAACATGTCCATCGAAGATTTGCAAGAGCAGATGGCTCAAATGACCCGACTCATGGGCCAACTAAAAATGGAAAATGAAGCTTTAGCGGCTGCGCAAGCCAAAAATGACCTCGATAATGAGAAGAGGATTGAAAAAATGGTCCTACAGCAAACCATGGGGAGCAAATACTTCTCCCTCGATCCTGAACCTTTTCCTGGCAAACTACCAGAAAAGTTCAGTTCATCTGACTTACCAAAGTTCAAGGCCATGGACAACCCCCGTGATCATCTACTGAGCTTTGTGAATGACATGAACTTGAAAGGCGTGGACAAGTCCATGTATTTACCTGCCTTTCCTTTGTCCTTGGAACCTGTGCCGCTCAAATGGTACTATCACCAGGACCCTAAGCTCTTCCCCACTTGGGAAGACTTTGTCAATGTCTTCATCAAGCAATACTCGTCGAACATGGATTTCCAAGTCACCATGCGCGAGCTGGAAGTTCTCTTCAAAAAGAAAAATGAGGGTTTCACAACCTACTTTGCTAGATGGAGGGACCAGGCGGCCCAGCTAATCAATAGGCCTCCCGAAAAAGAATTGGTCCAAAAATTCATTGACAACCTGGACCCGGCTTACAGACAACACCTTAGGTACCTGGGACTTGACACTTTCAAAAGAGTTTATGATGTGGGAATAAAGATCGAGGACGACCTCGCCAAAACCATACAGAGAAAACCCACATATAAGACCAACACCTATAATCGGGGTAACACATCCCAAGCCCAAGAAGTCCATGTTGTAGAAGAGACTCCCGCCCGAAGAAACCCTGGAAGATGGGTCCGAGACCGAAAGTTTGCCCCACTCGGGTCGACTTTGGTACAAGCCTTTGAAAGACAAACCAATCAAGGAAAGTTGAGACCTATAGGCCCCACCCGTGACCCTCCTGTCAAAAGCAAATATTGGGTCGAAGGTACTTACTGCAAATTCCATCAAGGAAATGGGCATGACACTGAAAACTGCTGGAATCTAAAATATACGATCCAGGACATGATAGAGGATGAAGTGATACCTCTCCCTAACGTTGGAAAACCCAACAACAAGAGCCCACTCGGCTCTTGTCACATCTCTCTCGACCAACCAGAGAATTTCGACCCCACGGTGTATATTACACCTCAAGGTGCACCACTCGCTGTGGTCCCTATGGATCGAATCGAGAGGGAAGTGTGCGGTGTGTGGAATGATGATGCTGAAGATATTTACCTATCTCAAGTCTCGGGCCAGGACCTCTTCACTGAAACTTGGCCCGGGTATGCTCTCATTGACACCACCCCTCAGGAGCCCGAGGTCGACAACCTCACCCGATCCGGAAGAATATACCAACCGGATATTCACCCACCTCCTATGGACGACATCCCGGTTAGGCAAACTCCTGAAAATGGACGGCACGCCACCGTTGCGGAAGTCATTGAAAATCCTCTCCTGAAACAACTGAAGAGAACCAAGGCCGAGATTACCATCTGGGATCTTATGTGTACTTCAAAGGAACATCGCGAAAAGCTTATTCGCTCACTTGACCTCATCTCAGTACCTACAGATATCACACCTGACCCATTGGTTATCCATGTCACGAGAGATGCCGGAGAAAAGGCCATAGTTTTCACTGATAAAGACTTACCCAAAGAGGAAGGTGCTCACAATAAAGCCCTTTACCTAGTGGTCGGATGCAAAGGACAAAACATCCCCCTAGCGCTCGTAGATAATGGTTCGGCAGTTAATGTCTGCCCATTGCGAACCGCCCATTGCTTGGGGCTAGGAAACGATGACTTCCAAACCTCCACGCAAGGGGTACGAGCTTATGATAACTCCCGAAGGCCTGTATTGGGAAAAATCAACCTTACCATACAAACCGGGCCTGTGGCACGCACCACGGAGTTTTAAATAATCGACATCAAGCCCACTTTCAACCTCCTCTCGGGGCGACCTTGGCTCCATGACTTAGGAGGTGTGGCTTCTACCTTGCACCAAATGGTTAAACTTAACCATAACGGGGTAATACTAGAAATCCGTGCCCCTCCTCTCGACGTTAGTTGCACTATGGTGGGAATGGCCGAAACTGCAGATGACCTTTACGGGTTTCAAATGGAAGAAACAATCCAGTTCATCGAAGATTATGACCCAGCATTCCTAGACCCTCATGCATCCCGAGTCATCCCTAGAATGCTGTTAGCTCAAGGTTATTTCCCAGGAACCCCATTGGGCATAAGGAAGAAGGAATACACATTCCATCCTTTTCCCGACAAATCTACTCCCTTTGGCTTAGGTTATGAACCAACGGAGGAGGATATTGCTGACCGCCTGTCTAGGCTACGCCTTAACAAAGCCAAACAAACCACCCTCCTTCCCCCATATCAAAGGACCACCCTTAACGGGATGTTCGTTCGGGAAGGAGAAGAACACCCATGCTGTGATTTCCCTGAACCCTTCGTTCAGGATGGCTTGCTAAAACCCGGATTTGAAATTTTCCATGACTGCCACATCTTGGACGAGGCACCCCACCTCACCAAGACTAAAACAGCTGAAATATTGGACAACCAGTCTCTATGGACATTGTTTAACGAATCGAGGCCTATGGAGAACGAGACTGTGATGACTACCCTAGCTTTACAAGATGAAGGTTTCGATCCAACCCGGTTAATCTCTCCTGCATCAACACTAGAAGAGGTCGAGAACGGATGGGTGAAGACATATCAGTGGGTCAATGCAAAAGGAATGGAATTCAAGATGAGTACCGGTGAAGGACCGAAGTTTTATGAGACTAAACCCCAGGCTTGAGCCACATAGAGCACCATTAGCAAAAAGCGCCTAGTAGTTCTTTAGATTGAAAAAAAATAATAGAGACTTTAGATGGTCCTAAGGCCCCTTAGAATATGGGTCAGTTTTATTTCAGTGTGTTTTCCTTACTTTCCGAATCAATAAAGGCGTAATATTTCTCCTAAAATTTTATTCTAACACTAAATAAACACCAAATGTACTTGCAAAATACAAAGATAAAGAGGCGGCCCACTCCAGGCCCAACAAACAAAGCCCACTCGGTTTTGAAATAGTGCCATGGGAACCAATCCCCGAAACCCACAAAATAAACCACACTATCCCATTCATATCCCCAAAACCTAAAAAGCCAAACCAGTGTCATCATAAGAATCAATCCATACAACTCAGAATCAAAGGAAATCAAAATCCAAAACAATGCAAATGTTACCAAAAAAAAACAAGATTCATAAAACATAGATTCCATCATACCCTTCACTAACAACACCTCAAAAGCCTACACAAAGATCTTCATAACTTCCGCACCCTAACCCCATTTTCAAAACTATTTCGAGTCACGAATAGAAAAATTAATCCGGACAAAAACGCATTTCACGCTAAAAGTCAAAAAAGCCTCCAAAATAGCCTCAAAATTGACTTTAAGTACGAGAAAAATATCAAGGCACAAAAAAAAAGAGAAAAAAGGGGAAATAAATGCAAGAACATGTGAAGCAAAGCGTCAAAAATTGACTGCCCAAGTCATTTTCAGCGCCCAGGGCTGGGCGCCGAAATTTCTGACGCCCCAGCTTGAGCGTTGAAACTCTCTGCCTGCCAATAATTTTCTTTTCAAAAAGTGCTCGTCATTTTATCCGCACACAACGGAAAAATAACGAACACTTGGGGGGTACAGTACGTACCCAAATAGGCTTACCAAAATATAGCTATACAAATTAGTCAAATTTTACGCGACTTATGGCAAAAAAAAACGGCAGATGAAAATAATGATAATACTTCACTCATTTGACCGATTAAGTAATATGCTACCACCTCATGGCATATCTATTAAAATCTGGCATCCTAGAACTTATTCTAAAGCTAGAACTACGCACGACCTGATTCTGACAAGATACGTAGGCAATCCTTACCAAGGATTCGGTCCAATAAAAAAAAACAAATATTTTATGTGCAAAAAGTGTTAGACATATAAAATACATAAAAAAGAGGAGAAACAAAAATAAATAAAAATGAAAAATAAAATACGCCTTTATTAAAAAATAATAAGAAGGAAAACAGAGTGCTAAAAATAAACAAACACAACTGAAATAAATGGAGGGCACCTACACCCTAGCAAGAACTACACTACTCTAGTTCTTCTGGATCATCAAATAAAGTCTTGTAGAGGGCAATATTCGCAGGATCCACCCCCACAGTCTTCTGCGCTGCCCCAATGTCAATCTCCATAAGAACCGGCTCCTGGACACTAACTTCCAAAGATGCCAAGGCTTCAGAAACATTCTCAGTTATAGCCCGTTCAGCCTCGAGGGCACAGGCAATGGTGGGAGAAGGATTATTATCATCAACTAGACTAGCCACTGCTTCTACAGGCGGCTGAGCCTTCCTAACCCTTACATTGTTCCAGCGACGATCTCCGCGAGAGCTTGCATTTCTTTTAACAACAGCAGGCCCCTTCATGTTAGGCATCTTTTTAGGCCTGAAACTGGAATGGGGAGGAACCTCCTTTCGCTTTCGATCAGGACGAGCTTTCACAGTCTTAATACTATAAGTACGAGGTCTGGCAGAATCAGGACCCTCATATTTAACACGAATACGAGGTATCAAAAGCTCAGCCGGCTCCCCATTTCGAGCCTCGGTCCTCACATCTTTATCATCGGAGCTCATCCACAACTTGTAGTTTTCAGAAAGACCCACAAAGCCATTTGTAGCTACGGCCCAACGCGGGAGACCATCATAATACTTAGCCCACGCTAGAACCCGTGTTTGTGAAAAGGCCGCTACCTTAGGTGGTACCGTATCAGAAAAGGGGATAGTCTGCCTTAAACCATACTGACGCATGACTCGGTAAGGGAAAATATAAATGGGACGAGATAGCCCCAACAAAGAAACATAAACCGATACATCAGAACCCCCTGTCATAGTAGTCAAACCCCACCATGGTACCACCCACTTAATAGAACAAATGCCATAAGTAAAAAAGGAGGCCCATTCGGCCTCGTCCTGGCCTTGGTGCAAGTATTTTCGGTTACCCAAAGCTATAGGGCGATAATGTTTAGGATAGGCAGGAGCTTCCAAAATTCTAAGCCGTTCCGCAAGCCAAATCTGCGAAAACAGGTAAAATCGAATCAAAAGAATAAAAAAAAAACGATCCCTGGGTCGCAGTTTCAACGCCCAGGACCAGGCGCCGAAAACTCCAGCGCCCAGCTCTGGGCGCTGAAACTCAGCCCCAGGCAAAAAAAAAATATATGCAAAAGTGGCGTATGCGTGCGCAAAGTAGAAAATTGATTACCTGCAGTAATAGGGGGCTTCCCTTAAAATGTTCAGATTTGGCATCCTTCTTCAGCTCATCCGCACTCAGCAAAGTCTCGGCAACAACCAACGGCATAATAGAATAACAACTTTCCATCTGGCTGATCAAGGGGATCAACCTTATGTCACCGAACTCACCATTGTTATTCGACAGCAAATAATGATTCAACAAGCAAAATACAAGGGCTCGAATATTCAATTTCTGTTCGGTCATATTCTTACTAGGCCTAAAGTGATGTTTTACAAGTTTTGCCAAGTTAACCTTATCATCTACAACAATTTCAGCAAACATGTTATCATCTAGTCCTAGGAAAGCCCTCATGGTTGTTTTACCCTCTTCAATAATGCCAGGGGTAACAGGAGTAGCATTAGTAGGATAACCAAGGATCGCAGCAAATTCATCTGGCAAAGGACATATTTCGTTGCCACGAAAGGCAAAAACATGATGATCGGAATCCCAAAAGCTTAGGGCAGCATGCAGAAAGTTATAATCAATATTAATTTGTTGTAAGCCTAAAAGTGCCTCTAAGTGGTATTCTTTTAACAAAGCTTTTTCTGTGGGAGTAAGGGCCCGTAGCCAACGCCTAACAGTCCGTTGGAGTGAGAAAGTAGGGATCGACATGGCAAAAAACAATGAATAATTAAAGCACAGCAAAAAGGAGAGAAAGAATTTGAAAGTGGTGGAAAATAGGGACGTATCTAGCCCCTATATATAGCTGAACGCACCCAATGACATCCTGATCCCATTCGGAAACGTGTTAGGAAATCTGAAAGTCAAATGTCACCAGGAAAAGACTTTCAGCGCCCACGGCTGGGCGCCGAAATGTTTAACGCCTGGCCTTGGGCGCTGAAAATGCAGCCCAAGGCCCAGATTTCACAAAACGCGGAACAGGAAAGGACTTAAGACCGTGTTGCTAAACACGAGGCCCTATTGCAAGTAGGATCAAGACCAAAGCACCTTTAGCTCCCAAATAAGCAAGAAAAAAAATATATAACATTAAAACTTGGTCGAGACTTAGACTCGTCTCAGAAAATGCTTATGTACACTTTTCAAAAAGCAAGTTAAAGATCATGGTCATTCTTCGAAACACCAAAAATATGTGTCGTCAAGTCATTGGTTTTCCAAATAAAAAATGTTTGTCTGTCAAAGGGTTAATCCCGGCCAAGCTAAAGCCGGATGTCGCCTGAAAACTAAAGTCGCACTCCACGGCTTCGCTAAAGTAGCACACTACTATAAAAGGTCGCTCGCACATACGAAAATGACCCCAAACGTGATTACAAGATGCGAAAAACGACCGACGAGCCCCAGTGCTTGGGGGCTCGCGAAAAATAGACTCCAACAAGGAGCGCACGATCAAAATCATATTCCCGGACTGCGCCATACACCATATCATGTTTGGATATCTCAAAAAAAAAACAACAGGTACGACCTCATCGAAAGGTCGTCATTGACACTTGTGCACGGTCCTCTGATCGAAGACCAAGTCGAGCCGTAAAGACTAGCTCAAAATCACGAAAGCAGACGGTCGCAAGACAAAGGTCCGTTTGAACACGTTGTCAGCCCATGTTCAGGTTACAACTAAATTCGAGCAACCCTCGAAAGAATTCTCTCTTGTAAGAATGAATAAAACAGAAATTCTCAAAAGAAATCACAATAAACCAAAGAAATAGGAACTTGCCCCTCTTCGGTCGGCAAGATCGCGTCACAAACTGCGCGAGTTCCCAAATCGAAAAAAAACGAATTCAGGGACGTCCACCCTCAGCGGACAGGGCTCGCCCACCCTCAGCGGGCGGGGTCTGCGTCACTAGCCGCGCAGGTCCTCAGTTTTAGAAAAAATAAAGTCTTCAAATTTAAAATAGGCTCGCCATCTTCAGCCGGCGGGGTCTACGTCACAAACCACGTAGGTCCTTATTTTCAAAAAAGCAAACAAATTTCAAAATAGATTCGTCCATTTCTATCGGACGGGGTGTCCACCCTTAGCGGACAAGGTTCGCCATCTTTAGCCGGCGGGGTCTACGTCACAAACCGCGTAGGTCCTTATTTTCAAATTTCAAAAACAGATTCGTCCACTTCTATCGGACGGGGTGTCCACCCTTAGCGGACAGGCTCGCCATCTTTAGTCGGCGGGGTCTGCATCACTAACCGTGCAGGTCCTTAGTCGCTGCAACGATAACTTTTTCTGGTTTTTCCTTTTTCCAAAATTAAAAGGATTGGTTTTCCGTTTTTTCCAAAAAAGAGCGATGTGCTGGATTTTCCTTCGTTTTACGTCCCATAAAAACAAGGGGGTTTTCTCGTTTAGCTAGCCCTGAAAATGAGAATCTTTAAAAACACTTTTACCTAGTGATTGGGCTTGGCCAGGCCCAATTACACTTTATAGCTTTGATTTCGAAAACATCTGTAGCTACTCCCAATGACAAAGTGAGGGAGTTTCTACGCACCTTTAGATCCTTCCAATGACAAAGTGAGGAAGTTTCTATACTATCAGTTGACAAATCCCAATGACACGTGAGGGATATGTCGACACTTCAAGTGATGACTCTTAAGTCAAATGTTATCACTCGGGGGCTCGTGAGACCCTCGCAAAACAGGTCACATATACCATGGCTTGTGTGACGCACTCCGTCTAATACTTTGACCATCGTCTTACTCCAAGACTCAGTCAAAGTGGGGGCTAACTGTAGACACCTACTTTTGTCCCCATTCCCGAAAGGGAAAGGTTCGATGATGAAAGAATAAATCTCCACTTGACAACGCATCTCCTATAAAATAAACGAATCTCAATTCCCCTTTTCATTTCACCCGAAACCTGCTATTTATGGAAACCTGCTAAAAATAGTAACTGCCGTAAAAGGTAGCTTCTAAAAGTGGCAAATCATAAAGGATAGAAACCTGTCAGAATTAGGTGTTGCATTCCAACATAAATCCTAAATGAGATAGAAAACTGCGAGAATCCTATTCCTAATATGATTCGGAAATAAGAGTTACGTATTAATTAAAATCCTAACGAGCCTAGAGTTCGTAACGGGCCCAGACGCATTCCGTCATAAAATTGATACGCGCTAAAAGACTCGATTAAATCTCAAACTCTACGGATTTTAGGAATCCGAATCTGACTAAAGAAAACAGCCCAGACCCTATTTTCAACGCCTGGCTCTGGGCGCCAAAATCTTCGACGCCCAGGCCTGGGCGCTGAAAATACCTGGGTACGTGTTTTTTTCCTAATTCTTTGTGGATTAGAACTCTGCAATTCTATCTTTCCACGAACTCTTCCCTATAAATAGACCCCTAAATTCGACGTGAAAGGGACACACAACAACACATAATTATATTCTGAGTATTGACTCCAACCCTTAGCCTAAGCCTCACGCTGCGAAACTGTTCACGCGTTCTGTCGCAATCGATCCATAAATCGAACAGAACATATCCTGTCCCATAATTGAGATTCGTTAAATAAAAAGGAGAAATAACAAAGTCAAAGTGGTTAGTTTTCTGAGAACCGTGACGCACCTCTCAAGGGTGCGTCGTAATGTGTCCCTTTTCGATGATTTAATTGCTTTCCTCGCCCTTTCTATGAACTGTTAAACTAACCTAATCTGATTGTTCTATCACGCCTAATAAATATAATATTTTTGGGAAATCGGATTATCATGCTAGGTCCCTTAATGCTATTTAAATCAGATAATCACGATCGAATTAGTATTATATGTTGCATATTGCTAAAATCAATTCAGATTAGTTTAATAGTTAACGCATGCCCCTTCAATTATTTATGCTGAGCTAGTAAGGATATCCTGCCTCTGGAGTTATCGACGAGCAAAGTACTCCTCTTGGTAGTTACAGTCCTCCGAACCCTCAATCTCTACCTTGCGGGTGTATGTTGAGAGATCCCCACACCAGGGATCACAAGGGAACCTACGGCCGTCGTGGTCAAACATAATTGCACTCCCTTTATGTCACGATAACCGGGTTTTGTCAGTTTTTCTCATTGTCGTTAAAAACTGAATGGCGACTCCTATATTACTAGTCAATTGGGTGTAAACTCACAGGAAATCCAATTACACTTGATTGAATAAAAAGAATCGTCACACCCACGAGGGACGAGGTCACGCATTAACCTCGCGCTTTTTCGACCCCCTCACAACAGGTTCAAAGAACAAAATCAGCGGAAATCTGAGTACACACATCCAACCTGAAATTCATTTGATAGGTGGCTCAAAATAGTTTTAGTTTTAGTTTTATAATTTGTTTTGAAAAGCAATTTCTCTTATCAAACTCGCTTCGAAAACATTACATGGTAAAACGTTACAATAGTTTTACTTGCAAAAGCTTCACACCTTACTATCGTCTCACAAAGTTTCTTATTTCACATTCATATCAACATAAATAGGCTCACAACTAAGATTCTTCATTACTCTCATACTCTTGATCGTTTTCATTCCATAGCTTATTTGACAATTAATCATAGAGATAGCTCAAGTACTTCTCCGGAAATAAATTTTTCCTAAACCATCAGTTATGACGCAAGGTGGCACTCAATATATACACATATTCCTAACTGAAAGGGGAAATTCATTGGTACAACATTTCCAAAGACATAATTCTCATCATAAATTTCTCATAACAATTCAAATGCAGATATAGACATTCATAAGAAACTTATAACTCGTTGCGAAAACATACAACTCAAACACAGCATAATAGCTTACACAGTCACAACATATTAGCTTACTTTTGGGGAAAGTGAACACGAATAGGGAGGGGTTATGTAATACCTCGTATTTTTATAATATTTATAAATATATTTTATTATATTTTTAAAGAATTTTACGATTTATTAGCATTTAAATAATATTTAAATGTATTTAATGTATTTTAATTAATTAGAATAGTTATTATTTTAATTAATTACGAAACGAATTTAATTCTTGAGTCGGGAAATTAAATAAGTTGCAAATGATTTTTAAAGCTTCGGGTTTTAAATAAAAAGTCCAGTTCGTTTTATTAATCAAGCCCAATCCAAACAGTTTAATTTAAATCCTAAGCTAGCCCAATTCATTTAATTCCTAAGCCCAACTCAAACATCCTAAGCCTAGCCCATCAAGGGATTAGGGAGCCTATAAATAGGACTCCCCATCATTAAATAAACCCCTAAAATTTCATAAAGCTCCTTTTGATTTCTTGCACCTCACTCATCTCCCTCTCTTCTCTCGTCCGCACGCACGCATCCGTGCTCGTGCCTCTTGCGCTCGGCCTCACGCCCCGCACGCTGCCCTTGTTCCCTCGTGTGTTGTCGCGCCCAGCGCCCAGCACTCCCTCACTCCCTCTCTCGCCCTCGCGCGCCAGCGCCCACACTCGCTCGCTCGCTCTCCCTCGCGCCAGCGCGCGCTGTCCCTCTCGTCCCTCGCCCGCAGCCTTGTTGCGCTGCTGCTGTGCCTTGTTGTTGCTCGCGTGCTCGCGCACGCCTTTTCTCTCTCCCCTGCTCCCGCGCGCACGCTCAGCGTGCCGTGTGCCCTGTCCCGCGCGCAAGCGCTGTTGCCTTTGTTCCTTCGCCCGCGCGCGCGCACTCACGAAGTGTGTGTGTGTGTTTTTCGTGTTCGTAATTCAATTCCTTTTTTGCCCAATCACCCTAATTCGTGATTGTTCCGTGCTATAGGCCGGATTGGTATAATTCTCTTCTTCCTTACCTATTCTATTTAAATTCCGTATTTTAAATTATTATATTAATATTGTTTTGAGAAATTAAAATGCTGGGAACCGGTTATGAATACCGTGGTTTGAGGATTTGTGTGTTGTGATTCATTAGGTTTGTTTTAATTATTAAAGGATGAATTTTCAGATTTGTTTATTTAATAAAGCATGGATTTTTATGATATTAAACTAGTGTTATTGGAATTTTCAAGTTAGGGTTTTAACCTAGACCTAATGAGTCAATTGATTAGCATAATTAGGTGATGATTTTAATTATGATAATCAATTATATTTTCAGATTTGAATAAAGGTTTAAAGTGTTAATTTTTATTGATTTTAAATGCGGAAAAAGTATGTTTTTGTACTAGGGATTGATTTTGCAAATTGAGACGACTTTATTATTGAAAAAACGATTGAATTCTAAAGTCTAAAGGAAGTTTTAAATTTTATAAAGTTGCTGGAAATTTAATGAACATGGAAATAATTTAAGTTTCATTATTTCGATGATAGGAGGTGATTTCTAGTTGAGTGCTCGTTAATTCAAAGTGGCCCCTACGCTTAGGTATTCAAGGTACGTACAAGTCTAGGGAGACCACACCTTTTGTCAATGACATTACATGATTGTTGATGATGTGGATTACATTATGTGAAATCATGTTTAGTTTGGTGAACGAGCATGTGTTTTGTGATGTTGGATTTATTGAATTAATTGTTGAACAAGCATGTTGAAATTATTATGAGTATGGATTTCATTGTCAATCATGTTGTTCAATATTTATGCAAGTATGGTTCAATTCACATGCAAGGGATGGATTAATTATTTGTATGCTATTGTACGGAATGTCTAGCATACTTTGAGCCATTTATTTGTACCTCGTTGTACTATTTATTTTACCACATGTGAAGGGTTAGCTCACGTAATCCACCGCACATGTAGGGTTCAGTTGGGAATATTATGTATGAAATGAATTAGGATTTGTCGTGCAAGGGCACAACCCTCATATTAATATGCATGATGTGGAGTCTCACTTTGGTGAGGAGGAACATGGTAGTAATATCACAAGTGTCTTGCTTGGTTGATCACAAGTCTTAAAGCATTAAAATAAGATTGTTTTGGTTGTCGTTTAGTAATTGTATGTATGCATGTTGTCGAGTCTTGAGTTCGCCTTTATTAAAATATTAATAAACGTAAAGTGCAACCGGAACAAGCTTCAAAACTCTTGGAACGTATATACCTTGAGTATGAACAATGGGGGGAGTCTTGCCGGAAAGCTCGTACTCCTACTAATGATACAAGACGTTGTTTCATTTCTATTATGCGCAGGAATTCCGTCGGTATGGCCCGATTTTATTATTATTATATTTGGTGTTTGGTTGGCTCCCATCACCTTTTTCCCTTTGTGGATTATTCTTTTGGCCCGTTCGAAGCTTATTCTAATTAAATTGTGAGTCAAGAGTCGAGTCAAGAGTCGAGTCTTGTATCTCATGATTGTTTGATTTGTTATTATATGGCTTTTGCATGTCGATTAGTATTTAGTGAGTGATGCATGCTTTAGTTTCATTACTCTATGCTTGTAAGTACTCAGCTTTTGCTGACTACGTGCTTTGTGTGTTTCCGGTCATGGCCTTTGCCTTAATGACCCTATGATGATCCATCATTTGCACTTGCATTGTTGGGGAGTAGAATAATATAGCAGGTTGGTAGATCAAGTACGATCGAAATCATGTGGCTTGGGATGATTGAGACAATGCATGTTTTCGTTCCTTGAAACTATTTTATTTAACTTTATTTTAATTATGTTTGAAATATTTGAATTACTTATACTTTGGGTTTTGGGCCATTATGGTTCCAAATTGTAGGAGGCCTCGATATTTTATTAATTATGGTTTTTAAAAGTTAGTTGACATTTAATTCCGGTGCGTAATTCTGGTAATAGCCTTAACCGTTATCACGGTGGCGGTAATGCTTTAGTAATTCCTATATTTTAAGTTGGAAAATGGTTTTATAAAAGCAAGGAATTATTAGGGTGTTACAGGTTATTCTACCAACTGTCTCTATTTGGTGGGGGTCGTCACCCTCCTGATAAACATACGCTTGCAAGACTTTAACTAGGACATGTCCCTAACTACGGGTCTATCCCGCTTCTACGAGTCTACTTTTGTAGCACTCGCTTTACGGCCAAGCCGCTTTAACGGGTCTATCCCGCTTCTACGAGTCTACTTTTGTAGCACTCGCTTTACAGCCAAGCCGCTTTAACGGGTCTATCCCGCCGAAATACGAGTCTACAATTGTAGCACTCGCTTTAAATGTTTTTCATCACCGATGCATGTGAGCAATATGCAACACATACACGGCTACTTTCCCCTACTTAAGCATTTTATTACCAATTTATGCAATTTCGTTCTCAAAATATTATTCGCATTCCCTTACTCATGTATTAACTTCATTCCTATTATATTTCAACTCAATTTCTTTTTCAGAATAAATCCTTAACTCAATTAAATATCAATCTTCAAGACTTGCTGACACTTTCTCTTACATTTAATCAAACTGTAATGATCTAATTAAAATTTGGACACTCTTCTCAACTACTCCATTTTAACTTAGAATCACTTCTTATCCTTGGCTATACTCCTAAACCGTTGATTAATAATTTACTGATAGTAAGTGATACTCATTTAAGATCCCAAGGTTATCCATAGGGTGTACTTTCCTCGAATCCGAATTCATTATTTAATAGCTTAGTGTGCCTGAAATGTATTTTATAAACATTTACATAAAACATAATTACTCAAACATAATATTTATTATTCATTGAAATGTCCTCTCGATAGATTTCAAACTATTAGGTTATAAAAATATTAAAACTTGATAATTTATTTTAAAGTATATTTTTATTCTTTAGAATAAACTTTTTTTTAAAACTTGTTAATGATTTCTTTATTTGCAAACTATTGTTATTTAAAGAAATCACAATAAAACTAAAAATATCTTTCGTTATAACCTTTCCAACTTTTAAGTTCATTAAACACTTTAATATTGTTCAAAGCTAGTTTAAGTTCCATAATTCATAGTTTTAGGAAAAACATGTGAATTTTAGGAAATTCTAAAATGATATGGCTTGTTAGGAAAGATTATAAAACCTTGAAACGACTCATTCAAGAATCATTAAAACTCCGCTTTTGTTATACTTAAAATAGTTTAGAGATTCTCATTTATTACATTAAAAGAATTCTTTTATTATTAATACTTGATTAAGAAAACAAGCGTCTTTTAAGAAAATTATAAAAACAAGTATGACCCAGTTGAAAGAAAACATAAACCTTTATTGAAAACAAGAATTTAGAATTAAAAGTGCTGTCTTTGGTTCCACTAAATCTTATTTTAGGATCTCTTATATAGTTTTAACACTAAGACCTTAACTCCTTAGAACTCAAGTAGGACTACTTCCATTATGCAAGGAATTTTACCTAATCATTTGCGTATTCCCATATGATTAACTCTTAATTGACACTCCCTTAAACTTTTGACTCTTTCACATATCTCACGATTCCCAAGTTCGACCTCAAGATACTCAATGAACTCAATTCTCAAACCACTCAATGCCTCAACTCAAACCATCTCTCACTTGGGTTCTCATTGACACAAACATTCGTTTTAAAATAATCATGATTCTTAAAAGCATTAAAATCTAATTTATTTTGCAAAGAACAAATCAACTTGCAAATACAATTCAGTTTTGCAAAATAACATTCAATTCGCAAAACAACATTCAATTCGCAAAACAACATCCAATATATACATAATACTTAAACACAAGATATTTTTCAAACATTGAAGATGGTTGGACGTGTGTACCTTGAATTACCAAATATATAAACTCCGAGGCTACACACTTGGTCATGGCTCACCGCATAACCCTATACTTTGATTCACCTTAATCGTTCTTCAATCACTTACCTCAACATAAAAGTAAATGAATCAATAAACCTTCACTTAACTTGAGCTAGATCTTCATAGAATTCTTTCATAAATCTTAATTGATTCCAAAACCTTGTCATAGAAACTAGTATATAACGTATTCTATTTTAAGAAAACTGAATTGAACTCCTTACAAGAATTGTGATTTGAAAATCATATAGCTTGATAATATTCGATTCATAAACTTGTAAATGCAATTAAGTCAAAATAAATAATAATAATAGAAATCTTAATTACACCATCATTTTAGAAGAATCCTCTCAAAGAAAATAATAAATTGAATTGTCCACTTATTTAATCGAAATTACTTAATAATTTAACTGAAATTATTTTCATATACTCAGAATAACAAATCAATATTTGACAATTTGATTTGAATACATTATTGCAATCTAACTTAGCTCAAATGAAATCAATGATAAAGGAATTGATCTTGAAGTATTCCCTTAATTTAATTGGAAGAATAAGGAGGAATGGAGAGATCAACTATACCAGATCAATCAACTCAATCAGCAACGACAACAGCAACCGCAGCTCCGGCGGCAGCATTGGAGCTCCGGCGAGCAGGGAGGAGAGGAGAGGACGGGACATGCAGGGGAGAGCGAATGAGGAAGATAGCAAGGAAACCCCATCGGCGGGCATCACCACCACCACAGCACGACTCCGACGGAGGGAGTGTTGCACTGAACAAGAGGAGAGAAAACCAAAGAAGAGAAAGTTAGGGTTTTGTTTATTTGGGGTTTTGTTTATTCAACTTAATCAATTTACAAAGAGGGGTTAGATAGATTACCCATTGAGTGTTGGTGCAAGGATCATAATCCTAAGGCCATTATTGGTGGTGGTTGTATGGACGACACACGAGAGGGAGGGGCGGAGCAAGGAGACCGACATGAGCAGATCAACAACAACACCAGCAACATAACGCATCAGCAACGCCGAGGAGGAGAGAGAAGTATGTTGGCGGCGCTGGCGGTGCGGTGGGGTGACGGGTGGAGGAGAGTCAAGTGAAGAGGAGGGAGGGAGAGGAGCACGAGTAAGGGAAGAGAGAAAATGAGTAAAGGGGGTTTTGTTCTTTTACTTTCAAGTAAATGGTTTTGGGAAATTTTGATGGTTTCTAGCTTAGATTAAATTAATTTGGAGAATTAATTATTTTAACTAGATAAATTAACGAATATAAAATAATATATTATCACCGGTTTGATTTAAAAATAAAAATCCTAATTCCGTGGGAAAAATAAGACAAATTGAGTTTAGATAAATTTGTTTAGAATTAACAAAATCTAAATACTTTAAACGAATAAATTCCCAATAAAATAAAATAAAATTATCTCGATGTAAATCTCGAGAAACAATTCGGGGAAATTATTAAATTTAATCATAAAAATTCAAATTCATTCACCAATTTGAATAAAACTTCGAGATCTTAATCTCAATTTAGGTTTAAGAGAAGTTTTAACAACACGTTTAAGATGGTAGTTACTCTTCATATTATATTAAAAGCTGCTTAAAATCAAGTCTGTTACAATAATAACCCTATTAAAGTTTACAAAAAGAAAAAAAATAGTCAATCAGTGGTAAATACCACAAATCTCGCATAAAACGAGACGATATACAAAGTAAGCAAATCCTTACACTTACCTGAGTAGGACTCTGTAGACACCTAATATGTGTCTCCCCTCTGGGATGATGACGATACCATTATCCTTACTAGGTGATTGGAATAACTCCAGGCGGAAATCCCAATTGCTAAGAATACTTCCAAAATTCAAGATCCAAAATCCAACCCCCGAGACCGTTCCCCTTTCGGTTCTCGGTACAAAATACAACTTTCAAAATCCAATTTCAAAATTCAAGTACAATCTCATCTAGTAGACCATCCCATTGGTTTTACTAGGCCTTTTCCACTCAAAATCATATAAGGCAAGTCAAATTCGGGCGCCGACCCACAAAACCGAGCATGCAGGGCCCTGTCCCGTAAAACCGGAATTCAAAACCCGAGAAAGGCTTGGTTTTAGACGCTAAATGATGCCTTAACCTCCAACAAAATATAAAATGCCAAACCTAGTACTATTCGTACAACAGGTACAACAATACAAGACGAAACAAGGACGGAGCCCGCGTCCTTGCTTTGGCGGCATTCAAGCCACGTCAGCAGCGCACTGTGCTGGTCCAGCGTGCTGCGCTGGCGTGTGCTGGCGCCTTGCACCCATTCCTCCTAGAACAAAAATACAATGTTGTAATTCTGACATTACGCCTCAAAATACAACTCAAAAACTCCTCAAAAACACATACAAAATTCCTAAATTCTAAGCAATTGGGAGCTCTTGCCTAAACCTAAATAGGTAAATCCGAATCCCATTCTAATCAACTATGTTGCTTTGATTTCAAAATGATTAGCAAGTTGGTGTTTTTTTATCATTAAAAACACCATTTGCAACTATTATACATGTTTTCCAAAAATACAAACTTTCAAGATTCAAGGATGTCCAAAGTTGTTTACAATCACCTCTTTGAACTAGAATCACCTTCAAGTATGGGGTAATCAAAGATGATACCTTTTAAAATTTAAAGGTTTAGTCTTTTGAGATTCAAAACTCCATTTTTTCAATATACAAGTTCAAGTTTTCAAATTTCAAGATCCCACCATGTTTAGGGTTGTTCATGGTTACTTCCCTAAACTAGGATCCTTTCAATTTCAAATTTAAATTATTTCAAGTTCAAAACTTCAATATTCAAGCTTTCAAGTTCAAGTTTAACATGCAAAATCTAGGATATTTGGGTTGAACCTCTCCTAAGTTGAGGTTTTTGGCTTTGAATTCGTGTCGGGCGCACTTATTTTTAAGGAGCCGCTTGGCGTTCGAATCTCATGTGCCCAAGTACAAGTTTCAATTATGCACCTTTAGATATTGCAATTTCAATATCGCACCTTTCAATACCGTAATTTCAATATCGCACTTTCAATACCGCAATTTCAATACCGCAATTTCAATATCACAATTTCAATTCCGCACTTTCAATTCCGCATCTTTACTTGCCTAGTCCATTTCTAGGCAATGTGGACCTACTCCCTAGTCCATTTCTAGGGGGTCTTGTATTTACTAATTCCGCACTTTATTTAGTATTGTGATGTTGCTTTATTTGCTTTATTGCTTCATCACCGCACATGCTAAATACAACAAAATACAAAGGTTACATCACGCTTAACAAAGATAATTTCTTGGACAAACCGGCCTTAGGTTCCTTAAATTAATCTTTAAAGCAAAGTGACCACCAGACAAAATAGAGATTCTATTTGCTCTAAATTCAAACCCACATAGTCTAATCTAGGGTATATTTTTCGAAAATGTTGTGCCAACGTACTTGAATATTTCTAAAGCTCGCGGAATAAGCATTTCGTTCCCGTGCCCGGATCTCACCCATCCGTTTCGAGGACTCAAAGCCTTATCCAAAATAGAGTCACTTGCGGTCTCTCCAAAAGAGACTTTAAACAATGTTTGGTGGCGACTCCTTCGAGGTACAAAAATTTTATGGTTTTCTAAAGAACCGCCCCTCTTGTAGAACGGGAAACAAGTTTTGCACAAAAAAAAACCCCCAACAATTCTGGCGACTCCACTGGGGACTTTACTAATTTCAATTTCGAAAATGCGAGCAGATTTCGAGCAGCAAAGCCACTGATCTGCTTAAGCACTGGATGCCAGCACTGGCGCCAGGCGCAGCCCCTGCGCCCAACGCCACTGCCTGCATCCAGGACAGTGGCTCACAGTGGCTTGTTGCCCACTTTTGCTCAACTTTTCGTGTTGGGAGTTAGTCTGTTTTTGAGTCTGGAAGGATGCTCCCAAACCTCGTGAACGAGTGCCGAAAAACGAGCTTTACAAATACAAATTCAAGTACGATTTCAATTTCAATTTCTAGGCATTTCATGCATTTTTCGAAAACCATATTGTGCAAAATGAATTTCTACCTTTGCCCAAACGGATGTGTTCTACATTCGGGCTAGCCCCAGGGGCAACGAAATGGTGACTCTCCATACGGTTCCCGACCAAAGTGTGTGACCATTTCTGCGCCTACCAAAACTTGGCATTTACTTGACATTCCCGATGTCAAGTATGGAGGCCGTCTGCCGAGACACACTTCCCTTAGACGGATGTGCAAGATTGTCGCCGGATCCGTCTCTTAGCCGAGTACCTTTTGACACCCTAAGCCGACCACTTGCATCATATAAAACTTAGACCGACCTTAGGTTGAGAACTTTGCATGTCGCATTCATATTCATGATTAGTGTGACAACGTGCTACTTGTGCATTGTGTGGGCGTCTTTGCACGCGTGAATGGCTAACCTCGAGTTCTAGCTTGCCAAAACCAATTAGCCTCCAACTAGGAAACCAAACCCCTAGGAGCATTATTCAAACCTCATGCATCTAAATCGCCGATTTTAGGGTCTTTAGGAGTGTCAATCCATTTGATTCAAAACCCTTAAACACGCCTCACGCACAAATGCCAAATTCAAAATTCAATCCAACGGCGTCATAATGCCGGATTTTCAAGTCCCAAATTCCGAGTTCCAAATTCAAAATTCAATCCAACGTCGTCATAATGCCGGATGTTCAAGTCCTAATTCCAAGTTCCAAATTCAAAATGCAATCCAACGGCGTCATAATGCCGGATTTTCAAGTCCAATTCCAAGTTCCAAGTTCAAAATTCAATCCAACGGCGTCATAATGCCGGATTTTCAAATCCAAACCTCAAGTTTCCAAGTCAAAGTTCAAATCCAACGGCGTCATAATGCCGGATTTTCTAGTCCAAATTTCGAGTTTCAAGTTCAATCCAAATTTTCTAAGTCCAAAACCTCAATTTTCAAAGTTCAAATCCAACGGCGTCATAATGCCGAATTTCCTAGTCCAGATTTGGAGTTTCAAGTTCAATCGAAATTTTCTAAGTCCAAAACCTCAATTTTCAAAGTTCAAATCCAACGGCGTCATAATGCCGGATTTGCTAGTCCAAATTTCGAGTTTCAAGTTCAAATCCAAATTTTCTAGTCCAAAACCTCAATTTTCAAGTCCAAACCCAACGGCGCCATAATGCCGGATTTTCCAATTCAAATTTCGAATCTCAAGTTTCAAGTCAAGACTCAATCCAAAGACACCATAATGCCGGATTTTCTAGTCAAAATTTCCATTTCCAATTCAAAACTCAAATCCAACGGCGTCATAATGCCGGATTTCTAGTCAAATTTCAAAATTCAAAACCTCCAAATCCAACGGCACCATAATGCCGGATTTTCTAGTTCAAATTTCGAGTTTCAAGTTTCAAGTTCAAAACCCAAGTCCAACGGCGTCATGCCGGATTTCCTATTTCAAACATTCAAGTCTTCAAACCTCAAACTCAAGTTGCCAATTCCAATCTCAAAACCTCAAATTCAAATGTCCGAGCCCATACCGGCATAATGCCAACTTTCCAACTCGACCTTTTAAAATTTCAAGCTTCAAGGGTCAAATTCCAAATTCATGTCGTCGTAATGCTGACTTTTCTATTCTATATTTCAAACCTTAAGTCCTATACTTCAAGATTCCAAATCCACGGCGGCATAATGCCTGACTTTCAAGTTCCCTAATTCAATGTTTCAAATCCACGGCGGCATAATGCCAGACTTTCAAGTTCCCAAATTCAATGTTTCAAATCCACGGCGGCATAATGCCGGATTTTCCAAATACAAAGCCTCATGTTCTACATACAAAAGTGCGTCCTTTCCATTTCAAAGTTCAAACTTCGAGCAAAATTCAAATTCCGAATTCATCTTCAAGCTACAAAGAAATCTTGCTTTCCATTGCTCCCCAATACAAAATTCAAAACATTTCCAACGGGTTGAAACTCCCCAGAAATAATACAAGTTCGAGATTCCATTCAACGGGTTGAAACTCCCCAGAAATAATACAAGTTCAAATTCTATCCACGGGTTGAAAATCCCCTAAAATAGTACAAGTCCAATTTTCCAATCGGGTTGAAACTCCCCTAAAATAATACAAGTTTCAATTCTCCATCGGGTTGAAATCCCCCTAAAATATTGACGGGTTGAAATTCCCTTGAAATAATACAAAAATCAATTCCCTTTCAATCGGGTTGAAATTCCCTCCAAATACTCCAAGTCCAACGGGTTGAAATCCCCTAAAATATTGACGGGTTGAAATTCCCTTGAAATAATACAAAATTCAATTTCCTAGTACAAGTCCAATTTCCAAAATGCTCGAACGGGTTGAAATTCCCTTTAAAATAGTCCAATTTCCAATAGGTCGAAATATTCATTTTTTGATATTTCAAGTTCTAGTACAAGGGGGTCAACTTCCACAAAAGAATGAAGGCTCCTCTCAAACATTTCCAACGGGTTGCAAATCCCGGATACAGTACAAAAACCCAAAATCCTGAATCTTCGGAGTGGCACTTAGAGTCAGGTATAGGTCTCATTCATTGCATACATATCATATCATGTGTTGGGAAGTCCAAGTTCTAAAATCGTCTGGTGTGTTCTAACTAGGAGTCCAAGGATCCTGTGGGTTCGCCGAAGAGGAGAGAGGTTAAAAAGAAATCCATCAGCCCTAGCCTCCCTCATAGCCGGCATCGAAGGAGAAGCCAGTTCACCTTCTATAAATCAAGCTTCAAGTACCTTTCAAGAATCAATTCAAATGGCAAAATGTTCAAGATTACTGTGGGCGAAGGGTCTATGATGAGCGAGTCACAATACGGTGTTCATAACCGTTCCAAGCAGTTTAATTAATCAAAACCAATAATAATAATATAATTTTAAAATACGGAATTGAAATAGAATAGACAAGGAAGAAGAGAATTATACCAAACCAGCCTATAGCACAGTACAATCATGAATTTGATGTGATTGGGCGCTAAAAGAATTATTCGAAACACAAACAACAACACACACACTGAAGGAATTATTCGGAAATATTAAATATTGTTCGAATCGGAAATGAATTCAGGAATCGGAAAATTAATCGGAATCGCGACGTGCGAAATAAACATCGGACGAGCTTGCTAGACGCAAGGCACAGGACGAAGCCAGTCCTGCGCCTAGCGAAGCCCGCGCACAACAGGCGAGCCAGCAGCCCGCCAAGGCACGCTAAGCCCAGCCAATCAAGCAACCAAGGCCAGGCCCAGCATGCGGCAAAGCCAGCAAGCTGGCGCCCCCCTCGTGGGCTGCGTTGCAGCTGCTGGGCCGAGCCAGCCCACCGCACGCGCGGGCAGTCCCCTTGCGGGATGTTCGTGCGTGTTGGTGTGTTCGTGCATGTTACGAATCGTTAAGCTTCTAGGATTTATCCGATTATACTATTTTCCTAAAACTACTAGAATTAGATGTTGAGTTAAACACTAAATTAATAGATTTAATTAGAATCTAATTCTAATAGAATTGGATAAGTTGAATCCTAGTAGGTTTCTAGTTCCGATAATCCTACCCTATAAATAGGTGATGGCAATCACAATTTATATACATCAATTCATGTATTCATATAGTTTTAAGTTAAAAACTAAAGTTAATAATTTCCCACAAAATTATAAACGAATAAACATAATACCTTAGGCTAAATTCTAGTTAATTGAATCTAAGGCGGATCCGAACGTGCTGTGGACTATCTACGGAGGGACTACACTTGGGGTCCTAAACTTGTTCTTGTTCAGTTCGGGAGCAGTTAGGGAAGGCACGCTTCGAATGTATGCATCCTAAATTATGCTAATTGTTATGTAGCAATTAATTTGGATTCCTGGCTTTATGGTTTTTCCGCATGAAATATATGTTTTTTATTTGTCATAACCTAACAGTGGTATCACGAGCCTCTAACTAATTCCATAATCAATTATAGTTAACATGGTTAAATTTTATAAATTGCAATGAATTAAAGGGGTGTTGTATAGTGCGGGCATGCGACGACGAGCAAGGGAGCTCGTCGCCCAAGCGGTATGAATGCAGCGAGCAAGGACGTGGCACGAGGGCGCAAGGCAGCAGCCCTGCCTAGCGTCGAGTGCTACGAGTAGTTGGCGGGTGGGGCGAGAAGCAAGGCAGCAAGCAATAAGAGGCCGCGCGCGCAGACAACGAGAGATGGCTCGACCAACAAGCGCTTCTCCGCACCAGCGAGCGCTGCCTCGCCCAGCGAGGGATGCCTCGCCACAGCAAGCGAGTTGTTGCGCGTAGGCATGGCTGGTCGGCGTGCTGCGTCTACGCGTGGCTTCTCGTGCCTTGCTATACGATCAGTCGAGTGGCATGGGCTGCTGCTAGTTGGACTCGACGAGGCATGGGCGCGAGCCCATGGCCTCGTCTTCACCCGATTGGTTCGTTTTAATTTTAATTTTGATTTTCAGTTGGAAAAACGATTTTAATTAAATTTAAAATTCGTAATTTAATTTTTTATCGGAATTTAATTTTGAATAATTTAATAAGTATAAATTTTATTTATACTAATTATTTTACTAAAATTAAAACCTTGATTAAATTTAAATTAATTAATTTAATAAACTGAAAATAGATTAAAGGATTTAAATAATATCTTATATGAGCTTTAAATTTTAATTTAACTTGTATGTTTCCGATTGGACTGGGAAATACAAGTTTATGTTTAAAATTCGTAAAGCATGTAAGATTCTTGGTTTAATTGGAAGCGTTTTAGTCATAAACTCTTGATTAGGTCTACATTCCTTTAAGGTTAAAACAACTCGATTAGAATTAATAAGGATTGAATAATTTGTAGATTATTGGAAGTCTTGATTAATTGCTGCAAATATTTATGTGATTTTCATAATATGTTCTACTAACCAGCTATGTGGGCCATTCATTTATAAATGAATGGGTGATTGGTATATTGTAAATGTACTATTTTGCAGGTTATGAAAAGTGACTAGTATGGCCCAAATAGGATAGAAAATATGGTCTGCGTACCATTAATTTGAATGTATAATTGGTCTAAAGTACCAAAGTTTTATTGCTTTAAAAATGGTATGCGTACCATCAAATAGTTGTAATTAGTTTCAATTATAGCTTATCCTATTTGAAGAAAATGGCGCCTCCCATGGTGAAATTCAAGACGGAGTTTCCAATCCATTTTCAAGACGGAGTTTGAAGTTGAAGCTTCAAGATGAAGTCGGGCCATACTAGATCACATTTATATCTTATGCATGCTTTAAGTTATTTATTGCTTTAAATATGTCTTAATTATGCATGAGATTATGGCTTGATTATGTTGCATGATTAAGGATTTTAGTTCACTTAAAATCTAACCAACATAGTAAGAGCCTTAAGTTCCAAACTTTAAAAATTGAGTTATAAGGTGTCATGCCAAAATAACACTTACTTGGATAACCTTTACGTCAATCTTAGTAATAGTTTTCCGCCATAGCGAGGTGTTACTTATTGATCCTAAAGGGGTAAGGTACACAAATAGTTGTGAGTACATGTTAGTTTTGGTGAAACTCAACGATATAAGTAAGGAGTCCTTTTATGTCGTGGAAAATGAGATAGGTTTACCTAATAAGTTCTTAGATGTACCTATCAACCAAGAGTAGTTTCTAGACTATTAGCAAAGGCTTTGCTTACCTAAAATATTTTAGAATTGAGTCTAAATACATAATGTGCTTAATTCTTCAATGATTTAAGGGTCTTGGAATCATTTTATTCACACCTGCCGGAACACATAACTTGAATAAAATGCTTAATAAATTATAAATTATGCATGTATGCTAGAATTTAAGTTTATTAAGAGAGACTGTGAATGGTTATTTATTTGTATATTCTTTTTCAATTGTAGTTTTAACTATGGCAAACAACAATTCTTTCAACATCCGATCAATTCTTGAAAAGGAGAAGTTGAACGGGAAAAACTTCCTTAACTGGCAAAGAAACTTGCAAACAGTTCTTATGCAGGAAGAAAATGAGTATGTCATGGAAGAGTCGACGCCCGAAGCCGCGGGCGACGGGGTCACTCAGGCAGCCCTCAATCTTTGGATTGATTCCAACAAGGATGTAAAATGTCTAATGCTTCCAACCATGAGTGCAGATCTACAGAAAACGTTCATCAACTCAGATGCTTTCACGATCATCAGTGAGTTAAAGGACATGTTCAAGATCTGGCTCGAGTCGAAAGATTTGAGACTCATAGGCAAATTCTTGAGATTAAGCTTAAGAAAGGCGAGCCCGTAAGTCCACATGTTCTCAAAATGATTGGACTCATTGAGAATATGAGTCGGCTAGATCAGCAATTCTCTCAAGAAATGGTTGTAGACACCATCCTCCATTCTCTTCATAGTGGGTATGATCAGTTCAAGCTGAACTACAATATGAATAGTCTGGACAAAACGCTCACTAAGCTTCAAGGTATGCTCAAGACCGCTAAAACGACGGTCAAAAGTGATAAGCAGGATGTGCTTATGGTGCGCGAGGGCAAGTTCAAGAAATCTGGCAAGAAGAGGAATGCTAAGAAAGGTGGCAAGAAGGCCAGCCCGACTAAGCAAACTGGCGGCACCAAGCTTGAAAAGAAGAAGGTGAGCCAACCCACTTCTGAATCTGAATGTTCTACTGCAAGAAGAAGGGGAATTGGAAGAGAGATTGCATGAAGCTTAAGGAAGATCAGAAGAACGGAACGGTCGTTCCATCTTCAGGTATTTTTGTTATAGACTGTATACTTGCTAATTTAAATTCTTGGGTATTAGATACAGGTTGTGGTTATGTTCCAATTCACAGGGACTAAGAAGAAGTAGAAGGTTAAGCAAGGGTGAAGTCGACGTACGAGTAGGAAATGGAGCACGGATTGCTGCATTAGCTGTAGGAACTTATTATTTGTCGTTTCCCTCTGGGCTAGTTTTGGAACTGGAAGAGTGTTTCCATGTTCCAAGTCTTACTAAAAACATCATTTATGTTTCTGGCTTAGATGCTAAGGGATTTTCCTTTTTAATAAAAGACAATAGTTGCTCGTTTTATTTTAAAGAGATGTTTTATGGATCTACTAGATTAGTCAATGGACTTTATTTATTACATCACGACAAACAAATTTATAACATAAATACCAAAAAGGCCAAAACGAATGATTCAGATCTCACCTATCTGTGGCATTGTCGATTATGCCTTTTTAACATGAAGCGCATAGAAAGACTTCAAAAGGAAGGAATTCTATAACCATTTGATTTAGAGGATTATGGTAAGTGCGAATCATGTTTACTTGGCAAAATGACAAAGCAACCTTTCTCTAAAGTTGGAGAAAAAGCAAATGAACTATTGGGTTTAATCCATACAGATGTATGTGGACCGATGAGTACAAATGCTAGAGGTGGTTTCAGCTACTTTATCACTTTCACTGATGACTTCAGTAGATATGGTTATGTCTACCTAATGAAGCATAAGTCTGAATCCTTTGACAAATTCAAGGAATTTCGGAGTGAAGTAGAGAATCAATTAGACAAGGAGATTAAGGCACTGCGGTCTGATAGAGGCGGTGAATATCTGAGCTATGAATTTGATGACCATCTGAAAGAATGTGGAATTCTATCAGAATTGACTCCTCCCGGAGCACCTCAATGGAATGGTGTGTCAGAACGGAGGAATAGAACCTTGCTAGACATGGTTAGATCAATGATGGGTCAGGTCGAACTTCCAATAGAATTTTGGGGACATGCACTAAATACAGCTGCACTCAATATGACTAGAGCTCCGTCTAAAGCTGTCGAAAAGACTCCATATGAGTTATGGTTTGGAAAGCCTCCAAATGTGTCTTTTCTTAAGATTTGGGGTTGTGAAGTATACGTCAAACGATTAATTTCAGACAAACTTCAACCAAAATCTAACAAATGGATCCTTGTGGGCTATCCAAAGGAAACAAAGGGGTATTACTTCTACAAAACATCTGAGAACAAGGTGTTTGTTGCTCGAGATGGTATCTTTTTGGAAAGAAATCACATTTCCAAAATGACAAGTGGGAGAAAAGTAGACCTCGAAGAAATTCGAGTCGAACAACAAACTTTAGAGAATGCTCAAGATGACATTCAGGTTGAAACTCAGAGATCTTTAGAAGAATTTGGTGAGAATCAAGGACCATCTGAAAATGTAACCCCGCGTAGATCGCAGAGATATAGGTCTCAACCAGAAAGGTACTTAGGTATTTTGACGAACGAGAGCCATGAAATTCTATTACTTGAAAGTGATGAACCTGCGACTTACAAACTAGCTATGACGAGCCCTAGCTCCAAGCAATGGAAAGAAGCCATGCAATCTGAATTAGACTCCATGTCTGAAAACCAAGTTTGGGATTTGGTCGATTTGACAAATGGCTACCAAGCCATAGGAAGCAAATGGGTTTTCAAACTAAAAAAGGACAAGGACGGGAAACTAGAAGTTTTCAAAGCTAGATTGGTTACAAAAGGTTACATGCAAGTCCACGGTGTGGATTACGATGAAACCTTTTCACCAGTTGCAATGCTAAAGTCTATTCGGATAATGTTAGCAATCGCTGCTTATTACGATTACGAAATATGGCAGATGGATGTCAAAACCGTTTTCTTAAACGGCGTTTTAACAGAAACTGTGTTTATGACACAACCTGGGGGTTTTGAGGATCCAAAGAATGCTAAAAAGGTATGTAAGCTTAAGAGATCCATTTACGGATTGAAGCAAGCATCAAGGAGCTGGAATATAAGTTTTGATGAAGCAGTTAGTGACTTTGGCTTCGTCATGAACGCAGACGAATCTTGTGTATACAAGAAGGTCAGTGGGAGCAAAATTGCTTTTCTAGTATTATATGCCGACGACATATTACTTATCGGAAATGACATTCCTATGTTGAACTCTGTCAAGATTTGGCTTGGGAAATGTTTTTCGATGAAGGATCTAGGAGAAGCACAATACATGCTGGGCATCAAGATTTACAGAGATAGATCTAAAAGATTATTGGACTTAGTCAAAGCACTTATATCAATAAGGTGCTTGAAAGGTTCAATATGGCAGACTCCAAGCGAGGCTACCTACCCATGTCTCATGGAATGACTCTAAGCAAGACTGAGTGCCCAAAAACACAAGATGAGCGTAAACGAATGAGTGGGATTCCAAATGCATCATTGATTGGTTCAATAATGTATGCTATGATATGTACACGCCCTGATGTTGTGTATGCACTCAGTGCTACGTGCAGATACCAGTCAGACCCAGGAGAGGCACATTGGACTGCTGCCAAGAATAATCTGAAATACCTGAAAAGGCACAAAGATGATTTCCTGGTCTATGGTGGAGATGATGAATTAATTGTTAAAGGCTATACGGACTCAAGTTTCCAAACCGACAAGGATGATTTTAGATCACAGTCTGGGTTTGTCTTCTGCCTCAACGGAGGTGCAGTAAGCTGGAAAAGTGCTAAGCAAAGCACCATTGCGGATTCTACAACTGAAGCGGAGTACATTGCTGCACATGAAGCAGCAAAGGAAGCTATTTGGCTAATGAAGTTCATAGGTGAACTTGGTGTAGTCCCCTCCATTAAAGGACCAATAGCTCTATATTGTGATAATAACGGAGCTATTGCACAGGCAAAGGAGCCTAGACACCACCAGAGAGTCAAGCATGTACTTCGTAGATTTCACCTTCTACGAGAGTTCGTTGAAAGAAAAGAAGTCGTGATAAGAAAGATTGGAACTGACGACAACATCTCAGATCCATTAACTAAACCTCTGCCGCAAGCGAAGCACAACTCGCACATTGCAGCTATGGTAATCAAGCATGTTGGAGAATGGCTTTGATGTCCTTATTTAATGTTTTAAAGTTTTAGAGTTTAAATACTTTGTAAAACATTATTGGTTAAACATTCATATAAATGAATAGAATTCATTTTTCCATTTAATTTGTGGTTTATTAAATGATGAGTCCCTTCAATTTGACGATATATTCAAGATAGACTGCCAGGACCAGTCCTGTGACTAAGAAATGTCTATCAAGTGAACTTGAATGTCAAAAGTTGAAAATGGTCCCTGGTCTGAGTTTTCTATAAAGATGGACGCATAGAAAACGCTAGACGACTAGAATGCAAGATGACTAGTAGTTCTGTTTCTTGAACTATGTGGATATCGCAATGTCGCAATCATTTGCATAGATATTTACTTTGGGAAGACTAGTATCGGACAGACCTATGAAATTTTAATGTAAGAGATGAAAATTTGTCATAAGTAAATTTCATTAAAATTATAAGACACTAATCCTCAATACCTGAGTGATTTGAGATACTTGTTTGAGAACTGGTTACTTTGACGTTGTCAACCGTTGCACCGTAAAAGGAGGCCATAACGGCAACGCTCGGGTAATCACCTATCAAACGAAGTCTAATCTCAAGATCGCAAGATTGGGATTGTCTTCCATTAATGGGGATGAGATGCTGAAAGTTGTACAAGGCCACTCGAAGAGCTAGAAACTGTAAAATGCATGGTCGTGCTCAGATGAATAATAGACTATCATTATCTGTTTATTTGATCAGCTGAACTCTGAAACCGAGAAATACCTCTGGACATAATAAGGATGACAACTCTTAATTACCTTATGTTCATGAGCAAGCATCAAGCGACAAAGGAATCAGGCAATGCACACTTGTCCCTAAGGACAAGTGGGAGACTGAAGGAAATAATGCCCTTGGTCCAAGTATGCATTCAATGTTAAGTCTAATAAATGTGGTTCAGTATTAATTAATTATACAAGTTAAAAATTCAGTGAGATCAAGTGAACTGTATGCCTAGCTAGAGGTCGCTTCAGTTCAAGTGGAATTAATAATATTAATCCACATCTTACTCTTGACTGAACCCGTAGGGTCACACAAGTAGTACGTAAACGGAAATGGAAATATCGCCGGAAACGGAAATATTGTCAGAATCGGAAATATTATCGGAATCGAAAATATTAAATATTTGTTCGAAACGGAAATTAATTCCGGAATTGAAAATATTAAATATTGTTCGAATCGGAAATGAATTCCGGAACCGAAAAATTAATCGGAATCGCGACGTACGAAATAAACATCGTACGAGCTTCCTAGACGCAAGGCCAAGCACGAAGTCAGGCCTGCGCCTAGCGAAGCCCGCGCACAGCAGGCGAGCCAGCAGCCCGCCAAGGCATGCAAGGCCCAGCCAATCAAGCACGCAAGGCCAGGCCTAGCATGCGGCAAGGCCCGCAAGCTGGCGCGCCCCTCGTGGGCTGCGTTGCAGCTACTGGGCCGAGCAAGCCCACCGCGCGCGCGGGCAGGCCCCTTGCGGGCTGTTCATGCGTGTTGGTGTGTTCGTGCATGTTACGAATCCTTAAGCTTCTAGGATTTATCCGATTATACTATTTTCATAAAACTACTAGAATTAGTTGTTGAGTTAAACACTAAATTAATAGATTTAATTAGAATCTAATTCTAATAGAATTAGATAAGTTGAATCCTAGTAGGTTCTAGTTCCGATAATCCTACCCTATAAATAGGTGATGGCAATCACAATTTATATACATCAATTCAAGTATTCATATAGTTTTAGGGTCACACAAATAGTACGTAAACGGAAATGGAAATATTGTCGGAATCGGAAATATTGCCGGAAACGAAAATATTGTCGGAATCGGAAATAAATTACGGAATCGGAAATATTAAATATTTATTCGAAACGGAAATTAATTCCGGAATCGAAAATATTAAATATTGTTCGAATCGGAAATGAATTCCGGAATCGGAAAATTAATCGGAATCGCGACGTGCGAAATAAACATCGGACGAGCTTGCTAGACGCAAGGCCCAGCACGAAGCCAGTCCTGCGCCTAGCGAAGCCCGCGCACAACAGGCGAGCCAGCAACCCGCCAAGGCACGCAAGGCCCAGCCAATCAAGCAACCAAGGCCAGCAAGCTGGCGCCCCCCTCGTGGGCTGCGTTGCAGCTGCTGGGCCGAGCCAGCCCACCGCACGCGCGGGCAGTCCCCTTGCGGGTTGTTCGTGCATGTTAAGAATCCTTAAGCTTCTAGGATTTATCCGATTATACTATTTTCCTAAAACTACTAGAATTAGTTGTTGAGTTAAACACTAAATTAATATATTTAATTAGAATCTAATTCTAATAGAATTGGATAAGTTGAATCCTAGTAGGTTTCTAGTTCCGATAATCCTACCCTATAAATAGGTGATGGCAATCACAATTTATATACATCAATTCATGTATTCATATAGTTTTAAGTTAAAAACTAAAGTTAATAATTTGCCACAAAATTATAAACGAATAAACATAATACCTTAGGCTAAATTCTAGTTAATTGAATCTAAGGCGGATCTGAACGTGTTGTGGACTATCTACGGAGGGACTACACTTGGAGTCCTAAACTTGTTATTGTTCGGTTCGGGAGCAGCTAGGGAAGGCACGCTTCGAATGTATGCATTCTAAATTATGCTAATTTTTACGTGGCAATTAATTTGCTGGCTTTATGGTTTTTTAGCATGAAATATATGTTTTATATTTGTCATAACCTAACAGTGGTATCATGAACCTCTAATTAATTCCATAATCAATTATAGTTAACATGGTTAAATTTTGTAAATTTGCAATGAATTAAAGGGGTGATTAATTTTGATTTTTGTAATTAATTGCAAATTCGTGCGATTATTTAATTATATGTTCGCAGGATTTTCGACAGTTTAGTCAATAATGGTCGGAATCGTATAATTATATAGTGAGTTTCGCATGTAAACGGTGTTTTAAAATTTTGACTAAATCAGAGACTTGATGCCGAACCCAGAATTCCCAAATTCGAAGCCTAACTATGACCTTTCGGAGGTTTTAGGTTTTCGGACGCAAAATTTATAATTTTTTAGATGTTAAATTAAATATTTGCGATTCTTGTTTGTAAATCTTGAATCTATGATTGACCTACTGTATATATTAACAATTTTAATGCCTAAGCTTGTTAATTATACAACCTAATTTGTAATTGTAATTAATTTGTTGAAATTCGAATAATTTAGAATTTGAGTTGATTTTCATAATTAATTAGGAATTTAATTAGGAATCCATGATTAAAAACCACCATAAATTTTGTTAAAGTTGAAAAATTTTAAAATTTTATGACCTAGATTTGAATCCATATAATCGGAAATTAATTTGAATAATAAATTTTTGATTTTTCTCCCTAAATTTAAGAAATTAATATGATTTATTAATTCGTCTATAAATTTAAATATTAAAGTTTTGATTTTATAAAATCCGTTCACGAATCTTGCACGTACGAAGCAATGGACGCTAAGTGTTACCCTTAAGGGGTGTTGTATAGTGCGGGCATGCGACGACGAGCAAGGGAGCTCGTCGCCCATGCGGTACGAATGCAGCGAGCAAGGACGTGGCACGAGGGCGCAAGGTAGCAGCCCTGCCCAGCGTCGAGTGCTGCGAGTAGTGGGCGGGTGGGGCGAGAAGCAAGGCAGCAAGCAAGACAAGGCCGCGCGCGCGGAAATCGAGAGCTGGCTCGACCAAGGAGCGTTGCCTCGCCCAGCGAGGGATGCCTCGCCACATCGAGCGAGCTGCTGCGCGTAGGTGTGGCTGCTCGCCTTGCTGCGTCTACGCGTGGCTGCTCGTGCCTTGCTATACGATCAGTCGAGTGGCATGGGCTGCTGCTAGTTGGACTCGACGAGGCATGGGCGCGAGCCCTTGGCCTCGTCTTGACCTGATTGGTTCGTTTTAATTTTAATTTTTATTTTCAGTTGGAAAAACGATTTTAATTAAATTTTAAATTCGTAATTAAATTTTTTTCTCGGAATTTAATTTTGAATAATTTAATTATTATAAATTTTATTTATACTAATTATTTTACTAAAATTAAAACCTTGATAATAAAATTAATTAATTTAATAAATTGAAAATAAAATAAAGGATTTAAGTAATAATTTATATGAGCTTTAAATTTTAATTAAATTTGTATGTTTCCGGTTGGACTAGGAAATACAATTTTATGTTAAAATTCGTAAAGCATGTAAAATTCTTGGTTTAAGTGGGAGCGTTTTAGTCATAACCTCTTGATTAGGTGTACACTCCTTTAAGGTTAAAACAACTCGATTGAAATTAATAAGGATTGAATATTTTGTAGATTATTGGAAGCCTTGATTAATTGCTGCAAATATTTATGTGATGCATAACATGTTCTACTAACCAGCTATGTGGGCCATTCATTGATAAATGGGAGTGCGAGGGATGTGTGCGCGAGAGGCGAGAGAGAGAGAGAGAGAGAGAGAGAGAGAGAGAGAGAGAGAGAGAGAGAGAGAGAGAGAGAGAGAGAGAGAGAGAGAGAGAGAGAGAGAGAGAGAGAGAGAGAGAGAGAGAGAGAGAAAGAGAGAGGTGAGGTCTTGCGTGCACGAGCAACACAGCAAGGCAAGGCACAAGTGGTGCTCGTGCTTGCGGGCAAGAGAGAGCCGGCTGAAGGAGAGAGCAAAGAGGAGAGAGAGGGTTATGAAATTGTGAGGGGATAATTAATGAGAGGGGTCTTATTTATAGGTTTCTAGTCCCTAGTGGGCTTAGGTTAGGGTTTTGCATTGGGCTTTGCAATTGGGTTTGAATTAGAATTAAATACTTAAAAGCTTTGTTGGGTTCACCAACTAAATTGGATTGGGCTCGAAATTTAATTTAAATAGTTTTGAAATACGACCCAATAATTCCCGACTTAAATAATAAAATAATAAATTCATTTCATTTTATTCGGAATTAAATAAAAATAACAAATATTTTATTTAATTAAAAACCACACTTAAATGCATATTAAATGCAATTTAAATTCTAAAATTCGTAAAACATAATTTATAAATACAATAAAATATATTTATAAATTCAGAAAAATACAAGGTATTACAACACGTGTCTGATAGATCAAGAATTCCTTGAGTGAGTGTAAACAGACCGCGATGGAAATTATATCTGAGTATTATGGCAGATTGTAAAAACTTTAGAAGGAGTTTGTACAGTTTGCGAGGGTGTCGAAGTGTTCTTGTGGTGGTTGCAAGTTCAATATAGCTGGATAAACACCTCTACCATTTGTTGATGACACATATCAGTTCGTGATGAACACCGAGTGTCTTCTGTTAAAGGGCAGCAAAGAGAAATAAAATGTCATGGATTTTAAGGTGGAATCAATTGCGAAGCCAAGGTCTGTTGATTTGAGTGAAAAATTATGTAACCACTTTAATAGGGAGGGCCATAATAAGGAGAGTTGTTACCAACTCATTGGTTTCCTTGACTGGTTGGACGAGAAGAAGCGTGGAGGCAAGGGCCTTGGACGAAAGGCAGAGGGTCCAACCGCCGTGGTGGATGAACAGGCAAAGGCTCTGGCGCGTAAGAGAATGTTGTGAACGCTTTGACTGCGCTTGCAGGGGAAACAGCATATCAACAAGACAACAACACATTGGGACAACAGCTATGGCGCAAGGCTTAGCGGGTGTGTCAAGCGATCAAGTGAATCCAATTATGGAGATTCTATCAAAGTCTAAGCCCAGCTTGCAAACTATATGTAATATAGACTTACGATGGATTGTTGACACAAGCACTTTGAACCATGTGATTGGTAATCTGTCAATATTGAGAAATATCATCACATCTAGAAATTTCCTGGTAGTGTTGCCGGATGGTTAGACAACGAATTTGAATCAATATGGCTCTGTGAAATTGGAGGGTGGATTAATTCTTGATAATGTTTTATTCATGCCTAAATTAAACTGCAATTTAATTTCTATAACTCAATTTAGTGATGGATTAAATTGTTTCGCTCAATTTACTAACAGAATTTGTGTGACTCAGGACCATTTGACGAGGACGGTGATTGGCGTGAGTGACAGACATGAAGGACTATATTTTTTCCGGGGAGTTCCGCAAGTGAGGGTGCTAGCCGTGCAATGTGTGGCTGATTTATGGCATCAAAGAGTGGGACATCCGTAGAAAAATATATTACAATTACTCCCTCCTGTAAGTAATACTAGTATGAAGAATAACAATATTTTTGATGTATGTCCGCGTGCAAAGCAATGTAGAGAAAGTTTTCCAGTTAGTGATAATCATGCTAGTCGAATGTTTGAATTAGTGCATATTGATTTATGGGGTCCTTACAAAACTCCATCGTCATGTGGAGCGAAATGTTTTTTGACAATTGTTAATGATTTTTCAATAAGTGTGTGGATTTATTTAATTAGCAATAAGCTAAGGTTGAGTCAATGCTTCTACAGATGTAAATTCAATCAAGTCATTAAAGTTGTTAGAAGTGATAATGATACTGAATTCAATTGTCTGCAAAGATATTTATTTAAACATGGGATGTTTTTTGAATCATCATGTGTTGGGACTCCTCAACAAAATGGGAGAGTATAGAGAAAACATCAACATATTTTGAATACCAGCAGGCCGTTACGTTTTCAAGGAAAATTTCCTAAAACGTTTTGAGGTGAATATGTTATGGCTTCATGTTATCCTATTAATCGTACTCCTACTCCTCTTCTTGTAAACGAAACCCCTTATGAGATGTTGTTTTAGAAAATCGTTGTCCTGTACACCTATTCGTGTCTTTGGTTGTTTGTGCTATGCATATATTACGAAGTAAGGGAGACAAATTTGAATCGCGTAGTCGAAAATGTGTGTTCCTTGGTTATCCTTTTGGGAAAAGAATAGAAAGTGTATAACCTTAGAGATACGTACGAGAGTTTTGATTTTACGTGATGTGAAATTTCATGAATGAGTGTTTCCATTTACAAACTCACCCAATGGGTTGTTAGACTCGCAAAATAGTGTTGGGATGGATGAATTTGCAGTAGGTGACGAAGGTGAGTTTGAGAAATGGCATCTGGAATATGGGCATGTACATTATCAAGGGGGTGGTCTTCTTGGTGCGGCAGATACTCCAATGTAGAGTGAGGAGCGAGAGGCGTTGCATAAAGGTAGTGAAGCGCGCAAGGCAGAGGGTGAGGCGCTGCACCAGGGCAATGAATTTTTGTAGTGCGTTGTGAGTGAGGATTTGAGTGAGGAGATTCATGTGAAAGATGAGGCGCGCAAGGCACTAGGTGAGGCGCGCAAGGCACTAGGTAAGGCGCAGGGTCAGGCGCTATGAGAGGCGCAGGCACAAGGGGTGCCCAAACAGCCTGCGCAACAACATGAGCGTAGCAATGTGGCTACGAGTGACCTCCAGCCAACAGCGAGAAGTAATGCGACTAGGTCCGGGGGGATGAACATGTGGCAGATACGGAGTTGGGAAAAGGGAAGAGGGAAAAATTTCTGTCAACAAAGTTGCGAGATTGTGTGATGCATACGATACGAAAAAAAAATATAGTACTTTTGAAAATCCACCTACGACATCATCTTCCTCAAGTACTATTTATTGTAGGGGAATTCAGATAAACATACATAACATGTGTCGAACATCCCCAAAGCCAGGAAACATGTATAAAGAACAGTTTAAGCATACTTACATTTGAAGCATGTTTTCCCGAGTATAGTATCAACGAACAGGAACAAATAACTCCACTTGTCGTTCCTCTATTTGGTTCACCGACATGTTCAGATCCGTCTTGATTATTGTAGCTTAGACAACGCACAAGATTTTTGCTTTTCGGGATGAACAGTTTTTGCAGAGAGAAAAAATGAAGAACGTAATTTAGGAATTAGGTTTAGGTTAACTTGGAAAACTGAATGTGTGTGTGTGTGGAAAAATATAATAACCTAATTATATTATTAGTGTAACCGGCCAAGACCAGAAGGCCTTGACCGGCCACATCCCACATGAGCACAAGCCCCGCGCCTAGCCAACACACTGCAGGCCGAAGCCCACAGCACGCGCAGTCGAGCAGCATGGGCCGTGGGCCTTGCGTGCTCGTTGTTGTGTCGCTATACAGTTATGCGCGCTGCCACACCCCGCGGGCTGGCTTGCTTGCTGCGTTGCAAGCTCGCTGGCTCGTTGGGCCTTGAGCGCATGCGCGCTTAGCTCGACGGGCCGGCAGCTCCGATGCGGCTCGTACTCGCGACGAACGCCTTACGGCTATTAATTATCGTATCGTATACGACGAATCACCGTCGTACGATACGATTATTCGTTTCGCCCAGCTTACGAATATTCGCGATACGATATACGATTACGACGCAAGGTCGCATCGCATAATACATTTTCCAAACTAATTCCCGAAAGGTTATTAAATGAATTTCCGATTCGTTTAATCCAGTGATCTGTTGCATGTCATTGGTGTGACCTTATAGGTTCAGTCAAGAGTAAGTTGTGAGCCTAATATAGATTAGAACTCATTGATCGGAAGCATTGCTCCAGCTAGCTGTTCCGATCCCTTGATCTTACTGAATTAATTGTTCGCAATTAATCTGAACCTTGGTATTAGAATTAATGTACCTTGGGTGAAGGATATATTTCCTTTAGTCTCCCACTTGTCATTCAGACAAGTGTGCATTCACATTCCTTTGTCGCTTAGTGTTACTTGCTAAACATAAGGTAAGATCCAAGCCATCCTTATTAGGTCCAGAAGTGTTTCTCGGATTACAGAGCTCAACTGTTAAACTTTTACAGAAGGTTAAGACTTAACCATTCTGAGCACGGCCATGCATTTTCACAGTATCTAACTCTCCGAGAGGCCTTGTTACACAACAACACCATATCCTATCAAAGATAGGAGGAAAATCCATTCTTGCAATCTATGAACACTCACTTTGATTCATAGTACGCCCAATAACTGCTTTTATAGCCTCCTTTTACGGTGCGACGTTTAGCTAGTATCAAAACGAACTAATTCTCAAACGAGTCGCCATAATCACTCATGTTCTGAGGAATGGTTCTAATCACCATTAATGAGAACTACTTATGACATTACTTTAATCTCTTAAAGTGTTCTCATGGTCAATCCGATACAAGATCCAATAAGTATTTATGCAAAAGATTCTGACATCCAGTCAATCTAGTTCAAGAAACAGAACTAAAATCTACTTGCAATATAATCTTCATTAGTCATTGGTCGTTCACCTTTCAATGACCTGGATTAGGGATCCTTTGTGACTTCAATATTCAAGTTCACTTATGGGTGTTTCTTTGTCGAATAATCAATCTTGACATCTCATTTGAATGTTTTGAATCACATGGACTTATCATTTAATACTAAACCAAAATTAAATGAATATGAAATAATAAATTTCATAAATATGAAATGGTTAAACCAATTATTTTAAACACAGATCTAACAGATGTTCTAAAACAAAACTTAGAAAATCAAAGCCATCCTCCAATATGCTTGATTCCCATGGTTGCTACATGTACGTTGTGCTTCGCTTGTGGTAACGGTTTAGTCAATGGATCCGCAACGTTGTCGTCAGTTCCAACCTTGCAAATCTCGATTTCTTTCCTTTCAACGATTTCTCGAAGTATATGAAATCGCCGCAGTACGTGCTTGGACTTCTGGTGGCTCCTAAGCTCCTTTGCCTGGGCAAGGGCTCCGCTATTGTCGCAATACAAAGCCACTGGTCCTTTAATGGAGGGGACAACCCCAAGTTCTTCGATGAACTTCCAAATCCAAACAGCTTCCTTTGCTGATTCTGAGGCAGCAATGTACTCGGCTTCAGTTGTAGAACCCGCAACAGTGCTTTGCTTAGCACTTTTCCAGCTTACTGCTCCGCCATTAAGGAAGAACACAAACCCAGACTGTGATCTGAAATCATCTATGTCGGTTTGAAAGCTTGCGTCCGTATAGCCCTTAACAATCAACTCATCTGTATCACCATAGACCAGAAACTGATACTTAGTCCTTTTCAGGTACTTTAGGATATTCTTGGCAGCAGTCCAATGTGCCTCACCTAGTTCTGACTGACACCTGCTCGTTGCACTGAGTGCGAACGAAACATCCGGCCTTGTACAAATTATAGCATACATAATGGATCCAATAGCCAAAGCGTATGGAATTCCACTCATCTTTCTACGCTCATCAGATGTCATGGGACACTGAGTCTTGCTTAGATATGTGCCATGTGACATGGGTAGATGGCCTCTCTTGGCTTCCATCATATTGAACCTAGCTAACACTTTGTCAATGTAAGTGCTTTGGCTTAGTCCAATCATCTTCTTAGATCTATCTCTATAGATTTTGATTCCCAATATGTATTGTGCCTCTCCTAAATCCTTCATTGAGAAACACTTTCCAAGCCAAGTCTTTACAGACTCCAACATAGGAATGTTGTTTCCAATAAGTAGTATGTCATCTACATACAACACTAGGAATGAAATTTTACTCCCACTGACCTTCTTGTATACACAAGATTCGTCATGATTCTTGATGAAGCCAAACTTATTGACTGCTTCATCAAATCGTTTATTCCAACTCTTTGATGCCTGCTTCAATCCGTAAATGGATTTCTTAAGCTTGCATACCTTTCTTTGATTTTTTTGATCGACAAAACCCTCCGGCTGATCATAAACACAGTCTCTTCAAGAACACCATTCAAGAAGGCATTTTTGACATCCATTTGCCATATTTCATAGTCATGAAACGCGGCAATCGCAAGGATTATCCGAAGAGACTTAAGCATCGCGACTGGAGAAAAGGTGTCATCGTAGTCAACGTCGTGAACTTGCCTGTAACCTTTTGCTACCAATCTATCCTTGTATATGTATACAATTCCATCTTTGTCTTTCTTCAATTTGAAGACCCATTTGCATCAGATAGATGTAAACCTATCCGGCAAATCTACCAAATCCCAGACATGATTTTCAGACATGGGGTCTATCTCGGATTTCATGGCCTCTAACCATTTAGTGGAGCTTGGGCTCGTCATAGCTTGCTTGTAAGTCATAGGTTCATCACTATCTAATATGAGAACGTCTAAGTTTTCAGTCAAGAGGACGCCTGTCCATCTGTCCGGCTGAACCTTAGTTCTATTTGACTTACGAGGGGCAACAACGTTTTGAGGAACTACTCCCACTAGATCTTCTAAAGACCTTATAGGTTCTTCATCTTGAACTGCTTCTAAAGAGTTCTTGGTTCGTTGTTCGTCTCGAATCTCTTCGAGGTCTATTATTCTCCCACTTGTCATTTTGGAAATATGATTTCTTTCCAAAAAGACACCGTCACGAGCAACGAATACCTTGTTGTCTGACTTATTGTAGAAGTAATACCCCTTTGTTTCTTTTGGATACCCAACGAAGAAACATTTGTCAGATTTTGGTTCGAGCTTGTCCGAAATTAATCGCTTGACATATGCTTCGCAACCCCAAATATTTAGAAACGGCAACTTTGGAAGTTTCCCAGTCCATAACTCGTATGGAGTCTTTTCAATAGCGTTTGACGGAGCACGATTCAGTGAGAGTGCTGTAGTTTGCAACGCATGTCCCCAAAATTGTAAAGGAAGTTCGGCTTGACCCATCATTGACCTGACCATATCGAGTAAGTTCCTGTTTCTCCGTTCCGACACTCCATTCCATTGAGGTGTCCCCGGAGCAGTCAATTCAGAAAGAATATCGCATTCTTTTAGATGGTCATCAAACTGGTGGCTAAGATATTCACCTCCTCGATCTGATCTTAGAGCTTTGATTTTCTTGCCATGTTGATTCTCTACTTCATTTTGAAATTCTCGGAATTTCTCAAACGATTCAGACTTGTGTTTCATTAAGTAAATATAGCCATATCCACTGAAATCGTCCGTAAACGTTATGAAATAGCTGAAATCACCTCTTGCTTTCGTACTCATAGGCCCACATACATTCGTATGTACTAGCCCTAGTAGTTCGCTTGCTCTTTCTCCCACCTTTGAGAAAGGTTGCTTTGTCATTTTGCCAAGTAAACAAGATTTGAATTGATCAATCTTCTTTAAGTCAAATGATTCTAGAATTCCCTTCTGTTGAAGTAATTCCATGCGCTTTGTGTTTATATGGCCTAATTGACAATGCCACATAAAAGTGAGATCGGAATCACCAGTTTTAGCCTTTTTAGTATTTATGTTATAAATGTGTTTGCTCGTATCTAGCACATATAGACCATTTTCTTGTTGTGCTGAACCATAAAACATTCCATTCAAAGAAAAAGAACAACTATTGTCTTTAAATCGAAAACTAAAACCTTTAGAATCCAAAATTGAAACGGAAATAATGTTTCTGGTGATACTAGGAACATAGTAACAGCTTTCTAGTTCCAAAACAAAACCACTAGGCAAATAAATAAAATAAGATCCTACGGCTAATGCAGCAATCCGTGCTCCATTTCCCACGCGTAGATCCATCTCGCCTTTATCAAGCCTTCTACTTCTCCTTAGTCCCTACGAATCGGAACATAAGTGTGAGCCACAACCAGTATCTAATACCCAAGAAGTAAAATTAGCAAGATTACAATGTATAACATACATACCTGAAGGAGAAGCAACGTTTCCGTCCTTCTTCTCTTCCTTTAGTTTAGGGCAATCTCTCTTATAATGACTAATTTCATTACAATTGAAGCATTGCGATGTTGAAGGAGAAGCATTTTTCTTCATCTTGCTCTTAGAAGGCGCCAGCTTCCCTCCGGGAGTGGATGAAGATCCAGCCTTGCTTTTCTTCCCCTTGCATACTTTCTTTAATTTGGTGCACCTCACATTCAAAGGGTCTTGTTTGAACTTAAGGATTCTCTCGAATTTCTCGAGCAATTCCATAAGTTCACAGATTGTGCTCTCTTTCTGATTAAAGAGATAGTGCATCTTAAACCCTTCATAATCCCTATGAAGAGAATTCAACACTAGTGCAATAGCTATCGACTCTTTGACGGAACCACCAAGTCTCTCAATTGCGAAAAATAATCCAGACATCATATCCACATGATACCGAACTGGTGTGTTTTTGTCCATCTTAATTGGGTATATGCGCTTTTGTGCCTCTAGAAGTTCGTTCTCTAGGCACGACCTGTGTGGGGTAATGAGTTTGAGATTGCTCATTGAATTAGCCAATTCATCGACCCCTTTGCCACCAGTTTGGCCCTTGGGTTGAAACCCCGCACGACATCTATCCCGAAGACGACTTAGTAGAGCATGAGGCTCAAAAGTGTTGAACCTCCCTCTCCAATTTTCGGGAATAGACTTTAGGATAAACTCCATGACAAGGTACTTGTGAAGTGCCCAACTTCTGTACCTTTCTGGAGTCATACCCTGCGCATCATAGCTAGGAAAAAAATTACATCAAAATTTCAATGGTTCGCAGACCATATTTAAAACTTTACATTCAAAGATAGAACGGTTCGCAGACCGTATTTAACTATCCTAGATTGTCCATACTAGTCACTTGGAGTACCTGCATTACATAAAATATACATATTCTATGCATTCACCCATTCGTATGCTAAAACGATATACGAATGGCTCATATTAATTATGCAAGTATTTACGTGAATTAATTAAAATCCACGTTCACATAAACGTGTCCTAAAAGATTAATCAAATATTATTAATCCTTAGAATTTATTCTAATTAAAATTGAATTTAATTAAAATAATGCGACCTACGAAAATAATTAAAATAATTATTTCATTTTTTATTTCATTTAGCGGCTCCCACTCAAACCAATAATTATTCCGGATAATTAATTATTTAAATATTAAATTAAACTCACGGCCCGACCCAAGTTATTAAAATAAAATAATTATTAATTATCCCGTTAGCCAATTTTAATGCAAACATAAATTTCAAGCCCAACAAAACAAAAAACATTTGTTCGAGTGCAATGCGGGCTAAGCTTGCGCCCAGCCTAGCAATGCACGCTGCTGTGTGGCCTACGAGGCACACGAGCAGCTGCCCATGCCCCCGCAGCCAATGCTCCCCACGTACCGCAGCTGTCGCTGCCCCGTGCTGCTTGATGTGCTCGACGTTGCGCGCAAGGCAAGGCAGCCCTTGCTTCCTCGCAGCTCGCAAGCCAAGGCGTGCCTGCCTGCCTTGCCCCTTCCCTCGCCCAGCGCGCGCGGCACGCAGCACGCTTGCTGCTGCCCGCGTCGCTGCGGCTCGGCACAGGTGTGGCAGCCCGTATGGTTCGACGAGCCACACGTCCACCCCACCCTTGTGTTCGTGCCTTTGGTTCGTGCCTACGGACCAACTAATTAAAAAAAAAATCACGAACATTTGCATTAAGTTATTTTTCACAAAATTTACGATTTTTTATTTTCGAAAAATAACGACTTTACGATTTAATTAATTTTTAACAACAATTCAATTTCGTTAAAATTATTAAATCTAGGCTAACATTATTCAAATTTTAATAACGAACAATTTCAACTAAAAATTTGAACTTTTAAATAATCGAATCTAAAACTTTAAATCGTTCTAAACATTTAAATTTCAAATTTTTACGAATTTGGTTTAAGTGTCGATTAAAATTAACAAATATAATCAAAATTTTAATCCAATAATTTTTAAAAACTGCCACTTTACATGAAATTATATTCCCTTTCCCAATTAACCAAATTACTAGATCCAAATTATTTAAAAAATCAATTAGCGATCTAAAATTTACGAATTTGGGGAAAGAAAATTTAGGGTTTATACTTAATAAAAACGGCTAAAATTTTTACCATAATTATGTAATATACCCAACAGCATTGTGTCAAAATTCCAATCAATTCCGAGTAGTTTAGGCCGACCAATTAATTGAAAATATTTCCGAATTTGTTAATTTTAATACGAAAATTAACAAAAATGCCCAAAAACACATACTTCGAGGCCTGTTTTTGCAATTCCGTTCTCATGAGCTAATCTTAGAAAATCGTTTTCAATCAGATTAGGGTCAGAAAAGTCGAAAATACGAAACATTTTGAATTCAGAACCTATTACACAATTCATCCAATAATTCATAATAATTCCGAAAAATTCAACAAAAATTCCGAAAATTTCGACAACCAGCAAAAACAATAAATCATGCTAAAAAATGCTTTGAATACATAAGGCTCATGATACCACTGTAGGGGAATACAGTTAAACATACATAACATGTGCGGAACATCCCCAAAGCCAGGAAACATGTATAAAGCACAGTTTAAGCATACTTACATTTGAAGCGTGTTTTCCCGAATATAGTATCAATGAACACGAAAAAAGAACTCCACTTGTCGTTCCTCTATTTGGTTCACCAATACGTTCAGATCCGTCTTGATTATTGTAGCTTAGACAACGCACAAGATTTTTGCTTTTCGGGATGAACAGTTTTTGCAGAGAGAAAAACTGAAGAACGTAATTAGGAATTAGGTTTATGTTAACTTGGAAAACCGAATGTGTGTGTGTGTGGAAAAATATAATAACCTAATTATATTATTAATGTAACCGGCCAAGACCAAAAGGCCTTGACCGGCCACATCCACACGAGCACAAACCCCGCGCCCAGCTAACACACTGCAGGTCGAAGCCCACGTCCGCTCAGCCGAGCAGCATGGGTCGTGGGCCTTGCGTGCTCGCTGCTGTGTTGTTGTGCGGTTATGCGCGCTGCCACGCCCCGCGGGCTGGCTTGCTTGCTGCGTTGTGAGCTCGCTGGCTCGTTAGGCCTTGCGCGCTTAGCTCGACGGGCCGGCATCTCCGATGCGGCTCATATTCGCGACGAATGCCTTACGGCTATTACTTATCGTATCGTATACGACGAATCACCGTCGTACGATACGATTATTCGTTTCGCCCAGCTTACGAATATTCGCGATATGATATACGATTCCGACGCAAAGTCGTCAAGGAAATAATGCCCTTGGTCCAAGTATGCATTCTATGTTAAGTCTAATAAGTGCGGTTCAGTATTAATTAACAAGTTAATAATTCAGTGAGATCAAGTGAGCTGAATGCCTAGCTAGAGGCCGCTTCAGTTCAAGTGGAATTAATGATATTAATCCACAACTTACTCTTGACTGAACCCGTAGGGTCACACAAATAGTACGTAAACGAATCAAGTATTTAATGGCATTAAATACTCTATCTATGGATATTCGGAATCGACGGATCTTGGTTTCAGTGGGAGCTGAGATCGTCACAAGCAAGAAATGAATACTCCGGAAACGATGATATTGCCGGAAACGGAAATATGGATCGTATCAGAAATATAAATATTATCCAAGTCGTAGATGTTGCCGGAAACGGAAACATGGTACGTATCGGAAAATATTATCGGAAATGGAAATATTGCCGGAATCGGAAATATTGCCGGAAACGGAAATATTGTCAGAATCGGAAATATTATCGGAATCGGAAAATAATTCCGGAAACGGAAATATTAAATATTTGTTCGAAACGGAAATTAATTCCGGAATCGGAAATATTAAATATTGTTCGTATCGGAAATGAATTCCGAAAACCGGGAATTTTATCGGAAGCGTATCGTACGAATAAGCATCGGACGAGGCCTGCCGGACGAAGGCCCAGCACGAAGCCAGGCCATCGCCCAGCAAGCAATGGCGCGCCACAACACAGCCCAAGGCTGCGGCAGGCCTACCGCAAGGCAGGCCCAGCGCGCAGCTTAGGCCATGGCAGCCTCGTGGGCTGCGGTAGCTCGCATGGGCTTCGTGGGCGTGTGGGCTGTGTGCGGGCATGGCCTGCATGCTTGCGGGTCATGCTCGTGTGTGTGTTTGTGTCCATGCATAATTCCTAAAACTATTAGGATATGATGTATGATTAAATTCCTATTCCTATTAGGATTATTTAATTAAATGGAGTCCTTGTAGGATTCTAAGTTTAATTAAATTGTATCCTACTAGGATTCCAGTTCCCTTTCCAAACCTCTATAAATAAGGGCCTAGGGTCATAATTTATACGAACGATTGAAGTATTCAAAAGGATAAGTTTTTGAAAGAAAATTCAGCCACACTCTTGCACAATAATAACCGAAATTCCTAAGCACCTTAAGGGCGATTCTAGTTGGTCAATCTTGAGGCGGATCCGGACGTACTGTGGACTATCTACGGAGGGACGACACTTGGAGTCCTAAAGACTTGTTCTTGTTCGGTTCGGGCGCAGCTAGGGAAGGCACGCTACAAAGTGTATGCATCTATACTATGCTAAATGATTATGTGTAAATAATATGCTTTCCTGGCTTTATGGTTTTTCCGCGTGATTTATGTATTGTCATATGTATCATAACCTAACAGTGGTATCACGAGCCTCTTATTATTTTCATAATCTAAATTGCATGAACATGGTTAAATATTACAAATTTGCAAGAATTAAAAGGGGTGATTAATTTTCGTAATTGTTAATTAATTGCAAATTGCGTTTATTTAATTATACGTACGCAGTTTTTCGGCAGTTTCTTCGTTACTCATCCAAATCGAGTGATTTTTGTGTCAATTCCGCATGTAAATGGCATTCTAAAATTTTGACAAAAAAAAAAAATTTCGGCCGAACCCAGAATTCTCAAATTCGAAGGCTAACTATGACTTTTCGAAGGTTTTAGTTTTTCGAATGCAAAATTTCGAAAATTCAAGATGTTAAATTAAATATTTGCGATTCTTGTTGATAAATCTTGAATTTTTGATTGACCTACTGTATATGTTTAACAAGTTTGAATGCCTAGCCTTGTTAATTATGCAATCTAATTTATAATTATGATTAATTTGTTGAAAATTGGAATAATTTAGAATTAATTTGATTTTCAAAATTAGTTATAATTTAATTAGATACCTATGATTAAAAACCACCATAAAAATTGTAAATTTGTGTTAAATTTTAAATTTTTATGACCTAGACTTGAATCCATGTTAATCGGAAATCAATTAAATAATAAATTTTTGATTTTTCGCCCTAAAATTATGAAATTAATATTATTTATTAATTTGTCATTAATTTTGAATATAAATTTTTAATTTTTATGCGATTCGCTCAAATAACTTGCACGCACAAAGCAATGGACGCTACGTGTTACCCTTAAGAGGTGTTGTATAGTGCGGGCATGCGACGACGAGCAAGGGAGCTCGTCGCCCATGCGGTACGAATGCAGCGAGCAAGGGCATGGTGCACGAGCACAAGGCAGCAGCCCTGCCTTGTGTCGTGGGCTGTGAGCAATGGGCGCATGGGCAGGGGCGAGAGCAAGGCACGAGCAGTCGCGTGTGGGCAGCAAGCGTGCTGCGCCACAGCGCGCACTGCCTCGCACAAGCATGCGGAGCCTCGCGCGCAGCGAGCGCAAGCTCGCGTGCCACGAGCGCTACGTACAGCGTCGATGGCTCGCGCGCAGCGAGCGCCAGCTCGCATACTGCTGCCTCGTGCGATGAGCGCAAGCTCGCGTGCGGGAAAGGCAGGCGCGCAGCGAGCGATGGCTCGCATAAATCGAGCGCTGGGGCGCGCAGCGAGCGATGGCTCGCGTACATCGAGCGCTGGCGCGCGCAGCGAGCACCAGCTCGCGTGTTCGATTGATGCCTTGCGATGGTGAGCAGCAGCGATGCGACGCAGCGCATGGGCTGCGCGCACATGGCCAGCGATGGCTGTGTGCGTGTGGCCCATGGGCGTGCGTTGCGTGGGATTGTTGCGTTGCGATTAGATCGTTTTGAAATTTTAATTTGAAATTTTCAGTTTACGTAATTTTAATTAATTTTAAAATTAATAATTTAAATTATTTTCTTGGATTTTAATTTTGAATATTGTAATTATAATAAATTTTATTTATTCTAATTATTTTACTAAAATTAAAATCATGAATTAATTTAAATACGACTGAAATTAAATTAAACTTTTTGGATTCAATTATAAATTTATATGAGCTTTAAATTTTAATTAAATTTGTATGTTTCCGGTTAGACTAGAAATACATTTTTATGTTTAAAATTAGTAAAGCATATGAATTTATTGGTTTAAGTGGGAGCCCTTTTTAGTCATAAACTCTTGATTAGGTCTACAAATCCTTAAGGTTAAAACAACTTGATTAGAATTAATAAGGACTGAATAATTTGTAGATTATTGGTGCCCTTGATTAATTGCTGCAAATGTTTATGTGATGCATAATGTGTTTTACTAACCAGCTATGTGGGCCATTCATGATAATGAATGGGTGAATGGTATATATTGTATATGTACTGTTTTGCAGGTTATGAAGTGACTAGTATGGCCCAAATAGGATAGAAAATATGGTCTGTGTACCATTAATTTGAATGTAATTGGTCTAAAGTACCAAAGTTGTTTTTCAATTCAAATATGGTCTGCGTACCATCAAATAGTTGTAATTAGTTTTAATTATAGCTTATCCTATTTGAAGAAAATGGTTCCTCCCATGGAGATTTTCAAGACGGACTTTGAAGTTAAAGCTTCAAGATGAAGTCGGGCCATACTAGATCACATTTATCTTATGCATGTTTTAAGTTATTTATTGCTTTTAAATATGTCTTAAAATGCATGAGATCAAAGCTTGATTATGTTGCATGATTAAGAATTTTAGTTCACTTAAAATCTAACCAACATAGTAAGAGCCTTAAGTTCCAAACTTAAAAATTGAGTTAAAAGGTGTCATGCCAAAATATACACTTGCTTGGATATCCTTTACATCAATCTAGTAATAGTTTTCGCTCAGCGCGGTGTTACTTATTGGTCCTAAAGGGGCAAGGTACACAAATAATTGTGAGTACATGTTAGTTTTGGTGAAACTCAACGATATAAGTAAGGAGTCCTTTTATGTCGTGGCAAAATCGATAGGTTTACCTAATAAGTTCTTAGACGTACCTATCAACCAAGAATAGTTTCTAGACTATTAGCAAAAGGCTTTTGCTTACCTAAGATGTTTTAGGATTAAGTCGACAAACTGTGCTTAGTTCTTCAATGATTTTAGGATCTTGGAATCATTTTATTCACACCTGCCGGAACACATAACTTGAATAAAATGCTTAATGAACATTGAATTATGCATGTATGCTAGAATTTAAGTTTATTAAGAGAAACTGTGAATGGTTATTTATTTGTTTATTCTTTTCAATTGTAGTTTTAAATATGGAAAACAACAATTCATTCAACATTCGATCAATTCTCGAAAAGGAGAAGTTGAGCGGGAAAAACTTCCTTAACTGGCAAAGGAACTTGCAAATAGTTCTTATGCAGGAAGAAAAGGAGTATGTCCTAGAAGAGGCGATGCCCGAAGCCGCAGGCGAAGGGGTCACTCAGGCAGCCCTCAATCGCTGGATTGATGCCAACAAGGATGTGAAATGTCTAATGCTCGCCACCATGAGTGCAGATCTGCAGAAAACGTTCATCAACTCAGATGCTTTCACAATCATCAGTGAGTTGAAGAACATGTTCCAAGATCTGGCTCGAGTCGAAAGATTCGAGACTCATAGGCAAATTCTTGAGACCAAGCTTAAGAAAGGCAAGCCCGTAAGTCCACATGTTCTCAAAATGATTGGACTCATTGAGAATATGAGTCGGCTGGATCAGCAATTTTCTCAGGAAATGGCTATAGACACCATCCTCCATTCTCTTCATAGCGGGTATGATCAGTTCAAACTGAACTACAGTATGAATAGTCTGGACAAAACGCTCACTGAGCTTCACGGTATGCTGAAGACCGCTGAAAAGACGCTCAAAAGTGATAAGCAGGATGTGCTTATGGTGCGTGGGGGCAAGTTCAAGAAATCTGGAAAGAAGAGGAATGCTAAGAAAGGTGGCAACAAGGCCAGCCCAACTAAGCAAACTGGCGCCAAATCTGTAAAGAGGAAGGTCAGTCAACCCACTTCTGAATCCGAATGCTTCTACTGCAAGAAGAAGGGGCATTGGAAGAGAGATTGCTTAAAACTAAAGGAAGATCAGAAGAACGGAACAGTCATTCCATCTTCAGGTATTTTCGCTATAGACTGTATACTTGCTAATTCAACTTCTTGGGTATTAGATACAGGTTGTGGCTCACACTTATGTTCCAATCCACAGGGACTAAGAAGAAGTAGAAAGTTAAGCAAGGGTGAAGTCGACCTACGAGTGGGAAATGGAGCACGGATTGCTGCATTAGCTGTAGGAACTTATTATTTGTCGTTGCCCTCCGGGCTAGTTTTGGAACTGGAAGAATGTTTCCATGTTCCAAGTCTTACTAAAAACATCATTTCGGTTTCTTGCTTAGATGCTAAGGGATTTTCCTTTTTAATAAAAGACAATAGTTGTTCGTTTTATTTTAAAGAGATGTTTTATGGATCTGCTAGATTAGTCAATGGACTTTATTTATTAGATCACGACAAACAAGTTTATAACATAAATACCAAAAGGGCCAAAAAGGATGATTCAGATCTCACCTATCTGTGGCATTGTCGATTAGGCCATATAAACTTGAAACGCTTAGAAAGACTTCAAAAGGAAGGAATTCTAGAACCATTTGACTTAGAGGATTATGGTAAATGCGAATCATGTTTACTTGGCAAAATGACAAAGCAACCTTTCTCTAAAGTTGGAGAAAAAGCAAATGAACTATTGGGTTTAATCCATACAGATGTATGTGGACCAATGAGTACAAATGCTAGAGGTGGTTTCAGCTACTTTATCACTTTCACTGATGACTTCAGTAGATATGGTTATGTCTACCTAATGAAGCATAAGTCTGAGTCCTTTGACAAATTCAAGGAATTTCAGAGTGAAGTAGAGAATCAATTAGGCAAGAAGATTAAGGCACTGCGGTCTGATAGAGGCGGTGAATATCTGAGCTATGAATTTGATGACCATCTGAAAGAATGTGGAATTCTATGAGAATTGACTCCTCCTGGAACACCACAATGGAACGGTGTGTCGGAACGGAGGAACAAAACCTTGTTAGACATGGTCAGGTCAATGATGGGTCAGGCCAAACTTCCATTAGAATTTTGGGGACATGCACTAAATACAGCTGCACTCACTATAAATAGAGCTCCGTCTAAAGCTGTCGAAAAGACTCCATATGAGTTATGGTTTGGAAAGCCTCCAAATGTGTCTTTTCTTAAGATTTGGGGATGTGAAGTATATGTCAAACGATTAATTTCAGACAAACTTCATCCAAAATCTGACAAATGTATCCTTGTGGGCTATCCAAAGGAAACAAAGGGGTATTACTTCTACAATACATCTGAGAACAAGGTGTTTGTTGCTCGAGATGGTGTCTTTTTGGAGAAAGATCACATTTCCAAAATGACAAGTGGGAGAAAAGTAGACCTCGAAGAAATTCGAGTCGAACAACAAACTCTAGAGAATGCTCAAAATGACATACAGGATGAAACTCAGAGATCTTTAGAAGAATGTGGTGAGAATCATGGTCAATCTAGAAATGTTACCCCGCGTAGATCGCAAAGATATTAATCTCAACCGGAAAGGTACTTAGGTATTTTGACGAACGAGAGCTATGACGTTCTATTACTTGAAAGTGATGAACCTGCGACTTACAAACAAGCTATGACGAGCCCTAGCTCCAAGCAATGGCAAGAAGCCATGCAATCTGAATTAGACTCCATGTCTGAAAACCAAGTATGGGATTTGGTCGATTTGCCAGATGGCTACCAAGCCATTGGAAGCAAATGGGTTTTCAAACTGAAAAAGGACAAGGATGGGAAACTTGAAGTTTTCAAAGCTAGATTGGTTGCAAAAGGTTACAGGCAAGTCCACGGCGTGGATTACGATGAAACCTTTTCACCAGTTGCAATGCTAAAATCTATTCGGATAATGTTAGCAATCGCTGCATATTACGATTATGAAATATGGCAGATGGATGTCAAGACTGTTTTCTTAAACGGCGTTTTAACAGAAACTGTGTTTATGACACAGCCTGAAGGTTTTGAGGATCCAAAGAGTGCTAAAAAGGTATGCAAGCTAAAGAAATCAATCTACGGATTGAAGCAGGCATCCAGGAGCTGGAATATACGTTTTGATGAAGCAGTCAGTGACTTTGGTTTCATCAAGAACGCAGACGAATCTTGTGTATACAAGAAGGTCAGTGAGAGCAAAATTGCTTTCCTAGTATTATATGTCGACGACATATTACTTATCGGAAATGACATTCCTATGTTGAACTCTGTCAAGATTTGGCTTGGGAAATGTTTTTCGATGAAAGATCTAGGAGAAGCACAGTACATATTGGGCATCAAGATTTACAGAGATAGATCTAAAAGGATGATTGGACTTAGTCAAAGCACTTATATCAATAAGGTGCTTGATAGGTTCAAGATGGCAGACTCCAAGCGAGGCTACCTACCCATGTCTCATGGAATAACTCTAAGCAAGACTCAGTGCCCAAAAACACTTGATGAGCGTAGACGAATGAATGGGATTCCATATGCATCATTGATTGGTTCAATAATGTATGCTATGATATGTACACGCCCGGATGTTGCGTACGCACTCAGTGCTACGAGCAGATACCAGTCAGACCCAGGAGAGGCGCATTGAACTGCTGCCAAGAATATTCTGAAGTACCTGAAAAGGCACAAAGATGACTTCCTGGTCTATGGTGGAGATGATAAATTAATTGTTAAAGGCTATACGGACGCAAGTTTCCAAACCGAAAAAGATGATTTCAGATCACAGTCTGGGTTTGTCTTCTGCCTCAACGGAGGTGCAGTAAGCTGGAAAAGTGCTAAGCAAAGCACCATTGCGGATTCTACAACTGAAGCGGAGTACATTGCTGCACATGAAGCAGCAAAGGAAGCTATATGGCTAAGGAAGTTCATAGGTGAACTTGGTGTAGTCCCCTCCATTAAAGGACCAATAGCCCTGTATTGTGATAATAACGGAGCTATTGCACAGGCAAAGGAGCCTAGACACCACCAGAGAGTCAAGCATGTACTTCGTAGATTTCACCTTCTACGAGAGTTCGTTGAAAGAAAAGAAGTCGAGATAAACAAGATTGGAACTGATGACAACATATCAGATCCATTGACTAAACCTTTGCCGCAGGCGAAGCACAACTCGCACACTGCAGCTATGGGAATCAAGCATATTGGAGAATGGCTTTGATATCCCTGTTTAATGTTTTAAAGTTTTAGAGTTTAAATCTTTGTAAAACATTATTGGTTAATCATTCACAATAAATGAAAAGAATTCATTTTTCCATTTAATTTGTGCTTTATTAAATGATGAGTCCCTTCAAATTTGACGATATATTCAAGATAGACTGTCAGGACCAGTCCTGTGACTAAGAAATGTCTATCAAGTGAACTTGAATGTCAAAGGTTGAAAATTGTCCCTAGTCGGAGTTTTCTATAAAATTGGACGCATAGAAAACGTTAGACGATTACAATGCAAGATGACTAGTAGTTCTGTTTCTTGAACTATGTGGACATGGCAATGTCATAATCATTTGCATAGATACTTACTTTGGGAAGACTAGTATCGGACAAGACCTATGAAACTTTACTGTAAGAGATGAAAATCTGTCATAAGTAAATTTCATTAAAATTATTAGACACTAAATCCTCAATACCTGAGTGATTTGAGATTACTTGTTTGAGAACTGGTTGCTTTGACGTTGACCAACCGTCGCACCGTAAAAGGAGGCTATAAAGGCAACGCTCAGGTAATCACCTATCAAACGAAGTCTAATCTCAAGATCGCAAGATTGGGATTGTCCTCTCATAAATCGGGATGAGATGCTTAAAAGTTGTACAAGGCCACTCGGAGAGCTAGAAACTGTGAAATGCATGGCCGTGCTCGGATGAATCATAGGCTATGATTATCTGTTTATTTGATCAGTTGAACTCTGAAACCGAGGAACACCTCTGGACATAATAAGGATGACAACTCTTACCTTATGTTCAAGAGCAAGCATCGAGCGACAAAGGAATTAGGAAATGCACACTTGTCCCTAAGGACAAGTGGGAGACTGAAGGAAATAATGCCCTTGGTCCAAGTATGCATTCTATGTTAAGTCTAATAAGTGCGGTTCAGTATTAATTAACAAGTTAATAATTCAGTGAGATCAAGTGAGCTGAATGCCTAGCTAGAGGACGCTTCAGTTCAAGTGGAATTAATGATATTAATCCACAGCTTACTCTTGACTGAACCCGTAGGGTCACACAAATAGTACGTAAACGGATCAAGTATTTAATGGCATTAAATACTCTATCTATGGATATTCGGAATCGACGGATCTTGGTTTCAGTGGGAGCTGAGATCGTCACAAGCAAGAAATGAATACTCCGGAAACGATGATATTGCCGGAAACGGAAATATGGATCGTATCGGAAATATAAGTATTATCCAAGTCGTAGATGTTGCCGGAAACGGAAACATGGTACGTATCGGAAAATATTATCGGAAATGGAAATATTGCCGGAATCGGAAATATTGCCGGAAACGGAAATATTGTCAGAATAGGAAATATTATCGGAATCGGAAAATAATTCCGGAAACGGAAATATTAAATATTTGTTCGAAACGGAAATTAATTCCGGAATCGGAAATATTAAATATTGTTCGTATCGGAAATGAATTCCGAAAACCGGGAATTTTATCAGAAGCGTATCGTACGAATAAGCATCGGACGAGGCCTGCCGGACGAAGGCCCAGAACGAAGCCAGGCCATCGCCCAGCAAGCAATGGCGCGCCACAACACAGCCCAAGGCTGCGGCAGGCCTACCACAAGGCAGGCCCAGCGCGCAGCTTAGGCCATGGCAGCCTCGTGGGCTGCGGTAGCTCGCATGGGCTTCGTGGGCGTGTGGGCTGTGCGCGGGCATGGCCTGCATGCTTGCGAGTCATGCTCGTGTGTGTGTTTGTGTCCATGCATAATTCCTAAAACTATTAGGATTTGATGTATGATTAAATTCCTATTCCTATTAGGATTATTTAATTAAATGGAGTACTTGTAGGATTCTAAGTTTAATTAAATCGTATCCTACTAGGATTCCAGTTCCCTTTCCAAACCTCTATAAATAAGGGCCTAGGGTCATAATTTATACGAACGATTGAAGTATTCAAAAGGATAAGTTTTTGAAAGAAAATTCAGCCACACTCTTGCACAATAATAACCGAAATTCCTAAGCACCTTAAGGGCGATTCTAGTTGGTCAATCTTGAGGCGGATCCGGACGTACTGTGGACTATCTACGGAGGGACGACACTTGGAGTCCTAAAGACTTGTTCTTGTTCGGTTCGGGCGCAGCTAGGGAAGGCACGCTACAAAGTGTATGCATCTATACTATGCTAAATGATTATGTGTAAATAATATGCTTTCCTGGCTTTATGGTTTTTCCGCATGATTTATGTATTGTCATATGTATCATAACCTAACAGGTCGCATCGTATAATACGTTTTCCAAACTAATTCCCGAAAAGATATTAAATGAATTTCCGATTCATTTAATCTGGTGATCTGTTACATGTCATTGGTGTGACCTTATTGGTTCATTCAAGAGTAAGTTGTGAGCCTAATATAGATTAGAACTCACTGATCGGAAGCATTGCTCCAGCTAGCTGTTCCGATCAGTTGATCTTACTGAATTAATTGTTCGCAATTAATCTGGACCTTGGTATTAGACTTAATGCACCTTGGGTGATATTTCCTTCATTTATCCTATCACATATTTTGTTAAATATGATCTTTTTTCGTCAAAACACGGAAATTTTATTGCATCATTGTAGGAAGAAAAGGCACCCAAAACATTTAAACAGGCTATGCAACACGAGGGTTGGTGAAAGGCGATGGCAGTAGAGATTAGTGCTCTTGAGGAACAAGGTACTTGGACATTGGAAAGTTTGTCGGAAGGAAAGAAATCACTTGGAAGTAAATGGGTATACACTGATAAGCCTGACAAAGATGGGAACTTGTTGCGTCTGAATGCAAGATTATTCTTTCTGGGTAATCATCGGGAGGAAGGGTTAGATGATAAATGAAACATTCGCTCCGGTGGCGAAAATGGCGACAGTTCATACTTTCCTAGCAGTTGCGGCTGTTAAGAATTGGGAGGTGCATCAGATGTATGTCCATAATGTTTTTCTTCATGGAGATCTGGAGAAGAGATTTATATGAAGATACCAACCGGGTTCCAGAAAAATAACTCAGAAAAAGTATGCAAAATGAAAAACTCGTTGTATGGTTTGAATCAAGCGGCTCGATGTTGGTTCGAGAAATTGTCTACTTCCCTGAAGCAATACTATTTTTAACAATCATATTCATATTAATCTCTATTTACACTTTTCAAGGGTAGTTACTATTGAGTGTGCTTATTTATGTGGATGATATGATTATCGCAGGGAATAATGCATTTGCCCTGGAAAGTTTTAAGGAATATTTGAGTGAATGCTTTAAAAAGAAGAATTTGGGTGCCCTAAAATACTTCTTAGGTCTGGAGGTGGCTCGTAGTAGCCATGGATTCTATGTCAGTCGAAGAAAATATGCTCTAGATATTATTTCAGAGACTCCGATGGAGAAAAACCATAAATTGGCATTGGCAGAAGGGGCAGAGTTGGCAGATGGTGAGAAGTATAGGCACTTGATTGGGTTTTTAATTTACTTAGCAGTTACCTGCCATATTTGGCATATTCAGTACACATTCTCTCACAGTTTATGCAAGCACCAAAGTAGGAACATTGGAAAGCAACTATGCGAGTTGTAGGTACTTGAAAAAGTGTCCGGGCCAAGGTATTCTTCTTCGCTCTGACAGTTCATTGCAATTAGAGGGGTGGTGTGACTCGGATTGGGCGAGTTGTGAAGGAAATAATGCCCTTGGTCCAAGTATGCATTCAATGTTAAGTCTAATAAATGCGGTTCAGTATTAATTAACAAGTTAATAATTCAGTGAGATCAAGTGAGCTGAATGCCTAGCTAGAGGCCGCTTCAGTTCAAGTGGAATTAATCCACAGCTTACTCTTGACTGAACCCGTAGGGTCACACAAATAGTACGTAAACGGGTCAAGTATTTAATGGCATTAAATACTCCATCTATGGATATTCGGAATCGACGGATCTTGGTTCCAGTGGGAGCTGAGATCGTCAAAGGCAAGCAAATGAATACTCCGGAAACGATGATATTGCCGGAAACGGAAATATGGATGGTATCGGAAATATAAATATTATCCAAGTCGTAGATGTTGCCGGAAACGCAAACATGGTACGTATCGGAAAATATTATCGGAAATAGAAATATTGCCGGAATCGGAAATATTGTCGGAAACGGAAATATTGTCTGAATCGGAAATATTATCGGAATCGGAAAATAATTCCGGAAACGGAAATATTAAATATTTGTTCGAAACGGAAATTAATTCCGGAATCGGAAATATTAAATATTGTTCGTATCGGAAATGAATTCCGGAATCGAGAATTTAATCGGAAGCGTATCTTACGAATTAGCATCGGACGAGGCCTGCCAGACGAAAGCCCAGCACGAAGCCGGGCCATCGCCCAGCAAGCCAAGCGCAACAACCACACGCCAAGCATGCGACCAGGCCCAGCGCAAAAGCCAGGCCCAGCCGAAGCTTCGGCGCGCGCGCGGGGCTGCGACGAGTGGGCTGGCGCTGTGCGTGGGCCGCAAGGCCTGCGTGCGGTGCTAGCGTATTACTCGAAGTGTGTTACTCGAATCCTAAAGCGTATAGAATTCGTTTAATGATTAAATTCCTAATCCTAAAAGATAAATTAATTAAATAAGAGTTCCACTAGGATTCTAATTTAATTAATTCGTATCCTAGTAGGATTCCAATTCTCTTTCCATACCCCTATAAATATGTGGCCTGGGTTCACAATTTATAACGAGTTTTCAAGTATTCAAAGTGAGTTTTTGAGAGAAATATTCAGTCACATACCTTGCCTAAAAGTGCCGAAATTATTAGTACCTTAAGGGCGATTCTAGTTGGTCAATCTTAAGGCGGATCCGGACGTGCTGTGGACTATCTACGAAGGGACGACACTTGGAGTCCTAAAGACTTGTTCTTGTTCGGTTCGGGCGCAACTAGGGAAGGCACGCAACAAAGAGTATGCTTCTAAACTATGCTATATGATTATGTGTAAATAATATGTATTCCTAGCTTAATGGTTGTTTCCGCATGATTTATGAATTGTCATATGTATCATAACCTAACAGTGGTATCAAGAGCCTCTTATTATTTTCATAATCTAAATTGCATGAACATGGTTAAATATTACAAATTTGCAAGAATTAAAAGGGGTGATTAATTTTCGTAATTGTTAATTAATTGCAAATTGCGTTTATTTAATTATACGTACGCAGTTTTTCGGCAGTTTCTTCGTTAGTCATCCAAATCGAGTGATTTTTGTGTCAATTCCGCATGTAAAAGGCATTCTAAAATTTTGACAAAACTAATATTTTTCTGCCGAACCCAGAATTCTCAAATTCGAAGCCTAACTATGACTTTTCGAAGGTTTTAGTTTTTCGAATGCAAAATTTCGTAAATTTAAGATGTTAAATTAAATATTTGCAATTCTTGTTGGTAAATCTTGAATTTTTGATTGACCTACTGTATATGTTTAACAAGTTTGAATGCCTAGCCTTGTTAATTATGCAATCTAATTTGTAATTATGATTAATCTGTTGAAAATTAGAATAATTTAGAATTAATTTGATTTTCATAATTAATTATAATTTAATTAGATACCTATGATTAAAAACCACCATAAAAATTGTAAATTTATGATAAATTTTAAATTTTTATGACCTAGACTTGAATCCATGTTAATCGGAAATCAATTGAATAATAAATTTTCGATTTTTCGCCCTAAAATTATGAAATTAATATTAATTTATTAATTTGTCATTAATTTTAAATATAAATTTTTTAAATTTTATGCGATTCGTTCATATAACTTGCACGCACAAAGCAATGGACGCTACGTGTTACCCTTAAGGGGTGTTGTATAGTGCGGGCATGTGACGACGAGCAAGGGAGCTCGTCGCCCATGCGGCACGAATGCAATGAGCAAGGGCATGGTGCACGAGCACAAGGCAGCAGCCCTGCCTTGTGTCGTGGGCTATGAGCAATGGACGAATGGGCATGGGCGAAGGCAAGGCACGGCAGTCGCGTGTGGGCAGCAAGCGAGCTGCGCCACAACGCGCACTGCCTCGCGCAAGCGCGCGCAGCCTCGCGCGCAGCGAGCGCAAGCTCGCGTGCCACGAGTGCTGCGCCCAGCGTCGATGCCGCGCGCAGCGAGCGCTGGCTCGCACCAAGCGAGCGCTAGCAAGCGCGCACAGCATGAGCTGGCGAGCGCACGAAGCGAGCGCTGGCCCGCGTGCAGCGAGCGCTAGCGAGCGAACGCAGCGAGCGATGGCTCGCGTGCCTCGAGCGCTGGCGCGCGCGCAGCGAGCACATGCTCGCGTGCATCGAGCGCTGGCGCGCGCGCAGCGAGCACCAGCTCGCGCGATGGCTTGCGAAGGGTAGAAGCAGCAGCTATGCGACGCAGCGCATGGGCTGCGCGCACATGGCCAGCGATGGCTGTGTGCGTGTGGCCCATGGGCGTGTGATGCGTGAGGTGTTTGCGTTGCGATTAGATCGTTTTCAAATTTTAATTTGAAATTTTCAGTTTACGTAATTTTAATTAATTTTAAAATTAATAATTTAAATTATTTTCTTGGATTTTAATTTTGAATATTGTAATTATAATAAATTTTATTTATTCTGATTATTTTACTAAAATTAAAATCATGAATTAATTTAAATACGACTGAAATTAAATTAAACTTTGTGGATTCAATTATAAATTTATATGAGCTTTAAATTTTAATTAAATTTGTATGTTTCCGGTTAGACTAGAAATACATTTTTATGTTTAAAATTAGTAAAGCATATGAATTTATTGGTTTAAGTGGGAGCCCTTTTAGTCATAAACTATTGATTAGGTCTACAAATCCTTAAGGTTAAAACAACTTGATTAGAATTAATAAGGACTGAATAATTGGTAGATTATTGGTGCCCTTGATTAATTGCTGCAAATGTTTATGTGATGCATAATGTGTTTTACTAACCAGCTATGTGGGCCATTCATGATAATGAATGGGTGAATGGTATATATTGTATATGTACTGTTTTGCAGGTTATGAAGTGACTAGTATGGCCCAAATAGGATAGAAAATATGGTCTGCGTACCATTAATTTGAATGTAGTTGGTCTAAAGTACCAAAGTTGTTTTTCAATTCAAATATGGTCTGCGTACCATCAAATAGTTGTAATTAGTTATAGCTTATTCTATTTGAAGAAAATGGTGCCTCCCACGGAGATTTTCAAGACGGACTTTGAAGTTAAAGCTTCAAGATGAAGTCGGGCCATACTAGATCACATTTATCTTATGCATGTTTTAAGTTATTTATTGCTTTTAAATATGTCTTAAAATGCATGAGATCAAAGCTTGATTATGTTGCATGATTAAGGATTTTAGTTCACTTAAAATCTAACCAACATAGTAAGAGCCTTAAGTTCCAAACTTAAAAATTGAGTTAAAAGGTGCCATGCCAAAATATACACTTGCTTGGATATCCTTTACATCAATCTAGTAATAGTTTTCGCTCAGCGAGGTGTTACTTATTGGTCCTAAAGGGGCAAGGTACACAAATAATTGTGAGTACATGTTAGTTTTGGTGAAACTCAACGATATAAGTAAGGAGTCCTTTTATGTCGTGGCAAAATCGATAGGTTTACCTAATAAGTTCTTAGACGTACCTATCAACCAAGAATAGTTTCTAGACTATTAGCAAAAGGCTTTTGCTTACCTAAGATGTTTTAGGATTAAGTCGACAAACTGTGCTTAGTTCTTCAATGATTTTAGGGTCTTGGAATCATTTTATTCACACCTGCCGGAACACATAATTCGAATAAAATGCTAATGACTTGTTTAAATTGCATGATTTCTTTCATTTTCAAGTTATTATTCATGATAAATGTTTAGACTTTGCATGCTTCAATATATGTTTTAATTATTGTTTATAATTAAATATCTTGCACTGCGGTAAATCCTTTTAGAAAGGTAACAGCAAATTTCCTCGATTGGTAGTGAATTCAAGAACGATTCACGGAAATGAGAGAAAATGAGCAATTTAAAATGTACGTTTCTTTTAGCGAATTTTATGGTTGTTTTCGAATATCAAAATCGAATGGCAAACCAATTGGTGCTTGTGAATTCAAAATACACTGTAGTTTTGAGATCATAAAGCATTGAGCTTAAAACGCTCAGCTTTACCAATGGTTAACAACCTAATATCTTTGTCCATTTAATTCTCGAATGAGTCTAGTCCCTAGACATTCGAATAGATCGATGCTTAGAGAACTTTAGAAGCTTCTGGTAAGATCATCTAGTTGAAACAGAATGTTCAACATAAATTAAATGGAAAGAACCTTGTTGGTGACATTGGACATGTCTAACAAAGTATAAAAGTCAACACTAAAGAATTCAATTCTTAAGGCTATAAGAAAGGGTACAAGAAATAGGAAAACAAAGGAACAGATGAACAGATGAAAAGGAATTTACAATTCCGTTTCTACCTGTAAGTTTATGTTTAAAGAAAAGTTACCTAGCAATCAAACTTCCTTGGTATCATATACCGCTTGAGGTTCTTACTTCGGTAATAACTCAAACAATGGAAGCTAGGATACACTAATGACCTACAAGTGGGAAATGAAGCATGGCAATGCTACATTAGTTGTAGGGTCATCTAGTTTGTTTTAAGTCCTTTCAAAGGCTGGAACTTAATGGCTATTTTGTTCCATAATCAACATACCTAAATTTCTGTTTTCAAACACAGAAAGACTCACATTCAAGAAAAACAAAAAACAATGTTTGTTTGTTTATTTGAATGAAATGGTCAATTATAGGTTGAGTCAATATGCTTGATTAAAACAAACAACTCTTTAAAGAACTTTACTAGGTTCAAATCAACACCTTGATTTGAGTTCCACTAATCTTTGGCATTGTTGCTTAGACCATATCAACAAGTTAACATTCATAAGCTCTATAAGGATGGACTTTTGAAAGTTGATTGATTTCTAGATCATTTTAAGACAACTAGTCTTACTTGTTGAAAGTAACAAAAGATATGAACTATTGTTAGAACGCCTAGACAATAGAGTTCAAAGCTAAAGAAAGATTTTATGACTTTATTATTTCACATGGATTTGAGTGAATATAGGTTTATTTACTCAAATGTGATATAAGTTGAATCTGTTTGGCTAGTTCAAAGATTCAGAAGTATAAAATCCACTTGGCAAGAAATCATAAAGATCTAGGTTAGATCATGTTGATGATTACTTGAGACCAAATATGATCATCAATGATTGTGTGTTGCAATTTCACAATCTAGGTCCATAAGATATGGCATATCTTAGTTGGAATAATCAAAGTCAATTAGTACTTGATTCGATCAATGATGGATCATAAAGACTTTTCCTATAATTTCTAAAACAAAATGCTCAACTACCACCAAACTAAACCAAATTCGTCAAAGCTATTGAAAAGTAATTTCAGAATAACTTTTCATAAAATATATCTAAAGAGTTCCTAAACTCAGTGGGAGCTTAGTGTTTGTTACTCAACAAACTAAGGCCCCAAGCATAGATATATGTTTCATTGTGATTTATTCAAATGAAACACAAGGGTATTGTTTCTACCACGAATTTTTGAGAACATAATGTTTGTTTGCTCGAAATAATGTCCTTTTGGAGATTCGTTTCCAAAATGACAAGTGGGAGAAAATAGACCTCGAAAGTCTTCGAGGCGAACAACAAACATAAACGGACATTCCGGGGGCTTTTCGAAGTGCTTCAGAAAAACCGAACTTATTCTTTAAGGACTTTAGAAGTGGCTTTAAAGAATAGACATCTCTTAGAAGACTTTACAAGTGCTTCAAAGAGAATAGAATATTCAAAGGACTCTCAAAGTGCCTGTTGATATTCTATTGTTTGATGTTCTATACCCAAGTAGGCATAGAGTTCAAGTCACTGGAACTATGAGATTCTTCTATTAGATAGTAAAGAAACATAGAGTTCTGGTCAATGAAACTATGAGATTCTTCTATTAGATAGTGAAGAAACCTACAACTTGCAGTCAAACTATTATCATGTAGATTAATGAGTTTGTGACTTGTAAGAAAGCTATGACGAAACCTAGATTCCCTAAAATGGTTAGAGGCCATATATAGACTCAAATGTTTTAAATGGTTAGAGGCCATAAAACATACTCAATGTTTTGATGACAAAATTGAAATTTTGTTGATTTGCAAGAATAGGTTCACACCTATTGGTTGCAAGTTTGTTTTAAGGATGAAAACCATCAAACATGAAATTGTGTTCACACACAAAGCGAGATTAGTTGCTAAAGGTTACAAGCAAATTCATGGTGTGAATTGTGTTGAAACCTCATGCATAATCGTAATGCTCAAATCTATAATTCAAGCAATGATTGCATATTGGTACATATAGCAATTGGATGACAAAACGTATTCCTCAATCAAATGTTGGAATAAACTATGTACATGGTATGTCATAGGATTTGTGGATCCAAATAAATGCTTGAAAAGAAAAGCTAGTTTATAAAATCTAAGTACAGATTTAAGCAAGCAATTGGGAATTAGAAATGTATTTTAGTGAAGCTAATAAGTATTTTAGTTTCATAAAATGTACATGATTCTTATAGATATATAAGAAGTTTAGTGGGAGTACATAAAACTTAATTGGTCCTATGTGTATCACACACATATCTCTCTATTGTGAAATAACATTCAATGCTAATGACTTAGATTTGAAATTATTCATCAATGACGGACCAAGGCGAAACTTAGTACATACTGGGTATTAAGATCTGTTTTAGATTAAGTAATGGCATTTACTAAATCAAACACGAAAGACTCCATAGGAGATATTCGACCCATATGAATAAATCTAAGTAATGAATGTTTGAACTATGTATAAGCAGTTACTAAGTTAAACATCAAAGGATCTAAATGAGATTCCTAACCTATATTATATATCAAAGAATTTAGCTGGATTCAGTATCTACTGAAATTAAATGAGCTAAAGTTACATGAATAGAATTCAATTGGGAATTATTCTGCAAAAGAATTTATCATGTATGATATAATATGAGGATCGCCAAAAACGTATCGTATGACTTTGGGCATGACGAACATATACCAATCTCTATTGATCTAAGTGAAGATCAACTAGATTGAGATCAAGAAAAACTTATGGTACTTGAAAAGGTACATAAGATTAGTTCTTGACTCAAGGAAATAAAGATATGCTAAACTTTGATGCTACACGCATAAACACTGGCAAAGGATCAAGCAAGATCCCTTTGGAGTTAACCATTGATAAGGACGAGCTATAGAGCATCGTGTTTTGAAATGGCAACATGGATTGGAGACCATGAGTTGTTGCGTGGGAAATTAAAATATTAATTTCTATGTTCTAAGATACAGCTGGAAAGTATTCCATATATCTGTGAACTGCTTGGATAAGTAATTCCAAACAAAGCATCACTAGCAACCTAAACAGTTGAAGTAAAAGTACTTATTGCCTAAGAAGCAATAAAATAGAGTTGTTTATATTAAAGAGTTCTTCATTGAACTTGGGTAGATCACATGTCTGTTGACTTAATAGTTCTTCATTGCAAAATGCGTAGAACCACTATTGTAGCAAGAAAGACTAGATCACAAGATAAACATACTCAAAAGATCTTATCATCATATCTCGAAAAACATTCGATGAAAAGGATGTTAATATTGGCAAAGCGTGATAACTAAACCTATGCAACAAGTGAGAAGCAACACTCACGATGTAGCACTGGAAATCAAGCATAGCTTTGAATTCCATGAAATGTTTTAAAGATGGGTTTGAGGCCCATGGTTGTAAAACATCGGGGTTGAACATTTATCATATATGAAATGTATTTTCATATTCCATTTAATCTTGGTTTAGTATTAAATGATGAGTCCCTTCAATTTGACGATATATTCAAGATAGACTGTCAGGACCAGTCCTGTGACTAAGAAATGTCTATCAAGTGAACTTGAATGTCAAAGGTTGAAAATGGTCCCTAGTCGGAGTTTTCTATAAAATTGGACGCGTAGAAAACGTTAGACGATTAGAATGCAAGATGACTAGTAGTTCTGTTTCTTGAACTATGTGGACATGGCAATGTCATAATCATTTGCATAGATACTTACTTTGGGAAGACTAGTATCGGACAAGACCTATGAAACTTTACTGTAAGAGATGAAAATCTGTCATAAGTAAATTTCATTAAAATTATTAGACACTAAATCCTCAATACCTGAGTGATTTGAGATTACTTGTTTGAGAACTGGTTGCTTTGACGTTGACCAACCGTCGCACCGTAAAAGGAGGCTATAAAGGCAACGCTCAGGTAATCACCTATCAAACGAAGTCTAATCTCAAGATCGCAAGATTGGGATTGTCCTCCCATAAATCGGGATGAGATGCTTAAAAGTTGTACAAGGCCACTCGGAGAGCTAGAAACTGTGAAATGCATGGCCGTGCTCGGATGAATCATAGGCTATGATTATCTGTTTATTTGATCAGTTGAACTCTGAAACCGAGGAACACCTCTGGACATAATAAGGATGACAACTCTTACCTTATGTTCAAGAGCAAGCATCGAGCGACAAAGGAATTAGGAAATGCACACTTGTCCCTAAGGACAAGTGGGAGACTGAAGGAAATAATGCCCTTGGTCCAAGTATGCATTCAATGTTAAGTCTAATAAATGCGGTTCAGTATTAATTAACAAGTTAATAATTCAATGAGATCAAGTGAGCTGAATGCCTAGCTAGAGGCCGCTTCAGTTCAAGTGGAATTAATCCACAGCTTACTCTTGACTGAACCCGTAGGGTCACACAAATAGTACGTAAACGGATCAAGTATTTAATGGCATTAAATACTCCATCTATGGATATTCGGAATCGACGGATCTTGGTTCCAGTGGGAGCTGAGATCGTCAAAGGCAAGCAAATGAATACTCCGGAAACGATGATATTGCCGGAAACGGAAATATGGATCGTATCGGAAATATAAATATTATCCAAGTCGTAGATGTTGCCGGAAACGGAAACATGGTACGTATCGGAAAATATTATCGGAAATAGAAATATTGCCGGAATCGGAAATATTGCCGGAAACGGAAATATTGTCTGAATCGGAAATATTATCGGAATCGGAAAATAATTCCGGAAACGGAAATATTAAATATTTGTTCGAAACGGTAATTAATTCCGGAATCGGAAATATTAAATATTGTTCGTATCGGAAATGAATTCCGGAATCGAGAATTTAATCGGAAGCGTATCGTACGAATTAGCATCGGACGAGGCCTGCCAGACGAAGGCCCAGCACGAAGCCGGGCCATCGCCCAGCAAGCCAAGCACAACAACCACACGCCAAGCATGCGACCAGGCCCAGCGCAAAAGCCAGGCCCAGTCGAAGCTTGGGCGCGCGCGCGGGGCTGCGACGAGTGGGCTGGCGCTGTGCGTGGGCCGCAAGGCCTGCGTGCGGTGCTAGCGTATTACTCGAAGTGTGTTACTCGAATCCTAAAGCGTATAGAATTCGTTTAATGATTAAATTCCTAATCCTAAAAGATAAATTAATTAAATAAGAGTTCCACTAGAATTCTAATTTAATTAATTCGTATCCTAGTAGGATTCCAATTCTCTTTCCATACCCCTATAAATATGTGGCCTGGGTTCACAATTTATAACGAGTTTTCAAGTATTCAAAGTGAGTTTTTGAGAGAAAAATTCAGTCACATACCTTGCCTAAAAGTGCCGAAATTATTAGTACCTTAAGGGCGATTCTAGTTGGTCAATCTTAAGGCGGATCCGGACGTGCTGTGGACTATCTACGGAGGGACGACACTTGGAGTCCTAAAGACTTGTTCTTGTTCGGTTCGGGCGCAACTAGGGAAGGCACGCAACAAAGAGTATGCTTCTAAACTATTCTATATGATTATGTGTAAATAATATGTATTCCTGGCTTAATGGTTGTTTCCGCATGATTTATGAATTGTTATATGTATCATAACCTAACAAGTTGTCCATTGACTTGTCGCTCGTTGACTGGTTGGTTTGTGTTACTTGGTCTTTCTGCGGTGTCTTGCAAGACCAAAGAAACAACACACTGTTTCCTGTTCATCTGCAGAGGCATAATATCGTTCGATGGCCGCATTGACATGTGAACTAAAGTGGTTGAAGCAACTACTACAAAACTTTGGAGTAGCGCATAAACAAGGTATGAATATGTTTTGTGACAGCCAGTCGGCATTGCATATTGCACAAAACGCAGTATTTCATGAGCGAACAAAGCACATTGAGTCAAATTGTCATTTTATTTGAGATGCAATCAAAGAAGGGATTTTTGTCCTTCGTATGTATCGATGAAGGTTCATTTAGCGGATATTTTCATCAAAGTGTTGTGGTAGGCGCAATTTGAATTTTTTTAAAACAAGATGGGCATTTGAGAACTTCATGCTCCACCTTGAGGGGGATGTTACAATAAGAATATATTATGTTAATATTGTTTATATTGAAATATCCTAGATATGTTAAGTTACCTAAAGAGCCTCATTACGGTGTACGATATATACGTTGAGAATTAATGAGAATACACGAGATTGAGCCCTAATTTGTCATTTTCACTATCAGATTTTATATAAAAGTAAAAACTTTATTGATGAATGAAATCTACATACTTTAAATAAAAAGTAATAAATCTTTATCCACATTCAATAATCGTTAAATCGTGTATGATACCATAAGCAAAAATTAAAAAGGAACAAAAGATCTTGCGTACAAGGTGTACAATAAATTTATTCTACACCAAAATAGCTTTTACATAGTTTTTTGTAACTTTTACTATGTTTTGATTAACTTTTATATTAGGATTTTTTGGTATTTACTACCTTAAAAATACACCACTTTTGTATTTACTACCTTATAAAATTTTTATTTAAAATTACTACCTTAAAGTACCAATTTTTTTTGTATTTACTACCACTTTAAAGTTTTCTCATTTTAAAATTGAGATATCTCTTTCGTCTCTTAATCATTTTAAGTGATTCAAAACTCACCCTTCTCATTTATGTGTAAGAAATCCACAAGGATCCTGTTTTAAACACTTTTGTAAAGGGTAAAATGAATTAAATTTTATTTGTAAAAATTTAAAATATTTATGAATTATCAAACGAATTATTTTGAGATTTTATTTCCACTGAAATCCCTACAGAAAAATGAAAATAATGAATGTTGAATTATTTTAAACGATTAAGAAACGAAATAAATATCTTAATTTATAAATGATAAAACAGTAAAGGGGTAGTAAATAAAATAAAATAAAATGGAAGTTTAAGGTAAGAATTTAAAATAAAAATTTCATAAGGTAATAAATACCAAAATTTACCAATTGCTTGTTGGTTCAGTGGTGATTGGGGCTGAACTTGGTAGGGAGAACTCCTGTTTGAACCCCCGCAATAACAATTGGAAGGGGACTGGAACCTAACCACCCAGAACTCGCCTTGAATCTGGATTAGCCCTTGGGGTGAACCGGATGCTAACACCAAAAAAAAAAAAAAAAAAAAAAAAAAAAAAAAAAAAAAAAAACCAAAATTTCCTTTATATTCTAACAAAAAAGGTTGATAAATAAACATTTTAAACGGTAAAATAACTAATTTTGTACATTATTAGTGATTTTGAAGAAATACTCTTTATTAAAATGGAAAAATTTATAACTTTTACATAACTTTTAAATATTTTAAGTTAACTAAATATTGTACACCACTGATAAATAGAATTTGTGAAAAATGAACGGAAAGAATAGTTTATGCTTGTACTTATGTTTTAAGAGAGTGAATAATAATTGTCAGTTTCCGGACTTAATTATAGTATTGAATAAGTTATTGGGATTGCAGCATTTAACAGAGAAAGAAAAAGGGCAGCTCCAAACACAAGGTCAACAAGAGTTATGAATTAAATTAAATTAAATTAAATTAAGTTAAGTTAAATTATTACTCCGTAGTTTGAAATTAGTGTAATTAAAAACCACCAAACCAAACCCATAAAACATCATCAAAAGAAAAACAAAACACATTCCCTAATACGGAGTACTACTACAGCTACTTCACAGAAAAAGGAGCCGCACGTGAGAGAGAGTGACCCCACATGTGCGGAAGAGGTGGTCAACAATTATAGGTTCACGTGTGGGTGACGTCATTTAAAAAACCGGTAGAGTATGTTGCGGCGTTTAGAGGAGCGGGCTGTTTCTTGTTCCTTCCATCCAAAGTTTGACCATTTTTCGTATATTACTATTTTACCCTTCTAGTAATTCTCCCTTTAATTCGTTACTAAATTATATCCCGTGCACGCATGAACGTTCTAAAATTAGCATTTTTTACCATATTATTTTATAAAATATTTCTTCCCTAAAGCTAATACATAATTAATAAATCTTGAACATACTCATTTAATAATCTAATATGAAAATTTCGTCCTCCTACATATTACTCACTTCGTATTTTGAATTTAATATGCTAATTTAATCAAAATATTGAGTAAAAAGAATTTAAACTATTGATATAACGATTTGACTAAAATATTTCCAAAATGATTTTGAGAAAATTATTATTATTATCTGGTATCTATTATTGTCATATTCTGTAATGCAATACTTTTTTTCCATACATAAAATATTTATTAAAAAAATAATAGGAAAAAAAAAAGTAGATATATTTTAGGAAAAAGGTTTTTGATGGGAAAAATTGTGCATGGAAATGACATGTGTCATTTCCGATGTCTGTTTTAGTATAAAGTAATAGATAGATGGGAAAACTAAAATCATACACCCTCCTTGTTATATTCATCTTTATTTTCGTAATAGATAAATGGAAAAACTATAATCATGTGAGATTTTGTTATATACATCTTTATTTTTAAAATATCAATTTTTTTATAATGTTAGTTAATACTCCATATAATAAGAGATTTTAATGAGTAAATATCTACATTGACAAACTTAAATTAAAACATAAATGATACAAGTAAGGAGAAAAAAAAAATACTTCGTAGTAATTTTAAGTGTAAAATCTCATATCTCGGCTATATTCAATTTCTCATCTCATGGTTAGCATGAATTTAGCTTTTCTTTATTTGAATCTATCTATCTATTATTATATTATTATATACTAAAATAGACATCAGGAATGACACGTGTCAATTCCTGGTGCGATTTTTTCCCGCCAAAAATCACTTTCCCAAAAAAGTGTATCTGTTTTATTTTATTTTTATTTTCTTTCTTTTTTTATAAACTATTTATGTATGGAAACAAAATTGAGTTTATAAACTATAGCAATAATAGATACGATGTAATAATAATTATTCTAAATTGGTAATATTTTTGTCAAGTCGCTATATTAATAATGAAAAATATATCACTAAATATTTTGCTCAAATTACCATATTATCATTTTAAATATGCACATTAGATAAAAAAATTTAAACGAGTATGTTAAAAATGTTATAAATATGCAGTAGTTTGGGAGATAATCCGTTAAATAATTTGTAAAAAAAATTATCAAAATCCGTGCGTGCACGGGATCTAATCTAGTTTCTATTATTCCGTAGTTTGAATATCATATTTTCTTTGTATCTTTTTATTTTTTAGGAGTTATAATTATTACAAACTTTTAGGAAAGACGGTCTAACGGTTAGACCACTTTTACGTATGCACTTTAACTAATTAGTTAACCGTTGAAACCAATTAGTTAAGTTTGAAATTCAATTAGTTAACCAACGAAACCAGTTAGTTATGCAACCAAACCTATTAGTTAAGCACTGAACCAATTAGTTAAACGATGAAACTGATTAGTTAAACAATGAGATCAATTAGTTAAGATTTTATGAGTTTTAGTTAGTAATAAGTTTGTTCGAAAATAATAACTATTCGACTCATAAATTTAACTATTTGTCTTTATACCTTAACTATTTTGTTATTCGATTAGTTATGATTTTATTACTTTTAGTTATATTTTACACTAGTTTAGTTAGTACCAAAAAAATTGGTCTAACCGTTAGACGGTCTTACACAAAAGCTTTTGTATAATTATTATTTTCGATTTTACTTTTTTAGGAATTATGATTTCATCTCTAGTAACTTTTACGTCCATTTCACAATTTTTTATTACTGAGTATTTATTACTTTATTAGTTTCCTATGCGCCCACTTAAATTATAAATAATTCCATTTTTCATAACTTTTACTCCCTAGCTACTTTTTTTTCTTTTTTTTTTTTATAGTCAATTATCACACTTGCATCATTACTATATCAAATTCAAATATATTTTCTTAGTACTTGTGCGGTTGTGTCGGTCAACATGTAACTTTTAAAAAAATACAGATGGTTATAATTTTTTTTATGGAGTATTATCTTTATTATATAAGTGAACTTCTGATGTCATTACGGTAAATAACTATTTAATGTCCCCCATACAATATTCTTTTTTGGTGTTAGCACCCGGTTCACCCTTAGGGTTAATCCGTATTCGGGGCGAGTTCTAGGTGGTTAGGTTCCCGTCCCCTCCCAATTGTTGTTTTGGGGATCGAACACGGGTTCTCTCTACCAAGTTCTGCCCAATCACCACTGAACCAACGAGTAATTGGTCCCATACAATATTCTATAGTACCCTTGTCCACAATTAAATTTAGTAGAATTGTATTAAATAAAGAAATAAATAAGTTAATCCCAAGATTTTGTAGAACATAACACAGTGCATTAAAACACCAATGGGCATTAAAACACGTAATAATTTTCAAGATTAAGGGGGAAATATAATGCAAATTTTTTCCCCCAATACTACTTATTTTCAAGATTAAGGGGAAATATAATGCAAATTTACAACCCCATACTACTTTCCTAAGGGAAGCAATTTGATTGGAAACCAAGTCAAAGAAAGATTATTTAGTGACAATAATTATTTGGTAAAAAAATGCAAGTAATACACCTATTCACTTTTCAAGAGTAGGATTTAGGAGTAATTATGAATTACTAAAATGCATCAAACTATACAATAAAAATGTACTATGTAGTATTCACTTTCAATATTAGTAGCAAACAATATGAAATCTAATTTTTCTTTAGATGAATTTCATGTGAACAATATAATGGAGGAGGAAGGATCCAATATGTGGCATATCATATTTGACCTCCTTTTAGCACTATGTCAATACCTTGTTGATTTATTCATCATTAATTGCCTAAAAATAATTCTTATTATCATTATTGTTGTTGATTACGGTTGTTAATCACATTTTAATGCGGACATGCTCAGTCATCAATGAATTGTTTGACTTCGAAAGGTTGTAGCCCTAGCTTGGTTGGTTATTTTGGAGATATATGGAGAAACTAGTTTTGATTCCTTGCAATATAAAGAAAAGGAAAGAGACTGAAGTTTCATATCATACATAACAAAATTATGTTATTGAATAATGATAGATAACTCTCTTTCGGATATTAGCATTTTATAAATTTAGGGGCATTTATGTTAAATGTTAAAATTAGGGTGTTTATGTTACAATATACACAACACTTAGGGTTATAAATAAGCATTTTATAAATTTTTGAAATTGGAATTATTTAGGAATAAATGTCAAAATTAATGTTTAGTATAAATATATGTTCCATGTTTTTCTTCTTATCAGCAACCCTAAAGACTGTCTTAAACTTTATTCATCATATGTCATGTCAGCAATTCACTAATATTTAATAATTAAATTATTGTAAAGTCTACTTAAGATTCTAGTAAATCTTATATAGTACACAATTATGCTAGTTTTAAACGGTAAAAGATATTGTAAAAGTAACTTCTAGCAAAAAATCAAACATTTTTTAAATTCAGAATAATGTCTCAATATTGTCTAAATATGATTTGTCCTAAAATAAGTGAAAACAAGGTAAAGAAAACAAGACTAACAATATAAAAAAAAAAAAAAAAAAGTTTTTTAAAAGGATATCCTTATAATTTTCAAATGATGCATTTAAAAAGAAACAGATGAATAACATGTTTTTACGCCATTCGAAAACCACCCATGACCAGACTAACAACAATTACAACAGCCCTGAAATTTGACAAAGCATTGTTTTTGCACAATTAAGAAGACAAAATGAAGTCAAAATAAGTAGAACATCAAATTTGAAAGATAAGAGAGTTTTAGGGGAGGAGAGATGAAAAGGGTAGACAAAGGTCATTTCCAAGGCATTGTTTTTGTGTTTTATAACTATTGTTTTCAGAGCCTAATATAAAATTTCCCACCAAAATAGGCATAGATTATGTTAAAACAAAAATGATTTCAAGAAATAATAAATTGAGCAATAAAGTTTGCTTAAAAATTACGGCAAAATGAAGTTAATTTTGTAATCCCAAAGAACCAACACAAAGCACGTAAATTTTGGAGACTTGACTGACTTTGAGAGATCCCAAGTCACGGAAATGAAGGAGCACGTTGTCATCCATACATTCTATATTTCTATCATTCGTGCAAACCCTTTTCGTTTTTTTTTCTTCTTATTTTGCTACTTCCTGCCCTCCCTTAACAGTCTTATAATGTTTCTTTTTCCTTAATAACCGCGTAAAATGACAAACGGAAATAATATTTAGGTTCGGAGGGAGTACAATTTTTTAGGTATGTTTGCCAATACATGATTTCAAACATTAATATCTTCAATTATGAATGTAATATATAGTCTATGTAATATATGATTTGATAATTTAATATTCTCTCCGTTCCTACATATGTGTCCTATTTGGATGATTGCGCGTGTATTAAGAAAAATGAGAAGTATGTAAGAAAAACAATGATTGAGAGTGTTTTTTTGAGGATTGGATAAAGTAAATAATTGTTTATTGATAAAGTACAAATAAAAGTGGGTGTAGGGATTGAAAAGTGGAAAATGTTTAGAATGTGTAAAAAAAAAAGTAATCATGATTTGTGAAAAGGGGAGAAAATTGTATGTTCTAAAATAGAAACATGACACTTACAAGGAAACACAATTTTTACTCCCCTCTCTCCCTCTTTTCTCTCTTTTTAGGGTGTACAAAAATTAGGGTTTTCTAGGGCGGAAATAGCCAATTTTCTTCGGAAATTTGGTTATTTCCGCCCCTTCTCTTTCAATTCTGTTGTGTTTTTGCGTTAGATTTCAATAAAACTACATAGTTTCAGTGTAGTAAGTACCCCTATAGTGGGTTTGATTGTTTCAATTTAGTAAGTACCCCTATGGTGGGTTTGTTTCTAGTTATGTTTTGTGTGTTTAATGTAGTTCAGGTTGTTTCTTTGGCAAAGATTTATGCGGGATCGAAGAGGATGACAATCTTTCGACTACAATCAGACGAATCAGACGGAAATCATATTTATCACGGCTACAACAGATCTATAGACCCCCTCGTCAATGAAGGCTGTAAATCTCAACGATATAAAAGAGGGTATACAGAATGTTTGATATACTACGATCGTAGCTATGGTGAAAGGAAGTTTTTATTTGATTCGATTGTTATGTATTTGTTAGATTTAAATCTTTATGTAGATGTCGTATGACTTTTTATCAATGAATTAATTTGTTTATCAAAAAAAAAAAAGGAAACGCAATTAAAAACAAGACACGTATTTGGGAACGGAAGGAGTACTCTGCATTCGTATGATCCCTAAAGGATATAAAGAGTTGTCAATCATATAAATAAGGAGCAATATATGTGAATATTACATGCAATATAATTAGGCCCCGTTTAGTTCACCTTATTTCTCCTTATATGATCTAATCTGATCTAAATTTATGTTTTTGATCTGATATGAACTTATTTTTTTGGTCTGATATAAACTGATCTGATTTTTCATAATTAAGATTTAAATAACAAAAACTATAATTACTAATATTAAATAATTTACATATAAAATGAATTTTATTCAAATTCATAATGTTGGTATAATTACAAATTATTTTATTTAACTTTAGTCATTATTTAACTATTCCATATATTAGATAAACTTGGACATGGTCCAGATAGATCGATTCTAATTTGGACATGGTCTGGACCAAATCGTTTATGAGTTGCACATAATTCGGATATACCGGTTTCGATATGGACATGATGACTTTGACTTGGACATTATTTGGACACACCAGTTCTGATTTGAATGTATGCATGGGTTCTAATATGGACCGATGGTTCAGATCTGGACATGATCTGTACATATCGGTTTTGGTATGGATATAATCTATATACATCGGTTCTAATCTGGACATCAGCTGTATAGATCGATTTTGATCTGGACATGATATGCACATACTGGTTTTGATCTGGACATAATGGTTCTGATTAGACATAATGGTTCTCATCTGGACATGATCTGCACATATTGATCATACCAGCTCTAATCTAGGCATATCAGTTTAGATCTAAATATGATATGTACGAATTGGTTCCGATCTGGACATGATCTCCACATATTGATTCTAATTTGGAAATGATATACACAAATCAATTTTAATCTGGACATATCGATTTTGTTCTGAATATAATCTGTAACGATCGATTCTAACATACACATAAAAGTTATCACTTTGAAAGAAGATTGTTTTAGTAAGCTTGCTTATTCGTACTCAGACCGATCAAGCCGCTGAATGAAGTTATTTATACGCTTACGTCTTGTCTGAACTCTGAAGTACCAGCGATCACAAAATTTCAGAAATTCCTTCGTCAAAAGATCAACAATTTTTTGCTCTAACATGTCTAACAAACGGCCAAATAGTAATAGGTTATAAATATGATACATCATAGTAAAAATTAACTCAAAATACTTAAAAGTTATCTATGTTTTAGTGATAATTTTTTTTTCTCATTAATAGAAATTACCCATTCAAAATCACTAATCTTCCGTAGCTACTGATTCAGTATGATCTAGTAAGGGAGTATGGTATTTACAATGGGATGGAGAGTATCTAATAACTTAAGGGCAAAACTGGTAGAATAAATTATCTACCATAAATCCATCTGAAACATCTGAAAGTAAACAAGGGGATTACTGAATTGAAGGAGAATCAGCTTCTTCCTTGAGGCACGATCTCATGATCCCAGCAAGCTTCTTGCAGGCATCAAGACAGAGTTCCATTCCCTGCATTCAAATTGGCAAATTCACATTATATTTATTTGACTAGTAGCCAAACAGCAAAAATGTATGATATTAGGAATGAGATTTAAGGAATCATGAGATACCTCATGAATCTTTGGGGTTGTCCATTCTCCATTAACAGCCAACTGTGTTACCTCTGAACGACAAGGCATGTAGGTTAACATTAAACTTCCATCTTGCCAGCGTTCCTCCTCCAGAACAGGATCAATTACGAGACTGGGCCCAACACAAGACTACAAAACCAACATTATATATCATTACAATTATAATTTTACACAATTCCCACATACACATTCTAATCAAAGAGAACCATAAAGTCCCAAGTTATCAACAAACATTTTGGATAGCATGATCGTAACGTTAAGCTATTGGTACTAGCCTTAGCTTCTTCAACCAATGCTCTACACAAAGTCACCTGGACTATAAGTAGTTTGTTACTCTTAATATTTGGAACACCAAAATACCTTTAAGAATTCCAATCTCATGCATAAGAGTCTGATGAAGCTCTTCAAAGATGCCACAAAAGTAGATGTCGCTATTATCTAAATTACCTTCTAACCCACAAGCACTACCGTAGTTAGAAAAGCTTGAAAAGGCAATTTTCAAAGGAACTATATTAGCTCTGGAGAAATGCAGCAAGTCATCTGAAAAATAAGATGCGTAATTTGCAATTTCACATCTTTGATGGAAAATAAAGTCAGGGATGGTGCCTAAATCGTTCAACCATCTAATCAGGTAAACCTTAGGCAACAAGAAAGGGTGACAATGCACAGCATTGATCAACGCTCAATAGGGGCCAACAAATGTTTCCAAGTGATTATTGAAACCACCTAAGGTCACCCATTAAATTCTGGAATATAGCCGTACAGCAAATTCCTCCATTAACAGCCATTTCCCCAGTTCACCAATTATAAGCTTTTCTTGAATATGAAGACTGTTTGAGACAGAACAGTTCTAGTTGATAATCCTATGATCAAAACCGCAAAACTCCCGTCTCCTACATGGCTACATATGCAGTTGAACCTTAATCAATTAAAGTTATTCCACACCTGAACATCCCAGAATCCTAGAACTGCTTACGCCATTGAGCAACAGTGGTCTATTTAAATTTACTATGAAAAAAATATTCCCTGCATCCCACAAAAAACTTCCTATTTCTTTTGGCCATGTTTGCCAACACACGACTTAGACCATCGGGGGGTGTTTGGTTCGCGCTGGGGAAACGAATGAAAACCATAAAGGTATACAGGAAAGGAATGACCCTGAATCCCCCCACCCTGATTGGATTTATTCTAGAAATGGAATGAACGTTTCGTAATTCCCTTTTGTCACTGTTTGGTTCATCCAGGATTACCTGATCCGTGGTTCGCTTAGGTACAGGATAAGGGTTTGCGAGGGGTTTTCAAATTCTTTAAAATAAAACTTTATAATGTCAGAAGAAAAAAAAAGGTTTCAAATTCAAGTATCTTTGATACTTTGATGAAGGAATTAAATTGTGGTGAGCTTTGACTTTTATTACATGTGGCTAATGAGCATCAATTTTAATATTATATTTATACGAATATTGCACTTCATACTTTGGGAATACGATACTGTGATTACACAGTCAAAATGCTCACTTAGCTCTGTAATTTGAAATGTAATTACAGAGGTAAAATGTAACAACTACGGAGCACGATAACTTGACTGTGTAATTACATTGCTACACGAATTGATTCCCAAAGTACCAAGTGCAATATACGTAACATTGCTACATGAATTGTATTCCCAAAGTACCAAGTGCAATATTCGTAAAAAAAATATTTAAATTTATGCTCATTAGCCACATGTAAATAATTTCAAGTCCACCACTCTTTATTCCTTCATCAATGTGTCAAAACACGTCCCAAAGCGTTGGACAGCAATACAACCATGTAATCAAGGACAGCAATACAAGAAGAAAATTACAAAATTAAAAAAATATGCTAGGCCATCCTTTCACAATCACCATTTTTCCAAAGTTGTATGAAGAGCTTGGATGAGATATTAATCCCTCTCTATGTAGCCAATCTTCAACAAATGAGCATGGGTTAAGCTTCTTTGACAAAGTGAAGGAGCAGACTCCCCATCCAAAAGCACAAAGGTAGCATTTCAAAGTCATCTACTTACAACTTATCAATGGCAGATTGGCAGATGGGCCACGGTAAAACTTTACCCAACGGACACCAAGAGCACGGCTGAGAAATATTTTAATCCTACTGTTCAGAGGGGTCTAGCATCGAGAAAGTTCATTATAAGAAAACATTTTCCCATACCTTCTCAAGCTAGTTTCTATAAAGTGGTGTCCAAAAACTATATCAACCAACCACCACCTAGTGGACACAAGGTTTTTACGTGCATGTGTCACATGTGGGATGGAAAATTAAATACTTCGTATAACCATTCTCATCCATTCAATGAAAAAATGACAAGCAGCATATAATCAAGGAAAGTGCAAATTTTCTCTCATTAGCAAGTACCTTAGACGCCAAGGAACATCTCTAGAAGGTATCAACCATCTTCGTTGCCAAAGTTTTCTAGCCCTTAATGTATCTCATTTGCCCACTACTCTACCAAACATTTAGAAGGAGATATATCATTGAAATAAATAGCATATCACCAGTCACCAGCATCGAGCCAGTTCCCAATTTTGAGAAAAACCCAATTCCTACAAAATAGTTAGACACAATGTTGCACGGAACGTGGCTGCGTTCCACGATCCGGGTAACACTGGTTGGACATAAGACACCCAAGATAGTTGGCTTCCAAGCCACATTTTCTGCAAGTACTGCACAGAAATCTCGCAGACCACTATGGAAAAGAGGACAAAGAAGTTGAACTACTTTGATCAGAATCATACTGGGGAATTTTCTAACTAACAAAAATTCTTGGATTTTCTCATTGGTGGCCCTATAGTTTTGCACTTCACGTTTGGAAGCCAACAAATTTTGGAAATCTAATACATAGACATGTATGTATTCTTGATTTTTATACAAAGTAACACAAAGGAAACTCGAAAAAATGTTTTGTTTGGACAGTGTGAGTAAAACCATTCACATTTGGTAGTTTGGTAGACATTTCAAGAAATCGTTCTTTAGATGCCCACTTAAAAGATCATAACCCGCCAATGACCCCCATCATTAATTCAACGTTCCTTTCCTCCATGACTCCACCTCACCTACATTACCACCACATCTCTTCCATCATTGACCTTCCCCAAATTTCGATGGCTAATCAAATTAATCAAAGGACAAATGAAGGGAGTATAGTGAAGTTTTGAATTATACATATACCTTTCCTGGAAAAAACTTCCTCATAATCATAAAGCTTGGTAACAAAGTGTAGCTAACCCAAACACAAAATAGACTCAACATTGGAAAACAAACCACCAGAGTCCCTAACTTAGCTAGCACCTATCATGCTCGGCAACTTCGAAAAAAGTTAGGTGACCTTCAGCCAGACCATGGCAGACCACCTACTTCCTTCACTCCTTTCCTTTCCTTGTATTTTCCTTATCTATTGCTTTTTAGGACTTTTCAAATAGTTTTCTAACCTCTAGATATAATTATTATGTTTCTGTCACTCCAGCGTTCAATCCAACATTTACTATAAATTTATGCCAATTCAAAATAAACCTTTATGAGGACTATGGACCAATAGATATCTCGTCAGAAGTTGTCTTTGCTTAAATACCAGCGTTGTTGAAAGCCTTTATAGATATTGCGATGTCGCTCGTTCTTAAGCTTTTCAAGACTCATCAAAGTCTCCCCAAAACAAGTACATTCTCGTTGTCGGTCCCGCTTGTGCGCACATTGACCCTTGACCCTCGCTTTTGTCGCCAATAAGCGAGAGTGCCTATTTTAAATCAAGCACCTGCTCGTCGGGCCTCAACAAACACACTTTTCGCACAAGCCCTTGCCGCCCGTAGACAAGAGCGCACCATACGGTTCGAGTCGTGACACCATGGCAGACCACCTACTTCCTTCACTCCCTATATACAATCATTGTGGTTTGATCGAACAACAATCATTTGAGCGCAGGTTAAACTGTTAAAGGAGGTTAGGAGGTTAGACAGTAGATTTTGCTAGGATACATTTGAGGTGTTTGTCTTTTTGGCATGAGTATTTTTGGTGGTTTTAGGTGAGCGAGGGGTTATGAATTGTGGCTTTAGGTTGGGTACGATGGGAGCCTATTGAGGAAATGTGGGGTTGGTGATCATGAAGCGGTGGATGGACTAATGGAGGTTTGTGGGGTTAGGATGGTGATGGTGAAGCCGTTAAGGTCAATGCTGGCTATGGTGGTTGCTTGGGTTAAAAATTCTAGTTTAATATTTCTTTCCCAAATAATAAAAAATTAACCATGAATATTAGTCATCTTAATTCTTTTAATTGATTTATTAACCAAAACCCTCCATTTTTGTTTCCTTAATTCTTATACTCCCCCGTACTTGAATATTAGTCATCTTTCCGTATTGAGTTGTTTTTATTTATTAGGCCATTTTGAAATCTTTCCTTATTTGTCCAACATTTATCCCCATTGTACCCTTGTAAATATCTAAATTGACAGAATTTTTTGTTGCCAAATAGAGTGCAAAAACATAAGGCCAGCAATGAAAATTTCCCGAAGTTCCTTTCTCATAGTTAAGTTCCCTCTTCTCATAGTTCACCTACTAGGTATCATGTTGCTCATTGACATCTTGTGTTATCAAAGTTAAAGAAAAAAAGGGCAATTGGAGTGTACTAGAATCCTAAGGCAATGTCCATTTGTATCAAATCTATCAATCTCCCCTAATATTTTGGCAATTCATTCACGCACCTATTTACCCTGTCACAATCATATATGATTTATTTCATAGACAATGCCTCATTAAACAACTGTTAACTTAGAATTCATCCCCTCCGTAGGGACCCCAACATGATGGGTAACCGAAGGACAACAGTTAAATCCCTCCTTATAAAACCAACAGCTATACTTGTCAGTTTTCGCAGTTAAAGTCCTTAAGTTCATCAAATGTCAAACAACCTCTCTAACAAAACTCTAAGATCCCCACGAAACCCAATCTAGAGCATAAATAAAAGAGTACACTTTTGAAACCTAAAAGTTCTAAATTGTCTTTTGAAACCTGGGGGTTTTTATTTATCTCCTTTTAGGGAATCATCTTGGACCTGAATCCCTAACTCTGTTCATACCCAGCTAAATTAACCAATCCACAATTAAAACAATTTGCAAGTGGTAGTTAAATGAAAGCAATATTTGTTTTTAAAAGCGATGAGTACCATGAATTCATAACGCTAATGAGAAGAAGGGAGTTCTAGTTGACGACAACTGAATCCCTTCAATTATCTCAACTATCAAAAACACCTAGCACATTCCAATTGCAAGGTAAGTTCTTAAATAGTTAACTCACCTTCTGAGCTTCCTCACCAGATATTTCTTCTAATTTGAATTTTTCGGATTTAAGTTCAGTGTCTTGGGTTCTTTTTTTCTACGAATTCTTGTATGGAAAAGAATGCACTGGTCATTAAAAGGATTTAAATACGGTTTGTTGTAGCTTACGAATTAGTAGATGTTGGATAGATGAGAAATGAGGAATAGTACAGGGTACGGTACCATGGAAGTTTATTTTTTGACTTTCCACAGATTTGGGGGTGTTTTCCAAATGAGAAATGGAAGGTTTGGCAAAAGCTCATTTATTTATGGAGGATATTCTCTGTTTCCATCCATTTCCAAGCTTGAGTTAGATGATCCAAGAACAGTGACAAGAAGTGGTGAAGGATGTAGCATAGAAATTGTGGACTCCTGAAAGTTTCAATTGTAAATAGAAGAATAACAAGGTGGAAGTATTTGTGATGCCACAATGACAGGATTGAATAGGTTGTATTAAGTGTGGACAGGAGGGTCATAACAAAAGAAAGTGCAACCCTCCTAATGTTGCCATTGCAACAGCACTCTCAAGTTCTCAACCCACAAAAAAAGGGGCAGAAGATGCATTAGCAGATGCAGAGGTAGAAGAATCAAAAGTAGATGCAAAAGAAGAAAACAAACTAACAGGGAGCCAATGAACAACACAAACTGTGATACCAATAGCCAATGAACAAAGGATGGGTGGTTACGTTCATCCTAATGAATTCCAAAGACAAGCTTTAGTGACTTAGTGAGTGAGTATCTTTCCAAGTTTATAGCATATATACATAATATGACCTTAAGATAACAAGATATGGTTTCAACAATAGAGGCCACGTTACTTTTCTGACAACCCAGAAGGAAAATCAGTGGGAAATGAAAAAATTGGATGAGATGCATACCAGAGAAACTGCAGCAACCAAATCATACATCATGATCCCTGCATCAGCTAGAGCAAGACTGGCACATGATATAATAACCGGGAGATCACCTGTCGACATGATGCACAAATTCATAAATGCTGAAGGAATATGTACTGGACAATGACACATGACTTAACAACTCACTCACTTGGCGCCCAAAGTCAAATATGGCATACTGTTTTGAAACGTGTCAATATATCATTAAAAAAACAAGCATATAGACCAGAAGCAGTAACACTAATTGGTCCAGATATTGAGTAGTCGTGGATACGAGGGAGGAATGCCTATGTGGCAGGTAGAATCAGGGTTGTCTAATACATAGTACTACCTCCGTTTAAAAATGATCTTTACACTTTCCGTTTTAGTCCGTTTCATAATGGTCTTTACACTTTGCTTTATTCCATTTGTGGACATGAAAATTTATTACCTTACCCTTCTTACACCACAATATTTACAATATTCCACTCACTTTTTCTTACTTTATTCATTTTTTCCTTACACCCATCCACCTTTTTCCACATTTCTCTTATTTTATCCATATTTTATTATATTCAACCAACTTTTTTACTTTTGTCTTAATATTTGTGCAAATAGTAACTGTAAAGATCTTTATGAAACGGAGATAGTACGATTTAGTATGAATACGCAATAGGAATACTCCCTCCGTCCCGGAATACTTGACCTGTTTTCCTTATCGGGCCGTCCCTTAATACTTGACCTGTTTCTTAAAATAGAAATATTCTAACAATATTATATTATTTCTCACTCCATTATATTATTTCTCACTCCACCCTTATTAATCCACCTACCCCCTACTCCATACAAAAAATAATTAAAAATTCAACCCCTACTCTCCCCCAACCCCACCCCATTACACATTTCCCACTAACTACATTAAATTAAATAAGTCAATTCAAGTTTCTTAAACTCTGTGCTGGCCAAACCGAGTCGAGTATTCCGGGACGGAGGGAGTACGAAATACGAGGGTTGGTCGAATTGTAATACGTTTTCAGGTATAGTGAAATACGATTTTTAATAGCATAATACAAAATACTACGAAATACGATACTTCATTTAATTGGAAAAAAACACATAATTTTAAAATGTTTTCTTAAGTACAATTATTCAATTATAAGAAAAAGAATCCAGCTTTCAACCTTTATATATTCCTACGTACTCGTGCAATTATTCAATGAAGATTACGGGCCTTCTGATTTTTTAGGATTCCATGCTTACAGCTGTCCGCCATTTTACTCTTCACCTTCCTCTTCCATTGTCCGTTTTCACCCAGAAGAGAAGCTTCAAAATCAGCAATGGCGAAGAAAACTCAAGATTGAATCAGATCGATTAATGGATCAAATCATCCATCCTCCATTTTCACGCAGAAGCTTCAAAATCATAGATCAGTGACGATTCGGCGAAGAAGACTCAAGATCGGTCAACTCGATTACTGGCCGAATTAGATTGACATCGTAGTCACATTACTTCGAATCTTTCTAAATCGGAGTCCGTATTACGTAACCGTGGATAGTATAAGTAGTGAAGGGGACAGTGGAAATGTTATGGCCTTATGGGCCAAATGGTGGAAGCAGCAGTAAGTGGGAGGTAGGCAGGGGATGGATGCAGATAAGGAAATCAGTACTCCGAGGATTTTGGAGGCAGTTGATTTCCCCTTTACTATCCAAGTGAAGGAATCTAATTTCCAAGGATTGGTAGGTTCAGTCAAAACAGATGTGGGATGACCCCATTAAAGAAATAGAGAGAAAGAACAGAGATATCAGAGGGCAAAAACAACAGAACTGTAAAATCCAAAGTTCCCTTTCTGTGATCCTACAAACTATCCCTAAAGAAGCAAAACAGGTAGGAGATGTCAAAGAAGCCCCATGTCTGGAACTCATTGTCACATATTCCCAACCCATCATAGTTCAGGATTTAACATGTTTTAAGCCTTTTTAACACCCTTGTAATAGTTGTGTTCCTTTCTGTCCTTTCTCCATAACTCTGAAGGTGTCCTGTGAAATTCAATCATATCCTAATACTGTTATGGAAACTGAATTGACATTTTCCACACATCCCAAAAAGTATGTGTTAAGTAGGAAAAGTAACTGAAAGGTTTCAGTCAGATTTTAGTTTTCTTCTATCTAGCAACCAATACAGAATAACGGAGCACAGCCGAAAAGAATTCATGACAACTGTAGCTGAAAAGATCTACCTATCCTTAGTTCGTGCACTGTCATAGTGTCATAATTTCAATTGAGTGTTGAACCTCCAACCATTTTCTCAGGGAAAGGAAATATTTGTTCAATGCAGATAAGAGATAACTTACTTCCACCAGATTCCATTACTAATGCAAAAACATCAACTGTTGTCTTCGGGAATGACTCCAATAATATTGCACCCTCCAAAGCTTTATGGAGCACTGAGGAATACTCTTTATGTTCTGAGCCCTAGAAAGATTAAATTATATGTATAATAACGCAGAAAAACTTCATGAGCAATACAACAAAGCACAAAGATAATAGACTACCCATTTGCTGTTTAAGAAAATCCTTTACCTGCCCACGAACTTGGGTAGCAAAAGGTGTATAGCTGACACTGCAATTCAGCCGGCCAACATTACTGTACATCATTGCCTTCTTACTTTCTCTTGGTCCAAATCTGAAGTAACAAAATTTTATGTCAATTGTTACCCTCCCCCAGAATATAAATACATAAACAATTGGGTATATCAGACTGTCAGTTACGAAGGTATACAGGTCAAAGACACTCAAGGTATATTCTAAACTCTAAAGGCATTATTTAAAACCAAAGATGAAAATAAAGGATTTGCTGAAGTTAATATCACAAAACTCCCTTGTTGGATTTTTAAAAGGAGTACTTGAACCATTTAAGTAGTCAATGCTTATGAGATTTAACATTAGTTACATCCTACCACTAATAACACCATAAATGTAACTTGCAGTTGCCAGCACATAACCCTATGGTTGCATTTCAAGGTAGAGCATTTCCAGCAACTCCTGCTACTACATCTACTACCAGTGCCGTCAAGTTTGTGTTACTTTTTATTTGTACTAGTCCTTTATGCACGCATCTAGAATGCATGTAAACCAACATTAATAAACCAATATTTATTATTGTAGAATGACTACCTCTTTTTTTCTTCAGAAAGTATCTTAATCAATGATTTAACACCCATTGCAAGATTTCATCACAATTAACTTGATTAGTTATTACAAAGTAATAAACAATTATGAAAATATTAAGCAATAAAAGAGATAGGTTAGAAAACTTTGAAATGAAATGATCGATTAAGATCCACCAAATGTACGATTGTAAGATCGTAATTATAAAAAAAAATGATATTATATTTGTATAATTAGTAGCTATTCAACTACAACTAATAATATGCTCAATATTCTATCAAGTAAATGTATAACATGGTCATACATTAGAGATCAAATAAAGGGAGAGCGAAACATATACTCCATATTGTGTTTTGAGTGATTAGGATGGGGAGGGGGTTAAGTTTATATAGTAAACAAATGCTACTTATTTTTGGCTTCTTGAGAGGTGATTGACGTGAATTATGGGTTAATTGATGTTATCCCCAAATTTAGTTTAATCATAAGTTGTGTTGCAATAATCATAAAGATTAGATTGAATTTATTTAATTTATTTCCAAATTGGCAAGTATGATTTTAATTACTCTTGATTTAATTTAGGGTAAGGTTTGTTATTAATTCACTTGTGAACGAGGGTATAATAGACTATTCTATAGGGGGGCACTAAAATATCATTTACCATAATAACATGGGGAGTTCCCTTATAGAATAGAGATTAATAACAATAAGCTTTACTATTTGTTTGATGTTAGCAATACGGTATCCAGAAGGTGACTCTCCAGCGGTTCAGATTTTAGAGTTGTAACATTCAATAGATAATGGTTTGTTGTCACCATTGTTCTTGTTTCAAACTGTTCTGCCCATATCTGGGGAATAGTAAATTTGATTCTTAATTACAAACCACAGGATGTATCCAATAGTTCAGATGGTTAATGTGAGAGAAAGATTAAAAATGCAACCACCAGATTACAAGAAGTGAATGTCAAAGATAGTACCAAGAAAAGAATCAAAGTGAAATGTTAACCATGTTAAAATGACAACCCTTGGCCTTGAGCAATTTTAAAACCCTAAATCATGTTAGAAATGACAGCCATTGAGCAATCCTAGTAAGAATATAACATATTTACTTTATGTAGCCACCATAGAAAAACATTTCATTCTGATCATATGCAAGATATGTATTGCACATTTTAGAACTTAAAGGAGAAGACTAGAAGAGTCAAAGCTACAAAGTCATCTCCATAAAATTTCATGGAAAAAGACCAGGAGACACATCATCCAATTAGCTTACCAATATTTCAGACATTATACATACAGAGATGAAGTTTGAAATGATAAGTAAGAGCAAATGGGAAGAAGTTGCAAGAAGTAAATGCTTAAACTGCATTTTTAAGCCACGTGCGCAGCAGTGTTTTAAATGACTTTAGGTTATCCTGAAAGCGGAAAGTAAATGCTGCATTTATAAGGAGGCTGTTGTCAATGATATCGTCAGATATCCACCGGACAACTGCATGTAAAGTACAGACAGAAAAAAGATAAGGAAAATTTGATAAAAATGGTCTCCGGCTATGACTGATCTTCTATAAACAGTCCCAAATATGGATAATCCTCGGTTGGACCATAGTTGGAAGTGCATTGGATGGGGAGGGCTTTGGGTTGTCAACTGGTTTACCTGCTATTGTAGGTAAACATGTGTCATGTGACGGCACATTAACACATGACAATTTTTCTTTTGTCTTGTACTGTGTTGACTCCCTTAATGCCCATCCTTAATTCTTTCTCCCTCCCTCCACAGCTCTGCATATCTAGGACTACCATAGCTATGTAAAAGGTCCTCGCACCACTCATTCAACCACTTTCCGACTCAATCAGGTCTCTCCCTTCCTCGCTGTCTCTCCCCTTAATCTCCAGTTTTCTTATATACTCCAGTTTGCTAATTGTTGATTTGAATTAAAAAATATTATCCACATGCACGAATTCATGTACTTCGTCGTCAACCATTGCAAGATTCTAGAAGCATTGAGTGCAATGGAACCCTTTTCATTCCACATTAGACCCCAGTTTATCGCCTGGTAATGATTTTTCACTTAAAATGGACGAAGTGATTGCAAACTTTGACACTCTTCAATGGCAAGACGACAACGACTTCTTGGCCCAATCAATGGAATTAAAACTCGGTCGTTACGTAACAACGGATTTAGGATTTACCGTTCCGCGCACCTCGTTATATAACGGTGCGACAAAAATCACATCTTTCTCCCCACGTCGCCCGTTACATAACGGTGACTCGCCGCGTTAGAACGCTTTTTTTCACGTTACACCGTTTTTTGTACAAATTGGAGAAAAATATTTTAGTCGTTAGTTATGTATTTTAAAAACAAGATTGCGTACGTCCGACCCCCCCTTACCCTGCTTCTTGCGGGAGCCTCTTTGAGACAATGGGGTAATGATAATGAATGATTTGTTCACAAAATATGTCCCTTGCTCACATTATAATAGGGTTTGTTAGGTTGTGTTGAAATAATGTCTTTTAAACGTAAAAGGTATAAACAAAGCATAAACCTAGTAATATGATTTTTTTGAGAAATTCATACCGCGTTAGCCGCGATCCGTTCTATTTTTCCGTTACAAGTGGTTTCCGCGATAATACAACCGTTAACGCGATTGCGACCGCATCCGCAATATTTTATATGGTACTCCAATCCCTGCAGTCTATCTCCCCTTGCAAGTTGCAAAATATTTGTGCCTCGAGGAAGAAGCGGGAGAAAAGCGAAGCCAAGGGAGGTGTTAACCCAGTTCCCTTGACCAAAACCAGATCCAACAAGAACGTTCAAAGAGGAAGAATCTGGATGATATTTGCATTTGTAATGGTTTTGCTAATAGGGGATCGATGAGTCATGAGCGTACATCAACTCTGTTTTCAGGAAATTGATTGAGGTTTGATGGAGAAAGAAAAAAGTGGGTTAATTAAAGGAGTAACAGAGGAAGAAAAAGGAAAAGTCAAAAAAAATGTGACCATTAAATATCCATCACGTGACACGGATTTACCTACAAGAGTCCAATGCATTTCAAACCGTAGTCCAACCTAGGAGGCTTGGATAATCCATATTAGGGACTGTTCATAGAATGCCGGTCATAGTCGGGACCACAATCAACTTTTATAGAAGATACTGGAGGTTCTAAAGTTTATTCCGGTACAAGTTTAGAACCCGTGCACGAACGAATGCTATTAAATTCATTTATTTATTATTTAAATAATAATAAAAAGTTTCCTAATGAAATTAAATAAACTTGAATTTTATTTTAATTCTTTCTGTATATCTGATGCAATATTTATATGAATTATTATTCTTTAAGATGACTAAAAATAGAGTACTGATATACTTTAATTATTGATTCTTTTCTTAAGTTAATGAGCATTTTTTTACTTTTATTTTGATTATTTCCATATTCCATATAATGTCTAATATAATATTTTGTAATATTATTTGACCCTCTGTGAAAGGCATATTAGATACTTTTCCAGGATACTTTTTCAGGCATATTTAGAGTCTCTGCTACAATAATATCGGCTTACGACTGCAATTTTGTAAGGATTTGGTGTCACCTTTAGTAGATGGGCTTTCCAAAATAATGGAGGAATGAAATTACATATGACATCTCATGCTAAGATTGATTGTTCAAAGAAAATTTTCTTCATTTAGAGTTCTACTGACCGCCATATATAAGTATATCTGTCAGTGTTATTAGAAGAACAGGCTAAGAAAGTCAGGCTAGTGACCACGTTTCTGGGATGTTTTTTATGTATATCCTTCAGAAGGTCCGCTTTCCAATTTGGTTGAAGGAGTGTATATTCTTTCTAATTTCATGGTTTGATTTTATTTCTTAGTGAACGAGGATTATTGAGGAATGTTGGTGGATGAGGCAGTAGGTTTCTACGCTACAATAAAAAAGGCAAGTTAAGCATTGGCTCCAACATCTGCATAAGAACAGTCACCAACAGGAGATATCACTCATCTGAATTTATGTGAAACTAATGAGAGAAACTTGGGCCAACTGATTGAGATATGCATTTTCTGTTTTTTAGGAGCAACGACATATTAAGAAATAATTAGAAGAAGTTGATGTTGATGGACAGTTTCAAGATTTACTTTGTACAAGTGGGTGTTGATCCCTGGTCAGGTCCTTCAAATGTATGGAATCTGAAGCCGTTCCTTGGCTGTAAAGTTTTCCATATTCAGGTCTTCTTAATTTTAAATCCAAAACTTTTTGAAGGTCAATTTTATTCTTTGGCTGCCAAGTTGACTTCTTTTTTTGGAATCCAGTTTCCAGAAGTTCCAGAGGGACTTGCAGGACAGAAATCTAAAACCCTTGTCAAAACGGGGAGGTTAGTTAACCCGGCTAAATTCATTTAAAGGTTGCCTATTTACTTCACGTTTATAGTCAACTAGAATACCTTGGAAACTAGAAAATTTTAAGAAACACTTCATTTAAAGGGCTGTCACTAGATTAGTTATGTAAAATTTGAAGCAAGATGAACAGCCTAGTGTCTTAGGGTGGAGTCATAATGAACTAGCCTAATAGGAACAGGTAGTTTAGTTTTTGCATAACCAGTTGGTGAAGGACAGCTTGAGGGGTAAGATAGTCCACTATAAATTAGGGAGAGTAGGCAAAGAGAAAAGCATACAGAATATTGATGTGTTGATTTAGCTTTGTTTAGCTTTTGGGAGTGAATAAGGCCACCAAAAAGCTTGATCCCTATCATCTATTTTCTGTAATTCCATTACTATCAATCAAATGTCTTTCTTCTTCCTACATTTTCTGTTGTAATTATGTTAATTATAACAGGAGCCCATAGCATTTGTATCCAACTCATCTTAGACTACCAAACGACTGGAAAAACGAGAAAAAATTAGATTGATAGGTAGCTCTCTATGACATAGGTAGAAACTCGGGTTTTACTATTGAGAACTTTTGGAATTTGATTAAATACTATTTAGTACTACAACAGTGGCTGTTTGCTTGGCCAGTGGTACAAGGGTGATTCTCACAAGGGGTGTGCATAAATGAAGGAATCCAGTCATGCAAGGCAGACAGTGGCTTCTTTTGAGAAGTAGAAGATTTGGCTGGTCACGTCCAATCTCATCACTAATAAAAACTGATATTTACTGAACAAAACTGATTTTCAATTATTATTAAACTGACTTTACTTATTGAAACTGATTTTATTGGTTAAAGCTAATTTTTTAAACGGGTATTAGTTTTTTAGGTTGAACTGGACAAGGCCCAAGTACATATCACCTTTGAAACTAACTAGTTCAAGCTCTATAAAAGTATTTCATCATTCTGTCATTGAAACAAAAGTTACATGGAATTTTCTGTAAACTGCGAATTCACTTATTCCTACTCCACCATCGCATAGTGACTTACACGGTGTTTGGGAACAAAAATAACTTGGAAATGTGAGGAAAAGTTAAACTATGGAAATCCGTAGAAAAGTAAATCTGAAGAAATATGTAGAAATCTCTAAATTTTAATTTGTTAGGCTAATTATTACGGAAAGCTGGAGAAATTGGAATATCACATATTTTTCACTTATTTAATTTTGTTTTCCACAGTTTTCCCATCACTTTTGAGGGGAAAAGTGTGAAAAATAAATCAGGCAAAATATAACTAGTTGATTTCCACAGATTTCCACATATTCACTTTTCCATTTAAATTATCAAATAAGCTAAAATTAAGGAATTCTCCTATTTCCACAATTTTACACATTTTTCCTGATTAAACTAGAGTTCCCAAACACACTGTTAAATAACCATATAAACATTACAATTTAGAGCAAGTTAGTGCCTCAACAAATACATGTATTAATATACTGAAAACAACGAAAACCAGCAATGCTTTTGCGGCACACTAATAAAATAAAGTTAAAAACGCATGCAAAATAACATAAACAGAGTGATAGCTCATTAGCTCCACAGTATCAATCAAAAGCATAGGGTATGGCAGTATACATGAGTACATGAGGTTAGACACTAAAACAAATTTGTGTTCAAAGACAATGACTAAAATAGACTATAATGATAATGACTCTAAAGGATAAAAATGCAATATAGCACTTTAATATAGCTAAAACCAACCATTGCACCGGAAAAATTTCACTATATGAAGTTTTAGATGGCAAAAGTAACAAGTTTAAGAATCCACGAGAAAAGGAGCTCAAAAAATAAATCTTATCAACTACCTTAAACAACTCACATTAGGTGCTAAAACCGTCAAAATCATGATATTCTAAGTGGAAAGAAATCCAATCTTGAAGATGCATATTTTCTGAAAGCAAAAAATTGAATCTAGAAAATCAAGATGTTGGCTAAAATTTTGGCTCCCACCCCCCCCCCCCCCCCTTCCTGCTCCTGGTGCGGCGTCTAAAGCACAATAGAAAGAAGAAAATGATGCAGCTAAATTACACTCAGAATAGAGTTGGTAAAAGCATATTATAGTGTAAACCCATAAAAGAGCAGATATGTCTCCCGTAGTTATACATCCTGGCTTCTCCAAAATAAATAGACACTCTTTCCTATTTACAAAGACCCTTCATTTTCATTTGACTTTGATCCTTTGTGTTCACTAAGAACATAAATTTTCCAGATAAGGCTCCGACCTTTTATGTATTGACGGTTCCTTCACCTCACTTCTTCGCCGTAGGACCTTGCATCCATCTTTTGACTTCTAACTTACACTTTAGTACTACAACTTATCTCCCCTAAATATCTTAAAGAATCCAATATCATAGTTTTACTATACAAACAAGGACGACAGACAACTTCAGCCACCGTATAACAGAAGCCCTTGACCTGCACTTCCCAAGAAAGAATACTTCAGCCAAAACAAGTTCCACACCTTTACCTCAATATTAGAAACCCAACTTTTTATCTCTAATCAGTAGAATAAGTGAAATAGACCAATTTTCTCCAGGTCTCAAACAACAATAAAAAATCATCTGCTTTTATTATACTTGTTTGTTGCACCAGATTTGACACTCCATATGTCTCACATAGAAGGAACACTCCATATATCAACTTCAAATCATGCTGCACGAAACCAACTTATCAGTAGCAATTTCCTAGGTAATTTACATAACTCCAGAGTATATTGCACAATTTCATTATTAACAGTCTGAATGTTTTTCAAATTACCAAAAACCAATCTTATTTGATATGATTCTAAACCCTCAACACCTTATAGTGAACACCTCCAGTCTCACATCTCCTTGCAAGTGATTCTAAGTTCCTTTGTGTCCCAATAACAAAATCAATTGTTTGCGATTCCACAACTTATTCTGAGATTTCTTACACAATGCATGGAACTGGGAAGAACTGTTCAATTAGCTGCAGAAATTTCATTGTTTCTCACCATGCACAGAAGACTCTAGGAGACCCAGGACCCAATGAAATGGTAAACCAGAAACTAGGCTAGTGTCAGTTTGCAGTATTGACTAGAAATGTGTCAAATTGCATTTACTAACACAAACTATTAGGCATTCCAAAGGGAACCAGTTCACTTCTGCAAATCAATGACCATGCGGATATATACCAACCTGGTAAAATCCATTGTCAATTGCAGCAGATCATTTTCCACTCTCCTTAAACAGGAAACAAAAATTCATTCAACTGTAGTTACCAAAACTTACCATATTTCATAACCCAGGAGCTAGTAAATACTTTTTCTTAACTTAGTTCCATTTTTAAAAATCCTACATTATGTATATAACAAGTTCTTTGAAAAGCAACATAAAGCTGAACCATTCCCTTTTGACCAGTCTCTTTATAGCAGGCGTGAAGCTACCGTAGGGCCTAAGGGGGCCTTGGCCCCTGTCACAATTTGTATAAAGTTAATTTTTGCCATACATTGATCAATAAATGAGCTTGCTTCAGTTGTAAAGGGGAATGCATTGTGACTTGTTGAGTGCCTGGAGATCTAGAGATCAAATCCTAGCAACTGCTGTCATTTTCACTTCCCTTCATAATTTTACACTTAATATCCTTAAAATTGTACAAAGTTTGCAGTCGTTACTATTCATGGAGCTACTTTTTTAAAAGAACATTAAGCTTACTTTACACGAATACAAGTATATTTTTAGAACAAAAATAAAATAAAATAAAATATAGATTAAACTAAAAAATTGAAAATTTTGATGGCGTAAAATTCGGCCCCCATTGGAATGAGTTTCTGGCTTCGTCCCTGGAATCTAGGTTTTCGAAAGCTACGCACAGAAGGCAATGGGGAAAGTAAAAACAAACATACATCACACTTGAACACATCCATGGAACTAATATCTAACACAGTAACAGTGTAACACTAAGTAGTCTAATTTGGAATCATGTCTTTTGTAAAGAACTCCTTGTTTTAAAAGGAGATTGCAGTCTATATGCAAGCATAGATATACTCACACAGACACAATGACTTTGGTGTTGCCAAATTCTGCATATGCAGAACCACCAGCAGCGCTGACAGCACCAGTTTTCAAGTCTGCAAATAAAGAAAGCGTTAAATAAGCAATTTGTAATAGACTGGAAAGACAGAAATGAGGAAATAGAAAAGAATTTGGGGAAAGTTGTTAGTTGTTTGTTATTCCATGCAATTAATAATCAAATTGGGGCTACAATCACAGACATTCAAGTGGATAGACAACCTCTAACCAAAAGCTAAACATCAATATTTCCTTCATGCCTCCTCTCTAACTGGTCTAATCTATGTATAATTCCCTAGCTGCCTTCCTCCCAAAGCTAAAAATGTATAACTTATTTGTATTACCGAAAGTGTACCTTTCCCTATACCTAATCACACCGTCAAAGTACCACAAGACAATGCCCATTTCTCAAAAGACTTAAACACTTACTACAAAACAATACACTTGACTAAAATCATTCTTCACTATCATCTACTTATTATTCATTGCGTGTAGCAAGCCATGCTTTACCAATTTTGTGGTGCAAAGGAAGAAGCCGGTCTACTAGAACAGAAAAAATTGCATAAATAAAAATCCCTACCAACTGTTACCTGATTCGCTACCTAATTTGCTAAATTATACCAACATTGTACCTTTTTCATGTTATAGTTCCTCTTTTGGTTCGCGATTCGTGAGGTGATTAGAGAATTAGGTAACACTGCCCCTAGCCCTCCCCACCAAATAGAAGGTAGGAGCCACTTTAGAGAGGCGAGGTTGAATCTCTTGCAAGTCCGAGTTCCTACACATTCTACAGTGAGCTAGCCGATGAAGATGCACCAAGAGTAGTCCAAGCCAAAATGAATTACACAAAACCATGGATAACAAAAACCACTTCAACGATTTAATCAAGTATAGGTACAACAATTTTATATCATGGCATCATGCAGGCGATGCAGGCAGTATAGACAGGTCCAGTTTTGACAGGTAAGCTAGGTTGAAACTCTTGAAATTCATTAGGTCTGCTAGATTTTCTTCCACTTACATATGAAAGACATCCATTGGCCCATCACAAGACACAATTAGGTTCTCAACTCAAGAAGTTAAAGGCTAACTATACCTTAACATAAACTTTAAATCAAGGAAGAAATAACTGCACCTAAAGTATATTTACTGCATCCAATCTCATACACCCTCTTAAGGCTCTTATCCACCACTCCACCACTAATGTCTCAAATCAGTTAAGATACTGGAGAGCTAAGAAGAAAAGAAAATCCATATCAAGTTGTTAAGAAGATGTCTGTTTAAGGGGAAATTAACAGAGGAAAATGGTAGGAGAGTTAACCGAGCAAGCTAGTTAAGTAACGTCATTTGTTTACACTCTTGAGTGTTGATTGTTCTTCTGCTAACTGAATGATGATAAAGGTACCAGTGCTTGCTGCCTTGCTCCCTACCCAAAGACGACCAAAGGTGTAACCAATTAACCACCCTATCCCCATGTTGCTCTGAGGTGGGGAGACAATAACTATCCATGCCACAAACCAAGTCATGATTTTTCAACTAAGCCACCATAAAATCAACTTTCCATGCAAACCATGTTAGCTATACATCGGTAACAATTTTGGCTATGGATACATATCCCATTGGTGGGGCATGCCAAGGCTCAATATTTTTGACACCAGTACATCATTCTAGAATTAAATATGGGTGCAAAGATATGGAATTCATGAAACACTGCCGAACATGTTTGTAATTTGAAAGACTTCTGAACATGATTTTCATATTTCAGGCGACTTAGCCCATCTGGGAAAATATATAACATGATATTTTCTTCTCTTTCAGTTTGGTTTACCTTTTTTATCTACAACTATGTTGTTCAAACTTCAACATAATCGAGGTATCTTGACTAGAATTGAAGTAATGCGAGTAAATTTCGATAATCTAAGCGCATTCTTAACCTACACCCCAAAGAATTATACAATGTACACATCATTCCACACAGGAAAAACTCTAATGTATAGGAAAACACACCGCGAAACCCAGAAATAATTGCCAAGAAAAACCAACAAACCAGTACAAATTAACAGCCAAAACGAACACAGAACACTACATGCAATATGATAATAACAATGAAATGACCAAAAAGAGAGGAAAATTAGAATCAAAAGCGAAAACCAATTAAAAAAACAAAATGCAGAAGCTAAAATAGTGAATTAAAAAGGGTAGAAAGAGGGAAAAGAAAGAACATACAAGCAGGTCTACACTGGTAAAAGCCACGACCATCGGAACGAACTCCATTAGAGTCATTGAAAGTGGGTTTTTGGGGTTTCTTCTTTTGGGTTGAAGGAGAGTATGTTGATGGCGTCGTTCCTGCTCTAGAAGACATGGTTTTCTCACTTGTTCTCTCGCAACAGGGCTTTGCTAGTTTTTGACACTGTGACAGTGTGACCTTGCGCAGCGGCGTTGTGCCAAGCTTTGCTTCTATAAGAGCCTAAGATTGGCGACCCACATATAAGGAAGGCTTAACCTCAAGTGGGGATCCAAATACAACATTTTCAGTACCAAACTAGTATAATACCCGTGCAATTACACGATTTAAAAGATATTATAACTTGTATATGTTAGTAGTTCAATCTTATTGCTTAAGTATTCAATCTTTATTTACTAATTTTTGATGGTTTTATCATTTTTTTTTTATACTGGCAATGGTTTTATTATTGGTGTATGCTTTAAAACACTAAACTTATAGTTTCACCCTTTATTGTTAATTTACCAACTACAATATTTTTGTTTGGATTTGCATACTCATTTTTATAAAAAATAAAAGTAAAATATACACATGTTCAATCTATATTATACACAACATTCATTTTGATTTCTAAGGTAACCTTAACTCTGAATTGGAACCAATTTTCTTTCATAATTAGTGGACAAACATACAATTACAATCCCCTCCAAATGAGTTCCTAATTATTCTATAGAGTCAATAGGCCGCCCAATAATATAATAATGAAAAGACCCAAAAATGGGAAAATAATTTTAAATGCACTAAAATATAATAATATTAAATTAGTTTCTCATGTGATCACTCTGCTAATATTTTATCCCCGGTAGTGGCTATCTTAATGTATGGGAAAAATATCCTCCTAAAGTTTACCAATTATTCCGTGCTAAAATAGTTCTAAGATGCACTACGATAATTTTATTTCGAAGATCACAAATTTACAACTCATTCAACACACGTTTTAAGAAATTTACGCTTTATATTTACAAATCATTGAATATGCAAAGTTTCATATCAAACTTTATGCTACTACATTAGAAGGTTAATCATAAATTTGTTACAATTTGATAAATTACCAGATCGAATTCTCTCAAGATGCATGATGCAATTAAATAAAAAAACTCCAATTATATTACTTGTCTCGTATGATTCATCATATTCGTCTCTTTCTTGATATTTTATTTGACAACTTTTAAATTTTTTAAATGACGACATAATTATAATTTAATATATTGATGAGTGAAAAAATAAAATTGATAACAATAAATATAGAAAAAACATTGCAAGTCCATAAAAATAAGTCATTGAGTATCATTTTTCTAATTGCTACACATTATTTTTATAATAAGTGATGCCAAAATTAAATATTTAACTTAAATATTTATATTGACATTGCATTTTACTATTTTAAAATTGTTGTCAAACACTAATTAAAATTTGAGCCACATATCACGAGCATTTAGATCTAATCATAAGCATGTTGTAACACATGTGCACTTGTAACCATGCAATATACACTATTTACAAATCCAAATACTGAATTTGTACAAAATAAAATAAGTCTAATATAATGAGAATTGTAGTATTCCCTCCAGTTTTTTTGGTTTGGTTAACTATTTATTTTCATTATGTTTTGTTGGTTACGCTTCTAGCTCATTCAGATTTTGGCAAAGTTTTGTCCCCTAATCTCACACTAACCGTATACTAGTAATTTATTCATATTATATTGATTACCACAATTTGAGTGCTCAATAGATGTATTGTTAAATTGTTCCATCGACAAATTCATAAATTTAGATAATGGGTTTGAATAAAATTTTATATCCTACATATCTCTCCTAATTTAACCGTTTTTCCGTTGGACGGAATAAGTTGTTTGTAGGTTAACACTATATCAAAACATTAACGTTATAATCCTAAATGGATTGGAAGGAAGGATCCTAGGTGCTTGACTGCTTGTACTTTGTTTAGAATATTTATAAATTATGAATTCCAAATGTTACATCCCTTTAATTTTTGGGATTAATGTGATACTACTAATTACCTTCAACGTTTACTTTTAAATTCCAATATGATTCAAATCTTCATTTAAAAATAAAAATATAAAATATTGGTGATTAAGTTAGATTATTTGGTTTTCACATGGTACTGGTTTTTTCTTTTAATATGAGATATTGGTAATCAAGGATATAATATTTGGCACAAGATATTTTAGATTGTAAGGTATTTTAAAGATTGCGGAACATTAGGAAAGTCAGGATGTTTCTTACTCCATATTATATAAAACTAGCATTTTGACCCGTGCAATGCACGTGAGCATTTTGTAAAGTTTTATAAGAACTTTCATAGTTACATTGTTCGACATACAATAACATAGATATTATGAAATTTTAGATTATTTATGTGTATTCGTAATTTTTTGCTCAATGTAAGTTATAAGTAAATAAATAAATAAAATCACATTATGTATGTGTTAAGGTTATTACTAATTTAATCTAACAACATTTAGTGAATGATGAAAATGTAACATATAATATAATGTCTATAAAAACAAACGGTTATTAAAATAATCATAATAAATTGACGAAAATTGTTATTTTGCCATAGAAAAAAAAAAAGAATACACACACAAAGTAAAACACACATTACCTCTGAAAATGTGTGATTATATATAGTTGATTGTGCAAGTGATGTAACGAAAATGGTACGTGGTTAATCAATTTATTTATAAGGAGTGCATTGAAGATGGGAAGTTGATGGCTCATCCTGGCAAGATGTTTAGCTTCTTATGCATTCTATTTAGTAAGAACTAATGTTTATTAATGTTATTGTTATAAAATATTAATAACAATTTAACGTAGCTCATTAAATTATGATTATTTATTTGTATGAATGTCTTTTAGTTTTTTGAGGTTTTTTTTATTTTTTTTGGAGGGGAAGTCTTTTGAGTTTTCCCTCTTTAAACACAAGGACATGTACATTAATAATGATGTATTTGATTTTTGCCTTTTTTTTAAGAGAAGATTGTGATGTGATGACACATGTCACATTATAACATATGATTACATGTCACATTCTAACATATGGTTTCAGTTTTTAAATACTAGGTATAGATTAGTTAGATTGTACTATGTACTTTATTTACTTTCTCAAGGGGTCTACCTTCTTGTTCACCAATAAATTTTGAGTTAGAAAATTTTCTATTGGTAATAATTCGGTATTTCCCAAAGTATTATTCTTGAATTCTCTTTAGCAGGTTACCACTAATCATAGCCTCAATCGTAATTAATGAACTAAATTTAATAAAAAATTTAGATTATATTTGAACGAAATTTATTCAAACAAAAGAAAAGATTATGAAGTTAAAAATATGCACAAAATCTTTATCTCATAGATATATTATCCTATCCAAACCCTTCTTTCTAATGGACATTGAGGAAAATTTTCACCCCTACTTAACTTAGTTTCATACTCTTAGCTAGCAATCTTATTAGTCCTATATTGCAATTAAAAAATTTAAAATAATATTTTTCGTTAAACAACGCAAAATATAATTTATAGAAGATAAATAGGAATTTATTGAGATATATATTAGGAAGTAAGGGGGAAACTTAATTTTATACCAAATTTAGGTGTAGTAACCTTTAGGAGATAATTTTTCTACAGCATAGCACTATAGTCTTTGTTTATATTTTATATACTCCCATTCGCTAATAAAGTTGATATAATAAAGAATTCTTAAAAGCTAACAAAAGTAACAAAAAATAATTGTATGACATGCTTTTACCAAAGCTGACAAAATGTGTCTATGATAAACAATACGTTTTTAAATTTTATGTCCATATTTAGTACTGTACAAAATAGTAGAATCTTTTGGAAAAATAGTTCATATATATTTCCAGAATAGGTTGTGCTTGTACGGGCACGACGAAAAACCGCAGTATCGAGTGCTCGTCCCCTATGACAAGGCATCGTCTCCCTGCGGATTAAGACCAACCCATGGTGATGGTTTCCCAACACAACGACTCTCCCGAGCACAATAGGTCGTGCTTGCCTGCGCGCGACGAGCCTGCAACAAGTGCTCGCCCCTGCAATAAGCCCTCATTTCCCAGCGCACTAAGGACAACTCATGGAGATGGTCACCCAAGAAAATACTTCCCCTAACACGGGAAGCCATAATGTTCTCCCATACACATGAAGACAAGTCCGATGACGAGTCTCGCCAAATGCGACTTGCCATAATTGCCCAATGCATCAAGACCAACCTATGTTAACAGTCGCCCCAAGCAAAGATCGCCCCACAGACTGTTGCAGGCCCTGATGTGCTTGTAATTTGCAAATATTTAGGAGCCAAATAAGATCTCTTATGTGTACATATTAGCGTAGTTTAGTTGCATTAAGAGGAAATCCTACTACTTTGCCTTTATTTTCTTATTTTGTAAGGAGAGATCTTCTCTCCCTATTTTCTGGTCAAGTCAAAGAAAGGCAATGGAATAAGGAGTCTCGCTAATCTAAAAGAGAGAAAAGCCACATCCACGAGGAGAGACCGTAGCTCCAAGGCTTCCTTGCTTCCCCCTGATCACCAACTTTAAAGTACTTGTACATGAATGAGGATCTAGAATATAAGGCTCCCACAAGTTAAATTACATGGGACAAATAAATATATATGCAAACGAGAAACACCTCGAATAGTTTGAAGTCATTGCGGAAGGATTCGAGAGAGTACTTGCACAAGGGTCAACTTCAACTGCCCATATATCCCGATCCACTCAACATGTTGAGGTGATTCTAGTTGGAGGTGATATCTTATCTCAATACCTTTCCAACGAGTGATCACACGCCCATTTTCGATGAGTATAAATGGAGCTATGATTTTTTAAGGGACGTAGTACATCGCAGCCCGCTGCACGGACCTTACAGCTTTACCAAGGTCGTGCATGCAGTGGCTCGTGAGAAAAATCAAAAGTTAAGGTGCACGACTCGTGCAAGACCGGATGATGCCTGTGAAAGGTCCTACGGTAACCCTACTTTTTGGGAACATGTTCCCCTTATTATAAATAGAAGGCTACGCTTAAGTCCACAAGTGTGGAGTGTGTATTAGACCCATTTTTCTGTCATTTTATTTTCCTTTGGGATTTACACACTCCCACCACTTTATTTCTTTCTAGATTTTTAATTTCTGCACATTTGGGAACAAGATCTGATCTTCCAATTCAAGTAATTTCTTTTGTTTTCATGCTTAGTTCCTTTACATCTTTTTATGCATTTGCTTTAGTTTCAATTTCTGGATTTTTAGTTCATGATTTGTGGTTGAGTTTCTTTACCCAATTTGGTATGTTTTTGGTGTTCATCCTCAAATTCATCTTTTAAGTTGAATTTCTTTACCCAAAATAGAAAGTCGTGTTTTCATGTATGGTTTGCTTAGATCTTATATGTTTAAGTTCCACTATGTATGAGTAGTTTCCTTAGGCCTAGGGGTTGGGTGACCTCTAGCAGAATTATGACATAATTCTCTTTCTCTTGTACTATTTTCTTTTCTATAAATTGTTGTGATGATTTGGGCCTTTCTCTTAGTAGTATGACCATCGGAAAGCCGACTCAATGCTTTAATCTTTTTCCTACACCCCTTGGGCGACTTACAGTGGTACCTAGGAGGGTTTGGGGGGTATTTATCACTTCGTTCTTATGAGATATTACTAAGTGTATTCTGAAGTCTAGCGACCGTGACCATCGGGGCTAGGTAGGATTATGTGTTCACTCATGTCGATGTTCACCCACTTAGGGTGGATTGAGATGACTATAGTGTCGTGATTAATGTCTTAGGAGCATTTTGACTATCCGCTAGGAGAAGCGTGTCTCGCCGGTGAAAATCGGTTGGCACGTACTTATAGGGTGCGTAGGTCCTTTTCATGTTTTGATTCATAGTGCAAGAGTTGTGACTTGTCATAGCTATACTAGGTGGAATCCCTCTTCCTTAGTCCTATCTTTTATTATTGTTGTTTTCCCGTTTGTACAATTAGTGACAACTTGTGCAAACAACCCAACCATTAATTATTGTTTAGAGTAAATTGTACCTAGTAGCTATATGTGTCTTGCAAGTATGGAAAACGCTTGATCCCCGAGAGTTCGACCCCATACTTACCCCTTGTCTACTATACTTTGTGTAGTATCATAGGATTGAGTCAAGTGGACTAAATTGTATTACTTGTGTGCATGTTCCTATTATAACGACTAGGGGGAGTACATCAACGCCCATTGTCCTGCTGCAGTGTGGCTGCCTACTATCCATGGCTCACACCCTGGACAAGAAATGGCAATGCTCGTCCACATGAACCATTTCTCTAAAAACAAACTCTTTTCCCATACACAAGTCATTTACCAAACACAAACACTCTGCCAAACCCCTGAATTCTCAAGAGTCCGTACACTCAGACTCTCTCTATCTATTTTCTCTCACTTCAAACACTAACTTGAGCTCCGAAGAGGGTTTCTCGGGAACACCCCCGAGCCAGCTTACCTTGTTGCCTTGTGCAGGACCACTATCACCTCGAGAAAGGACTAAGACCTCCAAACGACGAGCTTTCCCAATTATTTCCAATTTAGAATATCTTCGCAGAAAAACTCTCCCAGCAGTCAAACAACTAATCACGACACCATTTTTTAGCTCAAAAGAAGCAAAATAAAAAGAACTGGTAAATAAATAATACCGCAACAAACAAAAATCACTCAACAACTAACTGTACGATCAGTGGCGGGACTAGTAAGGGTTCAGTGGGTTCAAACTGAACCCTTACTAGTTCCGGGAAAAACTAACAACTTAAAAACAGTAAAACAAAACAGCTAAATAAACGCATATGTGAAATATATCACAAAACCAACAGGCGCTTCATTGGTTGGAGCTAGGATAAGTGTTAGGGGCTCGAATCCCAATCGTACCATTTTTCTCGCCTTATTTTTAGTTTTCTTGGTGGTTTTTCTTTACATTTAAAATACTATAAGGTAAAAGTTTTTCTTACGTTTGAATCCCAATTGGACCATTTCTCTTCCCTTTTTCATTTTTCTTAGTGGTTTTTCTTTAAATTTGCAAAACTATAACTTATAAAATCTTTAGTAACGTTCTTGTTCGGTTATCCATTTCTTCTCTTTTTTAAAAAAAAAACTTTTTAAAAAACCAAAACGTATAATCTCTCCACTACTTTTTTTGCTTGTTAATTTGTAATTACTTTTTGCAAATTTGTTAGTAATTAGAAATTTATTCAATTGAATAAATGTTAATTATTTGAACAATAAAATGTAAGATTACAGTATAGAGTTATAATTCATTTGTTGCTTTACTGAAACTTATGATTTTGAATAGGTTGATACTTCGTATGAGATGAAGGCTTTAAACTTAAACACCCTCGCCTTGTTTAATTATAACTAGTATGTGCCAGTGCTATTGCACGGGTACGTATAAGTACTCGGTATAACAAATATATTAATTGACAATGTTAACTATAATGTTTACTGTGTGGCAATAATAAAATGTTCATTTTTTTTTTTTGCTAAGCAAGAGAGAAATATATTAATTGGATCAAACAATTACACCTTAAGCCAATTCCAAGTCATACAAACCAACTAGGTTGGACTCTATGCCCTTGAAATCAGAAAATACAAAGCTAAACAAGCTCCAAAACACAACCAGAATGCCTAAAAGGCTATTACAAATTTGTGAACCATTCACTATCTCTCTTGCTTACATGTTTTGGCAGAACAACCTGAATTCTGCTCTTGACCATTTGCTTCAAATCCTTCATACTCTGACTGACAGTGGGAATGGAATTATCCCAAAAACTTGTGTTTCTACACCTCCAGATCAGGTAGACAGCAGCACCAACAGCTGCAAAATACACCTGCTTCCTGAACTTTGAAGCTTTACTTTGTCCAGCTTTTCTGACTAACTGAACCAAATTGCCATGAATAGAGAAACCTATCCACTGATGTACTGCTATAATAATTTGCTTACTATACTGGCACTGAAAGAAGAGATGCTGATGAGTCTCATCATCCAAGCCACAAATCAAGCAACTAGCAGATTGACTAATGCCTATCTTTGCTAGTTTGTCTGTAGTCTGAAGCTTTGATTGAACAGCCAACCAACAAATGAATCTATGTTTTGGAATATTCAGCCTATTCCAAACCATTTTGTCCCAATGCACCCTTGGCTTGTCCCCTAGGAGTTTCTCATACACTTGTTTCACTGAATAATGAGGCATGTTCTCAAAATCTACACAAGTAAAAAACTGTTTGAGCTGCTCCTTTGTATTGCACACTTGCTTCCAGTACCAGCTAGCAGTAGAACCAGGCTGATACTCCCACCAATCCCCATCCTTTAAGTAGACTGAATTAATCCACCTAATCCACACATTATCCTGCTTCTTGACTAAAGCCCAAACATATTTCCCCATAAAGGCAATATTCCACTTCTGAACATCTCTAAACCCCAACCCCCCAGTGTGCTTGTCACTACAGACTTTATCCCAAGCTATGTTGCTTGGTTTATGACTGAAAGCATGGCCACTCCATAGGAAGGCTCTGCAGATCTTCACTATATCTTGAAGAACACCTTTTGGAAGCACATAAATTTGTGCCCAATACATGTGCAAACTTAGTAAAACTGAATTAACAAGCTGCATTCTTGCTGTATAGGATAAATTCCTAGAACTCCAAATTTTTATCCTAGTGATCATCTTATCCACCAAATGAGCACACTGAGCCACAAAGATCTTCTTAGAGCATATAGGGACCCCCAAATATTTGAATGGCAACATACTTCTAGAAAAACCAGAAACATCTACTACCCTCTGAATATCAGATTCATGCATGCCATGACAGTAGATAGAAGATTTTTGCTGATTTGCCTTTAAGCCAGAAGTATTAGAAAACAACTTGAAAGCTTGAAGCAACAAGTAAATAGACTGATAATCTCCCTTGCTACAGATAATCAAATCATCAGCAAAACATAAGTGAGTAAGACCAATCCCCTTACACCTTGGATGAAACTGGAACTGATGCATAGAGCTCACTCTATTCAGAATTCTAGACAAATATTCCATGCAAATGACAAATAACAGAGGAGAGATAGGGTCTCCTTGCCTCAATCCTCTCTTGGATTTAAAGAACCCATGCATAGAACCATTCAGCATCAAAGAAAACATGGGAATAGTAACACATTGCATAACCATATCAAGAAATTGCTTTGGGAAGTCCAAAAGAACCAGCATCTCCTGTAAGAACTTACAATCAACAGTATCATAGGCTTTTTGAAGATCAATCTTCATAAGGCAGCTAGGCTTAACCCCTTTCCTCCCATAATGCTTGACTAAATCTTGCACAACCATAATATTATGAACTATGTATCTCCCATGAACAAAACCTCCTTGATTTTCCATGATGAGATCATGAAGAACTTGTCTTAATCTCCCACACAAAACTTTTGTTATGCACTTATAAATGGTGTTGCAGCAAGAAATTGGCCTGAACTCACTCACATCCTTTGGACATTTAGTCTTGGGAATAAGAGTAATCACAGTGTGGTTCACCTCCTTCAAGATTCTTCCTTGCTGTAACATATCAAGAATGGCTGCAATGACTTCATCCCCAACAATATGCAAAGCATCTTTGTAAAAATAAGAGCCAAAACCATCTGGACCAGGAGCTTTAATACCTGGAATGGAGAAAAGAGCCTTCTTAACTTCATTTGCTGTATAAGGAGCATTGAGTATAGCTTTATGATGATCCAAATAGAATGGCCCCTGCTGCACCACCTCCTTGTTTACTGGTGTTCTATTATCAGAAGTACTACCTAGGAGCACTTTATAATAATCCAAAAAAGCTTGGGACACCCCATCAGCTGTATCTTTCCATTCTCCTTGCATATCATAAATGCTATACACTTGGTTCTGTACCTTTCTAGTCTTGATACTCTGATGAAAAAGAGAAGTATTCTCATCTCCATCTTTAAGCCAAGACAATTTTGCTTTCTGACTGAGGAAAGCCAAATAAGCATTATGTTTCTCCTTATAATCCTGAATTGCAATCAACTCTGCATCTGCAAAACTTTTATCAGAAGGATTATTATGCATTGCAGTTTGTGCACTCACCATAGTCTGATAAGCTCTCAAATCTGCTGCTTGAATACCTGTAAAACCTACTTTATTCAACTCTTTAAGAGCCAGTTTAACTCTTTTCAGTTTATTAATCAAAATGAACATTTTAGTGCCAATAAACTGAGTATTCCAAGCCTGCTGAACAATATCAGAAAACACATTTGAAGACTTCCACATAGTAAAATACTTAAATGGTTTCTTCCCTCCATCATCTCTGGGAAACACAGAAAGAAGACCAGGAGAGTGATCAAAAAGCCCTTCTGGCATAAAACACACTTCAGCAACAGGAAAGCAAGTTTGCCAAGCTTGATTAGCCATAAATCTATCAATTTTTGAAAAAACCTTGTTGTTACCTTGTTGCTTTTTGTTCCAGGTGAAAAGATTACCCACACACTTAATGTCCTCCATACCACAAGCATGCATACAATTGCTCACATCCACAACATCTCTATGTCTGACAGGAGCTCCAATTCTTTCATCTAATGCCATAACACAGTTGAAATCCCCACACACAATCCAGGGTTCTTGAGTGTTAAGCAACAACAAATCCCTCCATAGATCTTGTCTCATACCAGCATCATTAAAAGCATAAACAAAAGTGCAATAAAAGGGTTTCCTACCACTTACAGGAGTAACATGGCAATGAACAAACTGACTGGATGCAGCAACAATGTTAACTGTGAAGCAACCAGCCTTCCAGGCTACAACTATCCTACCACCAGAGTGGTAGCTAGAGTTGCTAGTAAAGCACCAATTTACAAAAACTTTCTGATAAAGCTTCCCTAGATTAAAGAGCTTTACCTTATGTTCCAGGAGCCCCACCAAACCCACTGCATACTTCTGAATAAAGTGATTCACCTCATTCTGTTTTTGAATTGAGTTTAGGCCCCTGACATTCCAAGCTAACACTCTATCCATTAGAGTTGGAAGAGTTCCCTCCTCCAGGCATCACTATCCTTTGTTCATCCCCTTTATACTGTTCTCCTACCAGTTCCTCCTTATCAACCAAAGAGGCCTCCAATATCTAAAAAGTATTAGAAGTTCTAACTGGAGTTTCTAGACCAACTCTCACTCTAATTGGTCTCAAAGATCTTTGAAAACCTTCTTGATCCACAATAGGACTAACCACATGTTCACCCTGCTCAGTTGATTGAACTGGAATTGAAACAGATGGTTGAGCTTTCCTAATCCAGATCTTCTTCTGACCTTGTCTGCATTCAGTCTGTGGGGTGACCAAACATCTTGCATTTAGTGCAAATTGTTGGCCTCCATTAATAAAATATGGGAACTCTCACCATCATGCCATTCTCATCTCTGAAAGAAATAAAATCAGGCAACTCTTGAGACAATGGTACATCCACCATGACTATAGCAAACTGAAGTTTATCTCTACTGATTGTGGCCTGATCCCTCCTTAGTGGCTTGCCTAACTGTGCTACAATCTTAAACAAAGCCTTTTCCCCCCCAATACTTGAAGTTTAGCTTCAATTGCACCCAAATTGGCATAGATTGAAGTTCTGGTGTATCCATGTTCATATCAGAGTTCCAAGGTTTCAGAATAAGAGGCTTACTATCAAAGAAATAGTGTCCTCTCAACACCTTATCTCTCGAGTCCATAGTAAGAAATCTCACCAGAAAAACCCCCTTTCTCACCATGACAACCTTATCAACATTCAACTGTTTCCAAATCCTTCGAATGAATCCCTCCATGACATTGATAGGAGGATTAGCCCCCACAATGTAACACACCACAGTAGAACTCCAAAATTCAATCTCCTCTTGAATATCATCAAAACCAATTTCAACAGGGTTACTATCATCACTATGAATTTCACTAACATCAACATTATCAGAAAAAATCTGTTCTGGATTCAATTTCATAGGTATTTCAACATTATTATCAAAAATAGGTGCATTATCAGTAGCAGCAACCTCATCAAATTGCTGCAATATAGGAATTGAAATCGTACCCACTTCCATATTAGATCGAGCAGTACCTTGTTTCATCTGATTTGCTGAGCCATGAATCACCTCCATAAACTCATTAAAAGAATGCCTCACTTCTGATCGAGTTTGAAGATGCTGCAAACCTGATTTTGGCGTGAAAATTTCATTTTCGAGCCCAAAATCCAGTGCCTCTACCCCCATAACCTCCTCAATACTGCGTGTTTTCAAAGCTTGTGAATCTGATGATGGACCTCGAGGTTTGCCTTTGCCATTTCCATGCTTGCTGCTTTGAGATTTCGAGCCAGATTTCCTTGCCATGGCTACGGTGCACGTTAAGCTAACATGCACCGAGAGAAAACTTGGGGAGAAAGTCTCTCAGCGAGGGAGAAATTGTCATTTTTATTTGTAATGTTGTAATAAAATGTTCATTAGTAGTATTCTCAACAATATCATAATAATTGCTCGTACTAATGCATCACATCTATATTATCAAAACTAACTAAATGGCCTGCTCGTAATTTTCCAAATTAATAAATATGGAACCCAATATCTGACAACTCGTTCACCGGTTAGTGATTAGGAATTAGTCGAATTAGACTAAATCATATGCAAATACACGAACTTAATGAATTTATTGTCTCTGTTAGACATCTTTAGAGGATTAACACAACACAATTTTTTAATTTTATAAAGTAGGCTCCACATTGTAGACATGTCTTTTTTATTAATTTGATGCTAATCCAATCAATTACCTATAGTATTAGAAGGGTTTAAACTATAATCTTATTTGAATTCAAAAAGAAGTAAATACCAATGTGTGGTAGATTTTTTCTTGTTAAAGTAATGTGGCACGCTATCAAAGTCTTTAAACCTGAAATTGTATCGTGGTATATCTTCAACTTCATCAAGTACCTCCAATATCCCAGCTTTCTCACCAAATTTCAATTTATTATAATAATTATCTGAAACATATTTATAGCTCGAATGGTTTAACCATTTGACTAAAGTATCTGCCTTTTTTATTAAATTGATTAAATACTCCCTCCGTATTTATTTAAGAGATACACTTGGTCGGGCACGCGTATTAAGAAAAAGAATTGAATGAAATAAATTAATAAAACAAGTGGGGTGGCCGCCTTTGCTCAATTTGGGTCAGACCTTGATGCTTTTAATAAGTAAAACAAGTGGAAACCATGTCATTTTTGGGGATGGGGGTGTAGATAGATTATTTAATTAGATGGTGGGGTTGATAAGTTACTAAAAATGGCAAGTGTATCTCTTAAATAAATACGGCCGGAAAAGACAAGTGTATCTCTTAAATAAATACAGAGGGAGTATACATCAAATGCAAAACTAAAAAATGACGTTTTCTAAATTTGCTAGATTGATTAAAATTATTTTTCAATTTATTTCATAATTTTTGAAGATTTATTTTGAAATAGCCCGTCATTATATTTATGTTATTCAAATTTTCATGCTAAAGATATACAACCTGGTTTTTTTTTTTTTTTTCCAATTTTAGTTTCCCTGTTTATTTGTGTTTATATTCCATTCATTTTTCCCTCAAAAATATGTTCCATTCATTTAATACAAAATTTGCTATTTCTTTTTTTTTAAAATGGTTATATTTCCTTTTATTCCTAGTTTGAATTCTCCTTTATTTTTCTTGCTTGTTTGGTGCTTGATTGAAATTGTGCATTGATTACTTAGCTTTTAAGTGGGTATGATGTGGCAATTGATGTAGCATAGGTGAGAAGTGGAGTAAACTGTACTGAAGGTCCCTAAACTTTGGCAAAAGGAGCAGTTAAGTCCCTCAAGTTTCGAAAGGAGCATTTTAGTCCCTCAAAATGGATGGAATCAGCTACTTTTGTTAACTCCGTTTCATTTTCCGTTAAGTTCAATAAAATAATAATAAAACCTCTTTAAAGAAAAGGAAAATTAATTTACACGTGTATAAATAAATGAAAACAGCTGATTTTGATTATGACTTAGCTTTTTCAACTTACTTAGTTTTTTCATATGGCTTTTTCTCCATTTACACGTTTCACCCTTTATCTTCCCCTTTTCTAGGTTCTTCCACAACTCTTCCTAATCAAATTGAATTTAGTGTGTAACCCAAGCAAATTTACTCTAAATTTTCAGCAATTATCGCCATCAACTTCAGCTAATTGTCGTTCTTCTACAACTCTAAAGTTTCAAATTCTCTTCTCCTAGATGTCTGCTACTACCACTAGTTCTTCTTCTACCTTTTTCTCTCTCTTTCTCTCTCCTCTTTTATTATGGATTTTCTACAATCTCTTCTCCTTCTTAATTCTTGGATTTCTCCAACAATTCCATTGTAATTTTACATTTTCACTGATTTCCCCCTTTTTTTGTTCCCCTGTATTTTATTTATTTTGGGTTGGTTTCGATTTTTTTCTTATTTATTCTGGGTTGGTTTCAATTGAAGAGATTCTGGGTTGGTTTCGATTTTTCCCCTGTAATTTCACATTTTCACTAATCTTTGGCTCGTCTTTAAAACTCGGAGAAAGAGAGCTGACCCTTTTCAGAATTTCGACTAATTTTTCCAAGTAATCCCTTCTCCATTGTTTAATTTTTGTATGATTTTGGTAAATTACTGTTACATTATAGGTTGATTGTTGCCCTTTAATTTTATTTTTACTTTTTATTCACGCCATTATTTAATTTGGTTAATGATCAATTGAGCGGATGAATTCGATTGAGGTTTTGGGTTTTAAGTTTGCTTTTTGCACAATATCTACGATTTGCAAGGTAAGTAAGAGGGAACACATAATCCCAAGAAATTTGTAACTACTCAAACATAATCATTTATTTGGTCCAATGAAATCATATAAATATCTAATCAAGAGAGATCAAGGGGATATTTTGATTGACCATGTTATGAAATTGCAAAGATCTATTTTGTGTTAATTAATTTTTCTGAAAGTGTTAATTAATTTGTGTAAATATCCTGTTAAATACGCTGTTTTTTAGAGCTTAAACCGCTAGTTTTTAGAAAATATGAATTTTGCCTTTATTTTTTAAATGTTTATGGGTAAAAGTAACTGTTATTTGTCACTTTCTACCTTTTATATTAATTTTCCTTTATTTTTAATTCATTTTAACAGACGTTAGTAACAGAAAACAAAAAGCAGCGGTTTCCATCCAAACGCAGGGACTAAAATGCTCCTTTTGAAACTTGAGGGACTAAACTGCTCCTTTTGCCAAAGTTTAGGGACCTCCAGTATAGTTTACTCGTGAGAAGTGAGTATTGAGGGTTTACTCACCTCTCATTAACCATCATTTTGCTTTAATTATATAGATTTCTTTTATTATTATTATAATAGCACATGTGCATCATCGATTATTAGTTGTAATTTGGATTTTTGGTTAATGATGTTTAATTTTATTATATTTGTCTGAAAATTTCGAACCCTTAATCAAGAAATTATAACACCGCCACTGTTACACCCTACCTCGATATAATATTTTGTTGATGTTATAGATAAGAAACGAAAATGACATAGTGGACACTCGTACCCAAATATATGTAGACTGAGCACATCATTTGACCCTACAGTGCCTCCTATCAGTTCTCAGCTCATATTGTTTCTTGTCATTTCTTCGCCACTTATTTTTCTCTTGTTCCACTAAAAAGTAAAAATAGTGGTTCTAATATTTTAACTATATATATAGAGAGAAACTAAAAAAATCCCCATCATTAAAGATTCTCTCAGCTTATATAAATAGTTCTGTTTTTGGTTGAAAAACAGAATGGTGGAGAACGAAGCAGCTGAAAGCAGCAACAGCAACAGCAACAGCAACAGCAACAACAACAACAGTAACAGTAGCAGCAACAAGTCATTCGGGAAGAAATGCAGTAATGTAGTGAAGAAGCAAAAGACTAAATTCTACATTCTTCGTCGATGTGTTGCTATCTTGCTTTGTTGGCACGAGCCGCGTGACAATGCTCAAGAAGGTTAGATACAAATACAACTTCATTACTACTACAGAGTATAGACTATACAACTATAGACTACTCCCTATTATTTACAGTTGTTAACTACAAAAACCAATTTTGTAACTTTTTTGTCAACTTGAGCAAAAGGAAAGAAAATGTGTAGGATCTTTTTGTTTTTGAATTTATTATTTTTTATTACTTTTTTGTGTAATTCATTATTGTTTATTTTTCAAGGGCATTATCTCATGAATTAATTATTTGTCCAGATCTGAATACTGTTTTTTAGCTAGTAGAAAGTAGAATCTTTGAATAGATTGCAAGCTTTGAATTTGTCTCTTCTGTTTTAACATGAATTTTTGGGTTTTGTTCTGTTTTGGAGAGGAGAGGAGGGAAAAATATATGTTCGCACTATAAATGAATAGCTGAAAAAATAATAAATGAATAGGTGAAAAAATAATAAAGAAAGTTGAAAGAGTGTACCAAGATTGGCAGCTAATGGATAAAATTTAGTGCTAAAGTTGAATCTCTGGATCACTATGACATTGTTCTTTCCATTAACTTTTTCTTGTTGAATAAATACTGGTGGTCAATGATCGTGCTTATGCACAGGGTTTTTATAAAGAAATGGATACAAACGTTACACATAATTCTATAAGTAATTAACCTCAAAGGTTTTATATAAGTGTATTTTATTCCCTATGTTAAATTTACCATATGAATAGTAGATACGCAACGCTCAAAGGTGATACATCTTTGTTAACTCTTTTCCGTTCCAAGATCTTCAGTGAAAACTTCTATTCTCTGTCTATTGTAGTTGCAGAAGAAAGTGGGTACTCCACCACTCGTATTCCATTCAGTTTCTAGGAAATGATCCAATCCCGATCGTTGTTTTGAGGTTTAAGTTTTCATAACTTTTAATAATAAAACCCTTTTCTACTTGTTGATAATTATCAAAACTAACATGATTAGACGTGAGTGGAAAATGATCGAAAAGGAGAAAATCATTGTTCAAGATAATATTTTATACCAAATCAGGAGAAATGATAACCCTGAGACAGCAGACCCAACTTGATATACTGGTCTACAGTTCTCCCCAAACCACAGTAAGATAGACAAGAAATTAAACGAAACAAGTAGAATCACAGCAAAAGCAACTTGTCATCTTATATATATTAACAAGTCTACGATAATTCACATTAACTACTCCCATCAACCAAATTCAATACTATGATGAATTCTACAGGTTGATAAAAAAACAAACCGTTACAGTAGAAGAAACCAGATTATAGACGTCCTCTTACATAATATTGGTCGGATGCAAAAGAGAGACCTAGTTATAGAGGTCATCTTCATCAGCTCCACCAGCAGAGGCAGCAAATGTGTCTGTAGTGGTAGTCCCAGAAGTGGTAGTGGCGAAACGGAACTCAGTCCCAAATCCTCTAGACTGCTGTAAGGTCTGAGCGAAGGCCTGATATTTACGAATATCAGCATCACTGACACTTCTCCTGGCAAATTTCATGGATTCCTCAAAATGTGAAGCCTTGATTTCAGCAACTTCATCGTCCACATCCTCCTCCATGGCCTCAGGGTTATCATTTCTCCTTCTCTCTCTTTCAATGTCCTGTATTTCAAAATACACCCTTAGATTAAACACATACAGAAATAAAACCAACTAAACTTATTCTACCAAAATCACTACTTACCTTCTCAATGTTTTCTCTGATTGCATATTTGCATGCCCGCTGACATATTTCAGTGATATCTGCCCCACTGAAGCCCTGAGTGTACTTTGCAAGTGCTCTAATATCAACATCTTTGGCAATAGGGGACTTCCTCAAGGCAGCCTTGAATATTGAATAACGGGACTCCTCATCTGGAAGAGGAATATAAATTAGTTGATCAAGACGACCAGGTCTCAGAAGAGCTGGATCAATAATATCAGGTCTATTTGTCGCTCCAATTATGAAAACTGTCTTTTTAGCAGACATGCCATCCATTTCAGTCAAAAGTTGGTTCAAAACCCTGTCAGCAGCCCCACCAGCATCACCTGTGCTACCTCCCCTCTGCATACACACACCCACAGACCACACTTGATTCAGCCAGAATGACCGCAAAATGAAAAGTTACTAACATTTCAAAACTGCCATTATTAATATTAAAATATAAAAAATTGTGTAGGAAGATGTCATGATAGACCAATGGGAAAACTCAACCACAGTTATAAATGCAAGAACAAATGGGATCTGAAATGCAATATACAGCAATGACATTCATATTGCAATTTAAACAATAAAGATCCAACCCCCCCCCCCCCCCCAAACCTAGAACCACAAATGTCTTGGCATAAGCAATCGTGAACTCATCAACGCAAAGTTCCAATTAATGACTGCATTAACATTGAAATCCTGTAAAGAGAAAATATTATAAATTGTGAACCACTTAGCAATATTGTGCCAAGTCCAGTTTTAGACTACACCAATGCGCCTTAAATCCCTTCCCTGTCCATGAAAACATGTGGGAAAATATGTGCAATAAATTATATGCAAATGTTAACCTGGGCTTCAAACATCAAATTGTGATAATCATAGGAAAGAAGAGTGAATTAAATAAAAATTATTCTCTACACAAAAAAAGACACCAAATCCATCCATAAACGATAAGAAATCATTAAGGCAAATTCAGACAAAGAGGTCAATATGCGCACCTGAGTTGCAATTGAATCCAGCTCATCAAAGAACAGAACACACGGCGCCGACCCGCGGGCCTTGTCAAAAATCTCTCGAACATTAGCTTCACTCTCTCCGAACCACATAGTCAACAATTCAGGCCCCTTCACGCTGATGAAGTTAGCCTGGCATTCGTTGGCAATAGCCTTTGCCAGCAGAGTCTTTCCACATCCAGGAGGCCCATAGAAAAGAACCCCCTTGGAAGGAGACATCCCAAATTTCTCAAATTTCTCAGGATGCTCCACAGGATATTGAACAGTCTACAATAGGAATATAGCAAGTGTTAAGTCCACAGTATAAAATATAAAGAACAGTGGGGCAATTAAAGAAACTGGAAGTACCTCTTGAAGCTCCCTTTTGACATTTTCGAGGCCACCAATGTCTTCCCAAGAGACATTGGGAACTTCCACAACCTGACAATACATAAACATAAACATAATGAAAACGACAATGAACAAAACAGGAATTTGTTACTAATTAAATACTTGTATGACATAAACCAACCGTTTCACGCAAAGCGGATGGATTGCTCTGCCCAAGAGCAGTATGGAAGTGTTCATTCGTAACGGCCATGGAATTAAGGATCTCAGCATCAATAGTCTCATCTTCCAGGTCAATTACATCCATCTTCTCTCTGATACATTGAAGTGCAGCTTCAGTACACAAGGCGGCTAAGTCGGCACCAACATAACCATGTGTTTCCTTGGAAATTTTTTCTAAATCAACCTGTTTGATAAAAAGAATCAAAATTTGAAGTATTGTACCAGAGATAATTTTGAGATTAGCGTCCAAAGGAGAAGAGGAAGGCACATACATCATCAGAAAGCTTCATGTTTTTAGTGTGAATTCGTAGAACCTCAAGTCTCCCAATTTCATCTGGAACACCAATATCAATTTCTCTGTCAAATCGACCAAACCTTCTCAGTGCAGGGTCAATGCTGTTTGGACGATTAGTAGCACCCATAACAATAACATGTGCCCGTGATTTAAGCCCATCCATAAGGGTTAAGAGCTGGGAAACAATACGCCTCTCGACCTCACCATGGGTTTTCTCTCGCTTGGGAGCAATTGAATCAATTTCATCGATAAAAATTATGGATGGAGCATTCTTCTCAGCTTCCTCAAAAGCTTTCCTGAGGTTGCTTTCACTTTCCCCAGCTAATTTTGACATGATCTCTGGACCATTAATACAAAAGAAGAATGCACCAGTTTCATTTGCCACAGCCCGGGCTATCAAAGTCTTTCCTGATCCTGGTGGTCCATAAAGCAAAATTCCCTTTGGTGGCTTGACACCAATAGATTTGAACAACTGCGGATGTCTCAATGGCAATTCTACCAGCTCCCTGATTTGGGCCATCTGTTTCCTGACGCCACCCACATCATCATAGCCAACCTCGTCTAATCTATCCTCCTCTTCTCGTTTAATTGGCTCACCCTCACAAAAAATCTCAGTATCCGGGGCAACAACGCAATATTCAGAAGGATCAGTCTCAATAACCTTGAATTCAACACTTCTCATCCCCCCTCTCACGAGAAACAGGTCTCCCTTCCTCACTGGCCGGTAAGCTTCCAGAAAATACGCTGCAAAGCATACACAAAAAAGGTTCAGCAACTAAGCTCACTGGAAATGGTTACACAGAACTATATCAAGGTTGTCACATTATGTAATGGCTGTCAGTGTGTTACATACAGGATTTTCAACTTGCCGTTACCTGATGATCGATTCCATAGCATGCATATAAAAAATCACACAGCAACATCTACTATAAATAATGATGTTACCTCATCATCAACCATATTCCGTAAAGCTGTGAAGTGATTAGATACTATAGATTCACATACTGCACATTCTATTTTAATTCATGTTTTAGGCTTTTTCATTGTTTCTATATATTGATGTTTAAGTGTGCATTTACTTAAAAAGAAAACTTGGCTTCCCCTCACTAGTCCCACTAAAAAGCTTATCTACCCGAAGCTCCTACCCAACGAGAAAGAAGTACTAAAGAGAGGTTAGAAAAAATGTAATTATATTTAATTAGGATTAGGTTAACAAGAGAGAAACTAACCCAAATACAACAGCTCATTTTCCTGCAAAGGGAGTATAAATAAATTTAACTCATATTTCGGATAAGTTTATGATTTACTTCATTTATCTATTACATTTACTAAAACAGACACCAAGAGTGACATGTGTCACTTCCCAGTGCAAAATTTTCCCACAAACAACTTTTTTCCTAAAAAATCACTACTTCATTTTCTTTTTTTACTTCCAATCCTTTTTTATTTACTATTTATGTGTCGAAATATATTTGTTTATGGATTATGGAAATAATACATGCCACATAATAATAATTTATTAAATATGAATTTTAGTAATATTTTAGTCAAACCGTTATATAAATAATAGAAAATATATTTACTCAATATTTTGGTCAAATCACATATTAGTGTATCGAATATTTTGGTCAAAATAGCATATGAAGCATATAAAAATATGTAAACGGGATAGGACAGAAATTGTATACTACGTATTAGATGATTAAATGAGTATGTTCCAAGATATATTAGTTACGAAGTAACTTCGGGGAGAGAAATATTTCAGTCAAATATATTATAAAAATAAGCCAAATAATTTTTAGAATATTTGTGCATGCACGGGACTTAATCTAGTTAATTAAAAATATTATGTTTCCAAATCTCATGAATAAAATGAAGTGTGGCATAAAACCAATGATGCTGCTCAACACAACCACCATTACCATGATCGCGGCCACAACATCAATTTTTTCCTACGGGACTGTAGCAAAACATTAGTACTCCCTTCCTTAATGGTCTACTCACTTACAATTTTGGGTTGTTTCACAAAGTTCTACTCCCTTCTGTTTTATTCAATTTTGGCAAACACCTTGTATAGCTTACTCTATTCCTCACACATTTATACGTTCCCATTCACTCTCTCTTACTTTATTAACCTTACCTTCTATTATCTTACCCCTTTTCCTCACATGTTTTGACCAGTGTTACATAATTCTCTAATCGCCCTCCGAATCGCGATCCGAAAAGAGCGAATTATGGTCGATTTTTGCCTATTTTTGTCCCATTTTGGGCGAACCGCGAATTGAAAAAGCGAATTATGTTACACTGGTTTTGACCATTCCACTCACATTTTCTTACTTTATTTACTCTTTTCTTACACCCATCAATCTTTTGCAATTCTCAGTTGCTATCCCCCTTTTTCTTACACCCATCGATCTTTTTACACTTCTCAGTTGCTATCCCCCTTTTTCTTACACTCACTCAATTTTTTCAAACTTTCCTAGAAGCGGGAGCCTTCGGCAAGTAGAATAGTAAGGAACTGAGGGAGTACATCATACAATTGTTCAACTAATGTGCAAACTGAAACATAGTTACTTACGGACCAGCAAGTTATATGAGCACACAAATCCGCTACTGTTCTAAAATTTATCAAACCACAATAGATTAAAATATTGATCTAGACAACTTGTGTACTGAAAGGACACGTAAATGCATGTATATCACAGAGATCAAATCAAATTGTTATCAATCTTACACTTGTTATAACAATTCTCCGGATGAACCATAGAGAAAACTACTCCCTACACAGCTGAAGGCATTACTTACAATCATGGACATAAATCAAGAAAACTAAAGAGATGAGGTAAAATATAATGCCCGTGGGTAAAACCTTGAGGGCCAACAAAAAAAGATAAGAATTTATCATCATACAAATGTTAGGTGGAAAAACATTTGGTTGAGTGTTGGGTTTGTCATAAATAAAGGGGCATTGGCAACCAATGGAAAGAAGGGGTGATCGGAAAAAGTAATTTCTGAAAAAGAGAAGCTTGAAAACTAAAACAAAATACATCCCTACCCCATTAAGCAAATAAATACTCACTCCATCCCATTTTGATCGTCGCAATTTTCTTTTTTGTCCTTCCCAATTTAATTGTCATAGTTTCTTTTATGGCATGGACCCACTAATATTTTTATTACATCTCTCTTCCCACTACCAAAAGGTGTGTTCACACATCCCCTAACATTCAATTAAAAAGTTCTTCCACTATCTCCCACCATACCTACTTTTCTACTTCCTCCGCCAGTCCGTCGCAATTTAATCGTCGTAATATTTTTTAATGGAGTTTTATGTAATAAGTTATTATAGGTTAATCTATTATATTTTAATAGAAAAGTAGGTATAGTGGGAGATAGTGGGAGAATTTTATAATTGAATGTGAGAGGATGTGGGGCAATAACTTTTGGTAGTGGGAAGAGAGAGGTAATAAAATATTAGTGAGCCCATGTCATAAAAGAAATATGACAATTAAATTGGGATGGACGAAAAACGAAATTACGACGACTAAATTAGGCCAGAGGGAGTATTAAACCATAATAGATAAGCTTACAATAACTTATCGCATAAAACTCCGTGAAAAGTCTATTACGAATTACGCCGATTAAATTGTGACGGAGCGAGTACATAAACAATCAGGAAATGAAAGAGGGGTGGGGGGGGGGGGGGACAGCCAGGTTCTAGGGGATATTTTTATTAAGGTACTCGTGCAAAGAACACCCTACTATCCTTCTCTCCAATGACCAGAAGAAGGGATAAATATTTGAATTGTCAAAATACACCTAATCAGGAAAAGATACATAAAATTAGAGACATATAGTTTATAGTTTATACTCTAGTAAGTAATTCTTAGTTCAAGTTCTAATTAAAATTAATAACTCAGCAAGTTACCCCTTATAAACACCCCCATTTTAATCGGACTCTTCATTTTACTTCAAGCACTATACTCAATACTCAAATATGGTTAGGACATTTGGACACTTTACTTCGGGCCAAAACCATGAAAATATTTCATAGAATAGCCGAGTTGGAAACGAATACTCGAGTCCCAATAACATAGTTTCAACCACAAGTACAAATGCTTGCCACATAACCATAAGCAGTATCTAAGATTAACATGAAAGACTTCCTAATAAAATTTACAGGCAAACAATTTTATAACAAAAGTTTAACAAGTAGCGGACACCTAGAGCAGGCTGGACAACTCCATATCACAAGTAAGTTCTCCATTTGATTCACGTAGATTTTGAGTGCAACTTTAACATAGGCCAGAAGTACATAAGTGATTAGAAAAGCAAAGCAGGGGGTATTTATGAATCATGCCCCTCCTGTAAACTATCCGTCATCCTTTCCATGGCATTACTTCTCCTTGTCTATTGACTATCACAACTCTACCCTCCCCCTTTGGCTTACAATAATCTCAAAAGTCACAAAATCAGCTAGCTATTGAAATCTTTGGAATTACAAGACAAGTTGTAGCTCCAAATATCATACCATTTTAGTATCCAAAATCAGAATATTTTCTCCCAAGGACATATAATGAAAAGAAACTAAGCCAAAAATATCAGATATAGGTTTTTTTTAAGATTTGTGACACAAAGCAAGTCGCACTTAGCTTGTTTTTTGTTTTTTGTTTCCCTTTTCTCTACTTCTGCCCCCCTTCTCCCCCACTAAAGATTGATTATCTGGTTCTCCTCCGTTTTCTTTTTGCTCTAATTACCTTTTTGTGTTTCCCTTTTCTCTACTTCTCCCCCAGTAAAGATTGATTGTCTGGTTCTCCTCTGTTTCCTTTTTGCTCCAAAGTCCAAAGTCCAAACTCCACAAATTCTCCTCTAGACTCCGCCCTCAAACTCTCTTCATTCATCACTAATTCACTATACCGACTTCTATGACAGAATGTGCAGCTCTTTACTACCCAAAGAAAAGGAATCATAATGTTTCACCAAACACCTAAATTTTCTTGGGGCATAAATATAATTCCTAGAGAAATTTAAGTCTGTTTAGAAACTATCTTCCAGCTGGCGAACCAGACATAATAAAGAAGGATGTAAAGAATTAAAGCCATTTTAATCAAGAATGTCGACTTGAAACATATAGATTGATATTTTTCTAAAGCCTCTATATGAGCACAACTGGTAATAAACAGACTGGAAAATACTACCTCGGTACCTCCACCAAGAAAACAGTCATACAATCATAAACACAGTACAATTTTCTGGGATGTTTTGAAAAAGATATGTTTTCTATAAAAAGAAAAAATAGTTTTTGGTTGGATTTACAAAGAGAAATTAAACTAATTTTAACTGAGACAGAATAAGACAGGTACAACTATTTGAAAAGATTTTTAGATAAGAACAATTATTTCCAGACAGCAAAAGTAATGTTAGCAGCACAAGAGTGGTAAACTTCAAACGTGCTACACAAGTGCTATTTACGTAAGGCAACTTAGGTGACAACTGAGAAGCATCAACAAACAAGCAGAATAAGAAGGATCTTTGGTGAAAAAATATTTAAAAGCTCGAAAAACCCTTTATGCTAAACAATTTATAAATTCTATGAATGGTCGACGTATTGTACCAAAATTGGCACACATTACTTACTACCCAAGGGAATAAGTTGCTCCTGAGCTAGTAGTCTATCAAAAGAAGAAATAAGTTGATCCTGAGCTAGTAGCCTAGTAAGCTCATTCAGCCCTCAGCTTGCACTGAATCTATGGGAGTTCACCTCAGAGAGGATCCAAACTCCAAATATAAACAAAACAAGCAACTTCTGAGACTCCTATGGGAGGTTGATCTTCTTAAGATCAGTAATACAGTAAATCCTAACTACTCTACTAGATATGCTTGTGACTCCTGTCTAATTTTCCACGGAAAAACATGCAACTACATGTTGACAGAAGGTTTTAAATGAAGAGCACAGGCAATCAAGAATAGGCAAAACAAGCAGGGAGTAAGATAAAATGCAGAAAATAAAAATTATATTGCAATTTTAACAGCATTTTACGATAATATCATTCACACAGCTAGAACTTTAGTACTATTAAATTTTCAATGCTATGGAAAATGGAAACTTACGTTTCAGGTATGCATCAAACAAATTCCCAGTGACACCCTCAATTGTATCATCAATAGGAAGAATATGGACACGCTTCCCATATTTCACATCAGGACATTGGTGTACAGATATTACATCACCAAGTCGCACCCTTAAGTTAGATCTCACAACCTTGTTCATCCTTATCTTAGGTTCTTCACAAGACTCATCAGCAAGGGCAATGCAAATTGTGTCTTTTCGTTTCTTTCCCTGGAAATGTCACCCGGACAAAATACAGAAGTCAGAACTGCAGAAAGCATTTATTTCACTCATAAAAACATGAACAGGGCAGTAAGTATCAGAATATTAGACTACTCTAGCTCTCCAATATTATTACAGATAATTATGGAACACCCAGCAAATCAAACCTCCAAACTGGACAAAAACCAACAGTAATATATTGATGAACTCCCAGTGTTCTCCTTCTCACCCTTTGACAAAGAGGAGAAAGAGACCATTAAACGACAAAAACCTACAGAAACTGAATACACCTGAGCCATATAAAGAAGAATATAAACTCCCCGTGTTTCTCATTTTCATAAATGAAGAATGAGACCATTTAACTTCTACAGGTTTTACCAAATTGAACAACACTAGTGATCCATTCTTAGCAAAAGCATTTATCTAGATTTTTCATAAGGGTATTTAGAAATTGCAAACAATTCTGAAAAAACAAAGCCTAAATTGATCCAAAATAAACTCAACATGGCAATTGGCCTCGACCCTTACTCGCCTTTCTGAAGAAGGGGCTCAATATACACACTATATAATGTACCCTAGAACCCAAACACCGAACAGAACTTGGAACGCATTATACGATGAACCCACAAAGATCCCTAATCCAACTAGGGAAACTACATAAACTCACTTAACCATTTCATCTTCAAACACCCATACCTCCCATGAGGATGTTAATTATACTTCTTTCCTTTCCATTTGTATCCAGCAAAGTGTTCAAGTTAGCATTTGAACAATCAAATTCCTTGACCAAAACCCTCAAACCAACCGTACCAGAAATTGGTTAAAACTCATCAGAAAGAACACCAACAAACCCACGAGAGATTAATTCTAATTCAAATGTTCAAAACCACCTGTTCGACCAAACACTCTAAGCCCTTCGATAAATTCTGTTAGATAAACCTAAAATTATATCCTTACCCTCCTCACTTGTCATAATATAATCCAAAATACCTCCACCAATAACAATCATTACAAAGAAATTCAAAACAAAACAACATCAATAAACGCACATTTCTCAGAACCCTAAGAAACTATGATCACCGAGTGTAATCATAAAAACAACATAATACATACAATTTCAATAAAAAAAAATAAAAAAAAAATCACCTTTATTAGAACAGTATCACCACGAAAGAGCTGAAGCTTTTCCATGGTATCAGGGTGCATAGAAACAACCGAATTGTCGTCGTTCACAGCTTCATCAACAACCAATCGATTCGCAGCCTTTTTACGCTCAAGAATCGCAGTACTAAAGTCTTTTTTCGCGCCCTTACTGTTAAAATTTCATGAAAAAATACATAATAGTAAGAAAATTGCATCAAAATCATCGAAATTCAGGGAACACTGAAGTTTGTGAAATTGGGGAGAAATTCGATATAATTGACGATGGAAAACTTACTCGGAAGATTCAGCATGATCCGCCATAGATATAGCTTGTTGTTGATTGATATAGCTTGTTGTGGATTGTATGCAGAGAAGATTGCAGAGCGGTGAGAGAGAGGAGAGAGAAAACGAATAATATGAAAGGAGTTAAAGAGGAGGTGAGATATTTATAGAGGTTGCAGTTCAGTGGGGTAAGAATTGTAAGATGAGTAGGTACGGCTTCCTTTCGTGCGTAGAAAGAAAGGAGCTTTTTCATTTTACATATTTTATTTTTTAGAAAATTTTAAATTATTCAAATTGCTGGCCCTGTTCGGCAAAATTAGCGGTAGCGGTTAGCGGTTGAGTAGCGGGTAGCGGTTAAAGTAGCGAGTAGCGGTGAATAGTAGCGGGTAACGGTTAGCTGTCAAAGTAGCAGTAACTAATATGAGTGTTCGGTAAAAGTAGCGGTTGATATTATAAAAATAAAAATAAAAGCAAGAATATTATTTAAAACTATATTATAAATTTGTATAAAGCTACCCGCTACCTTAAACACTACTAATTTTAACGTTTGACAAAAGCTACCCAACCGCTACCTCAACCGCTAACCGCTACCTAAATCGCTACTTTACCAAACACTTACAAATTTTACAAGTAGCGTCTTGACTAGGTCAAAACGCTACCCGCTACCTCAAACGCTACCGCCGAACACGCCCACTATCTAGATCTTTAGAGCATGAGTAGTGGTAAGTCACTACCCTACTTACTCACAATCATATATGATCTTATCTCTCCTCCACATCATCATCCACATCACTTTCCACTATCTTGAGTCACTGTTATGAGTCACCTCATTTATTTTATTCAATGGTGAGGTTGCCCACCACTCTCTCTCCTAATTTTATCAATACCCCACCATTCATTCTCTCTCTTATGTATTACTCCCTCCATTCCCTTTTGTTCTTCCCCTAAAGAATGTTGGGTGTGGTTTAAGAAAACTGAATCTTGGTTTGTATTGGGATATGAGTAATGATTGGGTGTAAGAATAATGATTGGGTGTAAGAAATTGAATAAAGTAAAGAGAGAGAAAGTATTTAATTAATAGGGAGAAAAGTAGATATTTTATTAAAGTAATGAAAGAAATCAGCAAAAAATTTCAGTCACATGGGGTATGGGACCCATCAGCTGTTACATGGACCAATCAGATTTAATCATACAATGACTCACGTTTTTTTTGGCTGGAAATTAAGCCCAAACAATTGATTTCAGTTTTCCCTCCAAATTTTCCCCCCAAATAAAAAAACAGGGGATTTTTAATTTCCCTCCAAATTTTTGAGGGGTTGACATAGTGAATTCCCTTTATAAATAGGGTCACTTTCCCCCCACAAAAGACCAAAATCTGACTTTTACCAAGTTCAATAAATACAAGCAAAACACCAAAATTTATTCCTCAATTCAGCATTAAATAGCAAAAAAACAGGGGACTTAATGGCTTCAGATCAAGAGGATGACGATTTCCTCGGATTTTCTGATGATGAAGGCGATGGCATTAACTCCGATTCTGACTCAGAGGTAGGTGATGATGCTGCTGACTTGGTACAAGCTTCTCAAAATACTGCTGCTGATTTTGGGGACATTGGGTTTAATGAAGATGTACCAAACAGCACTGAATATGTACAGCAAGTACCAGAAGTAGAAGGGGAAGGGCAGCAGCAAACTACCAACTTTCAAGAGGTACCATTTCTTTTTGATTTGAACTTTCCACCACCATCAGAAAATGCATCACCAATTCATCATCAAACAGCAACACCCAGAACAGATCATCATAAGCCTAGGACTCCTAGAATAAATAATGAATTGAGGCTTGAAATTTTGGTGTACCTGCTGAATAGAAAAATTCCAGATTCAGAAACTCTTTTGTTTGGGACAATAAGGGATGCAGCCATAGAATTTGATTACAACAGAAAAACCATAGGGTCAATATGGGACAAAGCAAAGAAGCAGAAGGCAGCACTGAATTCATATGTGGTGGAAAGTAAGTATCACAAGTGTGGCAGGAAAAAGGTTCAAGTCACATATGACTCTATTGCACAAATAGCCATGGGGGACAGAACATGCATTGTAGATCTTGCAAGAATTCTCAATTTGGGACCAACAACAGTATGGAGGCTCATCAAGAGGAAAATTATTAAGCCACACTCAAGTCCCTTGCATCCAGGCATTTCAGATGCATGCAAAATGGCAAGGATGAGGTGGGTACTCAGACTAATAATGGATTACACTATACCACAAGAACCAACATATTACAGCATGTATGACTTCATTCATATTGATGAGAAGTGGTTTTATTTGACTCAAAAAAACCAGAGAGTTTATCTTGCAAACAATGAACCCTATCCACATAGAAGTGCAAGTTCAAGAACCAAGATACCAAAATTCATGTTCATGGCAGCAGTAGCCAGACCAAGGTGGGGTGAAAATGGGAATTGTGAATTTGATGGTAAAATAGGCATATTTCCATTCACAAATGCAGTTGCAGCCAAGAGGACATCAAAAAACAGGGTAAAGGGGACCATTGAAACAAAGCCAGTGAAGTCTGTGAATCAAATTGAAACAAGGGCAATGATGATCAACATGCTAATTCCAGCAATCAAGGCAAAGTGGCCACCACATGAAGGGGAAAAGGTCATCTATATCATTCAAGATAATGCAAAGGCACATATATTGCAAAATGATCCTGAATGGCAACTACACTACAAACAAGATGGGTTCACTTTTGTGTTGACTCAACAGCCAGCAAACAGTCCAGATTGCAACATCTTGGACTTGGGATTTTTCAGGTCAATACAATCACTTATGCACAAGAAAATGCCTAAAACTGTGGAGGACTTAAGTGGAGCAGTGTATGATTCTTTTAATGAGTTGCATCCTAAGACATTGTCTAATGTGTGGATGACATTACAGTTTGTTTCTAATGAGATTCTAAAACACAAAGGCAACAATGATTACCAACTTCCACACAACAAGAAGAAGATTTTAGAAGATGAAGGCAGACTGCCAGAGCAAGTCAAGGCACCTATATGGGCAGTTAATGAATGCATGCAACTCTATGATGAATGGAAAGCAAACCAGTGAAGCAAGGTGAAAACAATTAGATAACTTTTTGTGTTTTGGGGACATGTTTTTAAATTGACAAGTAAAACCAATGTGTCACTTTTGTAAGCTTAAATGCAAGCATAACATGTAGGCAAAACATTTTGTAAGCATATCTTTTGGAAGCATCAATGAATGAATCTCATGTTTAAGTTTAGTAAAGTTTTTTTCCATCATTCTTATTCACATCAATGTATAGTAATCAAGGCAAGGCAATAAACATCAAATGAGTACATAACAAGAACAAGGCAGCATTGGCAGAAAAAGTACAAGGCACAAGAGGTAAGGCAGCATTGGCAACACTATAAACAAGGCAGCATTGGGTTCTTAAGAACAAGGCAGCATTTGCAATATCACAACTCTAAACACATCGGCTTCAAAATGGAAATAAATAATAATATCACATCATTTTCAGATGGAAATTATTCCCATTTTGAAAGCGATGCGTCAAAAGATGTAATTTTGACAAAAACAATCAATTCATCATTGATAACACATGGAATATGCCTCACATAAACAAAGATTCATAAATATCTCAGAATGTCCCCAAAAATCATTGAATCAAACCCTTTCCAATTAAACTTAGCTCCTGAAAAACATCATGGATGCTAATGGTGCATGAGTTTGATTGAAAAACAAAGGGTTTGACACTCATAAAATGAAGACTCATCACAGATCACAAGGCATAAGTACAAAAACTTTTTCACATCACATCTCTAAGCACATCGGCATCCAAATGGAAAGAATGCATATCACATCATTTTCAGATGGAAATTCTTCCCCATTGGATGCCGATGTGCCAAAAGATGTAATGGTAAGGAAACAAGAACAAAGCAGCAAAAACAAGGAAGCAATGAACAAGGCAACATCATTGACTCTCAGTTAAGTTGTTTTACATCATTGACAGATTTGTTTCTAAATGATTTACAACCTCACCACCAATTCACCAAAGGGGATACTAGATCAATCAATGATGTGACATGATCTGTATTCCCTTTGGTGATTGGTGGTGAGGGACATGTTTAGAATCAAATATCTCAGGTTATCAACACATACATCACAGATCAGAAACACTAACTTCATTGAATATCAGAAACACATTATACATGTTTTGCAATACATGAATTGCCTCTCCTGTCTAACCTGACATAAGATCTCAGAATGTCCCCAAGCATCATTGACACAAACCCTATCCCCTAACACTTAGCTCCGGAAGAGCATCAATGATGCTAATGGTGCACAAGTGTTATTGGAACATTGGGTTTGAGTCTCAGCAAATGAAAGACTCATCACAGATCAAGCATAACAATATCAATCAACAATGCATCAGATCACCATGAACTGATCAAAACATAGGGTTTGAACCTCATCAAATGAAAGACTCATCACAGACCTCCACTGATTCATGGGACATGAAGCATTAAACAGATCATTAACATGTAGGGTTTCATTTCTCAGACATATTGACACACATCATTGATCAAGTAGTTTCAATACTATCATATCTTTAACATTCTTCTGCCGAACGGAATGATTGATATTCACATTCCATTGTGTGAAATGACATTCACTCCGTTCGACAAAAGAAGTTAAAGGACAATTATCAAAACAAAGATCTCAGAATATCAACAATCACATCATTGAAGATCACAAACCTCCTAATATTGATCTCAGAATGTCCCCAAGCATCATTGAAACAACTCCAAACCACAAACACTTAGCGCCCGAGAAATATCATTACTGATACTAATGGCAGCACGAGCATTTGTGGTTAGTTGGACTTGTTCCTCAGCAAAAAAAAGACTCATCATCGATCACAACAAATAAAGGGACATTATTGTATCCTTAAGGGACATGCTTGGACATTAAGCATTCAACACCAGGCCACACTGAGAGGACTGAAATAACTCAAACCCTATCCCCAAATTATATTCATTTCATGCCTTTACTAATCCAAAACATAGTTATACTGATCAAATCTCATACTCACCAAAGCATCATATTTATCATACACAAAACATACCATAAAACAGGGGACATTAAGCCATCAAATCATGTTCATCACACAGACAACATTCCACAAAATTTCATAACCATATGGAAACACCATCATCCAATCATCATTATCAATATCAATATCATAACATCATTATCTAACATCAACATCCATACAACTAATCACAACATCATCATCCAAACAACAACACCCCTGGCCAACAACAGATCACAGTTGTTGGCATCCACCTTATGACTCCACAGCTAGCCAGCATTCAATAAAATGAAAAAAGGGAGAAAGGAGACAGACTTATCTAAGCATCATCAGACGCTGAAGCCGATTTTTTTCCCTTTTCTCCTTTCTTTGAGGAGGGATAACCAGATGAAAGTTGTCCTGGAGACCCAACAGCATCAGCATTCTCATTTTCACACTCTCCAACATACACCAGATCAAATGAATCAGACCCACTTGGTTCCTTGCAATCAATAGGGGACAAACAACATGATTAGTGCCATCATAAAATAACAGGGGACCATGAATTAAAATCAGATATCATCAAACAACTCAAAATAAAGTGCGAAATAATTTCAGATCACCTAGGTTACCACATGCAATGAGATAAATGAGAGCAAATCACACAATAATTCCATTAAAATCCAACTAATTTTCCGAATACATCCAGATCCCATTTTTACCCAAAAATTGTGAAATAAAATCTCAAATACATCCAGATCCCATTTTTAACCACATGCAATGGGAAAACAGATCAACAAAACACATGAATATTCCGATTTTCTTCAAATAATTTCCAAATAGCTCCAAATAAAATCAGAACTCAATTTTAACAACATGCAATGAAAAAACAGAGCACAAAATACAATCAGAACTCAATTTTAACAACATGCAATGAGAAAACAGAGCAAAGAATAACATAAAAAGCCCGAATGAATCCAACAGATCTCCAAAAAATTCCCAAAAAATTCGAAATAATACCAGATCTGCATTTTTAACACATGCAATGGGAAATCAGACCAACTTATCCAAAAAATAATCCGAGTTTAATGAACAATACTCCAAATAAATCCAACATTTATCAAATCCCACTTTTTTAGACATGCAAACAATCATCAAACCATTTTAATAACACCGACATCAATAACCCTTAAAAAATCGCAAAAAATCAAAAGTAATACCTCATCGGAATCTCCTTCACCGAAAAAACGCAGATCTGAGGGAGTGGGTTTCCGATCGTCATATTTTGACTCAACCTCCTCTCCTGGCTCCACTTCCCTCTTCCGAAACCATTCTTCCAAATAGTTTCGAGTACTCGTATTTTCTTTTTGGGCCAAATACAGATTGTTTTTATATTCGGCGGAGTAGGAATGCTCGTTATTGGGACAGTTGCACTTGGATCCCCAATCACAGTTGGAATCGGGGATTCTTTGACCAGAAGTTCCCACCCCAGAATCACCTCGAGTTCTAGACAAAGAAGAACCCATAAAGTACCAGAAAAACAGAGATCAGCGACGATTAGGGACCAAAAAGGGGACAAAAATAGAGGGGATCTGATCGGAAAATGAATCCGAGTAATTTTTATGAACGTTTTTCGGCGAAAACGTTTCAGATTTGCGAGATTTGGAGAGGAAAACCCAGATCAGAGGCGGAAAACCTAGGGTTTTCTCAAGAACAGGGGAGGGATTTTAAGAGAGAGAGAGAGTGAAATAAGAGAGAGAGAGAGATCCGAAGAGGTGAGAGAGAGAAATCAGAATGAGAGGTGAGAGAGGGATTGTGAGATAGGGACGGGTTATAAAGGGAGGGGGGTGGGGTTAGGTTAATTAATTAAATAAGGTGGGTGGGGTAAAAGTGGGTGGGAAAGGGTAGAATCTTAGGGTATTTTTTGTAAATAGTGGGGAATCTTAGGGTAAATTGGTAAAAAAACTATGGCCAAAAATAGTAAAGATTCAGTAGGGGAAGAACAAAAAGAAATGCTAAAAAAGGAAATGGGAAGAACAAAAAGGAATGGAGGGAGTACTAATTATTTTTAATTATTGAGCTTACATAATTAATTAATAAAACTAATGACATCGTTAATTATTATTTTTTAATTAAAGCATTTTATTATGTAAGCTATTTAATTTATTTATTTTGAATTCGAATGAAAATTAAAATAACATAAAATTTAGATCACATAATTTATAAAACAACGAAATGCATAAACATTTAAAATACAATCTACATTAACAACGACTTTGGTCTTCTTAATCTTTTCATTCGTTGCCGAAACGACCCCATATATGCTCAACCAAGTCATTTTTTAATGCAATATGGGTCTCCCTATCACGAACATTATTTCTGTTCGCCATGTAACCACTTAAATTGGGCCTATCTAATCGTCCATTTCTCACGGGAAATGGTTGGTTGTTGTTACCGTTTGATGATCCAACTACATTTTGAGGTTGGTCATTGATAAATTCCGATGCATCGTAATGCAAATATCCATCTCGCTCATCTTCGACAATCATATTGTGCATGATAATACATGCCATTACGATTTTCCATAAAATTTAATCGACCAAGCTAGACCTGGTTGACGTATTATTGCAAATCGAGCTTGTAACACTCCAAAGGCACGTTCAACGTCCTTTCGGTAACTCTCTTGCTTCTTGGTAAATAATTTATGCTTACCGGTTTGTGGATGTTTGATTGCTGGGATAAATGTTGCCCATTTTGGATAGATACCGTCGGTAAGATAATATCCCATATTGTATGTATTTCTGTTGACATTGAAGCTAACATCTGGAGCTCTACCCTCACAAATATCAGAGAACACCGGCAACCGCTGGAGGACATTTATATCATTACAAGAACCTGGTGTACCAAAGAAAGCATGCCATATCCACAAGTCTTGTGAAGCAACAACCTCTAAGATTATAGTCGATGTTTTACTTCTCCCTTGATACATTCCTTTCCATGCACGTGGATAATTTTTCCACTCCCAGTGCATGCAATCAATGCTTCCCATCGTATATGCCAGGAAATCCACGAATATGACTTTCGCGGAGGAGTCGCTCAGTATCCGTAGTATTCTCCCTCCTCAAGTACCCCGGTCCAAATTCAGAGACGACCCCTTCAACAAAGTGAGAGAGACATTCCCTTGCAATACTTGATGCGAGTTTAAGATATTTGTCAACTGCATCGGCTGATGTACCGTATGCTAACATTCGAATTGCTGCAGTGCATTTTTGGAGGGGGGATGCACCTAGTATTCCGGTGGCATCTGGCCTTTGTTGAAAGTAAACATTACTTTCTCTTAACTGGTTAACAATGCGTGTGAACACATTTTTACGCATGCGAAATCGTCGGCGAAACATATCGTCTGTGTACAATGGTCGGGGACTAAAGTAGTCGTTATATAGTCGTACATCAGCATCTTCTCGATCTCTTGGTACATACCCCCTTTGGTACGTAGGTTCAGGAGTGAAGGGGACCTGATAAGTAGAGGTTACCAGGGGAACAACAGATGCATAGATCGCTTCCTCGATCAATTCATCTTCTTTTCGCCTTTCAGTAATTGATTCATGCCACTCTACAAAGTCGTTCACCATGTAGTCAAATAACCCTGAACTAGATGAACTAGAAGAATTTGAATCAGAGTTCATTTGTTATATTTTTTGTTGAGAGGAGGAGAGTGTTTTGTTGCAGAAATGATACTTATATTTGTGTGTTGAACTATGAAGTAAAACCCCCTTATATAGACCTTGTGAAATAATTCAAAGCAAATAACTATTGTTTATGATGTACGGGCACAAAAGTATAACAAATGTGATTTTTGATAAGGTTTACAGATTTTTTTCATTGATAAATAAATAAATGGGGAACCAACTCCAAAATATTAGATTTCTGATCAGGTTTGTAGATTTCTTTTGTGTGAGAATTCAATGTATGGGCAAACATAACTGTAAAAGATGATAATTTTCTGACAATTCAATGTATCAAATGTGACAATTCAATGTATCAAATGTGACAATTCAATGTAGCATGCAGTAAATTTTGCAGGTGTATAGAATATTTCTCATTGTGGAGTTAGTATTAATGATATTATTATTTGCAAGAAATAATTTTTAAAGTTAATAGAAATAGAGAAATTATAATAAAAATATGAACTTCATTACATTAAGAAATAACAATAAAATATTACAAAGGAAATTTAAAACAATAAAGGTAACATTACATCAATTAAAACTAATATAGATAGTTTGGCTAACTTAATTGATGCCTACACTAGCCTAAAAGATGTGCAAATTCTTGCTTTAATTTCAGATAATTTTCTTTTTCGTCTTCAGATAGATTTGGTTTTGCAAGAAGGACACTGAATAACTTGAACCTCTTTTCCCCCTCTTTTTTCCGAGCTTTGATGGCATCTCGTTCCTTTTGATACTCGAGCATACGTTCCGCTACATCAATACGCCTCTCGTCAACATCTTTGTGTTTTCCTTTTATCACATTCATCTCTGACAAGGCTTGAGTAAAAGACTCTAAATTTTGAATTTTAGAACTACCAACATTTTGAATACCGGAACTAGCAACAGATTTACCTTTCCTTTTTGTTTTTTCACCCCATCAGGACGACGACGACGAGTACGAGTTATTGGACCTTCATCAGTTGGAGTATCAGGTTCTGATCTTTTCGAATTGCCACCACCACTAGAAGGTACTTCTAGGTCTATTGGTCTCCATTTGTCTAAGTCTCTCAACATCTCCCAACAACCAATTAAACCAAAGCGTGCACCATTACACGTCCCTCTATATATTTCATGAGCTTCAGTCATCTCATCATGAGTGTTGGTGCCACTCTTATATCTTTTTATTGCCTCACCATAACAACCAACCCATGTACTCACATCTCTATTTATTCTTCCCCACCGACTTTTCATAGATCTCAAACTTCTAGGGCGCATGGTGGATGGAATATCTTCTCTAGCTTGATCATACAAGGCCATAATGTTTCTCCACATTATAGCCAAACTTTGATCCGTTGCCGTCTCTGGATCTTCAACTGCACATTCTATCCAAGCTGATATGAGTGCATCATCTTCTTTTGCACCCCATTTTTCTCTCGACACAATGGTGTTGCTTTCATATGGAGTTTCAACAACATCATCATCGGCATCATCATTAGCACCATCAACATCATTACCAGCTTGTTGTGAACCCCTTGGATCTTCGGGTGGGGTTAGGTTACTGCTTCTTTCTCCCCCGGGAGTTGTTGGTCTGTTTTGAATTATTTGGTTTACACCATATTGTTGTGACATTGGGAACATAAAACCAGATGGATAATTTTGGGGAATTTGGGGAAAATTTTGATTTGGAAATGATTTGGGAATTGTTGTGGGAAATTTGGGTTTGAAAATTGATTTGGGAATTGTTGTACAAATTGTTGGTTTGGATGCATTGGTTGGTTAGGCATGTTATAAAATAACATCCTTTGAGCATTTGGATTAGTAAGGTTATTTGGATCAAAAGGAAAATTAATTTGGAAATTTGGAGAATTGGAAGATCGGTAATTTTGATTATTTTGAGAGGAACCACTTTCGTAATTAGGATTATTAAGATCCATAATTACGAAATATATTTATATGTGAATACTATGTAAATTTGATTTTACAATGATAAAGAGAGGGTAAAATTTAAAGGATGCAAAACTATATCAATATTAGGCTCTATTTATAGATAAAATAACAAGAATCCCGTTGGTGTAATTATTTTTTTGAAAAAAATTTAAATAAGTTATCAAGTGAACGTTATAAAATTAATGAGTGAAAAATAATAGCCGTTGTATTGTCATATTGTTTCATGCCAATATTTACCGTTGAAATCAAATAAACCCAACAAAAGATTCTAGCAAGGGACACTTGGCGAATTTTGGTTGGACCTCAAAGTACTGCTGACGCGCGTCAGAATTGTCAGGTAATTTTTTTTAATTATTTTTTTTAAAATTTCAGCGATTAACGGCTAAGATTTAAGATGGATGTAACGTGGGTCCCGCGCGTCAGGTCCCCCTTCAGAAGTTGCATCCCCTTGCTATGGTCTTGTTGTGAGTCACCCTCCTCAATAGTGAGCTAACTCACAAGTAGGAGAGAAGGTGTTGTGAGTTAGAAGCAACTCACCATTGATGGTGCTATTAGTGACTTTGCAAGTTCCTACTTATCTTGTTAAAAGTTGTACTCTTTTCGTCCTCTTTTTGTTCTTTATGTTTGGTACTTTTCACGCGTTTTAACGGTTAATTAATTTGCATCGAGATTCCTCAATTTTTTTATTTAAGCAAGAAAAATTACGTTTATTTATAATTTTTTCACTTTTATCAAAATTCTGATATTGGGAAATGAGAAAATTTTAATGCCCCAATGGAAAAGTGTGAGAGTCTAAATGACTCAATAAATTTAATTAGTTAAAATAATAATTGGACACAAATTTTGATAGAATACTAAGTCATTTATGTGATAATATAAAAGGAAATGTAAAATTTTGAAATACCCAAAAAGGAAAACGTAAAGAACAAAAAGAGACGGAGGGAGTACGTAATTGCTATTTAGATGTTTAGTTATTATTGCCAATTACTACATTAGCTCATATCTCGACCGATTAATCACTAATCATATCATAATCAACAGTTAATCATACTTTAATTATTTTAATTAATTAATAAATTTAAAAATAAAAATAAAATTTTGTATTTTTTAAAAAAAATCATAAATATTTCATAATCAACATTTAATCATACTTTAAGTTTTTTTAAAATTAAATTTTATTAATTAAGTAGAATAGTTAAAATATGATTAACGGTTGATTATGATATGATCAGTGACTAGTTATCCGAAATATGGGCTAAGGTAGTAATTGACAACAATAACTAAACCCCTGCGTAAGTAATTGACAACTTTTAACAAGTTAGGTAGTAATTTGCAAAGTCACTAATGAAGTAGGCAGTAATTTGCAAATTTTCCTACTATTCGAGACCAATATTTACTTAAAATGCCCACTCATAAGAAGAGATTATCTTCCGTACCTATACACTCACCCCAACGTTCACTGCTTCACCCTTACATTGTCTGCATAAGGCTAGCTACGACCACCACCACCGCAAACATTATGCCCAGTATTGCAGTCACCGCCACCACTGTCGCCACAAAATTTTCACTTTTTTAACGAATTTAACAAAAAAAATAATAAAAGAATTTTAACCAAATTAATTATCACTAATAAACGTACTTATTTCACAAATATAAAATAATAAAAAAAATATTATTTTGACCAGCAAAACCATAAAAATCGGGTAATGTTTTCGATTTGGCTTGGGCGAAGAATCAGGTACCCTGTTCCATTCCACCTAGGAAAAGTCGAGAGTAATACCCGATGTCATGTGAACAAATATTTAAAATAATTTGAAAATCCTTGAAATTCGACTAGGATCCCAATTGGCCTAGGCGAGGAATCGGGTACCCTACCCAATTCCTTCGGGAAAAAAAAACTTACCCGATTCCATGTGGAAAAAATCTCCTTGGAATCGGGAATTCGGGCCGATTTCAAGGCAAATTTTTTATATATAAAAAATGCTATCGGCTCCGATCTTCTCTTGACGGCGAATGAAGGGCTCGATTTGCTAACTCGGTTGATTGATGGACGGTGAATACATGCTCTGATCCATCAACGAAGTGAAGGCATGGTGGCAAAGTCATGTGCTTCTGCGCAAATAGAGGTGATGTAGTTAGAAGGGGGCGAGGAAGGGAATTGGGCAGGGGCAGGGGCGGTGAAGGGGTTGGGTGTGTTGAAGTGAGAGATCGAGAAAGAGCAGAGGGTGGTGGGTTGAGAGAAAAGTGGGCGACAAGGGGGCGGTGAAAGGATGGTGGTTGCTGGCAAGAGGGACTGTGGTAGAAGTTAAAGAGAAGGAGGGTTGAGTAAGAGAAAAGAGGATTAAGTGTGGTGAGGTAAGAGATAAGGCTATAATCGGTCTCGTTATTAGTTGATGGCCGACATAAGTAAATATGGGGCGTCGAATAGTTCCCGTGGGCCCGTGACACAAAAATTAACTCCAACACTTTATCTGGTACTCTGGTAGTACAAAGTACGAAGTTTACATTAGTAAAGGAATGAAGGGAAAGAAAAAGAAGGAATGAGAAAGGAAAATAATGAAAAGGGAAGTTAATTTATTTCTCATTGTTTGGTTTGATATAAGGAAGTAGGGGTGCTCAAAATTCGGTCCAGACGTACTGGTTGATTCCGGTACGATCTTTGATCCTTTAAATTTTGGTTTCTAGGTTTCTGGTCTGGTCCGGTCCGGTCGGGTTGACCCAGTTTATATTAAATAAATCATTAATCTTCTTTAGTGCCCTAAAATCATGTGTTATTTTATGTTGTTTTCCTACTCTTTTGTCTTCTGCATCTATATCTACTCCCTTAAAAATGGAGAATTAAAATTTGAAAGATTTTCAAACTATATTTTTTGGGAAATAAATAACCTAGAAAATTGCATTGAGGCATTTCAGTAATTTCATTCCAATCTGGTCTAAACCCGGACCGGGCCAGAAAAAACAGGTGGGGCCCGGTCCATACCAGAATTTTTTCGGTAAGGTCTTCGTTCAATAATTTTCTTGATTATAGTTCTGGTCTAAAACAGTTCTGGCCCCGTCCAGTTTTGGGCAGGTGTAGGTAAGAAGAAAAGAAAGAAAAACTAGGGTGTGTTCTCTTCGTCGGATGAATCATGAACTTATCTGAACTTATTGGAAATAATTTTAAGTAATTGGCCTTATAAACCTAATCATGCCTTATTGGAACTTACTGGTGTTAGGTTATGAACAATCTAAAGTCATGCGGAAAAACCATAAATGCCAGAATCCAAATAAAATGCACATAATCATTTAGCATAATTTAGCGAACACACTTTGTGATGCGTGCTTTGTCTTGCTGCTACCGAACCGAACAAGAACAAGATAGAACGCCGAACGTCGTCCCTTCGTAGATAGTCCACAATACGTTTGGATCTGCCTTAAATCGTACCAACAAGGATATAATATAAGGTTTTATGGTTTCGGGATCTCACTTTAGGTGATAGGCAAAGAGTATTGAATTGTCTTTCAATTGATGTGTTTATTCATGACCATAGGCCATGTATTTATAGGAAATAGAAAAAACCCTAGGAGCCAAAACCTTAGAACTATTTTAAGAAAGTCTTGGAAATATACCAAAAACCAACTTTCCTAAAATGCTAGGGTTGGCCGGCTGCTTGCAAGGCAAGCAAACCGACCAACAAGGTCTTGTGTGCACGCAGCCTTGCGGCCCAAGCAAGCTTGGCGCCATGGACCAAGCAACGCACAACCCGCACAAGGCAAGCACAACTTTGTGCCGAGCGCTGGGCCTTTGTGCCTGGCGTGCTTGCGCTGGGGCTGGGCCTTGGTTCTTGGCGCTGCGCTTGGCTCATCGAGCGATGGGCCATTGCTTCGTGCAATGGTCCGTCGCTCGTTTCGTGCTTCCGATTCGTTTTTCCGATTCCGGAATTTATTTCTGATTCGAACAATATTTACGTTTATGATAATATTTTCGATTCCGATAATATTTCCGATTCCGATAATATTTCCGTTTCCGGTAATATTTCCTATTCCGACAATATTTCTATTTCCGATAATATTTCCGATACGAAACATATTTCCGTTTCCGGCAATATCTTCGACTTCAATATTATTTATATTTCTGTTATGAACCATATTTTCGTTTCCGGTAATATCTTCATTTCCAGCAAATATTCTTTCTTTGCCTTTTGACAGTTTGTTTAGCTCCCACTGAAACCAACATCCGTCATTTCCGAATATCCATAATTAGAGTATTTATTGAATATAATATTCAACTAAATACTTGATCCGTTCACGTACTATTTGTGTGAACCTACGGGTTCAGAAAAGAGTAAGTTGTGCAATTAATAACATTAATTCCACTTGAACTGAAGCGACCTTTAGCTAGGCATTCAGATCACTTGATCTCACTGAATAATTAACTTTATTAATTAATACTGAATCGCATTTATTAGACTTAGCATTAAATGAAAACTTAGACCAAGGGAATTATTTCCTTCAACTGGGACGAAGCAGACCTGATTTCAAGAGAGTAAACTTGAGAAAGTCAACTTATAGGACCTAATTAATAGTAACTTATTAGCGTGATAAGATTAATTTGATTCCAATTTATCTGAACTTTTTTGAACTTACTGGATCTGAAACTTATTTTTTAAGGTTAAGAGAACGTCCCTTAGTTGATAGCTTTTAATGTTCTTTTTCCTTCCAACTTCCCTCACTTTTGGGAAGAATGGAAAATGAAAGTATATTAAAATAGGGTTTTCCTTCCATTTCCCTTACTTTTCCTATCAAATCTCATACTCCATCTGTCCCTTAATACTCGTTCCGCTTTTCATATAAAGTCGCTCCTTAATACTCGCTTTGTTTCTATAATGGCATACTTTTACTAATATTATATCATTTCTCTCACTTAACCACATGGACCCACCTATATTTCTACTTCCTAACAAAACATTAAAACTTCAACCCCAATCCCCCCCGCCACCGCCACCACCACCTCCCCCTCACAATTTATTTAGTGATCCCATACATCCTCACTCTCCTGCAAAATATTGACATATTTTTCACTAAATACGTTAAAAAACCCCCACTATCAAATACTCCCTTCATCCTTTTTTTTATGTTTACGTTTGGTATTGTGCACACAATTTAACGACTAATTAATGTGCATTGAGATTCCTCTATTTTTTTATTTAAACAACACAATTTACGTTTATTTATGATGTTTTCACTTTTATAAAAAATCTGACATTATGAAAATGGGAAAGATTTAATGCCCCAATGAAAAAGTGTGAGAGATTTAATGCCCCAATGAAAAAGTGTGAGAGATTTAATGCCCCAATGAATTTAGTTGGTTAAAATAATCTTTAGGCACAAATTTTGATAGAATATTAGACATTTATGTGATAATATAAAAGGAAATATTCTCAATGTAAAGAAAAAATTGGGACACCCTAAATGGAATACGTAAAGAACAAAAAGGGATGGAGGGAGTACCACATAATTAAATAATAGGTCAATTAAATTGCATTAAACTCTGTGCCGGTCAAACCAAGACGAGTATTCCGGAACGGATGGAGTATAATTTTTGCAAGAGATTAAGGGGGCGCTCTACAACTTATCTAAACTTATTTGAACTTATTTGAACTTATTGGATCTTATTTGAACTTATTGGAACTGATCAAACCTGAATGGAACTGATAGGACCTTATTATTAATAATAAATTAATTAGTAATAATTAATAATAAAAACAATAATAATAATTAATAGTTAATAGTTAATAATAATAATAATAATAATATTAATAATAATAACAATACAAATTATAATATTAAATATATATAATAAAAAATATAATAATTATAATATTAATAAATAATTATACTTAATAATTATTATTAATATTAGTAATTATTATAATTATAATAACAAATATTACTAATATTAATATTAATATAATTAATTATAAATATATTATTAATAATTAAAAATAATAATTAATACTCCGTGAAATTAATAATAACAATAATATTTTAATAACAACAATAATTAATTATAGTTAATAATAATAATAAAAAATAATATATAATTATATTAAATATACTTATTAATAATAATATTCATTAATTATAATTATTATTAATAATAATTAATAATATTAACAGTAGTAATTAATAATAATAATAATAATAATAATAATAATAAATAATAATAATAATAATAATAAAAATATTAAAACTTATTGGACCTGAAACTTATTTAGAATTATCTGAGGTTATCGGAAGTTATCTGAGGTTATTGGAAGTTATCTGAACTTATCTGAACTTAATGAACTTGAAACTTTTTTTTAAGGTGAACATAACACCCCCTGAATTTGCAATGAACAAACACTGACAATAGAAATAGTAAAAACAACATAAAGTTTATTGTGTAGGATAAACTAAAATTCACACCTTTCTTATTTTAGCATGAATTTTATTATTTATATTGTATTGATGTATTAGTTTATATAATTACATGTAACAAACAAAATATAATATATCTATCATTCTGTATAATTAATTCATTAATATAAAGTAGGTGATGCGCTCTGCTTATTTCACATATATTATTTTCTATATATATCTCGTACTTTCAATTGTATTACCCATTATGCTACATGTTGTCTCCAAAAAATTTGATACCAGAGCCAAAATATGGCTACAAGCAACTCAACCCCAACTATCTCGTATTCTCAACCAACACTTCCTATATTCGATGGAGAACATTATGATTATTGGAGTATTTAATACAAACCTTCTTTATTTCTCAATATTTATGGTATCTCGTGGAAGATGGTTATGAAGATCTTCCCGAAAGTGCTAATGAAGCACAACAAAATATGTACAAGGACAATAAGAAGAAAGACGTACTCGCGTTACTATATATGCATGCAGCCATGAATAAAACAATATTTCTCTGTTTATATGGATTTAAAAATATCAAAGATGCTTGGGATACATTAATTAGAGAAGTAATTTCTCAAAAATGAAAAAGTATTACAATTAGCTAGATTGCAAACTTAATGGGCAATTTTTTGATAATTTGGAGGTCAAAAAGACAGAAAACATCCAAGTATAATTTTCACGAGTTACGGAGATAATTAATCAAATAAGAAGCCTCGGTGACACCATAGAAGAAAACAAAGTTTTCCAGAAAGTTTAAGAAGTATGAATGATAAGTATAATTCTGCCGCATTTATAATAGAAGAGCCAGATTTGTCACCACTCACAATGCATGAGTTGTGGAATCCTTGGAATGATAAGAGCAAAGATTGAAAAGAAATACAAATGTTGATCAACTTGTTGAGCTAGCATTCCAATCGCAATAGAATGTATCAAACAAATTATACCATGGAGATTTAGAGAATCGGGGAGAAAATGAAAATGGGTATAAACATGGAAGAGGCCATGATACCCAAAAATTTGGTGCATAGGAAGAGGTCGTGGGCAATACCAAAATTACAACAAAGGTCAAATAACTATTATCGTATTTATGGTAAGCCTAGCCATCAATCATCAATCAATTAGTAGAAGGTACACCCGGTTGCACGTAGATCTACGTGCAATTGGGTCGTTTTATTACTTTTGACCCCTTAAAAAGCACATTTTTATAGTTAAAAGCACATATTTACAGAGTAATAGCACATTTTCACAGCTTAAAAACACATACGTTTTAAAAGAACATATTGTTAATAATACGAAGTATAACATATTATTAAAAGGTATACAACTAACCGTTTAGGAAATTAGAATCTACACTTGAATAAATTGGGGTTCTCAAACTTTAGTGCAAAGGATTTGAGAGAATATGTAAATTTTTGGTATTGGTTATTCACCTATTATCATTATCATTATCATTACCCCGTTGCCTCAAAGAGGCTCCCGCAAGAAGCGGGGGTAAAGGGGGTCTGGTGTACGCAACCTTACCCCTGCAATTGTAGAGAGCCTGTTTTCAATTGACCCAAAAGCGATAACGGGACGACAACGGGAAGATGATCTTCTAATTTATGGAAAGGAAGCGAAGAGATTTTAAGAGCTATTTTGATTTATTCCATTACTCCGTATTATAGTATTATAGCCAAAAGAACAAATGAATCTTAGGTTTAGATTTTTTCTTCATTAGAAAAAGGTACTTCGTATTATAGTATTTGAAAAATTATATGTGCGTTAAAATTGTAAAAATGTGCTTTTAAACCGTAAAAATGTGCTTTTAAACTAAATTTTGTACTTTTAGAAGGGTTAAAAATTACGAAATGACATGGTTGCACATAACTCTACATACAACCGGGTGGAGGAAGTATTGATCCATAATAGCTTGCGTCCAAAATGGACACAAGTACCAATATAATAATATAAACAGGTGAAATTTAAAGGTGATAGAAAACAGGTAAAAAGTATGATACTATTTTTGAAATTTAGTACACTAGAAATACGTTTAAACTAAGGTTGGTACTTCATTAGTACCATTCCTTAAATTAATAGTAAAATTATATTCACTGTGTACCATGATGCAAATTTGGTATTTAATTTGTACGTTACATAACAGTTTTGTGGAATGGTATGATTTATGTACCAAATTTAGTACCGGACATAAATTCTGGTATTTTAATTTATACCATATGTGAATTTAATAAAAATTAGTATTAAAACAATACCATATTGTGAGGGGGTCGAAAAAGCACGAGGCTAATGCATGACCCCGTCCCTCGTGGGCGTGACGTTGTCAGATCAAGTGTATTTGGATTTCCTGTGAGTTTACACCCAATCGACTAGTAATATAGGAGTCGCCATTCAGTTTTTAACGACAATGAGAAAAACTGACAAAACCCGGTTATCGTGACATAAAGGGAGTGCAATTATGTTCGACCACAACGGCCATAGGTTCCCTTGTGATCCCTGGTGTGGGGATCGCTCAACGTACACCCGCAGGGCAGAGATTGAGAGTTCGGGGGACTGTAGCTACCGAGAGGAGTGCTCATCGATAATACTCCAGAGGCAGGTTATCCTTACTAGCTCAGCATAAATAATTGAATGGACATGCGTTAAACTATTAAACTATTCTTAATTGATTTTAGCAATATGCAACACATAATACTAAATCGATCGTGATTATCTAATTTAGATTGATTTAAGATACCTAGCATGATAATTCAATTGTCCAAGTTATTATCTTATTAGGCGTGATAGATCAATCAAGTTAATAGTTTGACAATTTTATAAAAGGGTGATGAAAGCGATTAAATTATATGAGGGACACATTACAACGCACCCTTGAGAGCTGCGTTGTGGTTCTCAGAAAACTAACCACTTGGCTTTGCTATTTCTCCTTTTATTTAACAAATCTCGGGTTTCCAAGCAACGTTCTAGTATTTAGGCTTAATTCATCAAGCTACAAGGGACAGGACGCGTTTTGTTCGACTTTTGGGTCGATTGCGACAGAATGCTGGATCAATTTCGCAGCGTGAGGCTTAGGCTTAAGGCTAGAGTCAATACTCAGGTTATGCACTTGTGTGTCCTCTTTCATGTCGGTTTTGAGGCTGTATTTATAGGAAAAGGGTGCGTGGAAAGATAGATTTTAAGATACGGATCCAAAAAGAATCCTGAGGTAAAACGGCCCCAGGCATTTTCAGCGCCCAGGGCTGGGCGCCGAAGATTTCGGCGCCCAAATCCAGGCGTTGAAAATGGGATCTGGGTCGAGTTTCTTTGTCAGATTTGGACTCTTAGAATTCGGAGCTTGTGAGATTTATCCGAGTCTTTTAGTGCGTATTAATTTTATGACGGAATGCGTCTGGGCCCGTTACGAACTCTAGGTTCCTTAGGAATTTAATTAATACGTAACTCTTGTTTTCGAATTAAACCAGGAATGCAAATTCTATCTCTTTTAGGATTTATGTTGGAGTGCAACACCTAATTCTGACAGGTTTCTATCTTTTATGACTTTGCCACTTTTAACAACTTCCTTTTACGGCAGTTACTATTCTTAGCAGGTTTCTATAAATAGCAGCTTTGACTGAAATGAATGGGTGATTGAGATTCGTTATTTTATAGGAGACGCGTTGCCAAGTGGAGATTTATGTTCTCATCATCGAACCTCCCCTTTCGGGAATGGGGACAAAAGTAGGTGTCTACACATATGCAAAAAAATGTTAATATTTGGTACGTATTATGTACCATATCATAAATTTACGAAGAAAGGTATTAAAATAATACCAAATTGTTCTGAAACTTTAGGGTTTAGGCATAAGGGTGCATTAAAATAGAACCAATGCCTACTTAACTACTTAGTACGTACATTTATATATATATATGCTTAAAAAAATTAGGTTGTTCGATGTTCGGGGAAGGCCCCCAAAGAGGTCGTTCCTGGTCTGTCCAACGATATCCGACGGGTTCGGTATATTAACACTGCTTAAAAAAAGGTATTTTAGAATACCTTGTTTTTTTAGACAGTACGTAATCACAGTCGTACCAACCCTCGAACCCATGATCTTAGGGTTATAATTTGTAAGCATTCCCACTGGGCCATGGAGAGTTGGTGAGACATAACCTTTGAAAAATAGTAATAACATTACATGGCTAATGTGGGCATTATTTTAATACATTTGTACAGAATCCTATGATACGTTTCGAAGTTCTTATTCTATTTCAATATATATTAAATAATAAATATTATTTTCTATCACGTTTCAACCCTATCAATTGAACTACAAAAAAATAAAAAGATTAAACAAAACAAACTGATAATATTACTGAATAATAATTCTTTTTTTTTCAAATATAACTTCTTACGCTGATTACTAATATGTAGATATATGTTTAAACTAAGATATGTGATGTAAATATATGTTTAAATTTAATACAAGCAAATGCATATAATGAAGAAAAAATGTTAATTTATGTACCATTATAATTTGTTTGGTACTTTACATGTAACAATTATGAAAAAATGTACCCTACATAGATTTGGTACAAAATTCATACAATAAAGATAACTATTGTACCATTTGTTTAAAGAATAGGAAGTTTGGTACGACATAAAAGTCGTTTGATTATGTTCAATGACGAAATTTGGATCTTTATTTGTACCAAGTATATAAATTTTGAAAATTTTGAATATAGATGGAATTATTTGGATATTTTTTACCTTTTGAAGGTCTTATTTGTCAGAGCACATTGGTTCCCTTATTTCGACACGTCACTGTCTAACAAATATTTAACATAAAAGGGGGGAAATTATGTAAATGAAGGGCGGGAAAAATAGAAAGCACAGTACTGAGGATTCTATCGATTATATTAGGCTTAGTTTAGAATTTAGGGTTCTTAGTGTTTTTGGAGAGATAAAGAAAGCATAATTGAATTTGGTATTCCACAAAAATAAACATTTGGTCGAGCTTATTTAAGGTATGTGTTTATCTTAATTTTGTAAATCAGTATATAAATTTTGCATTTCAATTAACGAATTAGGGTAATTTGCTATTGATAAATTGCAATTATATTTTGAAAGTCGCACATGAGCAAAACAAATTTTGGTAATTTATAAGAATTGAGACTTGATTATTAATTATGTGTGAATATATATATTTTGTATTGATAATTAAATAAGTGTGAATATATAAGCCTTGAGAATGGATATTGAAAACGTTGTTAGGGTTAGGGTTTTGAAAGGGGTTTTTACTTAATTGAAATTTACAATGTTGCATAAACATGGTTGAATTTGTTGGGAATGATAATAGTGAGGATGTAATTGATGATTTACTTGAGGAAGTAAACATTACTGATGACTGAAATGAAAGGGTGATTGAGATTCGTTATTTTATAGGAGACGCGTTGCCAAGTTGAGATTTATGTTCTCATCATCGAACCTTCCCTTTCGGGAATGGGGACAAAAGTAGGTGTCTACAGTTAGCCCCCACTTTGACTGAGTCTCGAGATGAGACGATGGTCAAAGTACTAGACGGAGTGCGTCATACAAGCCATGGTGTATGTGACCTGTTTTGCGAGGGTCTCACGAGCCCCCGAGTGATAACATTTGACTTTAGGGTCATCACTTGAAGTGTTTAACACATTCCTCACGTGTCATTGGAATTTGTTAACTGATAGTATAGAAACTTCCTCACTTTGTCATTGGAAGTATCTAACATGTTTTCGAAATCAAAGCTATAAAGAGTAACTAGGCCTGGCCAAGCCCAATCACGAGGTAAATTTTTTAAAGATTCTCATTTTCAGGGTTAGCTAAACGAGAAAACCCCCTTGTTTTTATAGGATGTAAAACGAAGGAAAATCTAGCACATCGCTCTTTTTTGGAAAAACGGAAAACCAATCCTTTGATTTTTGGAAAAGGGAAACCATCTTTTGATTTTTGGAAAAAGATAAACTATCCTTTGATTTTTGGAAAAGGGAAACCATCCTTTGATTTTTGGAAAAGGGAAACCATCTTTTGATTTTTGGAAAAAGATAAACCATCTTTTGATTTTTGGAAAAAGATAAACTAGGAAAAGTTATCGCTGCAGCGACTAAGGACCTGCGTGGTGAGTGACGCAGACCCCGCCCGCTGAAGGTGGGCGAGCCTGTCCGCTGAGGGTGGACGCCCCGTCCGATAGAAGTAGACGAATCTGTTTTGATGTTTTGTAAATAAGGATCTACGCGGTTTGTGACGTAGACCCCGCCGGCTGAAGATGGCGAGCCTGTTTTTTTGTTTTTGAAGACTTTATTTTCTTTTCATTTTCGAAAACTGAGGACCTACGCGGTTAGTGGCGCAGACCCCGCCCGCTGAAGGTGAGCGAACCTGAATTCGTCTTTTCGATTTGGGACTCGCATGGTACGTGCCGCGATCTTGCCCGATTGAGGTGGGCAAGTCCCTATTTCATTTGTTCTTGTGATTTCTTTTGAGAATTTCTTTTTATTCATTCTTGTAAGAGAAAATTCTTCTGAGGGATGCTCGGATTTAGTTGCAACCTGAACGTGGGTTGACAACGTGCTTAGACGGACCATTGTCTTGTGGTCATCATCTTTCATGGTTTTGAGCTAGTCTTTACGGCTCAATTTTGCCACTACCCGGGTCCTTGATCAGGGGACTACGTATAAGTATCAACGGTGACCTTTGTCTTGAGGTCGTAATCCGATTTTATCTTTTGAGATTGTCCAAACACGGGACTTCGTACAGCGTAGTCTAGGAATATTGCTTTTTAACTTTGCATACTCTCTTTTGAAATATATATTTTCTTTCGAGCCCCCAAGCACTCATGCTTGACGGTCAGTTCTTGTCAAAGAGGTTCTTTGGGGATACGCATTTTGTAATGTCTTTGATCGTGTTTGGGATCGTGTTCGTAAGTGCGAGCGATCTTTGTAGTGGTATGCTACTTTGATGAACTCGTGGAGTGCGACTTCATTTTCCGGGCGACAAAGTTTGCTTCATTTTTCAATAATTAATACATCGAGCTTACTTTGGCCCGGATTGATCTTTTGACAAATAAACGCTTTTAAATTTGAGAAACCAACGACTTGATTTTTTTTTAATTTTGATTTTTTTCGTTTCGAAGAATGACCTTGATTTTTTATTTTTTCTATATTGCCTTGAAAAATGTACACATATTTTTTCCTTGAGATGAGTCTAAGTCTCGACAAGTTTTAACATTTGTTTTCACTATTCGGGCTCTAAAGGTGCTTTGGGCTTGATCTTGATTACAGCAGGGCCTCGTGTCCATTAACACGGTTCTAATTCCTTTCCCGCTCCGTGTTTTGGATCCGGGCCTTGGGCTTCATTTCCGGCGCCCCTGGCCAGGCGTTGAAAATTTCGGCGCCCAGCCTTGGGCGCTGGAAGTTCTATTTCAGCAGTTCCCGGATTTTTTTGCGCGTTTCCGAATGGGATTGGGATGTCACTCGATGCTCTCTTGTATATATAGGGGGTTAAGTACGTCTTTCTTTTTCACCACTCTCAATCTTCCTCTTTTTTTTGCTATTGCTTAGCTTTTATTCTTCCCTGCTCTTGCCATGTCGATTCCTCCCTTCTCCCTCCAATGAGTTGTTAGGCGCTGGTTAAGAGCCCTTAATCCCACATAAAAGGCTTTGTTGAAAGGATACCACTTAGAGGCACTCTTAGGCTTACAAAAAATTAATATTGATTATAATTTTCTGTATGCGGCCCTGGACTTTTGGGATTCTGATCACCATGTTTTTGTCTTTCGGGGCAATGAAGTATGCCCTTTGCCAGATGAATTTGCCGTGATCCTTGGTTATCCTACCAACGCTACTCCTGCTACCCCTGGCACTGTTGAAGAGGGTAAAACAACCATAAGGGATTTCCTAGGACTAGATGCTAATATGCTCGCTGAGATCGTTGTGGGTGATAAGGTTAATTTGGCAAAGCTTGTAAAACATCACTTTAGACCTAGTAAAAATATGACCGAACAGAAATTGAATATTCGAGCACTTGTATTCTGCCTGTTGAACCACTATTTACTGTCGAATAACAATGGCGATTTCGGTGACATAAGGTTGATCCCTTTGATCAGCCAGATGGAGAGTTGCTATTCCATTATGCCGTTGGTTGTTGCCGAGACCTTACTGAATGCGGATGAGTTGAAAAAGGATGCCAAGTCTGAAATTTTTAAGGGGAGCCCCTTATTGCTGCAGGTAATCGATCGTTTATTCGCGCAAAGTAATACGCCTATTTTTTCTTTTTCTTTCCTTTTTTCGTTTGCCTCGACAGCCCCCTGCCTGGAGCTGATTTTCAGTGCCCAGAGCTGGGCGTCGGAATTTCTGGCGCCTGGTCCTGGGCGTTGAAAGTGCGCCCCAGGCAGGACTTTCGTTTTTTTTTTTTTTTTTTTTTTTTCTGATCGTACCCGTTTTTTTTGCAGATTTGGCTCATGAAACAACTTAGGCTTTTAGAAGCTCCTGCGGATCCTAAACGTTATCGCCCTATAGCCTTGGGTAACCGAAAGTATTTGCACCAAGGCCAGGACGAGGCCGAGTGGGCCTCCTATTTTACTCATGGCATATGCTCTATTAAGTGGGTGGTACCGTGGTGGTGTTTGACTAATATGACGGGGGGTTCCGAGGCACTAGTTTATGTTTCTTGGTTGGGGCTATCTCAGCCTGTTTACATCTTTCCTTACCGGGTCATGCGACAGTACGGCTTAAGGCAGACTATCCGATTTTCCGATACGGTACCACCTAAAGTAGAGGTATTTTCCTAAGCACGGGTTCGAGCGTGGGCTAAGTATTACGGTGGTCTCCCGCGTTGGACCGTGGCTAGAGATGCCTTTGTGGGTCTTTCGAAAACTACAAGTTGTGGATGAGTTCTGATGATAAGGCTGTGAGAACTAAGGCTCGAAATGAAGAGCCGACTGAGCTTTTGATACCTCGAGGTAGGGCAAGTATGAGAGCCGTGATACTGCTAATCCTCGCGATCATGGTATTAAGACTGTAAAAGCTCGTCCTGATCGAAAGCGAAAAGAAGTTCCTCCCCGTTCCAGTTCTATGCCTAAAAAGGTGCTTAACACGAAGGGGCCTGCCGTTCACAAAAGAAATGCAAGCTCTCGCGGAGATCGTCGCCGGAATAATGTATGGGTTAGGAAAGTTCAGCCCCTAGTAGAACCAATGGCTAATCCAATTGATGTTGATAATCCTCCCCCTCCCATTGTTTGTGCCCTTGAGGCTGAGCGGGCTATAGCTGTTCAAACTGAAAATGTTTCTGAGGCCTTGGCATCCTTGGAAGTTAGTGTCAAGGAGCCTGTTCTTATGGAGATTGATATAGAGGCAGTGCAGAAGCCTGTGGAGGTGGACCCTGCGAACATTGCCCTCTACAACACTTTATTTGATGATCCGGAAGAACTCGAGTAGTGTAGTTCTTGTTAGGGTGTAGGTGCCCTTTATTTATTTCAGTTGTGTTTGTTTTTCATTCCTTAGCACTTTTTGTTTTCCTTCTTATTTATATTTAAATATTAATAAAGGCGTAATTTTATTTTTCTTGTTTTCCTTTTGCTTCTCCTTTCTTTTTTATTTGCTCATTTCCAACACTTATGCACATTATATTTTCATTTGATTGGACCGAATCCATAAATAGGATTGCCTACGTATCCTTGCTAAATAACATTAACTTAGAATCAGGTTGCGCGTAGTTCTAGCTAGAATAATTTCTAGGATGTCGAATTTGATAAATATGTTCTGAGATGGAAACATATTATTCGAAACGGTAGAATAAGTGAAGTTTATTATTATTTTAATCTGCTGCTTTGCCGTAAGCTAAGAATTTGTTTTATTTTTTGAGTACATGTATTTGCACAAAAATCTTTTCATGTGTTTTTTGATACGTGTGAGGGGGTCGAAAAAGCACGAGGCTAATGCGTGACCTCGTCCCTCGTGGATGTGACGATTCTTTTTTATTCAATCAAGTGTAATTGGATTTCCTGTGAGTTTACACCCAATTGACTAGTAATATAGGAGTCGCCATTCAGTTTTTAACAACAATGAGAAAAACTGACAAAACCCGGTTATCGTGACATAAAGGGAGTGCAATTATGTTTGACCACGACGGCCGTAGGTTCCCTTGTGATCCCTGGTGTGGGGATCTCTCAACATACACCCACAAGGTAGATATTGAGGGTTCGGGGGACTGTAACTACCGAGAGGAGTACTTCGCTCGTCGATAACTCCAGAGGCAGGATATCCTTAATAGCTCAGCATAAATAATTGAAGGGACATGCGTTAACTATTAAACTAATCTGAGTTGATTTTAGCAATATGCAACATATAATACTAGATCGATCGCGATTATCTGATTTAAATAGCATTAAGGGACCTAGCATGATAATCCAATTTCCCAAACATATTATATTTGTTAGGCGTAGTAGAACAATCAGATTTAGTTAGTTTAACAGTTCATAAAAAGGGCGAGGAAAGCAATTAAATCATAGAAAAGGGACACATTACGACGCACCCTTGAGAGGTGCGTCATGGTTCTCAGAAAACTAACCACTTTGACTTTGCTATTTCTCCTTTTTATTTAACGAATCTCAAATTATGGGACAAGATACGTTATGTTCGATTTATGGATCGATTGAGACAGAACGCATGATCAATTTCGTAGCGTGAGGCTTAGGCTTATGGGTTGGAGTCAATACTCATAATATGAATTGTATTGTGTTCCTTTCACGTCGAATTTGGGGCTGTATTTATAGGGAAGAGTTCGTGGAAAGATAGAATTGCAGAGTTCTAATCCACAAAGAATTAGGAAAAAAACACGTACCCTGGTATTTTCAGCGCCCAGGCCTGGGCGTCAAAGATTTCGGCGCCCTCTGGGCGTTGAAAATAGGACCCATGCAATTTCAGCGCCCAGGGCTGGGCGTTGAAATTGATGTTTGGGCTGTTTTCTTAGTCAGATTCGGATTCCTGAAATCCGTAGCGTTTGAGACTTAATCGAGTCTTTTAGTGCGTATCAATTTCATGACGGAATGCGTCTGGGCCCGTTACGAACTCTAGGCTCGTTAGGATTTTAATTAATACGTAACTCTTATTTCCGAATCATATTAGGAATAGGATTCTCGCAGTTTTCTATCTCATTTAGGATTTATGTTGGAGTGCAACACCTAATTCTGACAGGTTTCTATCTTTTATGACTTGCCACTTTTAGAAGCTACCCTTTACGGCAGTTACTATTTTTAGCAGGTTTCCATAAATAGCAGTTTTCTATAAATATCAGGTTTCGGGTGAAATGAACAGGGGATTGAGATTCGTTATTTTATAGGAGATGCGTTGTCAAGTGGAGATTTATGTTTTCATCATCGAACCTTTCCCTTTCGGGAATGGGGACAAAAGTGGGTGTCTACAGTTAGCCCCCACTTTGACTGAGTCTTGGAGTAAGACGATGGTCAAAGTACTAGACGGAGTGCATCACACAAGCCATGGTGTATGTGACCTGTTTTGCGAGGGTCTCACGAGCCCCCGAGTGATAACATTTGACTTAAGGGTCATCACTTGAAATGTCGACATATCCCTCACGTGTCATTGGGATTTGTCAACGGGTAGTCTAGAATACTCCCTCGCTTTGTCATTGGAAGTATCTAAAGAGGCGTAGAAACTCCCTCACTTTGTCATTGGGAGTAGCTACAGATGTTTTCGAAATCAAAGCTATAAAGTGTAATTGGGCCTGGCCAAGCCCAACCACGAGGTAAAAATGTTTTTTAAAGATTCTCATTTTCAGGGCTAGCTAAACGAGAAAACCCCCTTGTTTTTATGGGACGTATAACGAAGGAAAATCCAGCACATCGCTCTTTTTTGGAAAAAACGGAAAACCAATCCTTTTGATTTTTGGAAAAGGGAAAACCAGAAAAAGTTATCGCTGCAGCGACTAAGGACCTGCGCGGTTAGTAACGCAGACCCCGCCGGCTAAAGACGACGAGCCTTTCCGCTAAGGGTGGACACCCCGTCCAATAGAAGTGGACGAATCTGTTTTTGAAATTTGAAAATAAGGACCTACGCGGCTTGTGACGTAGACCCCGCCGGCTAAAGATGGCGAACCTGTCCGCTAAGGGTGGACACCCCGTCCGATAGAAGTGGACGAATCTATTTTTAAATTTGTTTGTGCTTTTTTGAAAATAAGGACCTACGTGGTTTGTGAAGTAGACCCCGCCGGCTGAAGATGGCGAGCCTGTTACATTTTTGTTTTTGAAGATTCTATTTTTCGAAAACTGAGGATATGCGCGGCTAGTGACGCAGACCCCGCCCGCTGAAGGTGGGCGAGCCCTGTCCGCTAAGGGTGGACGCCCCGCTCGCTGGAGGTGAGCGAACCTGAATTCGTCCTTTTTGATTTGGGATTCGCGTGGTTCGTGGCGCGATCTTGCCCGATTTAGGTGGGCAAGTCCCTATCGTGATTTCTTTTGAGAATTTCTTTTTGTTCATTCTTGTAAGAGCGAATTCTTTCGAGGGATGCTCGGATTTAGTTGCAACCTGAATGTGGGTTGACAACATGGTTGAACGGACCATTGTCTTTGTGGTCATCTTCTTTCATGGTTTTGAGCTAGTCTTTATGGCTCAATTTTGCCATTACCTGGGTCCTTGATTAGGGGACTATGTATAAGTATCAATGGCGACCTTTGTCTTGAGGTCGTAATCCGGTTTTATTTTTTGAGACATCCAAACACGGGACTTGTACAGCATAGTCTGGAATATTGTTTAACTTTGCATACCCTTTTTTTTTGAGATATATTTTTTCTTTCGAGCCACCAAGTACTCGTGCTTGGCGGTCAGTTCTTGTCAAAGTGGTTCTTTGGGGATATGCATTTTGTAATGTCCTTGATTGTGTTTGGGATCGTGCTCGTAAGTGCGAGCGATATTCGTAGTGGTGTGCTACTCTTGACAAAGTCGTGAGGTGCAACTTTCAGTAAGGAAATTGGCAATTTTCGAGTCAAATGGATGCGGCAGGGCCCAATAGAAGTTAGGGCCTTTTTTGAGCCTGGGTTCATTTTCGGCGCCCAGGCCTGGGCATTGAAATAATTCACGCCCAGGTGGGGCGTTGAAAGTGTTGTTTGGGCTGGTCTTTTGATGACACAGTTGGCCTCTTGTTCATTCGTTTATTTCACTTGGAAGTTCTATGTATTCTCTTTTCTTTTGTTTTTTGCTTTGTTTTTAGAACGTGATGATTTTCTTGAGAAGCCGTAGCCGATTGGTGGACTACGGTGCTTGTCGCTTTGGGGCGATTATTTTAAGGAACTGTTGCTCTTAAGGTGTACAGTTATTGCAATAGTCGGACGAGTCTATATGGCCCGAGGAACATACCTTGAGGTGTAAGACTTTGATCGCTCTTATATATTTTTGAACGTGTTCGTGAATGTTCGATACTTAGAATGATGATATGTATGTGCGAACGAGCGTTCATGGAATGGCCGTTGTGTGCGGTCCATTAATCAGTTTGCTTGAATCATTTTTTTTTGAGCAATGACTGATTTTGAATAGTTTGCTTAGAAGCTTGATAGGGTTCAGGCCCATTCATGAAGTGGGCTCAAACATCGTGCCCTTTCGTTTGTTCAAACATTTGCTTCGAGATTTTTTATTTTGCTATGGTTGTTTCGTAGCTTGGAGCCCCCAAGTATGCATGTTGGGATGCTTCCTTTTGGCGTACGATTTTGGTAGGTTCTTTCGAGACAGATGCCCTGGGGTTCCGCTCGTGCAGGTGCGAGCTATCCTTTTCGTGGTAGGTAATGTTTTGCTACCTTTAATCCTTAATGTAGAAGTCGTGTGGCTTGCATTTGGGCGATAAGTAGTCTTTGCCTCTTACTCTTGGTCGTGCTTGCATTAGTGCAATGTGCCTTACTTTTTTAGACTTGTACTGTGGGATGGTTGAACTTATGGTGCGACGTAGGCTTGTGTGGCCTAACAGCGTGTCTTAGAGCATTCCTCCAGGTGTTGGTATATCATTATTTATTTTTTGCATTGGAGTACTTTATCACGCCTCGTTCAGGTGTTCGAACAAGTGTAGCACCTTTTGCGTGGGTTTGCACGGCTTATTACTTCGTTCGATGCGAGGATTCATAGATGTTTATTTCTCGTTTTTATATCTGGGAAAAATTTGGCTAGCAGAAAGATTCAGCGCCCAGGCTGGGGCGTTAAAGATATCGGCGCCCAGCTCTGGGTGTTGAAAATGATTTCTGGGTATATTTTGACGGTTCTTATCCTTGATTTTTTCTTTCGCTTTTGCTTTGGAACGAGGTAGACTGTGTAACAGGCGCTTGTAGGGCGAGCGTTATGTGCAGTAGTTTGATCGGAGTTTTGGTGACTCGCGATTTTCAGTTACCCTTGTTAGTGGGGTGACTTTATATATTCTAAGTAGTGCTTAGAATTTGGGATGGGTTGTAGCCATTCTAAGGTTCGTTTTACACGATTAAGCTTAGGATTGTGCCCCTATGATGTATGTATAGCATTAGCGTCGAGAATTTGCGATAAAATCGTCATTTCGAGCATTTTTAGAGTGTTTTTCTCAAGCCCCCAATTGTAGCTACGGGATTGGCTTGGTGTTATAATGCTTGGCATACGTTTTTATAGTTTCATGGTGACATGGATCATGAACAGTTTGAACCAGACTCGTTTAGTGCGAGGCATGTTCGGGTAGTGATTTTGCTACTTCTCTTGTAGATGTCGTATTGTGCGACATTGCCTATGGTCAAGGTAGTCACATGTTGAAGTGTGCCTTGTCCAAAAGCTAGGTGCCTTTCTTTACCCATAATCATATTTGGAAAGCCTTTGACTTACTTGCAACATTGAGATAAACGCATACTTAGCTTAAACCAACGACACTTTATTATGTTCGAAAAAGTCTTTTAAAAATCATTTGAAAATTATTTAAAATCCGAGTCCTACTGTGTACAATCCGAGGTGTCCTAAGTAAGTTTACTTATAGAAGGGTTCGTACATGATTACATGAATGAATCAAAATACTGTTACGATTTTTGGAATGCTGTCTAAGGATTTGCTGGAAGCCAGGGTGCAGGCGTCAAGATATACTTGTGCCCATTTGGCATATGCTTTAGGCTTTTAAGGACATCTTTTCCAGAATTGCGGGAATATAAATCGTTTTCAAATTGACTTAGATTTACTTGGTGTATGTCTGCACAAAAGGTCAAGGTATACTTAGTTCTTTCCCTAGCTCTTTCATTTCAATTTTTTAGCCCCCAGTTGCTGTTATGTCTTCCCATTAATGATGCTTTCAGATTTCGATTTTTAGATGCCCGTGTCATATGTTTGAGTAGGGTGAGCCTTGGTTAAGTGCCAAGTCCTATTGACAATTTCTGATTTTTTTTTCCAAGGGGATTAGCAAGCATTTGAATTACCATGAACGGGTGTCCTGAGTTCGAAGGAACGATGGGGCGATGCCGTAGAACAATCTTTTCCATTGCAAAGTTACTGCCTTTACTACTTGTTGGCGATCATGACTGTGTCTAGTGGTGAAAGAAGGTCTTTAAGCGAACGACTATGTCTAGTGGTGAAAGAAGGTCTTTAAGTGAGTTAGTTCGCTTTAGGGAGGGTCAAGTCGAGTACTTTAGAGGTCATGGACGCTTGCGCTAGCCCCCATTCAATTTAGGCAAAGCGATCTTTTGGGTCTTGGCTAAGTGCCTAGGAGTGTGAGTGCTCCTTCTGGCAAGGGTACGTGCCCTTATTATTTTTCGATGTGTGCTCATTAATTTTGGCACCTTGATGACTTGTTTTTTTCCTTTAACTTAATTTTTTCTTTCGACTTGGGTTGCAAGTAATTAAATTTCAATAAGGGACTCTATTTCTTATTCTTGTTATTCTATAGGCTTTAATATTTTTGCAAATTGGTTGGACCGAATCATGGATTGCCTACGTATCCGCCTTAAATAGTTTTAATTTGGAATCTGGTCTTGCGTAGTTCTTAGCCTAGAAAATAGTTTCTTAGAATGCCGATTTTAAACAAGTACGTTCGAGTGGAATCGTAATGTTTGAAATAGGGTGAAATAAGTGAAGTTTGTTTATCTTAATCTGTCGCTTTGCCGTAAGCCAAAAATTTGTTTTATATTTTTTTTTCGAGTACATGTATTTTTTGGTGGTAGTATATCTGAATACGTGTTACGTGTTGTACCCCTCCAAGTGTTCGTTATTTTTCCGTGCATGTGCGGATAAAATGACGAGCACTTCTGGACAAAATTTGGCAAGCAGAGAGATTCAACGCCCAGGCTGGGGCGTCAAAGTTTTCGGCGCCCAGGTGTGGGCGCTGGAAATGTTTCCTGGGCGAATATTTTTTGGTGCACTAAATGCTTCTTTTCCCTTTTTAGACTAACTTTAGAGGCGTTTTGCAAAGTTTCTTTTTTACATTTTTTTTTATTTTTACGTTGAGCGTAGAATGTACTCTTCATTTGTCTCTTTTTTATTTGTGACTCGAGACGGCTTGAAAGATGGGTTGAATGTAGGGATGGCAATTGGGCGGTGCGGGTACGGGGGCCCCCTCCCCCGCACCCGTACCCGCCAAAAAAATTTACACCCATCACCTACCCGCCACCCGCAGCGGGTATAATTTTTTCGTCCACACCCGCCTATGCGGGTACATTCCTATAACCGTACCCGCTCCACCACCCACGTGGATATCCACCAACCGCTTTTACCCGCCTGTACCCGCCTCCTTAATAATATAATAAAATAATAAAATAATAAAAAAAATCTTGTTTATATGACATGTTTATCAATGTTCTTAAACTAACAATAAAAGTATTTTTAGAACGTTCTTAAATACCGAAAATTAATATTTTCACCATAAATTACTTAAAGAAATACATAAATCTCAATCAATACACACAACATTTGCTCCCATATACAATCTTGCATCATCTTCATCTTCGACATCGTCCTCAATATCATATATATTCACCACCTTAACGACACCACCACCTGCAAAATTGCATAAATTTATATAATTAGAGTTTACATTAGATTTTAATATATCATAAATTATTACTCTACGTCTGAAAATAATTTGCTAATGCAAATTGCCAAGTTGAAGCGCATCTCAGGGAGATCCTCAATTAAAACATCAAATAATAAAATAGCAAAACTATTGACTATTTACCAGTTAATAATAATTTGCTAATGTAATTGCCCTTTTTTATTCTATTTCACACAACATTACTATTTACCAGTTACTACATCCATAATTTTCAATTCCAGAAGTATATTGTTCATCAGTACACAGTCCAAGCAGAGGAACAGACTGAGACTTCAAATATGCTTTTTAAAAATAGCTGAATAAAGAAAAGTCCTTCCATACTCCATATTCGATACCAAGTATTAAATTTCTTAGCTACTCAAGTCAAAATATAGAGAAATTTCTAAACCAAATTCTCATTATTATTCTGTTTCAAAGGATTAAATTCGACACATAATTTCAGAATTTGAATTATTCAGTGTAATTAACAACTCCCAAAAATCACATTACTATTATAATCACCAAAAAAACGAAAGAGGAATTCAAATTAATCGAATAGGAAGTAGATAAACGAATTGTAAATAAACGAATTATAGATAAACGAAGTGTAGATAAACGAAGTGTAAAACTGACTTTGAGGGATGAGATGCGGCTCGCCGGCTCGACTGAAGACGGAATGAGAAGGAGGCTCGACGGAAGACGGAATGAGATGGAGGCTCGCCGACGAAGAGAAGGAGGCGCCGGCTTCACTGACTAAGTTACTAGGGTTTTCAACTTTTCATCCAAATGTGCAAATGGAGTAAATGGGCTTATTTAAAATCTGGGCTAATATATTAGTAAAATTTGTAAAAAAAATTCAAAGAATGCGAGTATAAGACATGCGGGCGGGTAGGAGGCGGGGCGGGGCGGGGCAGGCGGGTATGGAGCGGGTATGACCTAAAATCCACTACCTACCCGCTACCCATGGCGGGTATGGATTTCATACCCACCACCCGCCTACTATCCGCCAAAGTTGTACCCATCCCCGCCCCAACTGGGGCGGGTGCGGTGCGGTATCCGCAAATTTTTACCCATCTGCCATCTCTAGTTGAATGAGATAGGATAAGTTGTATAGGTATTAGTCGAGCATGAGGATTACATCTGCTAGGACTCACAATTTACACCCTCAAGCTAGTGTCATGAGTTTACATCAATCAAGGCCAATGAGTAGTATGGGGACCGCGCAAGGGTATATCAACAGGATGTATCCACACAAGTTATATGGTCATTATGCTAATGGTGGTGTAAGAACAGGTTTTGGGCTTTGGAAATAATGGGTATGACGCACGTGTCAATGGCCGTGCGTGGTTTGCGGTTGACAACAAGTTCAAGAACGAGAGTCGAGGTAATGGTTTCTTGGGTTATGGCAATGAGAACATGGATGGGTTAAATGAGCTGAACAAGGACCCCAGAGCGAAGGCGTCTAAGAGCATAAGGATTGGAAAGGGTAGACATCGTAGAATCTTATGATTTGGATTGGTTGACTCAATTCTTTTCCTTCGTTTACTTGGGTAGATTTCGCACTTTGGGAGGTACGGGCTAAGTATTTCATGGCTCTTTTCGCTCTCCCTTTTCTTTTTCTCTTTTACTTTTTGCATGGGATTTCTCCCCAACATAAATCCTTCAAATTTTTCATTTGGGCTAAAAGGTAGATGGTTGTGGTTTTTGAGTCACGAGGCGAGACTGAGTGAGCCTCGTTTGGTAGGCCTATAGTGGACCTTTAATTTTAGTAGGCCTAGGGTGGACCTTTTAAATTGTCTTACTTTGCAAGCGTATTTAGTCGTTTCTTAAAATGTGCAAATAGCGTAGATTCAAAATGTTGTTTTTACCTTATTGAAATTTAACGAAAGAATTGCATCGAAAATAACTTTTTGCTTCTTTTCAGATTCCAGTTTCTGGGATTTAATTGGAAGTTGTGATTTAGAATCGAACTTTCATTAATCTTTCTGATTATAACCCGTGTGTGAATACAAGGAGGTGGCCTAGACTCAAAATAATGACGTGGCGTAAGCCTATAACACTTGACCAAGCGACTCTCAGACTTAGGCTAATTGGACCATAACTTTCGTTAGTTGACACTTTAGATTTTAACCCTTGGGTGTTCATTTGTCATGTGCCATTTTGCTTAATGTTGGCAAGGTAGTTAATCGGGGAGATCGAATTTTTATTTTTACAAGACTAGAATCATTAGTGCGGCTTCTCTCTCTGAGTGTGTATTGCTTTACCCCAATGGTAGCCTTATGGTATGCCGATTTGGGTATTTTCATGGTTGGTCATGTTGCATTCATGGAAAATCTTTTAGTCCGTACTTAGTAGTATTTCAAGGGGCGAGTGACTCGAGAGGACTATGATAGTCGTGACCCAATGTGATTATAAGCCTTGGGGCCATTAATTTTTCTTTGCCACTGGTATTAACACCTTAGGTTCACTTTGGGGGTTGTGCGACTATGGGGAATGATTTCCAGAATGTGACCGTTTCCATTTTGCAAATACTATAATATATTCTTTTATTGGTGAGAGAGAGTATTGAGGCCGTGGATTCTTAGCAAGGGATGACAATTACATATGGGTGCTTATTGATTTAAATGTTAGGAGGGGAGACTCAATATGGTTTAACCTTTTAACTTGCAGAACGACACCAAGCATTAGGACCGATTCTATGGATAAGACAACTAAGACTTAGGATTTGGATTGTACTTTGGCATAGCCTAGTCTAGACTCGGATTTATTTGAACATTTATTTTTTCCTTGAAGACTTTATTCGAACATTATTTTTTTGAATACTTTGCCCGTGTGACATTCAAGGTCGTTTAATTAGCATGCTCGGTTTTGGTGCCGAGCATTGTCGTCGTAGGAGGCCTAACAACGACACAAAGTGTTATTTATTTTTATTTTTTTAGTCGCTTTTAGAATCGAGTGCCTTTTCATACGCCCTTGCAGCAATTTTTACGAAAAGTTTTTTTTTGCTACGTGGTTTTTTTTGCGCGGGCACCGAGGCTGCTGTGCCTGACCAAAAGGCCAGGCAGCAACTTCGGCGCCCAGCGTTGGGCGTGAGAAATTTTAACGCCCAGCCAGGGGCGTTGAAAATGCGTCTCTGGCTGGTTCTCGTTTTCAGTTTTCGTCTACTTTTGTTTTTGCGACTTTAATTTTGCGTGCTTGCCTTATAACGTCCTTTACGCGTTGTGCAGCGTTTGTGGGATTCGTTACGGCCATCCCGAGCGTCGCTTATTTTTGTGGCGATCGTTCGGGCTTGCGGAACACGTATGTTGATATAACTCTTTGGCCAATTGGTTCATGAATGTTTGGGAAATTTTTAAGTTCGTTGGTTTTCTAGCATTATTTGTCTAGCATTAATTGTACGCATAATCATAACATAGTCACATAGTTCGCTACACATAACTACATTACAAACATGGATTTGAAAAATAAATATGTCACGTAGTTTATGATAGGCTGCTATGGGTAGTATTTGCGCCTGGCTTGGTACCGCTTCTATCGTAGATCCAACACATGCCCCGGTCGAGGTAGTGTATTCAACAGACGAATTTCGCTCAAGAGGCCAACCCGCAAGTGCAAGCCAAGGGGGCATGCAGGCGAGAGGGACCTAATGAGCGAGCAATTGGGTTCGGGATAGGTGTACTACCTGCACAAGTACCAAGTGGGCAACATGCGCGGCGTATGCACCCCCCTATTGGCGAAAAAAGGTATCCTTAGTCCCAACTCCCGAGGGAGCCGAGATTCGTTATGCGGTTCTGCCCGTTCACATTAATATGCTGATTTTCAAGTCGTCCCAACTTGATGGGGAAATAAACGCGGGGTAGGATCGTTTCACCCTTCGGCTATTTTGATTACCTACAAGCACGAGTATTTCCTTCACTATCCCCAGCGGAGTCGCCACTGTGAGGGGGTCGAAAAAGCACGAGGCTAATGCATGACCTCGTCCCTCGTGGGTGTGACGATTCTTTTTTATTCAATCAAGTGTAATTGGATTTCCTGTGAGTTTACACCCAATTGACTAGTAATATAGGAGTCGCCATTCAGTTTTTAACAACAATGAGAAAAACTGACAAAACCCGATTATCGTGACATAAAGGGAGTGCAATTATGTTTGACCACGACGGCCGTAGGTTCCCTTGTGATCCCTGGTGTGGGGATCTCTCAACATACACCCGCAAGGTAGAGATTGAGGGTTCGGGGGACTGTAACTACCGAGAGGAGTACTTCGCTCGTCGATAACTCCAGAGGCAGGATATCCTTACTAGCTCAGCATAAATAATTGAAGGGACATGCGTTAACTATTAAACTAATCTGAGTTGATTTTAGCAATATGCAACATATAATACTAGATCGATCGCGATTATCTGATTTAAATAGCATTAAGGGACCTAGCATGATAATCCAATTTCCCAAAAATATTATATTTGTTAGGCGAGGTAGAACAATCAGATTTAGTTAGTTTAACAGTTCATAAAAAGGGCGAGGAAAGCAATTAAATCATAGAAAAGGGACACATTACGACGCACCCTTGAGAGGTGCGTCACGGTTCTCAGAAAACTAACCACTTTGACTTTGCTATTTCTCCTTTTTATTTAACGAATCTCAAATTATGGGACAGGATACGTTCTGTTCGATTTATGGATCGATTGCGACAGAACGCGTTATCAATTTCGTAGCGTGAGGCTTAGGCTTATGGGTTGGAGTAAATACTCATAATATGAATTGTATTGTGTTCCTTTCACGTCAAATTTGCGGCTGTATTTATAGGGAAGAGTTCGTGGAAAGATAGAATTGCAGAGTTCTAATCCACAAAGAATTAGGAAAAAACACGTACCCAGGTATTTTCAGCGCCCAGGCCTGGGCGTCAAAGATTTCGGCGCCCAGCTCTGGGCGTTGAAAATAGGACCCATGCAATTTCAGCGCCCAGGGCTGGGCGTTGAAATTGATGTTTGGGCTGTTTTCTTAGTCAGATTCGGATTCCTGAAATCCGTAGCGTTTGAGACTTAATCGAGTCTTTAAGTGCGTATCAATTTCATGACGGAATGCGTCTGGGCCCGTTACGAACTCTAGGCTCGTTAGGATTTTAATTAATACGTAACTCTTTTTTCCGAATCATATTAGGAATAGGATTCTCGCTGTTTTCGATCTCATTTAGGATTTATGTTGGAGTGCAACACCTAATTCTGACAGGTTTCTATCTTTTATGACTTGCCACTTTTAGAAGCTACCCTTTACGACAGTTACTATTTTTAGCAGGTTTCCATAAATAGCAGTTTTCTATAAATATCAGGTTTCGGGTGAAATGAAAAGGGGATTGAGATTCGTTATTTTATAGGAGATGCGTTGTCATGTGGAGATTTATGTTTTCATCATCGAACCTTTCCCTTTCGGGAATGGGGACAAAAGTAGGTGTCTACAGTACGTATATCTGAAGACGTGCTGTACCCCCACAAGTGTTCGTTATTTTTCCGTGTATGTGCGGATAAAATGACGAGCACTTCTGGGCAAAGTTTGGCAAGCAGAGAGAATCAGCGCCCAGGCTGGGGCGTTGAAGATTTCGGCGCCCAGCTTTGGGCGCTGAAAATGATTTCTGGGCAGGTTTCTCGGCGCATTGCTTCACATGTTCTTGCATTTATTTCTTTTTCTTTATTTCATTTTACTTTTTTATTCGTCATAAATCGATTTTGACGCAATTTAGGAAGCCTTTTGGACTGTTAGCGTTAGACGCATTTTCGTTCGGATTAATTTTTTCTATTCGTGACTCAAAACAGCTTTGAAAATGGAGTTAGGGTGCGGAAGATATGAAGATCTTTGCGTAGAATTTTTGGGTGGGTTGAGGTGCGTGTTGCTAATGATGTGGATAATGGGGTTATGTTTTTTTTTGAGCAACATTCGTATTGTTTGGATTTGATTTCTTTTTGGTTTTTTTGGGTCGCACGGGCTTGACCCTTATGTCTTGCAAATATGGAGGGGATGGTATGGTTTATTTTGTGGATTTCGGGAATTGGTTTCGATGTCACGGTTCAAGACCGAGTGGGCCTTGCTTATTGGGCCTAAAGTGGGCCGCTTTATTTTTTATATTTGCAAGTATGATTAGTGCTTATTTAGTGTTAGAATAATATTTTAGGAGAAATTTTACGCCTTTATTAATTTTGAAAGTAAGGAAAACACAATGAAATTAACCAATATTCTAAGGGTTCCTAGGACCATATCTAAAGTTTTATTCTTTCTATCATCTAAAGAACTACTAGGCGTTTTGCTAAAGTGCTCTCTACAGCTCAGGCCTTGCGTTTAGTCTCATAAAAGCTTGGTCCTTCGCCTGTACTCATCTTGAACTCTATTCCCTTTGCGTTGACCCACTGACATGTCTTCACCCATCCGTTCTCGGCCTCTTCTAGTGTTGATGTAGGAGCGATTAACCGAGTTGGATCGAAACTTTCATCTTGTAAGGCTAGGGTAGTCATCACAGTCTCGTCCTCCATAGGCCTCGATTCGTTAAACAACGTCCATAGAGCTTGGTTGTCCAATATTTCAGTTGTTTCAGTCTTGGTGAGGTGGGGTGCCTCATCCAAAGTATGACAATCATGGAAAATTTCAAATCTGGGTTTTAGAGGGGTGGTGTCAATGGGAGCATGCCCGGGCCAAGTTTCAGTAAAGAGGTCCTGGCCCGATACTTGAGACAGTTAGACATCTTCCGCATCATCGTCCCACACACCGCACACTTCTCTCTTGACTTGATCCATAGGGACCATGGCGAGTGGTGCACCTTGAGGCGTAATATACACCGTAGGGTCAAAGTTCTTATTTTCTGGTTGATCGAGAGAGATGTGACAAGAACTGAGTGGGCTCTTGTTGTTGTTGGGTTTGCCAACGTTAGGGAGAGGTATTACTTCATCCTCTATCATATCCTGGATCGTGTTTTTTAGATTCCAGCAGTTTTCAGTATCGTACCCATTTCCTTGATGGAATTTGCAATAGGTGCCCTCGACCCAATATTTATTTTTGAATGAAGGGTCGGGCGTGGGGTCTATGGGTCTTAGCTTTCCTTGATTGGTTAGTCTTTGGAAGGCTTGTACCAGAGTCGACCCGAGTGGGGCAAACTTTCTATCTCGGGTCCACCTTCCAGGGCTCCTTCGGGTTGGGGTTTCTTCTACGGCATGGACCTCTTGGGCTTGAGGCGTGTGGCCCTTGTTGTAGGTGTTACTTTTGTATGCAGGCTTGCTTTGTACTGTTTTTGCGAGGTCATCCTCGATCTTTATTCCTACATCATAAACCCTTTTGAAGGTATCGAGGCCCAAGTACCTAAGGTGTTGTTTATAAGCTGGGTCTAGGTTGTCAATGAATTTTTGGACCAATTCAGTTTCAGGAGGCCTATTGATTAGTTGGGCCGCTTGGTCTCTCCATCTAGCAAAATAGGTCGTGAAACCTTCATTTTTCTTTTGGAAGAGGACTTCCAACTCGCGCATGGTGACTTGAAAATCCATGTTTGACGAGTATTGCTTGACGAAGACATTGACAAAGTCCTCCCAAGTGGGGAAGATCTTAGGGTCCTGGTGGTAGTACCATTTGAGTGGCACAGGTTCCAAGGACAAAGGAAAGGCGGGCAAATACATGGACTTGTTCACACCTTTCAAGTTCATGGCATTCACGAAGCTCAAGAGATGATCACGGGGATTGTCCGTGGCTTTGAACTTTGGTAAGTCAGATGAACTGAACTTTTCCGGTAGTTTGCCGGGAAAAGGTTTAGGATCGAGGGAGAAATACTTGCTCCCCATGGTTTGCTGCAGAGCCATTTTTTCGATCTTCTTCTCGTTATCGAGGTCATTTTTGGCTTGCGTAGCTGCTAAGGATTCGTTTTCCATTTTCAATTGGTTCATAAGTTGGGTCATTTGGACCATTTGGTCTCGTAATTCTTCCATGGACGTGTTTGAGGGTGCGAATCGAGGTTGGAGAAGCGGAGATCCTTGAAAGGGGAAACGACGGATGGAGCTTGGAGTTACTAAACCTTGTGTTGGTGATGTAGCTTCGAGACGCACTAACCTTTGATTTTCAGATCGACGCCAAGTGGCAGAACCAGCCCTATGCATAAGACAAGCTAAAGTTTAGGCCCAAAGTTAAGCATTACTTGGTCTAGACTTCTGACTCTTCCTATTGGTTTTCTATTCTCACTTTTATTGGTACACTTTTTGCTCTTCTTTTGGTCATTCTTTGGATTTTCGAAACATTTGCCCGTGTGACATTCAAGGTTATTTTAATTAGCATGCTCGGTTTTGGTGTGAACATTGTCGTTATAGGAAGCCTAACAACGACACAAGGAGTTATTTATTTTATAAGTCGTTCTTAGAATCGAGTGCCTTTTTCCATACGTCCTCGTAGCAAATTTGTTGCGAATTTTTTTTATTGCTACGTATATTTTATGCGCGGGTACCGAGGCTGCTGTGTCGACCAAGAGGCCAGGCAGCAACTTCAGCGCCTGATCTAGGTAGAAACTAGGTCGTTACTAGTCTCTCCTAATCAAACAAATTACCTAAACTAACCACTAAACACAAGTAAAGCGGTAAGCAAGGGTCGGAATCCACAAGGACTAAGGTGCGCTAATTTATGTTAATCAATTGATAAGCTAGGTCGGAATGAGGTTTTGGAAAGTCACTAATCGACTAAAACTAATTAAATTAAACTAAGAAATCAAAGCTAAACGGGATTAGGGAATGGGTCAAACACCAACAAATCATGGAATGGACATAAAAGAATTGAAAACGGGGAAGATTCACAAGCACTACATGATAAGCGTTGAATTCACAAATAGCTCCAACCATCTCCCGACATGCGAGCAATTTCCCTAAGCATCAAGGATGAACTCCCGTTCTACCCTATCATACCCGGGGTAAATCAAAGTCCTAATTCAACTACATAATCAAGTTTAGGTCTTTAATCCCTTTCCAACCCAACTAGACTACTCCAAGCAATCATTAAACACTTAATTGATCAAGTTAAATGCAACATGTATTGGAAATGCCTAAACATGTAATAATTTAATCATGAAAATCCCTAATTTCCAAACACAAACAACCAAACCAATCAATGTTGAGTTTTCACCAAACCCTAACCAATAAACTACTCCATACTCATAAAAATTAGAAATTTAAAGAAATTAACGACTAAAAACATGATTCTAAACATTAATCTAAAGATTGGAATAACTAATTAAAACATGAACATGAAATTAAACAAAAACAAACTAATAAAACAATAAATAAAACAATAAATGAGGAGAGAGATTAAGAAATTCTCATTGATTAATGGTAGAAATCTTCAATACAAGTTGCCACACTTGATGCTCATCCAAATCCCCAATTACCCATTGAGTTTTCTCACTTTCTCTCTCTCAAAAACTAAGCATAAACCCTAAAAAATGAGAGAACTAAACTAAATATTTACATACTCATATAATTTGGGCTCAAGTTTACTATTTATACTAAGCTAATAAAAGAAAATAAGAGAGAGAAATGAAAAAGAGAAAGAAAAAGAAAACTAAACTAAACTAATTAAAAGAAGAGAGAAAAAAAAGGAATAAGAAAAAGAAAAAAAATATAAGAAGAAAGCAATCAGCCCCCTTCCTCAACTCATCAGACCCCCTTCCCCATAGCTTTTCTTTTTTTGGATCAAAACAAATCAGGTCCCCTGGTGTTCCCTTCGACCTCCTTCCGTTTTCTTGGCTGCTCTCCTCTCCTTCGATTCGCAGTTGCGCTCCCCATTATCCGTTCATCTTCATCATCGATCCATCGTCAAAAATCATCACCGTCGATCACCGCTCATCATCACCCATCAATCATCAGCGTTGATTCTTCATAAATCCATAAACTTCTAATTCAATCTCACGGCCTCAATCGCAGCTCATGTTCAATCAATCGGAGCCGTTCAATTTCATTAATTCCGTACCAAATTTGAGCGCTCAAATGTTCGGTCGAACGTTAATGGAGGTTCGGACGAACCCGTTTCTAGTTCGGGCGAACTCCGTAGTGGTTTGGGCGAACTTCAAATTCAGTAGCTTCTGTAAATTGGGTTCGGTCGAACTCCATTCGGGTTCGACCAAACCGAACTGCTCTGTATTTTACTCTGTTTTGTTCGACAATTTTGTCTGCTGATTTGGTGTTGATGGCTGCTCTTGGCTGCGATTTTGTAGTTTACGTGTTGCAATGAGTTGTTGGTTTGTTGTTGCTGCGGGGTGAGGGAAGATTGTGGCTGCGACAATTGCTTGTGTTGTTGCGTGAGGTGGAGAGGTGATGGTGGTGTAGGATAGGGAAGGAGAGTGGTGTAGGTTACAGAGTGTGAGGGGGTCGAAAAAGCACGAGGCTAATGCGTGACCTCGTCCCTCGTGGGTGTGACGCTTCTTTTTGTCAAATCAAGTGTAATTGGATTTCCTGTGAGTTTACACCCAATTGACTAGTAATATAGGAGTCGCCATTCAGTTTTTAACGACAATGAGAAAAACTAACAAAACCCGGTTATCGTGACATAAAGGGAGTGCAATTATGTTTGACCACGACGGTCGTAGGTTCCCTTGTGATCCCTGGTGGTGGGGATCGCTCAACGTACACCCGCAGGGTAGAGATTGAGGGTTCGGGGGACTGTAACTACCGAGAGGAGTACTTGCTCTTCGGTAACTCTAGAGGCAGAATATCCTTAATAGCTCAGCATAAATAATTGAAGGGACATGCGTTAACTATTAAACTAATCTGAGTTGATTTTATCAATATGCAGCATATAGTACTAGATCGAGCGCGATTATCTGATTTAGATTGTTCACAAATTCTTATTTACAATGGATGTACAATAAATATTGTACACCGGAGTAAAAGTTAACTCAAACTACTTCAAAGTTAAGCTTATATATGTAAAAGTTATATACTTTTAGTGATAAAATAATTTCATTTTAATAAAACTTATTTCTTCAAATCACTAATAATGCATAAAATTAATCATTTAACCCTTTAAAATGTTTATCTATCAACTTTTTTTTACTAATATAAAAGTTAATCAAAAGTAAGTTAAAGTTACAAAAAAATGAATAAAAGTTATCTTGGTGTACAATAAATTTATTGTACACCTTGTGCGCGCAAGACCTTTTGTAGATTGTTTTAAGGGACCTAGCATGATAATCCAATTTCCCAAAAATATCACATTTATTAAGCATGATCGAACAATCAGATTTAGTTAGTTTAACAGTTCATAAAAGGGCGAGGAAAGCGATGGGCGAGGAAAGCGATTAAATCATAGAAAAGGGACACATTACGACGCACCCTTGAGAGGTGCGTCACGGTTCTCAGAAAACTAACCACTTTGACTTTGCTATTTCTCCTTTTATTTAACGAATCTCAAATTATGGGACGGGATACGTTCTGTTCGATTTATGGATCGATTGCGACAGAACGCGTGATCAGTTTTGCAGCGTGAGGCTTAGGCTTAAGGGTTTAGATTCAATACTCAGAATATAATTGTGTGTTGTTGTCCTTTTCACGTCGAACTTAAGGCCCTATTTATAGAAAAGAGTTTGTGGAAAGATAGAATTGCAGAACTCTAATCCACGATGAATTAGGAAAAAACACGTACCAGGTATTTTCAGCGCCCAGGCCTGGGCGCCGAAGATTTCGGCGCCCAGAGCCAGGCGTTGAAAATAGGGTCTGGGTTGTTTTTCTTAGTCAGATTCGGATTCCTAGAATCCGGAGTATTTGAGAATTACCTGAGTCCTTTAGTGCGTATTAACCTTGTGACGGGATGCGTCTGGGCCCGTTACGAACTCTAGGCTCGTTAGAATTTTAATTAATACGTGACTCTTACTTTCGAATCATATTAGGAATAGGATTCTCTCGCAATTTCTATCTCATTTAGGATTTATGTTGGAGTTCAACACCTAATTCTGACAGGTTTCTATCTTTTATGACTTGCCACTTTTAACAACTACCATTACGGCAGTTACTATTTTTAGCAGGTTTCCATAAATAGCAGGTTTCTATAAATAGCAGGTTTCGGGTGAAATGAAAAGGGGAATTGAGATTCGTTATTTTATAGGAGATGCGTTGTCAAGTGGAGATTTACGTTTTCATCATCGAACCTTCCCTTTCGGGAATGGGGACAAAAGTAGGTGTCTACACAGAGGAGGGGAAGAAAGGAGTGATGGCTGGTTGTTGGTGTTGGTGTAGTGTAGAAATGAAGTCAAAGTTGACTTTTGAGTCTTGAAATCTCAATTGAAGGCATTTGACCCTTTTTGAGGAATTAATTGATCGGATTTTGAAAACCGTGCCTCGTGCTTTGATCGTTCCACCTACACACACATTAATAAAAACGAGGAGATAATTGAAAAATAAATAAAATAATAAAAATAAAACGAAAGTAAATAATAATAATAATAATAATAATAATAATAATAATAATAATAATAATAGAAATAGAAAATAAAATAAAATATGAAATAGAAAATTAATAACGAAAACTATAATAACTAAACTATAAAATTATAAAATAAATAAATTACGAAATTAAGATCTAAAAACTAACAAAAATAGCTAAAAACGTTAAACTAAGCTATAAATAATCGAAATAAGAAAACAAGTAAAATAGTCCTTTAATGCGTATTAACCTTGTGACGGGATGCGTCTGGGCCCGTTACGAACTCTAGGCTCGTTAGAATTTTAATTAATACGTGACTCTTACTTTCGAATCATATTAGGAATAGGATTCTCTCGCAATTTCTATCTCATTTAGGATTTATGTTGGAGTGCAACACCTAATTCTGACAGGTTTCTATCTTTTATGACTTGCCACTTTTAACAACTACCATTACGGCAGTTACTATTTTTAGCAGGTTTCCATAAATACCTGGTTTCTATAAATAACAGGTTTCTATAAATAGCAGGTTTCGGGTGAAACGAAAAGGGGAATTGAGATTCGTTATTTTATAGGAGATGCGTTGTCAAGTGGAGATTTACGTTTTCATCATCGAACCTTCCCTTTCGGAAATGGGGACAAAAGTAGGTGTCTACAGTTAGCCCCCACTTTGACTGAGTCTTGGAGTAAGACGATGGTCAAAGTATTAGACGGAGTGCGTCGCACAAGCCATGGTGACCTGTTTTGGCGAGGGTCTCACGAGCCCCCGAGTGATAACATTTGACTTAAGGGTCATCACTTGAAGTGTCGACATATCCCTCACGTGTCATTGGGATTTGTCAACGGATAGTATAGAAACTTCCTCACTTTGTCATTGGAAGGATCTAAAGGTGCGTAGAAACTCCCTCACTTTGTCATTGGGAGTAGCTACAGATGTTTTCGAAATCAAAGCTATAAAGTGTAATTGGGCCTGGCCGAGCCCAACCACGAGGTAAAAATGTTTTTAAAGATTCTCATTTTCAAGGCTAGTTAAACGAGAAAACCCCCTTGTTTTTATGGGACGTAAAACGAAGGAAAATCCAGCACATCGTTCTTTTTGGGAAAAACGGAAAACCAATCACATCGTTCTTTTTTGGAAAAACGGAAAACCAATCCTTTAATTTTTGGAAAAAGGGAAAACCGATCCTTTAATTTTTGGAAAAAGGGAAAACCGATCCTTTAATTTTTGGAAAAAGGGAAAACCGATCCTTTAATTTTTGGAAAAAGGGAAAACCGATAAAGTTATCGCTGCAGCGACTAAGGACCTACGCGGTTAGTGACGCAGACCCCGCCGGCTAAAGATGGCGAGCCTGTCCGCTAAGGGTGGACACCCCGTCCGATAGAAGTGGACGAATCTGTTTTTGAAATTTGAAGATAACGACCTACGCGGTTTGTGACGTAGACCCCGCCGGCTAAAGATGGCGAGCCTATTTTGAATTTGAAGACTTTATTTTTCGAAAACTGAGGACCTGCGCGGCTAGTGACGCAGACCCCGCCCGTTGAAGGTGGGCGAAGCCATTTTGAATTTCTTACTTTCTTTTCATTTTGCCTATGTGGAAGGGCTTTTGTGATTACGACCTGTTGGTGAGTCGCAATATTTCCTGATTAGGTGTGTCCTATAAGTGGGCCCACACTGAGTATATTTCTGTTAACGATATTTTTAAAATACCGTTTTTTCCTTTTCTTTTTTTTTTTGAGATTATCCAAACACGGGACTTGTGTATAGCGCAGCCCGGGAATGTGATTTTGATCGCGCGTTCTCTGTTGGAGTATACTTTTCGCGAGCCCCCAAGCACTCGGGCTTTGGTGGTCATTTTTCGTATACTTCATAATCGTCTTTTAATCATGTTCGGGGTCGAGCTCGTATGTGCGAGCGACCTTTCATAGTGGTGTGCTACTTTGGCGAAGCCATGGGGTGCGACTTCAGTCTTCGGGCGACAAAGTTTAATATCATTCAGTTTATCTTGGCCCGATTTAATCCTTTGACAGACAAACATTTTTTTGAGAAACCAACGACTTAACAACATTTTTTGGTGTTTCGAAGAATGACCTTGATATTTATTTTTTTATTTTGAAAAGTGTACATATATGTTTCTTGAGACAAGTCTAAGTTTCGACCAAGTTTTACCATTCATTTTTGCTATTTGGGAGCCTAAAGGTGCTTTTGGGCTTGATCTTAATTGTTCATAAGGCCTCGTGTCTAGCAACACGGTTTTAAGTCTTTTCCTGCTCCGTGTTTTGTGAAATCTGGGCCTTGGGCTGCATTTACGGCGCCCAAGGTTGGGCGTCAAATATTTCGGCGCCCAGCTTCGGGCGCTGAAAGTCTTTTCCTGGCGAATTTTGACTTTCGGATTTCTTAACGCGTCTCCGAATGGGATCAGGATGTCACTTGATGCGTTCAGCTATATATAGGGGCTAGATACGTCCCTTATTTTCCATCACTCTCAATTTCCTTCTCTCTTTGCTGTGTTTTAATTACTCCCTGCTTTTGTCATGTCAATTCCCACTTTCTCACTCCAACGGGCTGTTAGGCGTTGGCTACGGGCCCTTAATCCTACAGAAAAGGCTTTATTGAAAGAATACCACTTAGAGGCACTTTTAGGTTTACAACAAATTAACATTGACTATAATTTTCTGCACGCAGCCCTAAGCTTTTGGGATTCCGATCATCATGTTTTTGTCTTTCGGGGCAACGAAATATGTCCTTTGCCAGATGAATTTGCTGCGATCCTTGGTTATCCTACTAATGCTACCCCTGCCACTCCTGGCACTATCGAAGAGAGTAAAACAACCATAGGGGCTTTCCTAGGACTAGATACTAACATGCTTGCTGAAGTTGTTGTAGGTGATGAGGTTAATTTGGCAAAACTTGTAAAACACCACTTTAGGCCTAGTAAGAATATGACCGAACAAAAATTGAATATTCGAGCCCTTGTATTTTGCTTGTTGAATTATTATTTGCTGTCGAATAACAATGGCGAGTTCGGTGACATAAGGTTGATCCCCTTGATTAGCCAGATGGAAAGTTGCTATTCTATTATGCCGTTGGTTGTTGCCGAGACTTTGCTGAGTGCGGATGAGCTGAAGAAGGATGCCAAATCTGAACATTTTAAGGGAAGCCCCCTATTACTGCAGGTAATCGATTTTTTTCTTGCGCACGTATACACTTTTTTTTTGCATACACATTTTTTATTCGTCCTGCCTTGGGGCTGAGTTTCAGCGCCCAGGGCTGGGCGCTGGAATTTTCGGCGCCTGGTCCTGGGCGTTGAAACTGCGCCCCAGGAACCGTTTTCTTTTATTATTATTATTTTTTGATCGTACCCGTTTTTTTGCAGATTTGGCTCGTGGAACGGCTTAGACTCTTGGAAGCTCCTGCCGATCCTAAACATTATCGCCCTATAGCCTTGGGTAACCGAAAATACTTGCACCAAGGCCAGGACGAGGCCGAATGGGCCTCCTTTTTTACTTATGGCATTTGTTCTATTAAGTGGGTGGTACCATGGTGGGGTTTGACTACTATGACGGGGGGTTCTGATGTATCGGTTTATGTTTCCTTGTTGGGGCTATCTCGACCCATTTATATTTTCCCTTACCGAGTCATGCGTCAATATGGTTTAAGGCAAACTATCCCCTTTTCTGATACGGTACCACCTAAGGTAGCGGCCTTTTCACAAGCACGGGTTCTAGCGTGGGCTAAGTATTATGATGGTCTCCCGCGTTGGGCCGTAGCTACAAATGGCTTTGTGGGTCTTTCTGAAAACTACAAGTTGTGGATGAGCTCCGATGATAAAGCTGTGAGGACCGAGGCTCGAAATGGGGAGCCGGCTGAGCTTTTGATACCTCGTATTCGTGTTAAGTATGAGGGTCCTGATTCTGCCAAACCTCGTACCTATGGTATTAAGACTGTGAAAGCTCGTCCTGATCGAAAGCGAAAGGAAGTTCCTCCCCGTTCCAGTTTCAGGCCAAAAAAGATGCCTAACATGAAGGGGCCTGCTGTTGTTAAAAGAAATGTAAGCTCTCGCGGAGATCGTCGCCGGAACAATGTATGGGTTAGGAAGGCTCAGCCGCCTGTAGAAACAGTGGCTAGTCTAGTTGATGATAATAATCCTTCTCCCACCATCGTCTGTGCCCTTGAGGCTGAGCGGGCTATAACTGAGAATGTTTCTGAAGCCTTGACATCTTTGGAAGTTAGTGTCCAAGAGCCGGTTCTTATGGAGATTGATATTGGGGCAGTGCAGAAGACTGTGGGGGTGGATCCTGCAAACATTGCCCTCTACAAGACTTTATTTGATGATCCGGAAGAACTAGAGTAGTGTAGTTCTTGCTAGGGTGTAGGTGCCCTTTATTTATTTCAGTTGTGTTTGCTTTTTCATTTCTTAGCACTTTGTTTTCCTTCTTATTATTTTTCAACAAAGGCGTATTTTATTTTTTTCATTTTCATTTCTTGTTTCTCCTTCTTTTTATATTTTTACATGTCTAACACTTTTTGCACAATTTATGTATGTTTGTTTTTTGATTGGACCGAATCCTTGGTAAGGATTGCCTACGTATCTTGTCAGAATCAGGTCGCGCGTAGTTCTGGCTAGAATAAGTTTTAGGATGCAAGATTTTAATAGATATGCCCTGAGGTGGTAGCATATAACTTAATCGGTCAAATGAGTGAAGTATTATCATTATTTTCGTCTGCCGTTTTTTGTTTGCCGTAAGTCGCGTAAAAAAATGAAATTCGACTACTTTTTGTATGGCTATATTTTTTTGGTGAACCTATTTGGATACGTGTTGTACCCCCCAAGTGTTCGTTATTTTTCCGTTATGTGCGGATAAAATGACGAGCACTTAAAAAAAAATTTAGGCTGGCAGAGAGTTTCAACGCCCAGGCTGGGGCGTCAAAGATCTCGGCGCCCAGCCCTGGGCGCTGAAAATGACTTGGGCGGTCGTTTTTTACGCTTTGCTTCACGTGTTCTTGCATTTATTTCTTTTTTTTCTCTTTTTTTAGTGCTTTGATTTTGCTCGTATTTAAAATCAATTTTGAGGTTATTTCGGAGGCTTCTTTGACTGCTAGCGTGAGATGTATTTTTGTCCGGATTATTTTTTCTATCCCGTGACTCGAAACGGCTTTGAAAATGGGGTTAAGGTGTGGAAGATATGAAGATCTTTGTGTAGGCTTTTTGGGTGGATTGAGGTGCGCGTTGTTAGTGAAGGGTATGATGGAATTATGTTTTATGAATCTGTTTTTTTGGTAACATTTGCATTGTTTTGGATTTTGATTTCCTTTGATTTCTTTGGGTTGCATGGATTGACTCTTTGTGATAACACTGGTTGACTTTTTAGGTTTTTGGGGATATGAATGGGATGGTGCGGTTTATTTTGTGGGTTTCGGGAACTGGTTCCCATGGCACTATTTCAAGACCGAGTGGGCCTCGTTTGTTGGACCTAGAGTGGGCCGCCTCTTTATTTTTGTATTTTGCAAGTACATTTGGTGTTCACTTAGTGTTAGAATAAAATTTTTAGGAGAAATATTACGCCTTTATTAATTTGGAAAGTAAGGAAAACACACTGAAACAAACTTGACCTATATTCTAAGGGGTCTTAGGACCATCTAAAGTCTTTATTACTTTTCTACCAATCTAAAGAACTACTAGGCGCTTTTTACTACGGTGCTCTATGTGGCTCAAGCCTTGGGTTTAGTCTCGTAAAACTTTGGTCCTTCACCGGTACTTATTTTGAATTCTATTCCTTTTGCATTGACCCACTGATATGTCTTCACCCATCCGTTCTCGATCTCTTCTAGTTTTGATGCAGGAGCGATTAACCGGGTTGGATCGAAATCTTCATGTTGTAAAGCTAGGGTAGTCGTCACAGTCTCGTCCTCCATAGGCCTCGATTCGTTAAACAATGTCCATAGAGCCTGGTCGTCCAATATTTCAGTTGTTTTAGTCTTGGTGAGGTGGGGTGCCTCATCCAAGGTGTGGCAGTCATGGAAGATTTCAAATCCTGGTTTTAGCCAGCCATCCTGAACGAAGGGTTCAGGGAAATCACAGCATGGGTGTCCTTTTCCTTCCCGAACGAACATCCCGTTAAGGGTTCTTTGATATGGGGGGAGGAGGGTGGTTTGTTTGGCCTTGTTAAGGCGTAGCCTAGACAGGCGGTCAGCAATATCTTCCTCCGTTGGTTCATAGCCTAAGCCAAAGGGAGTAGATTTGTTGGGTAAAGGATGGAATGTGCATTCCTTCTTCCTTATGCCCAATGGGGTTCCAGGGAAATAACCTTGAGCTAACAGCATTCTAGGGATGACTCGGGATGCATGCGGGTCTAGGAATGCTGGATCATAATCTTCGATGAACTGGATTGTTTCTTCCATTTCAAACCCGTAAAGGTCGTCTGCAGTTTCGGGCGTTCCAACCATAGTACAACTGACGTCGAGAGGAGGGGCGCGGATTTCTAGTATTACCCCGTTATGGTTAAGTTTAACCATTTGGTGCAAAATAGAAGCCACACCTCCTAAGTCATGGAGCCAAGGTCGCCCCAAGAGGAGGTTGAAAGTGGGCTTGATGTCAATTATTTGAAACTCCGTGGTACGTGCCACAGGCCCGGTTTGTATGGTGAGGTTGATTTTTCCCAACACAGGCCTTCGGGAGTTATCATAAGCTCGTACCCCTTGCGTGGAGGTTTGGAAGTCATCATTTCCTAGCCCCAAGCAATGGGCGGTTCGTAATGGGCAAACATTGACCGCCGAACCGTTATCTACGAGCGCTAGGGGGATGTTTTGTCCTTTGCATCCAACCACTAGATAAAGGGCTTTGTTGTGAGCACCCCCCCTCTTTGGGCAAGTCTTTGTCAGTGAAAACTATGGCCTTTTCTCCGGTATCTCTCGTGACATGGCTAACTAGTGAGTCAGGTGTGATATCTGTAGGTACTGAGATGAGGTCGAGTGAGCGAATAAGCTTTTCGCGATGTTCCTTTGAAGTACACATGAGATCCCAGATGGTAATTTCGGCTTTGGTTCTTTTTAGTTGTTTCAAGAGAGGATTTTCAATAACTTCCGCGACGGTGGTGTGCCGTCCATTCTCAGGAGTTTGCCTAACTGGGATATCGCCCATAGGAGGTGGGTGAATATCCGATTGGTATATCCTTCCGGATCGGGTGAGGTTGTCGACCTCGGGCTCCTGAGGGGTGGTGTCAATGAGAGCATACCCGGGCCAAGTTTCAGTAAAGAGGTCCTGGCCCGACGCTTGAGATAGGTAAATATCTTCAGCATCATCATCCCACACACCGCACACTTCTCTCTCGATTCGATCCATAGGGACCACAGCGGGTGGTGCACCTTGGGGCGTAATGTACACCGTAGGGTCGAAGTTCTCATTTTCTGGTTGGTCGAGAGAGATGTGACAAGAGCCGAGTGGGCTCTTGTTGTTGTTGGGTTTGCCAACGTTAGGGAGAGGTATCACTTCATCCTCTATCATGTCCTGGATCGTATGTTTTAGATTCCAGCAGTTTTCGGTGTCATGCCCATTTCCTTGATGGAATTTGGAGTAAGTACCTTCGACCCAATATTTGTTCTTGAAAGGAGGGTCACGGGTGGGGCCTATAGGTCTCAACTTTCCTTGATTGGTTAGTCTTTCAAAGGCTTGTACCAAAGTCGACCCTAGTGGGGCAAACTTTCGGTCTCGGACCCATCTTCCAGGGCTTCTTCGGGCGGGAGTCTCCTCTACGGCATGGACTTCTTGGGCTTGGGATGTGTTGCCCCTGTTGTAGGTATTGCTTTTGTATGCGGGTTTACTTTGTATTGTTTTTGCGAGATCATCCTCGATCTTTATTCCCACATCATAAACTCTTTTGAAAGTGTCAAGTCCCAGGTACCTAAGGTGCTGTCTGTAGGCCGGGTCCAGGTTGTCAATGAATTTTTGGACCAATTCTGTTTCGGGAGGCCTATTGATTAGCTGGGCCGCCTGATCCCTCCATTTAGCAAAGTAGGTTGTGAAATCCTCATTTTTCTTTTGGAAGAGAACTTCCAGCTCGCGCATGGTGACTTGAAAATCCATGTTCGACGAGTATTGCTTGATGAAGACATTGACAAAGTCTTCCCAAGTGGGGAAGAGCTTAGGGTCCTGGTGATAGTACCATTTGAGCGGCACAGGTTCCAAGGACAAAGGAAAGGCAGGTAAATACATGGACTTGTCCACGCCTTTCAAGTTCATTGCATTCACAAAGCTCAATAGATGATCACGGGGATTATCCGTGGCTTTAAACTTTGGTAAGTCCGATGAACTAAACTTTTCTGGTAGTTTGCCAGGAAAAGGTTCAGGATCGAGGGAGAAGTACTTGCTCCCCATGGTTCGCTGTAGGACCATTTTTTCAATCCTCTTCTCGTTATCGAGGTCGTTTTTGGCTTGCGCAGCCGCTAAGGCTTCGTTTTCCATTTTCAGTTGGCCCATGAGTTGGGTCATTTGAGCCATCTGCTCTTGCGATTCTTCGATGGACATGTTTGAGGGTGCGAATCGAGGTTGGGGAAGCGGAGATCCTTGAAATGAGGGATGACGGACGGATCTTGGAGTCACTAAACCTGGTGCTGGCGATGAAGGAAATAATGCCCTTGGTCCAAGTATGCATTCTATGTTAAGTCTAATAAATGCGGTTCAGTATTAATTAACAAGTTAATAATTCAGTGAGATCAAGTGAGCTGAATGCCTAGCTAGAGGCCGCTTCAGTTCAAGTGGAATTAATGATATTAATCCACAGCTTACTCTTGACTGAACCCGTAGGGTCACACAAATAGTACGTAAACGGATCAAGTATTTAATGGCATTAAATACTCCATCTATGAATATTCGGAACCGACGGATCTTGGTTTCAGTGGGAGCTAAGATCGTCACAGGCAAGAAATGAATACTCCGGAAACGATGATATTGCCGGAAACGGAAATATGGATCGTATCGGAAATATGAATATTATCCAAGTCGTAGATGTTACCGGAAACGGAAACATGGTACGTATCGGAAAATATTATTGGAAATGGAAATATTACCAGAATCGGAAATATTGCCGGAAACGGAAATATTGTCAGAATCGGAAATATTGCCGGAATCGGAAAATAATTCCGGAAACGGAAATATTAAATATTTGTTCGAAACGGAAATTAATTCCGGAATCGGAAATATTAAATATTGTTCGTATCAGAAATAGATTCCGGAAATGGAAATTTAATCGGAAGCGTATCGTACGAATTAGCATCGGACGAGACCTGCCGGACGAAGGCCCAGCACGAAGCCAGGCCGTCGCCCAGCAAGCACGCACGCCACAAGCCCAGCGCGCGCCAAGGCCACGGATGCGTGGGCCTTGCTGCGTGGGCTGCTCGCACGCGCATGGGCAGCCCTTGTGGCTGCCGTGTGTGTGTGAGTTTGTGCTCATGCGTGATTCCTGAATCAGCAAGAGTCAGTGTATGATTAAATGTCTATTCCTAATTGGATAAATTAATTAAATAGAATTCATGTAGAATTCTAATTCCAATTAATTCGCATCCTACTAGGATTACGATTCCTTTTCCATAACTCTATAAATAAAGGCCTAGGGGTCATAATTTATATATAAGTTTCAAAGTATTCAAAAGTGAGTTTTTTGAGAGAAAATTAAAACACATCTTGCTCATAAAAGTGCCGAATTTTCTAGTACCTTAAGGGCGATTCTAGTTGGTCAATCTTAAGGCGGATCCGGACGTGCTGTGGACTATCTACGGAGGGACGACACTTGGAGTCCTAAAAGACTTGTTCTTGTTCGGTTCGGGCGCAGCTAGGGAGGGCACGCAACAAAGAGTATGCATCTAATTATGCTATATGATTATGTGTAAATAATATGTTTCCTGGGTTAATGGTTGTTTCCGCATGATCTATGTAAATGTCATATGTATCATAACCTAACAGGCGATGTATCTTCGAGGCGCACTAACCGTTGATTTCCTGATCGGCACCAAGTGGCAGGACCAGTCCTATGCATAAGATAAGCTAAAGTTTAGGTCCCAAAGTTTCAAGCATTTACTTAATCTAGACTTCGACTCTCTCTATTAGTTTTTCACTCTTTCTTTTGTTGGTAAACTTTTTAGTTCTTTCTTTTGGTCATTCTTTGGATTTTCGAAACACTTGCCCGTGTGACATTCATAATTATTAGCATGTTCGGTTTTTAGTGCCGAGCATTGTCGTCGTAGGAGGCCTAACAACGACGCAAAGAGTTATTAATTTTTTACGAGTCGCTTTTGAGATCGAGTGCTTTTCTTACGCCTTCGTAACAATTCTTTTTACGAACGTTTTTTTGTTCTACGTATTTTCCTTTTGCGCGGGCACCGAGGCTGCTGCGCCTGACCAGAAGGCTAAGCAGCAACTTCAACGCCCAGCGTAGGGCGTGAGAAATTCTGGCGCCCAGCCAGGGGCTTTGAAAATGCGTCCCTGGCTGGTTCTCGTTTTCTGTTTGCGTTACTTTTATTTATGCGACTTCGATTTTGCGTGCTTGCCTAATAACGTCCTTTACGCGTTGTGCAGCGTTTGTGGGATTCGTTACAGGCCATCCCGAGCGTCGCTTATTTTTGTGGCGATCGTTCGGGTTTGCGGAACACGTGTTTCGGTATAACTCTTTGGCAAATTGGTTTATGAATGTTTGGGAAATTTTTAAGGTCGTTGGTTTTCTTTAGGATGGTTTGTCACACACAATCATATATTTCGCTACACATAACTAACATTCCATCATGAGGCAATAATAACATGTCATGTAGTTTATGATAGGCTTCTATGGGTAGTTATTTGCGCCTGGCTTGGTACCGCTTCTATCGTAGATCCAACACATGCCCCGGTCGAGGTAGTGTCTTCAGCAGACGAATTTCGCTCAAGAGGCCAACCCGCAAGTGCAAGCCAAGGGCATGCAGGCAAGAGGGACCTAATGGGCGAGCGATTGGGTTTGGGACGGGTGTACTACTAGCGAAAGTGCCGAGTGGACAATATTCGAAGCGTATGCACCCCCCGGTTGGCGATGGGTATCCTTAGTCCCAACTCCCGAGATGAAACACCAAGGGAGCCAAGATTCGTTATGCGGTTCTGCCCGTTCACATTAATATGCTGATTTTCAGGTCGTCCCAACTTGATTGGGAAATAAACGTGGGGTAGGATCGTTTCACCCTTCGGCTATTTTGATTACCTACAAGCACGAGTATTTCCTTCACTATCCCCAGTGGAGTCGCCTCTGTGAGGGGGTCGAAAAAGCACGAGGCTAATGCGTGACCTCGTCCCTCGTGGGTGTGACGCTTCTTTTTGTCAAATCAAGTGTAATTAGATTTCCTGTGAGTTTACACCCAATTGACTAGTAATATAGGAGTCGCCATTCAGTTTTTAACGACAATGAGAAAAACTGACAAAACCCGGTTATCGTGACATAAAGGGAGTGCAATTATGTTTGACCACGACGGCCGTAGGTTCCCTTGTGATCCCTGGTGGTGGGGATCGCTCAACGTACACCCGCAGAGTAGAGATTGAGGGTTCGGGGGACTGTAACTACCGAGAGGAGTACTCGCTCTTCGATAACTCCAGAGGCAGGATATCCTTACTAGCTCAGCATAAATAATTGAAGGGACATGCGTTAACTATTAAACTAATCTGAGTTGATTTTATCAATATGCAGCATATAGTACTAGATCGAGCGCGATTATCTGATTTAGATTGTTTTAAGGGACCTAGCATGATAATCCAATTTCCCAAAAATATCATATTTATTAAGCGTGATCGAACAATCAGATTTAGTTAGTTTAACAGTTCATAAAAGGGCGAGGAAAGCGATTAAATCATAGAAAAGGGACACATTACGACGCACCCTTGAGAGGTGCGTCACGGTTCTCAGAAAACTAACCACTTTGACTTTGCTATTTCTCCTTTTATTTAACGAATCTCAAATTATGGGACGGGATACGTTCTGTTCGATTTATGGATCGATTGCGACAGAACGCGTGATCAGTTTTGCAGCGTGAGGCTTAGGCTTAGGGGTTTAGATTCAATACTCAGAATATAATTGTGTGTTGTTGTCCTTTTCACGTCGAACTTAAGGCCCTATTTATAGAAAAGAGTTCGTGGAAAGATAGAATTGCAGAACTCTAATCCACGATGAATTAGGAAAAAACACGTACCAGGTATTTTCAGCGCCCAGGCCTGGGCGCCGAAGATTTCGGCGCCCAGAGCCAGGCGTTGAAAATAGGGTCTGGGCTGTTTTTCTTTGTCAGATTCGGATTCCTAGAATCCGGAGTATTTGAGAATTACCTGAGTCCTTTAGTGCGTATTAACCTTGTGACGGGATGCGTCTGGGCCCGTTACGAACTCTAGGCTCGTTAGAATTTTAATTAATACGTGACTCTTACTTTCGAATCATATTAGGAATAGGATTCTCTCGCAATTTCTATCTCATTTAGGATTTATGTTGGAGTGCAACACCTAATTCTGACAGGTTTCTATCTTTTATGACTTGCCACTTTTAACAACTACCATTACGGCAGTTACTATTTTTAGCAGGTTTCCATAAATAGCAGGTTTCTATAAATAGCAGGTTTCGGGTGAAATGAAAAGGGGAATTGAGATTCGTTATTTTATAGGAGATGCGTTGTCAAGTGGAGATTTACGTTTTCATCATCGAACCTTCCCTTTCGGGAATGGGGACAAAAGTAGGTGTCTACATAGAGGAGGGGAAGAAAGGAGTGATGGCTGGTTGTTGGTGTTGGTGTAGTGTAGAAATGAAGTCAAAGTTGACTTTTGAGTCTTGAAATCTCAATTGAAGGCATTTGACCCTTTTTGAGGAATTAATTGATCGGATTTTGAAAACCGTGCCTCGTGCTTTGAACGTTCCACCTACACACACATTAATAAAAACGAGGAGATAATTGAAAAATAAATAAAATAATAAAAATAAAACGAAAGTAAATAATAATAATAATAATAATAATAATAATAATAATAATAATAATAATAATAATAGAAATAGAAAATAAAATAAAATATGAAATAGAAATTTAATAACGAAAACTATAATAACTAAACTATAAAATTATAAAATAAATAAATTACGAAATTAAGATCTAAAAACTAACAAAAATAGCTAAAAACATTAAACTAAGCTATAAATAATCGAAATAAGAAATCAAGTAAAATAAAGACTAAAAATGCTAAAAATAGGATAAACCTACTCAAATAATGCCTAAATTACTACCCTATGAGTGACATAAATTACTACCCTATGGTTGGCGATGGGTATCCTTATTCCCAACTCCCGAGATGAAACGTGCCAAGGGAGCCAAGATTCGTTATGCGGTTCTGTCCGTTCACATTAATATGCTGATTTTCAGGTCGTCCCAACTTGATAAGGAAATAAACGCGGGGTAGGATCGTTTCACCCTTCGGCTATTTTGATTACCTACGAGCACGAGTATTTCATTAACATCCCTAGTGGAGTCGCCACTGTGAGGGGGTCGAAAATGCACGAGGCTAATGCATGACCTCGTCCCTCGTGGGCGTGACGTCGTCAGATCAAGTGTATTTGGATTTCCTGTGAGTTTACACCCAATCGACTAGTAATATAGGAGTCGCCATTCAGTTTTTAACGACAATGAGAAAAACTGACATAACCCGGTTATCGTGACATAAAGGGAGTGCAATTATGTTCGACCATGACGGCCATAGGTTCCCTTGTGATCCCTGGTGTGGGGATCGCTCAACGTAAACCCGCAGAGCAGAGATTGAGAGTTCGGGGGACTGTAGCTACCGAGAGGAGTGTTCATCGATAATACTCCAGAGGCAGGTTATCCTTACTAGCTCAGCATAAATAATTGAAGGGACATGTGTTAAACTATTAAACTATTCTGAATTGATTTTAGCAATATGCAACACATAATACTAAATCGATCGTGATTATCTTATTTAGATTGATTTAAGGTACCTAGCATGATAATTCAATTGTCCAAGGTATTATTGACAGGCTAAATCGCACTCCTATCAAAGATAAACCTAACGTTCACCAACTAAAAATATAGTAAGGGAAGCAGGGATCGTATCCACAGGGAAACAATGTTCTTTCCACTATTAATTAACTAATCTAGACTACTGGTAACAAAGAGTTGGATCGGTTTGTATATTAAACTAAAGCAAATAATCAAATCGGAAAATAACAATATTAAAGGAATCTAGGGCAACGGTTCACCATAAATGCAGAGCAGGATTGGACAACGGACAATAACAATCAATGAACAATCATAATTTGGAAAACATGCATCTCTCGAATCTTATGAATTCCTTAGGATAGAACAACTAGCGGGCTCTCGCTACGTACTAGAAATAATTCCTATCTAATAGCCACAGACCAAAAAACATCATATTTATACCTCTCGGCGCATAATCTAAGGTTAATCAAACTCAAATCAAAATAGTCCGGCCGAACAGAATTGACGAGCAATAATAATAAGCTATAGAAATTATAATCAATCAATCAATTAATCAAGTCCACATATAATCCCAATCATGCATTCATGGATCCCCTAAACCCTAGAAATTAAACTACTCACTCATGATAATAAATAACAAAGCAATTAACATAATAGAAAACATGATCAAGCAATAAGATAAATTAAAGCAAGAAACAATACCGACTTGAAGAACAATGGAATAATAAAGCTTGAATCTTTGATTAAAATTAAAACTAAGTGTTTGGAGAAAATAGAGAGAACTAAAATAGACTAAGTAATTAGAAAACTAGAATAAAAGATGTCACTAAAAATATAAGGGGCTAGTATTTATAGTTTGCCCAAAATAGAGCCCAAAATCGGAAATAAAATCTCGCGAAATACGCTGGAGGTTGGCGTGGCCCGATCGGGCGATGTGCTCGATAGTCGGCCCGATCGGGCGAAATTCCGCCCGATCGGGCGGTTGCAAAATGCCCAGAACAGCGCCCAGAATGACCGCCCGCCCGATCGGGCGCGTGTTGAAACTGCACGATCCTCTATCTTAAAAACACCATATCTCCTTCGTTATAAGTCGGAATTAGGCGAGTCACCACTCGTTGGAAAGCTCTTGAAGTCTAAAATCCAACCCAATTTGAATCGCTGCATTTGGAGTTGTATAACTCGATTTATGATCAAAAGAGTGGACGACATTCAGTTTTCTACTTCTTTCACTATTCGCTTTGCATGAAAATTCTTCCAACTCAATGTTTGCGCTCTCGAAAGTATATAATCTCTTGTATTGATTCAAATGAGTAGGAAATGCACAAAAATATGCTAATTCCTACAATGATGAACCTGAAACTACAAACACACTACAAGGAGCACATTAGTACTAAAATCGCTCCGAAGAGCTCATTTGAGATCAAAAAGTACTAAGGGACGGGGGTAAAAACTCTATATAAAACGCATATATCAAACTCCCCCAAGCTAGATCCTTGATTGTCCCTAAGCAAGGAAATCATCGATGAATACAAGATCAACTTCACCCCTAACATATTTCAAAACGAAAGACATAATTCAAGGCAAAATCTAACGAGCATGCATCAATGTCAACCAATCAAATCCACCAACCACAAATCCTCCCTAACAATCGTCACGCAAAGCGAACCACAAATGCACAATGGAATTCAAGACTAGTGCTCACACACTCGTCACTCATTTATGTGGCGGATAAAAGATGTACCCGTTCGCTCTCCTCCCAACATATAAGTGTACAATGCCCTCCCAAAACTCACAACACTCGTGTGTCTAGAAAAACATACACTCAACCTAATAGTCGACTCGGAATATGTCATGTCATAACTTGCATTGATAAACAACTACTTTCACATTAATATGACTATATGCACAAAGGTCGGAAGGTCTTCAAAGCTTGTAATGATAGGCTTAGGTAGGGGTGCGGTAAATTTGGGTAAAATGTGAGCTTAAAGCCTTGGCTTTGGGGAGCATAAATCCTAGCAAAACCATGATCAACCACAAATGATGACCACAACTCTCCCACTCAACACATGATGAAACAACAAACAAACCACACTATACTTTCTTGCCTTTCTTTCACAATTAAAATCAATCACTCATAAAGATAAGAAATTACAATACTTGAGTGTAACAATGCTTTGAATTTTTCTGAGAGTAATGAATTTTTTTCTTTTTATTTTTTTCAATTTCCTTTTTTTTCCTTTGGAAACCTTCATATTTTCTATTCTTCTCATCTCTTTCACTCTTCATTATTTTTTTTTCTCTTTTTCAAACAACAAATAAGATAAGAAGAACTCCCTTATTTCCTTTTCAACACTCACTTTGTGCTCAAAACTAAGCACACTACAACTCCCTCACCTCACTTACTATTAGCTCCCCCAAGCTAGGCTTGGGACTAGTAACCAATGGGGCTTTCATGGGCTTGTAATATGGCTAGTCACCGAATAAAGGGGCACAAGCAACAACATGGGTAGAAAAGGAGGGAACAAATGTATCTAGATTCATCTGAAGGCTACCTAAACAGAAAAATGCCTTTGTCCTCCACAATGTGCATGTATATGAGTCATAAAACACTACTAACAGTTGCAAACCAATACTCAAAATCAATGACACACCAGGAAGCTATCACACATCCTAACCAAGTCAACTAGCCAAGCACCAAGTCCACAAATAGTTAGTCAGAGTTGACTCATGTTAAGGCATCAAAGCAATCGAATATCAAATTATGGCTAACACATCCACATTGCTCGTCATCAAATATCAAGAATCAAAACAATTTTCAATCAAAGGGGCACAGGGAAGCATGCTATTGTATTCATCGGAACGTATTTTTGTATTTTTTTTTCAAAGCAATAAACTACTCTAGAAAACATTAAACACACCAAAATAAACACACAAAAATAAGTAAATGCAAAAATAAAAGGAAAAACATATCTAATATGTACAAGTGAGTGAAACACCCCCCCAAGCTAAATCAGACAATGTCCTCATTGGCTCAAGGGGTATCATGAGGAAAGTGAGCAAACCGTGGCTTATTTGTCGCTGATTCGCAAATCGCCCGATCGGGCAGCAGATAGCCCGATCTGGCAGCATATCGCCCGATCTGGCAGCAGATCGCCCGATCTGGCAGCAGATCGCCCGATCGGGCAGCAGATCGCCCGATCGGGCAGCAGATCGCCCGATCAGGCGAATTTCGAACCTTTTCGTTGAATCTGTGCGCGCCCGATCGGGCTCACCTCGCCCGATCCGGATCGGGCGAAATGCAATGCCTTGTTTTATTGACTTTTCTCAGCCCAGAATCCTTCCTTGACCTTTCTACGACGTCATCATCAACCGCCCGATCGGGCGGAATTTCGCCCGATCGGGCATTTCACTCGCCTTTTGTGTGGATCGGGAAACCGTCGCCCGTTCGGGCGATTTTCCAACATTTTCCTTGAATCGACACGCGCCCGATCGGGCGCTCCTCGCCCGATCCGGATCGGGCAAAACGCAAACTACTCCGTTTCAGCTTGAATTCAACTTTTTCGAACTTGGAGCCTTAGACCTGCACAGCATTAAACGTCCAAACCGTAAAATACCCTCTTCTCACCTCTCTAACACCAAAAACTACAATGAAACACACACTTGCTCAAAAATTATACTAAAACACACAAACAAAAGCGAAAAATACACTACGAAAAGCAATAAATGGATAGTGAAATACTCATCCCCTATTAGATTGATGCAATGTCCCCATTACACAATCTTAGTTTATGTACAGACAACGAAAGGAAGGGGATGAGAGCCACGACAACTCATCGAATGGGGGCACCAAAGATGGTGCCATCTGGTGTCGAATCAATTTCCTTGGATGAGCTATGTGGCGCGGGAAGTGACAGACCACGACCCCGATCATGAATACGGTGCCCACCGTTCACCGAGCTTTCGGCCTTTCGGGTCTCAACATCATCAAATCGTGCCTCCCGCAAAGAGATTGGTTAGTAAATAACCAACGAACGAGCGCAGAAGCTTGTCATACGCACTCGCACAACTTTCGTGCAACAAGACATGCACGATAATCAACAACAACATTTGCATAAAGTCCGAATGAACTCTATGCCAGTAAGGAGTAGGATGCCTAAAGGAAGAAGAACAAAAAGAAAAAACAACAATAAAAGAAGAATAAGAAAAGGAAGGAAAAGAGAAAGTAGGCATACTCTCCTTATGGAAGTTGTTTTTACGGACTATTGATTCTTCAACCTCAATGATCAATGAAATAGCTCTCTCTGTGTTTTGGAATTCATGGTGGATAGGCTCTTCACCATATAGAGCTCTCTGCAAAGCATCCACCTCTTCTTTGTAAGTATTGTAAGTACCTGCGAAAGATTCACAAAGAGGAACATACTCTATTGGGTCATTGGGCTTTTGATTTTCATGGGGAGGAGGAAGATCCTCAAGTAAAGGTTTTATGGGGAAAGAGAAGGGGAGTGAGACGGTGTAAACGGGGCTAAGAATAACCCTTCTTGGACTTGGAATATGAGGGGTAGGGGTTGACACAACAACAAGGGTTTTATCAACTTCAACTTCCTCATGGAATTGCTCTATGACATATGGCTTTTCAGTTTCAACAAATCCTTCATCCATTGATCCAACCGTCAAATCATCATCCTCCCACTCATCCTCAGCCTCTGTTATAAGCTCCTCCCACTCTTGGTTGCCTATGGGTTCACTCAGTTGACCCCCATCCCCAACACAACTCGAATCATTATTTTCAATAATTTCTTGAACATTTTTAAATCTCTCAAGAGTAGCCTTACTAGCTTTAATAATCTCATTAGTAGCCTCTTGAGATCTAGTACACTGAATCTCAATCTCAGAGTTTAATCTTCTTAATTCCTCTAAGAAGCTATCTCTGCTTTCTGATTCGGGTTGAACAGGATTGAGCAAGGGTTCACAATAATACACGGGAGAAGCAACAGTGGAATTATGAGGCAAAACATTGATATCCATGCAAGGGTTAGATAAGTCGTTAGAATATACATGATTATCATAAACATTAGAATGCACCTCATTATAACAAGCATTCAAGGGAGAGGGGGTAGAAACATGTAGATTATGCTCATAATTTGGATTAGCATATGTAACATGAATCGCCATTTCACGCTCATACAAATCCCTTGCAAACCACATATAGTAATCCCACATATCATCCATAGACAAGGCTCGAAAATCACCATTAAATCTACTTTCTATCACATTCCTTGTATACTCATTTAAACCACCATAAGCAAAACCACAAGAATCCCAAAGATTAAAATTGTGGTAACCAATAAAATCATTTAGCCTATCGAAATACACCCAAAAAGGCTCATTTAAGAATTGAGGGAAAGAATAATAATCCATTTTTTTCAGGGGAAAAAGAAATTAAAAAAATTAAAAAAAAAATAATAAAAAAATAAACTAAAGAAAATAAAATATATACATGGTCTCAAAGAACAGGAAGTTCTATGAGACTCAAGAAAATAATCTAGATCATAAAACTAGTAGCAGAAAATTAAACCGTTTCCCCGGTAACGGCGCCAAAATTTGACAGGCTAAATCGCACTCCTATCAAAGATAAACCTAACGTTCACCAACTAAAAATATAGTAAGGGAAGCAGGGATCGTATCCACAGGGAAACAATGTTCTTTCTACTATTAATTAACTAAACTAGACTACTGGTAACAAAGAGTTGGATTGGTTTGTATATTAAACTAAAGCAAATAATCAAATCGGAAAATAACAATATTAAAGGAATCTAGGGCAACGGTTCACCATAAATGCAGAGCAGGATTGGACAACGGACAATAACAATCAATGAACAATCATAATTTGGAAAACATGCATCTCTCGAATCTTATGAATTCCTTAGGATAGAACAACTAGCGGGCTCTCGCTACGTACTAGAAATAATTCCTATCTAATAGCCACAGACCAAAAAACATCATATTTATACCTCTCGGCGCATAATCTAAGGTTAATCAAACTCAAATCAAAATAGTCCGGCCGAACAGAATTGACGAGCAATAATAATAAGCTATAGAAATTATAATCAATCAATCAATTAATCAAGTCCACATATAATCCCAATCATGCATTCATGGATCCCCTAAACCCTAGAAATTAAACTACTCACTCATGATAATAAATAACAAAGCAATTAACATAATAGAAAACATGATCAAGCAATAAGATAAATTAAAGCAAGAAACAATACCGACTTGAAGAACAATGGAATAATAAAGCTTGAATCTTTGATTAAAATTAAAACTAAGTGTTTGGAGAAAATAGAGAGAACTAAAATAGACTAAGTAATTAGAAAACTAGAATAAAAGATGTCACTAAAAATATAAGGGGCTAGTATTTATAGTTTGCCCAAAATAGAGCCCAAAATCGGAAATAAAATCTCGCGAAATACGCTGGAGGTTGGCGTGGCCCGATCGGGCGATGTGCTCGATAGTCGGCCCGATCGGGCGGTTGCAAAATGCCCAGAACAGCGCCCAGAATGACCACCCGCCCAATCGGGCGCGTGTTGAAACTGCACGATCCTCTATCTTAAAAACACCATATCTCCTTCGTTATAAGTCGGAATTAGGCGAGTCACCACTCGTTGGAAAGCTCTTGAAGTCTAGAATCCAACCCAATTTTCTACTTCTTTCACTATTCGCTTTGCATGAAAATTCTTCCAACTCAATGTTTGCGCTCTCGAAAGTATATAATCTCTTGTATTGATTCAAATGAGTAGGAAATGCACAAAAATATGCTAATTCCTACAATGATGAACCTGAAACTACAAACACACTACAAGGAGCACATTAGTACTAAAATCGCTCCGAAGAGCTCATTTGAGATCAAAAAGTACTAAGGGACGGGGGTAAAAACTCTATATAAAACGCATATATCAATTATCTTATTAGGCGTGATAGATCAATCAAGTTAATAGTTTGACAATTTTATAAAAGGGTGATGAAAGCGATTAAATCATATGAGGGACACATTACAACGCACCCTTGAGAGGTGCGTTGTGGTTCTCAGAAAACTAACCACTTGGCTTTGCTATTTCTCCTTTTATTTAACGAATCTCGGGTTTCCAAGCAACGTTCCAGTATTTAGGCTTAATTCATCAAGCTACAAGGGGCAAGACGCGTTCTGTTCGACTTTTGGGTCGATTGCGACAGAATGCTGGATCAATTTCGCAGCGTGAGGCTTAGGCTTAAGGCTAGAGTCAATACTCAGGTTATGCAATTGTGTGTCCTCTTTCACGTGGGTTTTGAGGCTGTATTTATAGGAAAAGGGTGCGTGGAAAGATAGATTTTAAGATACGGATCCAAAAAGAATCCTGAGGTAAAACGGCCCCAGGCATTTTCAGCGCCCAGGGCTGGGGGCCGAAGATTTCGGCGCCCAGATCCAGGCGTTGAAAATGGGATCTGGGTCGAGTTTCTTTGTCAGATTTGGACTCTTAGAATTCGGAGCTTGTGAGATTTATCCGAGTCTTTTAGTGCGTATTAATTTTATGACGGAATGCGTCTGGGCCCGTTACGAACTCTAGGTTCGTTAGGAATTTAATTAATACGTAACTCTTGTTTTCGAATTATACCAGGAATGCAAATTCTATCTCTTTTAGGATTTATGTTGGAGTGCAACACCTAATTCTGACAGGTTTCTATCTTTTATGACTTTGCCACTTTTAACAACTTCTTTTTACGGCAGTTACTATTCTTAGCAGGTTTCTATAAATAGCAGCTTTGACTGAAATGAATGGGTGATTGAGATTCGTTATTTTATAGGAGACGCGTTGCCAAGTGGAGATTTATGTTCTCATCATCGAGCCTTCCCTTTCGGGAATGGGGACAAAAGTAGGTGTCTACACATATGCAAAAAAATGTTAATATTTGGTACGTATTATGTACCATATCATAAATTTACGAAGAAAGGTATTAAAATAATACCAAATTGTTCTGAAACTTTAGGGTTTAGGCATAAGGGTGCATTAAAATAGAACCAATGCCTACTTAACTACTTAGTACGTACATTTATATATATTTATATATATTTTTATATATATATGCTTAAAAAAATTAGGTTGTTCGAAGTTCGGGGAAGGCCCTCAAAGAGGTCGTTCCTGGTCTGTCCAACGATATCCGACGGGTTCGGTATATTAGCACTGCTTAAAAAAAGGTATTTTAGAATACCTTGTTTTTTTAGACAGTGCGTAATCACGGTCGTACCAACCCTCGAACCCATGATCTTAGGGTTATAATTTGTAAGCATTCCTACTGGGCCATGGAGAGTTGGTGAGACATAAGCTTTGAAAAATAGTAATAACATTACATGGCTAATGTGGGCATTATTTTAATACATTTGTACAGAATCCTATGATACGTTTCGAAGTTCTTATTCTATTTCAATATATATTAAATAATAAATATTGTTTTCTATCACGTTTCAACCCTATCAATTGAACTACAAAAAATAAAAAGATTAAACAAAACAAACTGATAATATTACTGAATAATAATTTTTTTTTTTCAAATATAACTTCTTACACTGATTACTAATATGTAGATATATGTTTAAACTAAGATATGTGATGTAAATATATGTTTAAATTTAATACAAGCAAATGCATATAATGAAGAAAAAATATTAATTTATGTACCATTATAATTTGTTTGGTACTTTACATGTAACAATTATGAAAAAATGTACCCTAAACCATAGATTTGGTACAAAATTCATACAATAAAGATAACTATTGTACCATTTGTTTAAAGAATAGGAAGTTTGGTACGACATAAAAGTCATTTGATTATGTTCAATGACGAAATTTGGTTCTTTATTTGTACCAAGTATATAAATTTTGAAAATTTTGAATATAGATGGAATTATTTGGATATTTTTTACCTTTTGAAGGTCTTATTTGTCAGAGCACATTGGTTCCCTTATTCCGACACGTCACTGTCTAACAAATATTTAACATAAAAGGGGGGAAATTATGTAAATGAAGGGCGGGAAAAATAGAAAGCACAGTACTGAGGATTCTATCGATTATATTAGGCTTAGTTTAGAATTTAGGGTTCTTAGTGTTTTAGGAGAGATAAATAAAGCATAATTGAATTTGGTATTCCACAAAAATAAACATTTGGTCGAGCTTATTTAAGGTATGTGTTTATCTTAATTTTGTATATCAGTATATAAATTTTGCATTTCAATTAACGAATTAGGGTAATTTGCTATTGATAAATTGCAATTATATTTTGAAAGTCGCACATGAGCAAAATAAATTATTGGTAATTTATAAGAATTGAGACTTGATTATTAATTAAGTGTGAATATATATATATATATTTTGTATTGATAATTAAATAAGTGTGAATATATAAGCCTTGAGAATGGATATTGAAAGCGTTGTTAGGGTTAGGGTTTTGAAAGGTGTTTTTACTTAATTGAAATTTACAATGTTGCATAAACATGGTTGAATTTGTTGGGAATGATAATAATGAGGATGTAATTGAGGAAGTAAACATTACTAATGATGAAGAAGAAACTGGAGTAGATGATGATGTAGTGACTCCTCCATTTGTTGGGATGGTATTCCACAGTTGGGAAGAAGTGGACAAGTACTACAAAAGGTATGGAAGACAACAAGGATTTGGCATACTCCGTGCTGCTGGGTCGTATGTGCAAAAGGGTGGGGCAAAATCAAAGGAACTGAGGGGATACTTGTGGAAGTGTGAATGTTATGGTCGTGCAGTGTATAGGCATCGGGTTGAGGGGAAAAGGGTTTACTCAATTAGGGATAAGCTTTGCACTAAAAGGTCAAAGAAATGTGATTGTCCGGTTCTAATGTATTGCAACAGGACTAAGGATGGGGATTGGGTGGTTAAAAGGGCAGTTAATGAGCATAAGAACCATTGTCCAACACCGAGGAAGTCTAAGTATGTTCCTAGGTATCGACAGGAAGACATCAACTCTCTTGTAAAGAGGAAGATGTTCAATGACTACAACTCGGGTGCTAATGTTCTTCAGATATTTAACTGTCTAGCTAGCGAGAGGAACGAAGTTGAGAATGTGACATTCACCAAAAAATATCTTCAAAATATTATTTCTAGGGATAAGGCAGAAAAGATGAAGGTGGGAGATTGGAATGCAATGTGGAAGTACTTTAAAGCGATGTCTACTGATAACGAAAATTTCTTTCATAAGCATAGGGTGGGTATGGATAACAAATTACAGGATGTGATGTGGGTAAATGCTAGGAGTAGAGCTTCTTACGAAGAGTTTAGAGATGTTGTAGTATTTGACTCCACCTATTTAACAAATGAGTATGACCTGCCATTTTCTAACTTTGTTGGGGTTAATCACCATGGTCAAACCATTCTTCTTGGGTGTGCATTGTTATCCCATGAAGATTCAGAGACTTTTGAATGGTTATTTACCACTTGGTTTTCATGTATGCCTAACAAAAAACCCATAGGTTTTCTTAGTGACCAAGACGCTGCCACGAGGAAGGCCCTATGAGAAGTAATGCCTGATGTCCGACATCGATGGTGCTTGTGGCACATACTTACCAAGTTCAGTCAAAAACTTGGAAAATACAATGATTGTGATCTGTTCAAAGTTGAGCTTCATAATGTGATTTATAATAGCTTTTCTAAAAATAAGTTTGAAGTGCAATGGAATATTGTGATCAAGAAGTATAAATTGGAGGGTGAGATTTGGCTTGCAGGTAATTGCATTATTATATTTTTCATTATATCATATGGTACTTTAATTAATAAATCATATGGTACATTTTCATGCAGACACAGACTGTAAGACTTGCATATGTTGTTTATGTTGATATCCTTTTACTACTAATTCAGGATTATACCATAGAAGGGAAATGTGGGTGCCTGCATTTATGAACGGGATGTTTTGGGCTGGAATGAAGAGCACTCAAAGATCTGAAAGCATAAACAGATTCTTTGATGGGTTCGTTGATAAGCATACTCGATTGTTTGAGTTTGATCCATTTTATATTAAAGTAGTGGAATCTAGAGCTAACGATGAGCAATAGGCTGATGCAGCTGACCAAAGGGCAGTTCGTCCGTTGGCCACCCAATTTTTGGTTGAGAGAGCCTTTAGAAAAGTGTACACAGATGCTAAATTCCTCGAGGTTCAAAAGAAGTGCAATCGTGTACTGTACCTTACTTCTCTTCAAACTACTATGGTATCAGCTAAAGTTGCGCATCATAAGCTGGAGGACGGAGTGTGGGTGTTGTGTAAGGAAACCCGCAAGGAATTTTCAACAAAGTACATCCGGAATTATATCGTGCAGATAAATTTGGAGACAAAATTGGCGGAGTGCGAATGCAAGCTATTTGAAAGTGACGGTATACTTTGCAGGCATATTATAAAAGTTTATGACATGCATGCCATTCAAGATGTCCCAGAAGTTTATATTCTGCGTAGATGGAGGAAAGATGTGTCAAGGAATCACTCGCGCGTGAAGGTGGTGTACCATGATCCAAGTAAGACCGAAGATGTTATGAAGCATGATAAATTAATGCTTGCCTACGCGCCAATCAGCTTGAAGGCGTCTACCAATCACGAGTGCATTAAAATCGTGATGGATACATTGAAGGTGTTGGAGAAGAAGTTGGATCAACAATTGATTGGTGTGGAAGATATGGATGATGATGAGACACATGATGATGTTGGTACTTCTGGTTCAATAACTAAGAACTTGGCTCAAACCAACAAGAAGAGGGCAACTACTCCTAAATCTGTTACCAATGGTTGTAGTCAAACCAAGAACAAGAGGACTACCAAAAGTACTCCTAAGTCTGTGAACGAACGAAACAAGTGTGAAACACCTCTTGATAATGTCATTTTGAATGATCATGTCGCAAGGAATAAACCACATAGGACACCAAGTTGTAGGCACCATTCTTGTGTTGAGCCAAAAAAGAAAACACCCATAAGGAGAAGCAAAAGCAAAACAAATGATGGAACTGGTTGCTCACAGGAACCTCCCACGCAGGTATTACAATTTTATTTATAATATTTCTTACTTAATTTGCAGTAAATATGTGCATACCATAACTTTGGTTTTACTTATTCAGGGCGCTTATGATGTTGAGTTTACACACACTTCCGTTGGAGGTATTGAGATGTAATCTCAAGATGGCTCATTTGGGTATTTCACGAGCAATGTTGGAGATGATAGACTTAACAATGTTGGTGATGTTGGTGATGATGGACTTGACAATGTAGATGATCTTTTATGCCGAAATTCTCTTGGGTGGGATAATTGATCTTCGAAGTCAGAACTTTGAAGAGGAAAATAGGTTTAAAAATTACATTGTTTATGTATTGTTGTTCATTTTAGAAGAATGAGACAAAATCTATATGTATATGTTGTTATTACTCCAACTTTGCAATCCTTTATCCCTTTAACCCTAATTGGTACAAATAATGTTTCAATGGGACAACTAATGTACCAACTTCGCAATAAAAGTACCATTTAACCCTATTGGTACAAATAATGTACCAAACTCAACACATGTATCCTAAATAGGTACAAATAATGTACCAAATTCAACACACATGGGCTGTATTGATATAACAAGGGTACCAAATTTATTGATCCAAGAATTATAAGTCCATACATAATTTAGAATACATTCATGGATTGTGATTTCCACTTATTTGGACTTATTTGAGTAAAAATACGTTCATGTGTAGGTCTTGTGCTGCAAACCCTAAACCCTATACCCTACTATCATAAATTAGAACCGATATGTACAAATCAAAACCGATCTATATCGATCCTAGTTATCGAATCAAAACCGGATCGATTACGAATGAAAATGGATATGTCAAAATCAAATCATACATACTGTGTCGACTTAATTCATTAACATTTTTCACTTGTTTGTCTCGTTTTTTCCACGAACATGTTTGTCTCGTTGCTGATTACACCAATATGAATGTATGACAAACTTGTATTTACAAACGTTACAACTTCATTGCGATCGAATTCATCATTAACGGTTATTAATTACTATTTTATTAGTACTTAGTTCATAAATACATGATATTTTTTCCATTTGAATAATATGATTTTGACATAATAAAAGATAATTGGCATAATAAAAGAAAATAAAATTACTTATAAATTACTTAAACAAACCACATGGCCTTTTTTACCTTTCACTTTGCTTTACTAATGTAGATCAGTAGACATTATAATACAACGTATTGCACATTTGTGATGTTAGTAATAACCCGACATTGTTTATAATTTGTTTGTATGACCCGATATTAAGCCGACCCCATATGAACTAGAGCTATCAAAAACTGACCCGACCCGAGAAAACGACCTTAACCGACCTGTAATTTTTAGGATCCGGGCCCGACCCGAGACCCGAAAAGAGAAGTGTTAAAATAGGAAACTCGTACCCAACCCGTTCAAACCGACGACCGATTTCTACCCGAACCAATCCAACACCCGACCCGATGTCATCCGAAACCGATTATAACCCGATGAAACCTGATATTGAACTAACTCGTGACAACCAACCCGATTTTTCATTGACCTTACTAAATAATAACTCAAATCATGTTAATATTTATTTTTTAACCCGTGTTCGATAGTGAACTCGACCTGAATTTTAACCGACCTGAACCCGAAATGAACTGCTACAAGTCTGACTCAAACCCGACTCGTTAAGACCCGAACCCGAATTTGTACCGGCTAGAGAAAGACCCGACCTGCACGCGAGTGATAAATAACCGGACATGACCCGAACAGATCGTAACCCGAGACCCGAGATGACCAGACCCGGACACGACTCGAGTAACCGTTTAACAACTCTAATATGAACCCGATTTTACATGAACCTGACCCGATATTAACCCGACCTGATTTGAACCCGACCTGATATGCACCTGACTCGATATAAACCCGACCCAATATGAACCCCTGCGTAAGTTCAAGTTCACTAATGATCCGGTTCGGGTATGAGTCGGGTCCATACGGCTATGAACCCCTATGTAACTTCAAGTTCACTAATGATCCGGTTCGGGTATGAGTAGGGTCCATGCGGCTATGAACCCCTATGTAACTTCAAGTTCACTAATAATCCGGTTCGGGTATGAGTCAGGTCCATGCGGCTATTAGGGGATTAGATTATAAAATATATATATGTGACAATAAAAGATATTGGTGATTAGATGACTAAAAAATATCGTGATTATTTCATATAGACTACGTGCTTAATAATTTTGGTTCGTGTTACTTACGTTTATGATGAAGCTTTTTCGGGTTAAATCGGCTCTATCCGGTTATCGGATCACCATTAACCCTTAACCCTTAGCCATTAACCCTTAACCCATAACCCTCAGTATTTTCGAAGCATTAGTGAACATCTTTGTACTATTCTTTATGTTCATTTTGGTAATGGTACTTAGCGTTTTATAATTTTGTTAGATACTATCGTAATTTGGTACTAACACTTTTATAAATATGTTAGATACTATCGTAAGTTGGTACGTAGAGTTTTATAAATATGTTAGATACTTCTGGAAGTTGGTACTTATAGTTTTACAAATGATTCAACACTTGTTGGCTTAAAATTGTCCTAGTAGTAGTGTCCAATTTTGGGAGGCGGAAAATTTGACTGATATGTATTTTTCAAATAATTTAGTATCCCAAAGAAAGACACTTGTCGAATCCACAATAGAGAGTGAACTTTAAATAAAACGAATAATTTTATTTTAAAATGCCATATAAAAGGAAAACCCTTTCTATCTCCTGTCATTTGTACTGGATTATTTTCTCTCTCCTGAAGTTAGGGGGTAGTTTCGCTATTCTTCGACTTGCCTTCTCCGACTTGCGTTGTCGACGGCGATTTTTCTTGCACCAGGTAACAAAGTCGTTATTCTTTTACGATTTTAGTATATCAATTTCAATCGCAACTTGTTCCCAATTGAATTGTTCTCATTTATAAATTAGGGTTCATAAAATTTAACTAACAAAATCAATTTCAGTACTCCAACTAATGGATGGTCATTATGTGTGTTCGTTGTATGTGATTTGACATGAATATAAATTAATTGTAGTCATGTTTTGCAAAGGCCCCAATTCAATTGTTCTCATTTTTAAATTAGGGTTCTTAAAAATTAATTAACAAAATCAACTTAAGTAATTCCAATAATGTATGGTCATTTTGTGTGTTTGTTGTTGGTGATTTGACATGCTTATAAATTAATTGTAGTCATGTTTTGCAAAAGCCCCAATTCAATTGTTCGCATTTATAAATTAGGGTTCTTAAAAGTTAATTAACTAAACTAAGTTCAGTAATCCCCCTAATGTATGGTCATTTTTTGTGTTCGTTATTGGTGATTTGACATGATTATTAAGTATTTGACATATTTTTTGTACCAATTTGTTATTTTCACAGTTTCATGAGGAAGGGACTAGTTCATTGTGGTAGTAAGAGAAAATTAGGGAGTAACGTCATTGAATATGAGGGAACTTCAAAGTCCAAATACAAGAAACCTAAAACTTTCGAGGGATTTGGGGATGATAAACTGGGTAATTACTTCACCAGTAACTTAAGTGAGGTACTTAAACATGATAAGAAACCTGCTGTGAAGAAGAGCAGGGCGGTCGTAGAGGAGGATTCGTACGAAGATCATAGTGGTGATGAGGATGATGAGGCGTATGAAGTTGAGGAGAATAATTATGATGAAGTTGAGAATTCTGATGAGGAGTACGATGAAGTGTCAGAGCCAGAGCCACGGCCAGCAAAGAGGGGACACAAACAACAAGTTTCTCGGAAAATATTACCCCAGCAAGGTGTCAAAAAGAGACGAATTCCTACCCTAAAGCCACGACAGGAGCAGTGACTAGTTGTATTTTGTTCCCCGATTAATCAGTAGTATTTGGTTCCGTGATTGATTGACAAAACCTAAATCTTACTATTTTTCATATTGCTATGCAGGAGCAACAATATGTTGTGAGAAGAACACAAGGTCTGTCAAACGGGGAACAAGTTAAGAGGGAAGAGTTATGTGTTGCGACGCAACTACTAAAATGTCGCAACAAGGTTAGTCAGTGAACTTTATTTAAATCATGACACTGTAATCATAAACACTCGGAGTCCTATTATTCATTTATATAGGTAGGTATGTTTGCATATGACCATACGCTTTTCATGTTTACAGCAAACAGCCGTCATTTGTCGTGTTGTTGCATTTTCGAAGTTTATCCAAAGGTGCTTCTAGAATCGAAGTTGTGAAACAAATGGGTTTTGGTGGGATGCTAACGTTGAAGTTGTCCCAACTCTCGCGACAGTTCTGCTATTGGTTAATTACTAGGGTGGATGGAGTTGCCCAGACGTTGGTTGCAGGTGATGGAAGAGTCTTACCGTTGTCCCCAACACAATGGAAATGCATATTTGATCTCCCAATGGGAGATAGGAAGGTTCCCTTCGAGGTGGTTGATAGTCCGGCGTTGGTTGTTAAGGCTGGGAAGATGTCTCGCAAATATACTGTGGTTAATGGAGAGGGAAAGGAAATAGTTTCTTTACGTAAAGTCATCGATGCTTTAGTCGAGGAGGATGAAGATGGCAATGTCATCGAGCTAGATACCGATTCGGCCCGCAGTGAATTCCGTACTGCTTTTTCTTGATGGCGCTTTTGGGACTGGTCATATGTCCCTCTACTGATGGATCGTATATATCTAAGACCGTGATGCAAGCATGTACCGTGGCAGACATGTCAATTGAATATGATTGGTGTACGTCTGTCCATGACAGGCTTATGACTAAGGCTTGTGAATTTGCTGAGAAGTTTGTGTTAGGTTATGACAAATATAAAACATATATTTCATGCGGAAAAACCATAAAGCCAAGAATCCAAATTAATTACCACATAACAATTAGCATAATTTAGGATACATACTTATGTAGCGTGCCCTCCCTAGCTGCTCCCGAACCGAACAAGAACAAGTTTAGGACTCCAAGTGTAGTCCCTCCGTAGATAGTCCACAGCACGTTCGCATCCGCCTTAGATTCAATTAACAAAAATTTAGCCTAAGGTTTTATGTTTATTCGATTATAATTTATGGCAAATTATTAACTTAGTTTTTAACTTAAAACTATATGAATACTTGAATTGATTTCTTATAAATTGTGAATGCCATCACCTATTTATAGGGTAGGATTATCGGAACTAGAAACCTACTAGGATTAAATTAACCTAATCTTATTAGAATTAGATACTAATTGAATCTATTAAGTTAATGTTTAATTCAACAACTAACTCTAGTAGTTTTAGGAAATTAATCTTTAATCGAACTAATCCTAATTGCTTAAGGATTTGATGCATGCACGAAATCAACGCACACACGCACGCACATCCCACGAAGGGCGTTGGGCGCGCGCTGAGAGCTCGGCCCAGCAACTGCTCGCGGCCCATGAAGGGCACGCCAGGTTTGCTGGCCTTGCCACACGCTAGGCCTGGCCTTGCGCGCTGCTTGGCTGGGCCTTGCGTGCCTTGGCAGGTTGTGGCTTTGTGCTCGCTGCTGCGCGGGCTTCGCTAGGCGCGGGCCTAGCTTCGTGTTGGGCCTTGCGTCTAGCAAGCTCGTCCGATGTTTAAAACAATTAGTGGAATTCAAAACTATGCTTGATTTCCAGTGCCACAATGTGAGTGTTGTTTCTCACTTATTGCATAGGTTTAGTTATCATGTTTTGCCAATCTTAATATCCTTTTCATCGAATGTTCTTCGAGATATGATGATAAGATCTTTTGAGTATGTTTATTTTGTGATCTAGTCCTTATAGCTACAACAGTGGTTCTACGCATTTTACAATGAAGAACCATCAAGTCAGCAGACATGTGATCCACCCAAGTTCTGTGAAGAACTCTTTAATGTAAACAACTCTGTTTTATTGCTTCTTAGGAAATAATTACTTTTACTTCAACTTTATAGGTTGCTAGTGATGCTTTGTTTGGATTTATTTATCCAAGCAGTTCACAGATATGTGGATGACTTTCCATCTATATCTTATAACATAGAAATTAATATTTTAATTTCCCACGCAACAACTCATGGTCTCCAATCCATGTTGCCATTTCAAACCACGATGCGTATAGCTCGTTCTTGTCCATGGTTAACTCCAAAGGAATTTTGCTTGATCCTTTGCCAGTGTTTATGCGTGTAGCATCAATTATTTAGCATATCTTTATTTCCTTGAATCAAGAACTATTCCTATCTACCTTTTCAAGTACCATAAGTTTTTCTTGATCTCAATCTAGTTGATCTTCACTTAGATCAATAGAGATTGGTATATGTTCGTCATGCCTAAAGTCATACGATACGTTTTTGGCGATCCTCATATTATATTATACATGATAAATTCTTTTGCAGAATAATTCCCAATTGAATTCTATTCATGTAACTTTAGCTCATCTAGTTTTTGTAGATACTAAATCCAGCTAAATTCTTTGACATACAATATAGGTTAAGAATCTCACTTAGATCCTTTGATGTTTAACTTAGTAAATGCTTATACAAAGTTCAAACCTTCTTTACTTAGATTCATTCACATGGGTCGAATATCTCCAATGGAGTCTTTCGGGTTTGATTTAGTAAATGCCATTACTTAATCTAAAAAAATATTATAAGATCTTTGTAAATAGATGTTAATACCCACTGTGTACTAAGTTTCGCATTGGTCCAACATTGATGAATAATTTCAAATCTAAATCATTAGAATTTGAATGTTGTTTCACAATAGAGAGATATGTGTGTGATACACATATGACCAATTAAGTATTATGTACTCCCACTAAACTTCTTATACATCTATAAGAATCATGTACATTTTATGAAACTAAAATACTTATTAGCTTCACTAAAATACAGTTCCAATTCCCAATTGCTTGCTTAAATCTGTACTTAGATTTCATAAGCTAGCTTTCCTTTTCGAGCATTTATTTGGATCCACAAATCCTATGACATGCCATGTACATAGTTTCTTCCAACATTTGATTGAGGAATTCGTTTTGTCATCCAATTGCCATATGTACCAATATGTAATTATTGCTTGATTTATAGACTTGAGAATTACGATTTTGCATGAGGTTTCAACGCAATCCACACCGTGAATTTGCTTGTAACCTTTAGCAACTAATCTAGTTTTGTGTGTGAACACAATTCCATGTTTGATGGTTTTTATCCTTAAAAAAAACTTGCAACCAATAGGTGTTAAACTATTCTTGCAAATCAAAAAAATGTCAATTTGTCATCAAAACATTGAGTATGTTTTATGGCCTCTAACCATTTAAAACATTGAGTCTATATATGGCCTCTAACCATTTTAGGGAATCTAGGTTTCGTCATAGCTTTCTTACAAGTCACAAACTCATTAATCTACATGATAATAGTGTGACTGCAAGTTGTAGGTTTCTTCACTATCTAATAGAAGAATCGTATAGCTTCAGTGACCTGAACTCCATGTTTATTCACTATCTAATAGAAGAATCTTATAGTTTCAGCGACTTGAACTCTATGCCTACTTGGGTATAGAACATCAAACAATAGAATATCAACAAACACTTTAAAAGTCCTTTGAATATTCTGTTCTCCTTGAAGCACTTGTAAATTCTTCTAAGAGATGTCTATTCTTTAAAGCCACTTCTAAGGTCCTTAAAGAATAAGTGTTCGGATTTTCTGAAGAACTTCGAAAAGCCTCCGGAATGTCCGTTTATGTTTGTTGTTCGCCTCGAAGACTTTCGAGGTCTATTTTCTCCCACTTGTCATTTTGGAAACGAATCTCCAAAAGGACATTATTTCGAGCAAACAAACATTATGTTCTCAAAAATTCGTGGTAGAAACAATACATTTGTGTCTCATTTGAATAAATCACAATGAAACATATATCTATACTTGGGCCTTAGTTTGTCGAATAACAAACACTAAGCTCCCACTGAGTTTAACAACTCTTTAGATATATATTATGAAAAGATATTCTAAAATTAGTTTTCAATAGCTTTGACGAATTTGGTTTAGTTTGGTGGTAGTTGAGCATTTTGTTTTAGAAATTATAGGAAAAGTCTTTATGATTCATCATTGATCGAATCAAGTAATAATTGACTTCGATTATTCCAACGTAGATATGCCATATCTTATGGAGCTAGATTGTGAAATTACAACACACAATCATTGATGATCATTTTTGGTCTTAAAATAATCATCGTCATGATCTAACCTAGATCTTTATGATTTCTTGCCAAGTGGATTTTATACTTCTGAATCTTTGAACTAGACAAACAGATTCAAACTTATATCACATTGAGTAAATAAACCAATATTCACTCAAATCCAGGTGATATAATAAAGTCATAAAATATTTCTTTAGCTTTGAACTCTATTGTCTAGGCGTTCTAACAATAGTTCATATCTTTTGTTACTTTCAACAAGTAAGACTGGCTTGTTTTGAATGATCTAGAAATCTATCAACTTTCAAAAGTCCACCAAAATAGAGCTTTAGAACGTTAACTTGTTGATATGGTCTAAGCAACAATGCTAAAGGTTTGTGGAACTCAAATCAAGAGATTGATTTGAACCTAGTAAAGTTCTTATTTTTAAAGAGTTGTTTTGTTTTAATCAAGCATATTGACTCAACCCGTAAATGACCATTTCATTCAAATAAACAAACAAATATTATTTTTGTCTTTCTTGAATGTGAGTCTTTTTGTGTTTGAAGCAGAAATTTAGGTATGCTGATTATGGAACAAAATAGCCATTAAGTTCCAGCCTTGAAAGGACTTAAAACAAACTAGATGACCCTACAACTAATGTAGCATTGCCATGCTTCATTTCTCACTTGTAGGCCATTAGTGTAGCCTAGCTTCCATTGTTTGAGTTATTACCGAAGTAAGAACCTCAAGCGGTATATGATACCAAGGAAGTTTGATTGCTAGGTCACTTCTCTTTAAACATTAACTTATAGGTAGAAATGGAATCGTAAATTTCTTTCATTTGTTCCTTGTTTTCCTATTTCTCATACCCTTTCTTATAGCCTTAAGAATTAAATTCGCTAGTGTTGACTTTTATACTTTGTTAGACATGTCCAATGTCACTCCAACAAATTTCTTACCATTTTATTTATGTTGAATATTCTGTTTCAACTAGATGATCTTACCAGAAGCTTCTAAAGTTCTCTAAGCATCTATCTATTTGAATGTCTAGGGACTAGACTCATTCGAAAATTAAATGGACAAAGATATTAGGTTGTTAACCATTGGTAAAGCTGAGCGTTTAAACTCAATGCTTATGATCTCAAAACTATATTGTATTTTGAATTCACAAGCACCAATCGGTTTGCCATTCGACTTTGATACTCGAAAACAACCATAAAAGTCGCTAAAAGAAACGTACATTTAAATTGCTCACTTTCTCTCATTTCCATGAATCGTTCTTGGATTCATTACCAATCGAGGAAATTTACTGTTACCTTTCTAAAAGGATTTACTGCAGTGCAAGATATTTAATTATAAACAATAATTAAAACATACATTGAAGCATGCAAAGTCTAAACATTTATCATGAGTGATAACTTGAAAATTAAAGCAATCATACAATTTAAACAAGTCATTGGCATTTTATTCGAATTTATTGTTCCGACAGGTGTGAATAAAATGATTCTAAGATCCTTAAATCATGAATAATTAAGAACATTATGTATTTAGACTCAATTCTAAAATATTTTAGGTAAGCAAATCCTTTGCTAATAGTATAGAAACTACTCTTGGTTGATAGGTACGTCTAAGAATTTATTAGGTAAACCTATCTCATTTGCCACGACATAAAAGGACTCCTTACTTATATCGTTGAGTTTCACCAAAACTAACATGTACTCACAATTATTTGTGTACCTTACCCCTTTAGGATCAATAAGTAACACCTCGCTTAGGCGAAAAAACTATTACTAAGATTGATGTAAAGGTTATCCAAGTAAGTGTTATTTTGGCATGGGACCTTTTAACTCAATTTTTAAAGTTTGGAACTTAAGGCTCTTACTATTTTGGTTAGATTTCAAGTGAACTAAATCCTTAATCATGAAACATAATCAAGCCACAATCTCATGCATAATTAAGACATATTTAAAGCAATAAATAACTTAAAGCATGCATAAGATTAATTGTGATCTAGTATGGCCCGACTTCATCTTGAAGCTTCAACTTCAAACTCCATCTTGAAAATGGATTGGAAACTCCGTCTTGAACTTCACCATGGGAGGCGCCATTTTCTCCAAATAGGATAAGCTATAATTTAAACTAATTACAACTATTTGATTGTACGCATACCATATTTAAAGCAATAGAATTTGGTACTTTAGACCAATATTACATTCAAATTAATGGTACTCATAACAATTAGCATAATTTAGGATACATACTTATGTAGCGTGCCCTCCCTAGCTTCTCCCGAACCGAACAAGAACAAGTTTAGGACTCCAAGTGTAGTCCCTCCGTAGATAGTCCACAACACGTTCGGATCCGCCTTAGATTCAATTAACTAGAATTTAGCCTAAAGTTTTATGTTTATTCGATTATAGTTTATGGCAAATTATTAACTTAGTTTTTAACTTAAAACTATATGAATACTTGCCACACGCTGGCCTTGCCACACGCTGGGTCTGGCCTTGCGCGCTGCTTGGCTGGGCCTTGCGTGCCTTGGCAGGCTGTGGCTTTGTGCTCGCTGCTGCGCGGGCTTCGCTAGGCGCGGGCCTAGCTTCGTGATGGGTCTTGCGTCTAGCAAGCTCGTCCGATGTTTATTTCGTACGACGCGCTTCCGATTAATTTTCCGATTCCGGAATTCATTTCCGATTCGAACAATATTTAATATTTCCGATTCCGGAATTAATTTCCGTTTCGAACAAATCTTTAATATTTCCGATTTTGGAATTATTTTCCGATTCCAATAATATTTCCGATTCCGACAATATTTCCGATTCCGGCAATATTTCCATTTCCGATAATATTTTCCGATACGTACCATGTTTCCGTTTCCGGCAACATCTATGACTTGGATAATATTTATATTTCCGATACGATCCATATTTCCGTTTCCGGCAATATCATTGTTTCCGGAGTATTCATAATTTTCCTTTTGACGATTTCAGCTCCCACTGGAACCGAGATCCGTCGATTCCGAATATCCATAAATGGAGTATTTAATTCACTTAAATACTTGATCCGTTCACGTTCTATTTGTGTGACCCTACAGGTTCAGTCAAGAGTAAGTTGTGGATTAATATTATTAATTCCACTTGAACTGAAGCGGCCTCTAGCTAGGCATACAGTTCACTTGATCTCACTGAATTATTAACTTGTTTAATTAATACTGAACCGCATTTATTAGACTTAGCATTGAATGCATACTTGGACCAAGGGCATTATTTCCTTCAGTTTGATAAAGCAGGATTCGTGGCAGGATGTGGTGGTTGTACTCTGTTCCTCTTGGTACTTTCCCAAACCATTTTCCCCATAGTGAATGTTACCTTTCATTTTTTTAAATAAACTTATAACTTTGCATATGGTTTTGACTTACTATTTGGTCAACAAATATTCTACTTAGATCATTTGAACAGGCCTCCTCTGTCGTGGAACAAGTTTCCAAGGATAGGCGTTTGGACAACTGAGCATGTCTCCCTGGTTAGGGGTTTAAACAAGAAGGAAACTGACGACTATGAAAAGCTGTCGGTGATTTGATCCTTTACAATGAATCACAAATTTATATTCATGTAGCAAACTTATTTAGGTTATTCTTTATGGAAATGCGTAATGTTTATTATGGTAGTAATTGGACGTTGCATATGGGGAACCACATCCCCGTCTCGCCAGAGACAAAATTACACCCAACTCGTTGGAATATGAGGATTGCGAGGAAACGAGGCTGGTTTCTAATGTATACTTCATCTAAATTTGTATTTTTTTACCTTTTATAAACTGTTCGAGTATAAACACTAACATTAGGTCATGTTTCATGTTTTGAATTTGATCACACCTTACCTAGAGAGACTGGAGGAGAAGATTAATAAGTTGCAAACGGGCCAGGACAACACACGACCCTTTGGCTTTCCCATACATGAACGATTCCATATACAATCTCCAGCTCAACAATTTGCTGAAAATATACCTGATCTTGATCTTGGTGTGAATCAACCATTCACGTCCCCTCAGCAACTGTCCAGTCCATTGATGATCAATCCAACCTCGCAAACGACCCAAATTGAGCAAGACGTGTTAAACAAGAAGATGGCAGTTGTCGACGATTTGTTGCACATTGACAATCAGAATCACGTATCAGTTAGTGATGTCATTGACAAAGTTGCAAATGAATCTCTCCAATCCTTATTAGAACAAGATAACCAAGTGTGTCATGTTAATAATGAGAATGAGCCTGTCATTAATAAGGAGTTGAATGAGGACAAGCAAGTCAATAATAAGGAGTTCAATGAGGATGAGCCTGTCAATCATGAGGAGTTGAATGAGGCCGCTGCTGGATTAGGAACAAGGAGGAGGAGTTTAGGCCACCGTACTATTATTCCATCTTTAGCTGTATTTTCCGAAGATTTCGTGTCTGACACTAACCAAAGGGTCACAGGTCCAGTGAATGACATAACGTCGTTCGTTAAGAAATGGAAAGATTTGCGAGATGAGGCTAAGTAAGTTAACCAACTTCTGAAGAATGTGATCCCATCTAATACCTTAACTAACCAGTTCTGCCCCATGCTTTGCAGTCCAGGACAAGTCATGATTAAATGCGATGAGAGGATTGCAAGCCAAAGAGACTTATATGAGGTCCTGCATACAAGAGCGAGGGTCAGTTATGACTATGTAAGGATGGCTGCGCAGATGTATATGAAAAAGTGGGCTTTGGTTACGAAGGCATGAGTCGGAGAATTATGCTTGACCCTACTTTTGCGATACGGCTACAATATAATTATTAAATAACATTTTTAAGTATTTACTTTATACGTAATACCATACCAGATTCTATTCATTGCACATGTTTTAATATTACAGATGCGGATAATTACGAATAAAGATCTTATCGAACATCTGGCAAAGAAGCACGACAAAGAGTTACGTGACATTACTACATCACAAATATGTGTGGTAGGATCTTTGTCCTTGATTTAACATTCTATAATCACGTGTTGTTTGAAAACACGAGTATCTATTCATTCATTGGTAATATGATGATGAATCAGATTCTTGTTCCTGTGTTGGACAACGACCACTGGTGGTGTGCTGCATTTGAGTTGAAGGAGAAGACAATATGGTTCATGGATACCATGTACCCCAACCCCGAAGAGAAGCACAAGGCCATTCTGAACAATATGGTATGTCACTTGCAAAGTTTGTACGTCTAGTGTCAACTACTAGTTCCAATTTATGCGACTGATGTTCAGATTATTGTGAATGCTTTAAATCACATATACCGGCCATCGACACGATGTTAAATGTGCATGAACCCCAGTGGGAACTAGGCACACTGGGTAGTTGGGGAAGACAACTAGTCGAGCTTATGAACAACACCGACAAGTATGTGACAAGTGGATTGATTTTATGAATTTCATTCTAAAATTTGTCCCCGTTTAATCACAACTGGCTTTTTTGTAGTCATAGCTGCGGGGTACTTATGTTGGGGTGGATAAAGTCATCGGCTGCTCGTATTATATCAAAATATGGAACGGTAAGTGCTTTCGTATTTAACTTGCGATTTGTAACTGAAGCTCCGAACTCCGATTTACAGTTCCTTCTTCATTGTAGGAGAATATTGTTGTGGCACACAAAGCACTATTAATGGACAACTTTCTCTCGGATTTTAATGAAGCAAAGGATGAAGCATTGTCCGCAATCAGCTGTACTTGAAACCCGGCATCTGCTTTGTAGTCATATTATTTAACTGTTATTAGTCGGATTAATTAGTGGTTTGTATCTACTGTTTAAGTCGGATTATTTAGTGTTTGTATTTGAATGTTTACTACTTTTGGATAATTATCTGCTTTTGAATGGATATTAAAGCTCCCACGTTAAGGCCTTTGGGAGTTTATTTACATTTGAAGCTTTTGGCCTATAAGTGGGATTTATTGTTTATTCAACTCTTTGGCTATTTAGTTTTGTATAAGTCATTGTGGGTGGTACCAAAGTTGACCAAAGTCAACACACAAGTGGTTCAGAAAGTAGGAAGTCAATGTGGTACCAAAGTTGACCACACAACACACATGTGGTCAAAAAACATGAATATAAAAAACATGAATATAATTATATTATATTTATCATAGTTGACGTTTAATTCGGAATTATATTTTATCAGAGTTGACGTTTTATGTTCAATAGGTGTTGTGTACCAAAATCACCAAAATTTAATATCTTATGGTGTAAACTCTTCACCAAAACTGTACCAAAGTTAAAATTCGTACTAAAAGAAATGTACCAAAGTTGACCAATTTCGAAGTCATGCCAAAAAATGAAAGTTGAACTTCGTACTAAATGAAAATGTACCAAAGTTGACCACTTTGGAAGTCATACCAATAAATGAAATGTACCAAAGTTGAAGTTCGTACTAAATGAAATGTACCAAAGTTTAGTTGACCAATTTCAAAGTCATACCAAAGTTGACCTTTATTTCAATACAATTCATAAACATATAACTAATATCCACAAAAATACCCCATACATAAGTTTACATCACAGATATTATCCACCATCACATTTTGTCCAGAGATATTATCCACCTACACCTTCACATGTTGATCATTTAACTTAAGTACTTAAGTATCCAACTAAACTAAGTATTAAACTTCAATCTAACTACTGGAATTCAAATGCAACATAGTTGCCCAACTACTAAAACTGTAATCCAAATACATCAAAAACTGTAATCCAAACACGTAAACACGGCCTACACACGGGCTTGCCTCCTACAAATAAGGTCGTACACTTCAGATTTCCTCAAATTCATATCGCACAAGATGTCATCAACATCAACTGCTTTCCTTGCATCCTCTATTGCACCCTGATGATGATTGTAAATAAAGGTGATGAAAAATTCAGATTATTGTTTAAAAAAACACACACAACGGAACACATACACAAAATGAACGTACCGGGTTGAATGTGGCAGATATTTTGTTGAGTTGGACTATGTCCTTTATCCATGATAGCATTACGACAGAACTTGACATACTGCAAAACCAATGTTTGACAGTTATCAAACCATAAAATCCATATAAAAACCACCAACTTATATTTACGCAAGAGATTGTGCTGGGTTACTTACTCATCGCTCGGTGGGATAGAAACAAGATCAACCCCCCATCCAATCAGTCCATCCTTTACCCATGACTCGTCTTTAGAGTAAAACAACGCGCGTGTCCAAGTATTTCGCCTACAAGATTAACAAGTCAATCATATGTATGAAATGTATGCGATAATTATTAATTGTTATTACATAAAATCATTACCATGTGGCTAATAAAACGACCGTGCTATAACAAAGGCTCGTCTGATGTAGGATCAAGCACCCAAATCCTCTTATCCTTCATGGATAATGCAACACAATACCAACGTTTTTGCGGTGGAAGAGTGAAGTACATGTGCAACACGGGTACTACAACCTAGCATAAATTGCGAAATGGGAATGCTTAGTTAAATTTGGAGATAATACCACCAGTTTTGATAAATTTACAGAGAAAATCACAAATTTATTTAATTTAGTAAGTATGCATACCACAAACATTTCCCGAATGACGAGGTTTTCAAATGGGGCACCGTATGGAGCTATAAGAGACTGAGGGGGTTCGTTTTTTTGTACCTTAACCTGCTACAATTAGAATGGAGCTCAAGATACGTTTAAATAAAACTGATCATCATAACATAGATGAGAAATTTGTCTGAATACTAACCCCTAAACCAGGATCAAGCATTACACTTCGTCCTCTACCGGCACCCAATTCTGCCTTCCACCTACTAGTATACATCTTACTAGCCAATCTAAAATATTCTATCCCCTTATACTCATCCATTGCTACCATTCGATACATCTGATATTGGCTTAGGCATAAACCATCGAATTCAATCAACTCTGGTCCTTCATCCCTGCAAATATTGGTCAATTCAAGAATAAACAACTGGCATATTCCAGGTTCAACATTATCAACATGAAGATAAACCCTACACAACCCCCTTATAATTTACTAAATCATCAAGGAAACAAATACACAAATTCAGTTTCACATTTACTTGCTAGTTCCCTGCCACTCCTTGATGAAAGCAACCAATTCCTTCTCCATATCAGTCCGACTCTTCCGGGAGCTCCTAAGAACTGGAACTCCCTTTAGAAATTCAGTGGTGATTAGCTGTGCAAAATATATAAGTATATCAACAATAAAATTCTCTAAGATATCATTATATCCGCTACATTACATTAACATTAGTGTAAGAAAATGAACCGGCTTCTGAGCAGGAGAGTGTACTTCAGTCTGTAGCTGTAACACCCCGTATTTTTAAACCTATTTTATTATTGTTTAATTATGATTATTAACCTAAATATACCTTAAATTTTTATTTAATTCCCGATATATTCTAATTATCGTATTACGTCTACCTTTTATTGAGATGTGATACACATTATTTGAGCCCAATTTATTTTCATACATGAGTTTGCTCTTTTAAGCCAATTTTTATTCTCCAAAAATCTGATTATTCATTTTAATCTCTGAAATTACATTTTATGCCCTTGGTCAATCAAAGGACCAAAATTCAATTCTCTTTCTCCTTTATACGTGTAATGTGTAAATGGAGAGCCTTGGTCTCCCATCTTTTTGACTTCTCTCCTTCCCTTGATTCAGTCCAAGTACATGAACTTTGCAAAACCCATTTTTATTCCTCCTCCATACGTGTAAGATGAAGCAATTTTTAGAGTGACAAATGTTCAAGTCTTCCTTCTCTTTTCATGACTCATCTATGTCAAAAACTCTTTAAATATTACCAAAATTTTCAGCTATCTCGAATCAGAAAAACCCACTTCAAAATTTGAGCAAGAAATTAAAAACACCATTGTTAAGCTCAGAGCTTTTTCCCTTCAATTCATCAATCCTCTGTTTTGACCACCGCGGAGGCACATCTGTGGGACATCACGGAGCCACCGCATTCCGGCGAATTCTTCCTTTTCCGCCCAGCACCAAACCCGGCGCCACCGTGTTGCCGTCGTCGAGTCTCGCACAGCGACCCTGCTGGTTGCTGCTGCGTCTGATTTGTTGGAATGTTGCTATTTTGTTGCTCTTGTTCCAAGTGATATAAAAGTCAGACCCTTTATTAAAAGGTAATTAAGCCCATTTTTCTTTATTCCTATTTCAATTGATTAGCCCAAAAGTACTTCCTTTTTATTGCCAATCATTCGTGGGTATGTCAAAGAGTAAGTGGGCCTTAAGCTTTGTTTAAACTACCCGAATGAAAGTGATGATATTAAAAATGATTATATTTGATATTTTCTTAACCAAAGTCAATGATATTAAATATGGTTTCTATTTTGTGCTTCATATTGTTTATATGTCGGAGACTTGGAGCAATGAAATTAAGGAAATAAGTGAAAACGATTAGAGTTTCGTATGGTAATTAATGGAGAACATTTCGGAGATTAAGGATTAAGCCGATCGGATTATTGATTGAGGTAACTATTATGTCCAGCATTTAAGCTTTATATGCCCGTATGTGTGTAATATGTGTTTATGTGACTATTATGTGATTTATGTGCTAATGGCATGATGTATGATTTAAAGTTTATAAGTACGATTATGATAATATGTTACTCTGTATTATTTTATGATGTTAAAGACCATGTTCGGGAATAATTATGATATTTATAAAGTTATTTTAAAGAAATACGATGTTGCTTTTGTCAGCCTGGAAAAGTGGACTGAACTAGTAAATGGACAAGTTACAGGTAGAGGCCATGTTAAAGTTAAAGTTAAAGTTAAATGGGAAACAGTTCCCCCCTAATTGATGTAATAAAAAGTCCCGCCAAAGCCTGTACTTGCCAATGAGCTGTAAAGGAAATGATTCCTTGCCACATGTTTTCCAGATAACGAGATTAAGTTAGTTATTTCCGAACAATAAATGCTAATGATTGATGTGTGCCAAATGATTTTCAAAACAAAACCGTTTTGACGGGCTGGAGTAATATTACTGAGCTTTCCACTGATTTTTGGATTTTTCTATGTTTTTCCTGTTTTCTATTTTATGATGATGTACAAGTTCGGTTAAAGAGCTAGAGTTTCTCAAAAGGAAAGTTATTACTGGAGTTGGTAATTTATTATGGAGATATCGAGATGAGAAATTATTTATTATGGAAATCATGTTATTGAGGTTGTTATAAGAATATTGATTTATATTTGTTTTGGGAATATTGTATTATTTATGGAATGTTATTAAGGATTGTTTTATTTGTGGGCCCATACCCACATGTCCCAGGATTAATTAAGCCTAATTCCGCTGCTAATGATCAATTAAGTGCGCTAATTAAGGAGCCGAAAAGTCGGGGCGTTACAGTATGGTATCAGAGCGGAGCCCAGCCGGAAGTGCTCTGCACTACCTGGGTATGATCTTTGGGATATGAGAAAGTTTTGAGGTTTTAACATCTATTTGAGTTGGTAGATGTCTAGGTATGAGAATAAAGAGTTTTAAAAGAAGTGAATGACTTTTGGGTTATTAAGAAAGTATGCCATATTATGGATTTTATCTGGGTTCAGACTGACTTTAAGTTTTGAGATATCCAGTTTCGAGGACGAAACTTTTTCTAAGAGGGCAAGGATGTAACACCCCGTATTTTTAGACCTATTTTATTATTGTTTAATTATGATTATTAACCTAAATATACCTTAAATTTTTATTCGGATTTTTCATGAAATACCCCCGAATTATGGCGTAATTCACCAAATGCCCCTCGACTTTCAGAAATTCACCAAATGCCCCTCACAAATGACTTAATACCCAAAATACCCTTACTAATGACGCGCCGTTAGTCCTCCGTTAGCCTAATTTTTAAATTCACCAAATACCCCTATTTTATAACTTATTTCATATAATACCCCTATTCTGAAACTTAATTCACCAAATACACATAACTTAAAATTACCCATTTTGATGCTCAGCGGCTAGTTTTTATGTTTGAAAATTAGCCGTTGCTTATTGTTTGCTTATAAAAACCCCTTTTCTGACTATTTATTGTAGTTTTTCTATCGTTTTGTTAATTTCATATCATTTTTGTCATGAGTTTTCTTTCAAAATCATCATCCACACCCATGAATCCACATATGTAAGAGTCCCAAACAATTTCTAATATTATGGGAGGAAATTTCCATCTGAGGCTCCGATACAACACTCAGTAAGTTTCAATTATGATCCAATAAGTTCAGGCCTCATCCAGTAAAGACAATGCACTTTAGCTGAGCAAAAGGCCAAAAAACCCCATTTTCAAAGGGATCTTATGTAAGTGAAGCTGAAGTAATTCAATCTAAAGCTAACACCTTAATTTTCTTATTGTCCGAATGGTAAAGAAACTAAGAAATCAAGTTCAATAACACATATATTTTTATCACAACCTCGATTTCAACTTGGATTCATGATGTGAAAATCTTGAGTTTGGAGGCAAATCTTTGTGCCAAGATTCATGTTTTTTCACTGGTTCATGAGCTTTGGAACATACCTTAGTTTCATTTTTTTTTCTTGTTCCCTCAAATCCAAAAATAGACATTTGTCCATAAATCTGACCATGTCAATAGGACCTAGCTCAAAAGAAAAGTGGGAAAACCTTTATGCCTCGACTGTAAGGTTGAGAGAAAGTTAGGAGATTGAAGAAAGATGTTTGGAGGCAGTAGAGACAGGAGACAAAAGGGAGTTAACGTTAAATATGTGGCATGGAAGCAATAGAAGCCGAGGTAGCTGGAACATATGCGTTAGAATAAAATTAATAAGAGCTTTATTTTTAATCTGTTTGCATATGTTAAAGATATTTCCCATATTGAAAAAGGAATACCTTCCGATTGCATGGTAAATATAATTAATTGGTCACATAAAGAATAAGGTACAAAAGAAGTAGCTATTTTCTTGAAGAGTTGCGACGTTTTGAGGTGTTTTTAGGAGTGTTTTATGTTTTAGTGTTGTACCGGAGCTTCAGATTGAGTGTTGTATCAGATATTCGGATGTCAAATTTTCTCCCATGATAACAAAATTTATTTGGGACTCTTACATATGTGGACTCATTGGGTGTGGATGATGATTTTGAAAGAAAACTCATGACAAAAATGATATGAAATTAACAAAATAATAGGAAAACTACAATAAACCGTCAGAAAAAGAGTATTTATAAGCAAACAATAAGCAACGGCTAATTTTCAAACACAAAAACTAGCCGTTGAGCATCAAAATGAGTAATTTTAAGTTATTGGTATTTGGTGAATTAAGTTTCTGAATAAGGGTATTTGGTGAAATAAGTATTAAAATAGGGGTATTTGGTGAATTTGAAAATTAGGTTAACGGAGGACTAACGGCGCATCATTAGTAAGGGTATTTTGGGTATTAAGTCATTTGTGAGGGGCATTTGGTGAATTTCTGAAAGTCGAGGGGCATTTGGTGAATTACGCCAAAATTCGGGGGTATTTCATGAAAAATCCGATTTTTATTTCAATCCCGATATATTCTAATTATCGTATTACGTCTACCTTTTATTGAGATGTGATACACATTATTTGAGCCTAATTTATTTTCATACATGAGTTTGCTCTTTTAAGCCAATTTTTATTCTCCAAAATCTGATTATTCATTTTATTCTCTCAAATTACGTTTTATGCCCTTGGTCAATCAAATGACCAAAATTCAATTCTTTTTCTCCTTTATACGTGTAATGTGTAAATGGAGAGCCTTGGTCTCCCATCTTTTTTACTTCTCTCCTTCCCTTGATTCAGTCCAAGTACATGAACTTTGCAAAACCCATTTTTATTCCTCCTCCATACGTGTAAGATGAAGCAATTTTTAGAGTGACAAATGTTCAAGTCTTCCTTCTCTTTTCATGACTCATCTATGTCAAAAACTCTTTAAATATTACCCAAATTTTCAGCTATCTCAAATCAGAAAAACCTACTTCAAAATTTGAGCAAGAAATTAAAAACACCATTGTTAAGCTCGAAGCTTTTTCCCTTCAATTCTACCGCGGAGGCACCTCTGTGGGACATCACGGAGCCACCGTATTCCGGCGAATTCTTCCTTTTCCGCCCAACACCAAACCCGGCGCCACCGTGTTGCCGTCGTCGAGTCTCGCACAGCGACCCTGCTGGTTGCTGCTGCGTCTGATTTGTTGGAATGTTGCTATTTTGTTGCTCTTTTTCCAAGTGATATAAAAGTCAGACCCTTTATTAAAAGGTAATTAAGCCCATTTTTCTTTATTCCTATTTCAATTGATTAGCCCAAAAGTACTTCTTTTTTATTGCCAACCATTCGTGGGTATGTCAAAGAGTAAGTGGGCCTTAAGCTTTGTTTAAACTACCCGAATGAAAGTGATGATATTAAAGATGATTATATTTGATATTTTCTTAACCAAAGTTAATGATATTAAATATGGTTTCTATTTTGTGCTTCATATTGTTTATATGTTGGAGACTTGGAGCAATGAAATTAAGGAAATAAGTGAAAATGATTAGAGTTTCGTATGGTGATTAATGGAGAACATTTCGGAGATTAAGGATTAAGCCGATCGGATTATTTATTGAGGTAACTATTATGTCCAGCATTTAAGCTTTATATGCCCGTATGTGTGTAATATGTGTTTATGTGACTATTATGTGAATTATGTGCTAATGGCATGATGTATGATTTAAAGTTTATAAGTACGATTATGATAATATGTTACTCTGTATTATTTTATGATATTAAAGACTTTGTTCGGGAATAATTATGATATTTATAATGTTATTTTAAAGAAATACGATGTTGCTTTTGTCGGCCTGGAAAAGTGGACTGAACTAGTAAATGGGCAAGTAACAGGTAGAGGCCATGTTAAAGTTAAAGTTAAAGTTAAATGGGAAACAGTTCCCCCCGATTGATGTAAGAAAAAGTCCCGCCAAAGCCTGTACTTGCCAATGAGCTGTAAAGGAAATGATTCTTTGCCGACACATGTTTTCCAGATAACGAGATTAAGTTAGTTATTTCCGAACAATAAATGCTAATGATTGATATGTGCCAAATGATTTTCAAAACAAAACCGTTTTGACGGGCTGGAGTAATATTACTGAGTTTTCCACTCATTTTTTGATTTTTCTGTGTTTTTCCTGTTTTCTATTTTATGATGATGTACAGGTTCGGTTAAAGAGCTAGAGTTTCTCAAGAGGAAAGTTATTACTGGAGTTGGTAATTTATTATGGAGATATCGAGATGAGAAATTATTTATTATGGAAATCATGTTATTGAGGTTGTTATAAGAATATTGATTTATATTTGTTTTTGGGAATATTGTATTATTTATGGAATGTTATTAAGGATTGTTTTATTTGTGGGCCCATACCCACAGGTCCCAGGAGTAATTAAGCCTAATTCCGCTGCTAATGATCAATTAAGTGCGCTAATTAAGGAGCCGAAAAGTCGGGGCGTTACAGTAGCGCATTCGTGGATTTCATAGGGACTGAACAATCAGAGGAAGAGGGAGTCATAAATCCAAGAACATCTGATGAAACCGCAGAAGAAGGACCAGGGGTTAGAGGATCACTCGCCAAAACAGGAGAGACTGTAGTGGAAGGCGGAAGGAACCCATAGCCTCGGGTGCCAAAATCCGGAGCTGAACCAAAGTCCGGTGCAAAACCCACCGGCGACGGAACGCCAAACTGCTGTGTAGTGGCAGTAGGGATTGCGGCCGGCCTGATTCCCTGCATAAACCCTAAACCCCTACCTCCGAGAGCAGGGTCACCAGCCACACAGGCCACACTATCACCACTTGTACCTCCACTTTGAGTCTCATTAAGCCCACTATCTTGATCCCTCACCCCTATTAATCTTGACAAATCAAGTTTGATACTTCTTAAAACCTCTCCTTGCTTCTGCATTTTCTCCTCGATTCTCTCAAATCGGGTTGTTAAACCATTCAAAACCTATACAATTATTTCCAAGCCGAATTAGAAAATCTACTTCGGGATGGATGCCAAAAAATTATAAACTTATAAACTAATTAAACCAAAATAAATTACACAAAATACAAATAACCTCTTTTGCGATGTAGGAACCCTGCATATCTCTTGACAATCGAGGATGGTGTCTCTCGCCGTTAGGAATGGCAATGGATCGGATTCGGGTCGGATGTAGTAAGATCCGAATCCGATCCATTTACTAATCGGACCCCAGATTTGGCTCCGAATCCGAGTCCGACTCCGAAACTCCTAAATCCGAGTCCGATCCGACTACTCTTGTAGGAGGTCCGAATACGACCCGATCCAACGGACCTCCGACAAGATCCGAAAGCATCCTAGTAAACCTCCAACAATCTCAAATACTACTAAAAAGAAATGAAAAGTATCATAGTTACTTTGTTTTCATTAATTATTTCTACAGGCTGCTTGTAAATCGGATAAATATTAATGCAATGTCTAATATGCTTATATGTTTACATCCCTTTAAACTAGAATTCGTAATAAAATTGAGACAAAACATAATCACCATGCCTACAAATTATTCGTAATAAATGGAGTGTTGAGTAATCATCTAGTTGTATCTTTCAATTGAAGAGAAGATCTAGTTGTTTTCCTTGAATAACTTGAAGAAGAAAAAAGATCTACATGTTTTCCTTAATAACTTGAAGAAAAATAGATCTTACATGTTTTTCATACGAAATACTGCTATCAGTCATATATATTTCCAGAGTACTTCATGTTTGGGTAGAATTGCATTAGTAGAGGAGAGAGGGAGGAGCTGTAAACTTGTAATACAGTAGAAAGAAATAGGAGATAGAAAGTAGAGGAGAGAGAAAGAGGAGGAATGAAGAAGAGATGTTCCGTATGTACAATGTAGGCGGCGTGAATGAGTAAACAAAATAGGGTTAGGTACTTTGTATCACAGACATATGCACGGCCCATTTATAAAATAGCAGTTTTCTAATGGTGGATTCGGACTCGGGTAAAACCCGATGGATCCAAACCAGGATCCATATCCGATCCGACTCCTATTCGGATTCGGGTTTATTTTATCGGACTCGGATTCGGATTTTTTTAATTCGGATTTGGATCGGACTTTTTTCTTCGGATCGGATCGGACTCGGATCGGACTCGGATTGAATTGCCATCCCTACTCGCCGTAAGAAACATCAAGAGACTTGTGGAACATCAAAATCAAACATCAGTCCACATATTAATGAATCATTATACTACTGACTCACTACACATACAACATGAAGTTTTGGTATTCCATCTCACCTGAGTTCTTCCATAGTCACCTCCAGCTTTCTTGTCTGCCTCTACCAGGGCATCGACATCAAATTGGGACCACACAGCCACCCTCGGCATAAAACACCATTGCCTAGGCATCACATTCAGGTGGTCCAGATAGAATACCTACAACAGTAACCAACTTACTTCAGAATCAAATAAGCTTCGTAAAATTATAACTATAAATATTATAAGAATACCAACTGTCAAAAACAGGCTGCAGCCCCCCAAACCGGACACAACTCCATGCTGATCAAACTGATGCGCAAACATTTTGGACCATATCTTTAGCCACTCTAAACAGAACGTAGACCAATCATATGAATTTGACTCCGGTGCTACCGATGCGGCAGGTAACAACCTCCATGCCAAGGTAAACCCGTCTGTGCTGGGGCACAACAGCAACTCCAGTATAACAATCATAAATGCTATTCTAAATTCAAACTCCTCCTCTTTTGTTACAATTGGGATAAGAGTACCCACCGGCTTACCTTGTCCATCCCTCATCCCAACTGCAAATTCCCAAGCTTTCTGAACAGAAACTCCACCACTATCCCCATACATCTAAACAATATGGTCTGCTATCTCCCTATGGCGCGTATCTAGGTTGCCATTAAGAGACGGTACAGGTTGAGTACCCATTGGCAGCCCCAAAACGCAGTTCAATTGGATGGGATCTAGGTTGAATTCCATATCGCCCCCACCATAGAATACCCCTTCAGCACTATCTACCCTGGTCACTAATCAGTACGCAAATTCCGGGGATAGTTTACGCAGTTTCAGGTTCAGAAGGGTTCCAAACCCCATTTTTTAACTACTTCCCTTGGACTATCATCCAACAGTGACAACAACTTTGAAAACACATTAAGCCTAACATTCTCAAGCAATGGCTGCATAAATTGGGATAAGTTTCAAGTTAACTGGCCATAGAAAACAAACAACTATTAAAAATTTTACATCAAGATAAAACTATGCATTACTCCGCATTTCCTCAGCCTGGTCGACACAACAGTCTCCGATTTCTTCACCTGAGCACCTACACTCAACTAAGATGCATACAACAATGGCACTCAATCAAAACCATGTAACAACACTCAATAAACATATATTCTAAGTAATGTACATTCAATCATAAACTAGAATCATAAACTAGATATCCATGATAAAATAGGAATAAACAATTCATCAACTCTTCGGTCTAATAGTAGTGGTTACGTTATGAATACTAACGACGTCATCGTCATCGTTGCTCTCTGTACGTTGCTCCTCCTCTCCACTACTCTCCGCATCATAGACTTTTCTCTTCTTTCCACTGGAAGAACCTTCTAGTGGCTTTAGCCCGCTTGCAGTTGTTCTCTACACCCACAACACAACAACTTTACTATTTTATAAATATTAAAAATAGAATTGGATTTTCATTTTTAGCATTCTTGTATTAATTACCGTTCGTGTTCCGGCCCTTGTAGACATGCCCTTTCCCTTAACAACGTCTTCCTCTGGTTTTTTTTTCCTTTGGAAGTGGAGCATTACGTTTACCCATTTTCCTACAAAATTATAAAACTTATAGACTACAATTACTATGTAAACTTAACACAAAAAATTCACAACATTCAAATACTACACACTACAATTACTTTCATTTTAAAATGCACACATATAAACATCCACACACATCCCAGGAATTACACCCATTTTGGTACAAATCTACCAATCCAAACTTCATTTTCGATACCAAACTGCACTACAATTTAATACCATTTTAGGATCAATAAAAAAATTTGTTCCTTTTTGAAACTAAATCAATTTTTTGAGTACAATTCTCCAGATCAACACTATTTCTTACATAATTAGACCACATCAAATATACATATTTCTTCAAAACCCCACCCAGTTACAAAATAACTAATATTAATACTCCTAATTCCACCATAAGCCAACTAATTTATGAATTTATCCAGCATGAACCAATATTAATAAACCACATACCCTAACTGGAAAAACAAGTTCAACCATAAACCCTTTTCCTGGGAAATTCTTAACATTAAAGGATTTAAGTATAACAGTGAAGATTACAAATATAAAGGCTCCATAAATCCTAAATTCATAAACTCTTTTAATTTTCGTTTTGGGTTTTACCTCTTATGACAAAGAATTCTTCCTCAGCGTAGTCAATCGCGCAATTGCTTTCACGAATTCACGACGATATCAACCGAAAACCTAGCTCGTCTTGAAAATGGAGGTGAGTTTTTTTTTTTTTTTTTTACAAGAGGGAAGTTTTCGCGAAGATGGAGCGAAAGGAAATCTGGAATATTTTGAAGGAGGAGAGAGATATTTCAATGTGAGTATTAAATATGCATCTGTTTTAAATTCAAATTTTTTGAAATGTTGAAAATTTGGCCAGCAAAGCATAACGGACTCCATTACAATCTTGTGAGCCTCTTCCATTTTACATGTGAAAAAATCAAATAATTCCCACATGTGTCTAAATTGGACACAAACCATTATGTGGTGAGAAATCCTCAAATCGGATGTACTTTATAATTTGTGCATTTAGGTAACTATTGAAGTTTTCTAAACATTCTCATGAATTAAACCGAACAAGAAGAACTCAAAAGAAAAAAAGGAACAGAAAAAGTAAAAAATAAAATAAAATTGCAGAACTTCCGATTGTTCGACGCCTCTGCTGCCATCATCTACAAAAAGTTGCTACATCCACCGCCGATTCAGTGGTGGTACATTTCTCTCTCCTTCTCTCTCTAACTTTTTAGGGTTAATTTGTTCTTGAAATTCAGCCGTAGTTTGATTGATTTTTTTCCTTAGCAAACGATTAATTTAATTCTATCTTTCAATTTTGTAATTGTTGCAGAAATTCGGCAATTAGGTTAATTTTTGAGAAAATTCATTTACGAATGTTCAAATTTTGTCATAGGTGATTTTTTTGCCATGATTTTTATGCTCCTGCTCAATTTTCCGGTGCATCAGTTTGGGTTTGTTTATTTTTTGTGTGTGTTCCCTTATTTTAGTCGATTTCTGATGAACTGAATCTCTTTGTTTTTTTGTTTGTAAATTTGTTTTTTTGGTGATATAAGCGAACCTGATTCTTCCTTACACGGGATAGGTTGAGATTTCAATTGATAACTTGTTTTAAGTAATTGGTAAATATTAGTGCATTGTGTTTTTGTAGTTACGACTTCTGACGAGGGTTTTTCTATTTGTTGAAATCTTTGATATAAATCGCAACGCCAAGATTTGATGCTAAATGAGATCATGTACCTAAAACTATTATCTTTTGTTTCTATTTCTGCATAAATTCAAAATTTGAGAGTAACTGTTCTCATCAGTTTTGCGGTTGAGGTTTCTGGATAGCTACAAGAAACGATTTTGAACGAGTGAGTTGTTATTTTTGCTACAGAGGCATAGAGCTCACCTGCTTGGGTTTGTTGATAACATGGGTTTAGTTCTTCTATTTTGGTACTTCTTAATTTTGAGAGTGTATGATTTTGCTTGATGTTTCACATATTTTTATCTCTGTCTCCATAACTATATTGTTGTCATAAGTATAACTGTGCTTGTATTGATGACTAGAGATTCGGAGGTTATATTGTCTGCAATTGAACTTAGAGGTTACATCATGATGGTGTAGAGATCTTGGTGATGTTGTAAGCATGCAGTCAACTGAAAACGCTCCTTTACAATGTCTTGAACACCTTAGTCCTGGTACCGATATTGAACACAACAAAGAACCACCTATATTACCATCCTTATCTGACAATGTTGTTGCTCCACAGCCTGGTAAGCTGTAGTTTTTATAAAGTTTTCTGTTGGGAGAACCAGCATCACTTCGGTTGACATGATTAAGTGGGAACGTATTGCAGAGAAACGACCAACCCGGCAGTGGGCTGCATGGACACGGGAAGAGGAGGAAAGTTTCTTCACTGCATTGCGGCAAGTTGGCAAGGCAAGTTTTATCCGTAGATGGTTTTGTTTGGTAAATTATATTGTTCTAATAGACATTTTATTATTTTACAAGTGCAGAATTTTGAAAAGATCACCTGTCGGGTGCAAAGTAAAAACAAGGACCAGGTACCCTGGATGTGTGCATGCTTTTGTTTCTACATCAATGCTGTTCATTTGTTTGACGAATTCCAACTGTTTATTATTACAAACCAGGTCAGACATTATTACTATCGACTTGTGAGGCGCATGAACAAGTTATTGGGTCCTGGCTTTCTGGATGCCAAGAACTCCAAAGATACTAATGCTGCTATGCTGCGCTGGTAATATGTTTTCTAACATTCCCGTGCTTAACAATGTCCTCAGCTTTTTTCATTTGCTAAATCTCTTTCTTTATTGGCATCTGAAATGGTTACATTGCCTTTGTCATAGCAGTTATCCGTCTATGCAACATAGGATTAACTGTTATGAGCTTTGTTGCCCCATCAGATGCAGGATATCACTATATCAGTATAAGTTAAACCGAATTTCCAACTTCTGAACAGCCTGTTGACTTCCTTAATGAAACAATGAGCATGCACATTACTATTAATGGATTAGTGAAGAAAGCTGAGGGCTTCAGGTTGAGGCACTTAAACAAAATGGATTTTGAACAACTTTTTGATATGTACCTCATGAAGTGTGCAAAGTTAGATCTTACGGGGTGTCACCTAACAAATTTCCCCGAACCAAAAGTTTGTTTCACATTGGAAGCGTCACGGAAAATAGGAGTACCACTACCATGAAAAAACTAGACTTATGTGAATTTATCAGCCATATCAGACCTAACGGAACTTACCTAAACTTATTATCCTCAGAATGTACTTATTTAAGCTTCATTTAAATGGGTGAAAATATGGTTTTGGTATATAGCTGAATGGGGACTAGCATATGAAAGATATTAGGAAAGAGAGTAGGGTCCATCTTGTGAGTTGAGATCTGGTTGTAGAATTAAGCAGGAAAGGGAGTTGAGATCCCATAGGTCTGTGTTTAAAGATCTCTCTGTAGCTGGTAAGTGGCTTTGTTGTTTGTTGCCACACCCGGCCATCATGCCATGTGTACTAAATGCCTCCTAGGTCTGTATGATAATGGCTGATTGTGGATTATGATGTCAAAACATGCGGAAGGCATACAGAAAGGTTCTCGCCTGCAATTACATATTTTCTAGGCATTCTAGCACATGTCTAGGTTTTTAGTTTTGGAGTGGCCTATGTTGTGTCCAAGTGTCAACACAGCCTTTTTATGAAAATATAGTCTACGTTTGGCCAAATAAGTAGTATCCGACACAGGTACTTGAGGTGAAATTAAGAATCGGAATAACAGAGGCAGTGACAGTAGGATCATTCCTACTTTCTTCATTTTGTCCTTCACTCAGTTTCATGGAAATTGAGAAAGTGAGTCCTTCCATAAGCTTATGAAGCAAAGGGATCTATCAAAAAAGTGGATTGGGGATAGAAGAAATGGAATTTCGTTTAAGTGATTGTGTCATATCATATGCTGACAACAAGCAGGATTGAATTCTTGAATTCTGGTCTCATTCTATTTTTGTTTTATGTTTAGTAAACTTTTAACATATGATGTGTTTAGTAAATATTAGCACATAATATTTATGTTGTAAAATAATGTCAAGTTTCAAGTTAGTAGTTTGTGCCAAGATTTCTTGCGATAAAATTGAATGCATGGTAGTAGTTTGTACCTATGATTGCCTGCCTAGATAAATTTGTGAATAACTATTACTAGAAAAGAGTATATTTTATGTAGGTGCAAAACAGAATTTTGCAATAGATCTTCTACCAAACATGATGATAAGGATGCTGGAAAATAGTACCTATAAGCAATGAGAGAAGGTGCCGTAAGTGAGCATGTTTCTACAAACTGTGGAAGATGGCCAAGTGTTAGTTTGTCAATTCCTAAAAAGCGGTCTTACTGAAATATGTACTACTAAGTGTTGTGTACTGTAATAGAAGTGAACTTTAAGGAAGTTTTTTTTGTTTAGGTTTGTTTTACTTGGAGAAAATTCCAAGGGCAGTGGATAATTGTTAAGGAGCAGTTGCTTTCTGTTTAACTATTCAAAGAGAGGTTGTTGGTGCAGTCTTTCTTTGCCATTCCTCCATTATTTTAATATTAACGCATTATAAAGATAAGTGACAATGCCAACATTTTGAACAACAGTAAATATTGTGTAGTCACCTAAGATTGGCAAATTAGCAATTTAAAAAATTCTTACTTCGGGAATTGGCTTTTAGGTTGTCCTTTTGAACATAACCTGGAACTTTTTGATCTCTCATTAAATAGTTCATTAAGGCTTTCTGCTTTTGCAGATGCAGTTGTAGTTGTTACGTGTGCCGGCATGTGTCTCTTCTAATAGCCTATGTTTTTGTAGACTTATTAACCAACTGTTTTTCTTTACTGTCTCCTCATCAGCATCTCTGGAATTTTCTTATCATACAACTTTTCAATTGTATCAGGTGGTCTTTACTTGTAAAATACAGTTGCAAGGCCTCAAAGCTTCACCTAAAGCCGCGTAGGTACAAAATTTTTGTAGATACACTGGTGAGTCTAAAATATGAATTATCTTACATTGTGAATAGAACTATGAAGTTGGGAGAAAAATTCAATACAGGGAGTTCCCTTCTGCTTGCAGGAGCACCAACTTATGAAAGATAGAAAGAAGAATGTAAAGAAGCAAGCACTTCAAGGGGATATTTATTCCTCTCCTTCACCTCCTGCTACAAACCAGAACAAGTTGTCTGCCAATGATGCACGCGCTATAAAAACTGTATTAGTTGACTGTCAGAATACTCAGAAAGCCGGACCAGGAAGAGGGTCTTCAACACGACGTAGCTTAAACATTGGTGTTATTCACAGTAGCAATAAAGGAGAGTCCTCTAATACAAAGCCAACAAGGCAACGACGAAAATCTGGTACAAATCCTTCATTTTTATCGCCATGAGTTACGACCTATGAGTCTTGAGTTCTTGATTTTGTTGGACTGACTGTGGGTAAATTGATCTAGAGCGTATAGCAAATCAATAATGTTCTAATCACGAGATTGTCTAGTTGGATAAGTTTTAATCATGAGCTTGTCTACGGTTGGGGCTTTTGCATTTCTCTACGTGGGAACTCTTATATTTATATTTTTGGTTGCTTTCCTTTTTTTCAATAAATTTATCCGGCGTGTAAGTCAGCATCGAGAAAGAGCTCCAGAGTCCTGCCTTGTTTTACAGACTTAGTAATTGTTACTGTCATATTTGGTCTGATAGAGGTGCTGTTTCTGCAGCTGCAATCAAAAGATGGGAGAAGGCTGCCATAGCTGGCGTCTCCTTGGTAGCTGATGCTGCTGAGCACCTTGAGCGCACTGCTGGTGAAAATCACAATGCCCACCAAGGTGGATTGATTGTGCTATCTGTTCAATCAGTTGTTTGGCATTGATGTCCTTTCAAATAAGTTGAATGATTTTCGATCTCGTCATTACTCAAACTTGTATAGGTTCATTGAACTGTGCAGAGCAAACTCATTCAGGCCCTTCAGTGCCAGAACAAGCAAACTCATCAAATATTTCCAAAAGCATGGCCATTGAGGACAATGTACAAGCTACCATGAAACTTAAACTACAGTTGTTCCCAATTGATGAAACTACCAGAAAAGCACTAGAAAAGGTGAGATAATGCAACTTATCTAATTGTCACGTTGAGTAAAAGCAGCTAAATAAAATGTCAATGTCGAGCTCTCATGGATGGCTATGCAGGACAAGCATAATCCTTATTTGGAGCTGACATTAAGTACACGAAAGAAGATATCATCCATTCTAGAACATCTTGATCGTAAGTGGGGTACTTCCAACGTTGCATCTGGGGAACTCATGCTTTTTCCAGTCCACTGTCAGAGAGAAAATCTGGTGGGATATCAGAGATGGACTCGAGATTCAGTTGTAACTGCTGCTGATGTCTATGGCGTGATTGGTAGCCCTGCAGTGTTCCGATTGAGGTTCTGTCCACTTCCAATATTTCTTCGTGTTAGTTGTTACTTAGCAGCACTAATTATTCATCGAATTTTTCTTTTCTTAATGAAGATATGGCTGGATATCTAGCATTGAGCTTCAGTCAGGCAGCTCACAAACTATTTCAGTACCTTCGATCGATATTGATGTGCAAGAAAATAGTAGACGGGAAGCACTTAGGGAACAGTTACTTCTACCAACAGGAGAGACGAACATGCTGGATAAAGTTGCTGATCACTTTCTGGGCAATCATCAAATCTCAGAAAAACAAAACAGCTCTATTAAAGAGCTAGCAGCTGCTACTTCTGGTGTTGTGAACAAGAATAATGTTGTTGATTTTTCCAACGATGTCTTTGAGACGCACAACACAGGACCAAGTGTAGTGTCAAAGAGAAATGAAGCCTGTGATGGAAAAAGTTCGAAAAAAAATGTAGGTTTTGCTGTTCCTTTTTCTGGTTGTGGGTATCATAATAGCTTATCATGTGTATGTTCATGTAACTTTTTAATTCTTTTTTCCTCTTAATTTTTCTTACAAAATTTCCTTTTCTTCTTCAAGACATGACGCAGTTATCTCTTCCTTCTACTCCTAATTTTAATTGCCACATTGTCTTGGCAAATAAATATATGACCATGACCATATGACCTCTAGCAGGACAAAAATTAGTCTGGGCTGACACATCATGCTTGTTTATTTATTTTTCATTTTGAAGTTTATCGAGAATGCTAGAACATCACATGACGAGTTAATGCTTGCCCATGCTATTATGCGGAATTGGGGAAACTCTCTCGAGTTGGAATTTTTTCAACAAATATGAGTGTTTAAAGGAGATTTTGTTGGCTACATCAATAAGCTATCTGGTGTTAGGCATGGGCGCATGGCTTGATTGTGAGAAAAATATGGACAATTATTTCATACATTGTAAAGTTGTGCTGCCTATGGTTTTCAAGAACCATTATATGGAACATCTGCTAACGGACATTTTTCATTGTTGTTTTAAGCTTCTCAAGTTCTGCTCCCTGTGCTTTTCTGTAGGTTGATCAGAGAGTAAGAAAGACTCCAAGTTTGACAACTAGAGAGTGGGCTGATAGCCTTACAAATGCCACCGATTGTGACCTAATTACTGAAGATATAGATGCTATGGGTGCAAACGGTGTTGAAAGTCCTATTTTTAGAAGTTCTCGGTGTGCTGAGGCGATTCCATTTACATGTGACTCATTTGATGCAGCAATCGCTGCCCATATATATAGTCAAACCAAGCTTGGCTTCTCTGGACCTTCTTCACATTCATCATCAATTTGGGATGCTGAAGAAACTCGTGATGCATTTTTATTTCAGAATAGGGCTGTCATTAGCAACCAGGTTCCAAGTTCTACTACAACTGCTGCTTCAAATGCTGGTACAGGCTTTTTTAGAACTAGTTCAGCAAGGACCGGCACCAAAGCTCAGGTTTTCCCTAATTGCAAAATTTGTTAACCTGATATTTTTTAATTTTTTTTTGTAAAGGATACTTGTAAACATGTTATTCCTTCAATTGTAGTACGTCTTATTGAACTCTGTCCACAAACGTAGCCTGACTTCCACAATTTTTTTTATTCATGAAGGATTCACATGAGGAAGCCATGGCGGAGGAAAATATCCCGGAGGATCCAATGGATGAATGTCCATCTGAAACCCATAAAACTGGAAGTTCTGCTAAAGATTTCAGTTGTCTGACAGATATTTATTGGGTATGTTTTCATCTTTATCCATCGTTTTATTCAATAAATGGCTTGTCCCTTATTTCGCCCTTTTATTTCCTCTTTGGGAATGAAAATCGGCATCATCGTTCCATTATCATCATGTCAATGTGTGTTAGTAATCATTGCTTATCGTCACATAATTTTGTTTGATTTACAGCCTGACTCATTAGGACCTTTAGAGCTGGATGTACCTTCATGTAAATCCTATAGCGAAAATTTAATCTTCAGTGATAGCATGAGTGGCCTGAATCGTCTTCTAGCAAGCAGCCTTGATGCGTTCCAAAATTGCCCTTTTTATGGCTTGGATGAAAAACGACCTTCTTCGCCAGCTACTGTTAATCAAGGAGGTGCTTCCTTTGCTGGAAAATTTAGTAAAAGTGATAATGCTGGAGTTCAATCTCTTCAAGTATAGCTTTTGAAGATGAGGAATTACAATCTCGGTAGCTTTATTTTTTGGAAGTGATGATCGGTGAAGGCTTCATCAGTTCTCTGTCAAGTTTTTAACAATTTACCAAGTATTAATTTTTCACCTCTTTTTTTCTTTTTGGGGGAGGGGGCAAGGTGGTGCCAGCCTAAGGTATATTCCGTATATATGTCCTGCTTACTCATTTCTCTTCACTCTGTACAAAAGTGGCATGTGAAGGACTATACAGAGTTCTGATCCATCTTTTTTTGATGGTGTAAATGTATTTCAAATAGACTTTTGTGGTAATATTTCATGTAAAAATAAATGTTGTCCTAATCAATATATATTTGCTTCTGGAATACTTTATCTAAAGAGGGGGGAAACTCAGTTTATAGATTTCAAATTGTCAGTTGTTCATTGCTTCAGGTCCCCGTAATTTCTATAGTCAGTCTCTTGTGTGGCTGTGTCATATCGTCTATTGATGGTGTGATGTGTTCACACAAGGAAACTAATTGAGTGACCCAAATTGGTTGTTCTAATTGATAAATACAAAACATGGTATCACAAAAACAGATATTTCCATTGCCTCAAGGTGGTTATTTGACTTTGTTAGAGCGTTGTTGACTCGATGCTTCTAGCATAAGTCATAGTCGACTACTATAACACATGCTTAAGCCTAATCATTGAATGGCTTTATTAATGGAAAACAATTTTGACATATTTTCATGGAGGGAAAGTTACTTATAATTCAGATTTTGCAGTAACGAACTCAATGTCCGTGGAAAATATAGCTGCTTATGTACGACATCAAACATTTGCTTCCTAATTTGGACAGTTATATCTCGCGGCATATATATCGAGAAACTAATCGTGCTGTTGATTACATTGCATCTATTGATCATCATATTACAAGCCACCTCGATACTTATATAGACAATACATTTTCTTATTTTATTTCCTTAGATAAGTTAGGATATAGTCTTGAGAAAAGACTATCCTAACTTGTGTGTACTTTTCCTTTAAAAAAAATAAAAAATCATAGTCATTGATTTTATTAAACCAATCTTAAACATCCAAATTAGAAAGTAAATGTTTGTTTTTCTACTAAAGGTGTAAAAGAAGGTAAATGTCATAATTTCAATTTACCCCCTCCTATCTACTTTGTTTAAGTACCCATCCGTTTAACAAGTAAAAACAATATAAAAATGTGAAATTTCATCGGTTACAATTCATCCCTAACCTTCAACCACCATTCCTAATTAATCTTCAACCATCATTCCTAATTAATCTTCAACCACCATGACTATTCAACTTTCAACCAATACAAAAGGTCGTGCACGCATAAGATATACAATAAATTTATTGTATATAAGAATAATTTTTACCCAGTTTTTTATAACATTTAATATATTTTGGTTAACTTTTATATTATGAAAAGATCGAAAAAATTAACGGACAAACATTTTAACGGTGAAATGATTAATTTTATGCATTATTAGTGAATTAGAAGGAATAATTTTATTAAAATGAAAATTTTGATCACTAAAAATAGATAACTTTTTACATATATCGGAATAACTTTTAAGCATTTTGAATTAACTTTTTTTTTCATGGAAAACGGCTACCGCCATTAAGTTTCATTAGCAATCAAGCAAAAATCTGAAGCAAATACATCATCCACGATACTAGGACATCCTCCCACCTAGGTTGTCAAATCGGGTCATCGGACCGGTTTCAGATCGGTTATAAACGGTTCGGGTCACTTCAAAATTTATTAATGTCGGGTCAATATTTCTATTCGGGTCGATTCGGATCGGTTCGGATAACTTTGGTTCGGGTGAGGTTGTGTCATAAATTGTTTCAGAATGAACTCGCTTTCGGATCAGGTAACTTCAGTTCGGGTCGATCTCGGGTTTGGTTGGAAATGGTTAAGGTTTATAACAGTTTTTTATCGTTTTGATTTAATTTGGTTTGGATTGAGTTTGGTTCGGGTGTATGTCGGATTCGGTTATAATTTGATCTATTTACTTTGGCTATGGGTCATTTCCAGATCGGCTAACACTCGAATTCGGGTCAAGTATGAGTCGGTGAGTCCCGAGTTCGGTTCAAGTTTTGATAAGACGTACCTCGAATTTTGGTCAATTACAGATTATGTTTGCGGTTTTAATTTATATCGAGTTAAATTTGTAATCTTGTGTTCTATTAATCAAGTGGCTCTCGAGTTCTCTATAAAGTCAAATCACTCGATTATTCTATGACTTCATCCCAATTTTTTTTTTCCCAAACTTCTATTACTTTGTCTCCGGATTATTTAATATAAATAGAACAAATAATAAATCTTCATATATCGAGTTGGATTTACATAGTTAATAGTTCAATCCAGGACTTGAGTTAGATTAATGAAGAGTAATTTAGTAGGATTCGGGTTAAAGCAAGTTTTTTTTTACTCGACCAACTTTTGTTTATCTGGTTAACTCGAGTCGGGTTATTTTCCGAAATGGAATTTAATCGGGTCGGATTGGCAACAATTCAGTTGAATTCGGATTCGAATGGAATAGGTTCGGGTTAAATCGGTTATCGGTTTTTATCAGGTCAGGTTGATTGCAGTTGTTATCGAGTATTTCGGATTGCTATCGGATCAGTTGCGGGTTTAGTTCAGTTAAAAGTTATTGGATGCAAATCGGATTGCAGGTCTTCTCGGGTTGCTAGCGGTTCGGGTCCGGGTCTTCAATTCACGGGTTAAATCGGATTACGGGTCAACAACGGATCAATTTGGGCCGGTTTCAGTCTGACTATTTCTCGGATATATTCGGTTCGGACGTCGGTTGGTTTCGGTCTGTTTTCCTGGTCGGGTCACTTTTTGACAGCCCTACTCTTGTAGAAAATTCAAGAGGGGATAGGTGAGCCATAGCATGAGCCGCCACTTTTAAATAAGTTAACTTTGAAACTCCGGTGTATAATATTTATTGTACATCACTTTTGAATAAGTTACAAAAAGCTAGGTAAAAGTTATCTTGATGTACAATATATTTGTTATACACCCTATGCGTGCAAGATTTTTTTGAAAAATATTTGGTTACGTTAGAAAACTACAAAACAATGTAATGATAGTTTTTTCCAAAATAAAGTAATATTTCGTTTTTATCATTGATTCTTTTAGCATCATTTTCATTTGTTTATAAATAAAGAACATTTTCATTTTCATCTTATTATTCTTTGATTATTTTTAGCATCAAAAAATACGCTTCTGCCCCCTTTACTTAATCTAACGGATTTTCTGCGTGGCGCACCACATACACCATTAATTAATGGTATGACACGTTCACGCCAATAGTAGTGACTCCCTGCCAACAACAGAATTTAAAATTAAAAATAAAATGCGAAGGTAGAAGACACAATAATATGTCATATATAATGATATGCTGCATAACATGTCTAACCCAAGTATACCCTATCTTTACTAATAGAAAATTAAATACACCATTCATTACATCCACACCGTGTACCCGATTTGCTAAAAGACTTTGGTATAGCATCTTCTTTACGTTTGACACCTTCTTAAAACACGTAAACCTTCTCATGATCAATTTGTGTCTTTTCATTAGCCCTTGTCCTAGTCTTACCCTTCCTAACACTAAATCCAATTTTATATGCATAATTGTTGTACATCTAAAAAGCTTCTTTATCACTCTTTGTTACTTTACCATTAAGCTCAGAAGATTCTTCCTGCACAAATACAGATGAAGTCATTGTATCAAAAGCGAACAAAATTGTATGATACATTCCATCTATAATAATATTATTTAATATGAAACAAATTTTACTTCTAAACTTTTTTTTTTTTTATTTAATTAAAACAGCTACCCATGTTTTGTAAACTAAAGGTTAATATATACATTTGTTTCTACCCATGCTATTATTTCCATAACTATGTTATTTAGGTAATAGTTATTTACATAAAATTCAATCGAATCCAATTTGTGGATTATGAAATATGGTGCACAGTGAGCATGATGCACCATAAGAAAAAAGCCAAAACGATATCGTTTTGATGCGAGCGTAAAAGTAGCAAGGTACTCTCGGGAGTACCTAACAATTGCGCAAGGGGTTAGAAATTCGTATATGTATGATAGTTTTTTCATATACTAGATTAGATCCCGTGCACGCACGAATTTTGACAATTTTTTCACAAAATATTTAACTGAATATCTCCCAAACTACTGCATAGTTATAACATTTTTAACATACTCGTTTAAATTTATTCATCTAATATGCATATTTAAAAGGTTAATATGGTAATTTGATCAAAATATTGAGTGATATATTTTCTATTATTAACATAGCGATTTGACTATAATATTACTACTTTAGAATAATTATTATTACGTCGTAGCTATTATTGCCATAATTTATAGACTTAATTTTGTTTCCATACATAAATAGTTAATAAAAAAGGTAGAGAATAAAAATAAAATAAAATAGATGAACTTTTTTGGGAAAGTGATTTTTGGCGGGAAAAAATCGCACCAGGAATTGACACGTGTCATTCCTGGTGTATATAGTAATAGATGTCTTACATTATTGTGTATTTTCTTGTAAAGTACAATGTAACACATAAAGGTGTGTTTTATACATATTTTTTCCTTTCAATTTACCAAAATTTGTTAGATTAAACCCTATCCATCAATTTACCACAGTTGTATCAGCAGCTATCTTTTGTAACATCAACCTATACATAGGAGCCCCACGAGCAAGGACATGGCGTTCCCAATCAGACCGAACTCCAAATGGATTTTCTTGAAGCCATCCTCTTAGGCCAGCTATCTTATTCTTATCGTCGTAGACAATGACAAGCTTTCTCTTTCCATCATCTAAGAATTGCTTGCGCATTCTCATTGCAACTTGTTCAACATCTGACTGAAGAAATACCTACCAATATACACAAAATATTTGGGGGTTGAGCTCAAATATGAGATCAGAATGGGTGGTTTAAGATTATTATACCTTTCCACCAGGAGCAAGCTCATCGACTATGGCTTCAACTAGTGACCTTTTCACCATCCTCCATCTATGCGCCGGCTCATTGAAATCAGGGTTGGGACACTGTAATATAACAAACCCAGTAAGCTAACTATAGTCATGTAATGGCTTTGATGAGACTTTCAGATCAATGAAATATAACAACATATTTATACGCAAATTTTGTCTTCTATTATGTTCACATATGGATTATGGTTATTGATATTGTCAATTTGGTATGGATATAATCCTATCCAAGTTGAGTAACATTGTCGTGTGCCTCTTTCTGTAGTGCCGTGTAGCAGTGAGGTTTGAGGCAGGGAAGTATACACAGTAAGTACAGTAAACACATGGTCATGCAGTCCCCATAGAAAATTGCCAGTAAGCTAAGCAAATGCATCATCAGGCTGTATGTTGGGTGCATGGTTAGCGTAGCTGGGTCTAAAGCTGTGCACAGATTCATGCTTTCCAAGCTTGTACTTCATTTCATAATAATTCATATAAATACCTATATTCTACTCAAGGACTTAGTAGAGAATGACAAGAGCATATTACTGTATTTCCCATCTTGATGTATTGCATCATTGTTTGAATATCATAAGGATTCTTCTTCTTGTTCACCTATCCATACTCTTTCAAATCTGGACACCCTGACACTACTCCTTAAGATCCCATTTTAATACGACATAGTAGTTTTGAAACACCACTAAATGCAATTAGTTTAGCGCATGTTGTTAATTAAAGCAATTGCTTGATGATTGACAAAGACAATGTGACAAACACACGAAAGAGCAAAGATGTCACAATACAGGTGATTTCAAATTTGTAGTATATCAATTAAGAGAAAATTTGTGTACTACATAATTTGTAGCTCCCTTTTATGATATGCTGGATGGATTGCATGCAAGTGTATACAGTATAGTCTACTGCTAATAGCAAAGACATTGGGAATACTTAAACAAAGAGTTTTTTGCAGCGTATAGCCAAACATATCAATTGATAACTAGTGGAGCTACAACATTTAGCACGTATACTTAAGAGCTGATGCCTGATAGTGAGAAACCTACAGAGGATACAACACAATCTTGACAAAGGAATATGGAGCATTAATCTTCTAAAAATAAAGGCATGGTAGAGTTATATTTAAAAAAGTGTCTACTTACTTGAATTGAAACAAGAACAAGTCGCCCTGGATAACTGGAAACAATGGTCCGAAATGATGATGTGGCATTTGTTCCTATGAAGTGTCTTATCACAGGTAACCAAAACTTAATTAGATAAAAATGGTATGAAATAAATGAATTAATCCACTGCAGATGGAATTGACACATCATTCATGAGGCATATAAAGAAGTGACTAGCATGCTGTTGCCCGTTTCAGATAAATGTAGTTGTGTTGTTCCCAGTCCATTCAAGAGATTGTAAACTTAAACAAGGGTTGAACATTTATTCTCACTTCAATTTCATGCTTACGCATTACAAAACAAACCCTAATACAGATCTGATGTAAAACTTCAGACTTATATAAGGGTGCTAGATTTATGGAATCATGGATTTCACACTGTAGTCGACGACTATGTTAGAATTTTTCATATGTGCCAATGTCTTATCATAAAAGGAGATTATGGAATCTGGCATTCTTTTTTCATAGGTAACCACCTTCTTGGTGTCATTTTAATATTACTATTTATATAAGATGAGTGAATTAAAGGAGTTGACAAGAAATCTCAGCTGATTAAAGAAAAAAAGTGATCCCACTCATAAGTCACTATCTCCATATAAAGGATCAATGATACATACAGATTCTTCAGTCCAGATTGATCTGCAGACTCCAGACAACGTGTGACCAGCTGAAAAAAATGAATTGGATTATATATCCTTCTGCATATCCAATCGAGTGTTCACTGAATTTGAAGGGAGCATTGAACAACCTTCTCATTGATCTCTAGACCAAGAAAATTTAAATCGTTTTGCATCGTAGCCATTCCCATGAGAAATAATCCATTTCCTGCAATCACCAGGCCAGAAACTATTGAGTGAGAAACAAGAATCTTCTCACTCGACTTTGGCTAACGGATATTACATTAGTGATATTTTATATTAAGGACAATAATGTACAACAAGGACACTACATCCTCTCAGCAATCTGAAAGAAGAACAAACTAATAAAGCTGAAACATAGGAACAACTTGTTTGAAAAAACCTGAAGTGATGTCATGTGAGTAATTTATCCTGCGAAGTCAGGTGCTTATTTGTTTCTCTAGCCTAAAATCTTGATTAGCTAGAAAGACTGAAAGAGTAATGAACCCTTAATTTAGCATTTCTCTCCTCATTGTTCTATAATTGGTCCATAGCTAGCATGCATAGTAATTAGCCCAAGCCCTGGTCCTATTATTGTTTCAGATTCGATTAGCCTTTCTTATAAGCTTTTAAGCTTATTTTCTATTTTCTTTAATTAACTTAACTTCCTTAGATGCATACATGACATGGATTCGGATACAAGTGTTCAGTACAAGTGATGATCTGAATGTTTCTGCTATGAATTAACATAGATTGGGCATCATTAATGGCAGAAAATAGGGACGAACATGTCATTATCATTCATTATCATTACCCCATTGCCTCAAAGAGGCTCCCGCAAGAAGCGGGGTAAGGGGGGGTCGAACGTACGCAACCTTACCCCTGCAATTGCCGAGAGGTTGTTTCCAATTGACCCAAAAGCGATAACGGGACGACAACGGGACAACCATCTTCTACTTCATGGAAAGGAAGCGAAGAGGTATTAAGAGCCATTTTGATTTAGTCCATTACATCCCACAACCAAAAGAAAAAATGAATATTTGGCTCCATCGGAAACCCTAAACCCTAAAAATAGGGACGAACAAGATGGTTGATTAATTAGATGGGCATTACAGCAATTATGAATGATAATTCTACTTTTGAAAGGTGGATTCTCTCCCAATTTAGTTTATTAAGCTAACCCAAAATACTCAATCAACATTCAACATGATTTCCTCTCTCTAACTTGCCTTACTTATAGAACGTCTTCTCTAACAAACTATCGTTTTTTTGAGCTACTAACATAAAGATATTACCTAAAGTGCCCTTAACCCATATATCAGTTCGTTGTAGCTTTGTACAAACTTTCTAAATTTTTTGGATACAAGGTCATCATCCTAATTTTTTTATATGGGTATGGAGATATGACAATTAAAAGGTTATTAAATTTCCTTATAAACTTTTCACCAAATCAATTAAAGTTAAAAAGTTAATTAACAATCAAAAGCCTAATGGGAAACCAAGATATTAAAGGTCCAATGGAAATCAAATGTGTTACAAGTGCAAAATACTTCCACATAATTGAATTGTCCCAAGCAAGTAGCAACAACCAACAACTTGAGCTAAACAGAAAAAGCTTTAGGCTCCGTTCTATTCGAGTTATTTTGTCTCAACTTATATTATCTGGAAAAAAAACTTATTTTGCCTGAAATAAACTTAAGTGTGAAAACGTCTGAAAAAAAACCTAACTTATATTATCTGAACTTATCTAAACTTAACTGAACCTATCTGATAACTTATCTGAACTTATTTTTTCTGAAGTAAGTCAAAACAAGTCGAACAGAACATAGCCTTAATCACAGGGTTTTTTTCTTTCTATTGGACCTTTCACACTTTGGTTTTCCATTAGACCAAGAATTGTTCATTAATTTGTTAATTTTAATGCAATTGATTTGGAGCTTAGTTTTAAAAAGCGCAAAGCGCACTGAAGCGCAAAAGGGCCCTGGAGCTTAAGCGCAAAGCGAAAGCGCACGCTTTTCGTAGGCGAAGCGCACCCAAAAAAAATAATAAATTTTCAAAAGTTCAAAAAATATGGAGAAAATATGGAAAGAAAAGATGAAAAAAATAAAAGAGAAATCAAAACGATGAAAGAAAAATTCAAAATCCGACGGGAGAAATCCGGCGAGAAGGCTAGAGAAATCCGGCTACGGGAGAAAATTGCACTAGGGTTTGCAAAAACTTCCAAAATATTCGCTTTTCAAAAAAAAGAAATCACGTGATACTTTAAAAAAGAAGATTAGAGTCACGTGGCTTTACTTTTTATAAAAAAGAAGGGTTTGATGTGCCCAGACTACAAGAAGCGCAAAAGCGCTAGGAAGCGCAGAAGCACCGAAGTGCTAGGAAGCGCGCGCTTCTTGTATGTCGCTAGGCTTCGGCTGGCAAAAGCGTTTTGCTGTGAGCTTCTGAGCTTCCGAGCTTTAAGCGCAAAAAAGCGCGCTTTTTAAAACTAAGATTTGGAGATTCTTTTTTCCGTACCCTTATCATTGTCGAAAGTTAGGACGGTGTCCTCATATCCAAAACTTTGAAAATTTTGTCAAGGCAATCGGATCCGCACACGTATAGGATACTTGTATTCGAGTCCATGTTGTAGGTGTGAATATTGGAAAAGAATGGCAATGAGATTATTCTTTTAAAATGTCTTTCCTCCTTTGATATATTATTTGTTCTTCAGCACTACCATGTTTGACTTGGCTTGTACCATAACAACATAAATTCGTCACCTCATATATAATTACGTTGCAGGAAAATGTAAAAAGTTTTAAGCAACCAAGGGTTAGACCTATCATTTAATTATAAAAAAAAAACTTCGTTAGACAGCTCATATAACGAGCCAACTCACATAAAAAAAAACTATATACTTTGTGGACTGGTTTCTGTGTTATATCCGGCTATTTCAACGCCAGGATGGAAAGAATAGTACTCGAAGTATCTACTTCATTAGTACTTTATGGGCACTTTGGTTGTCTAGGAACAGCCGCGTATTCAGGAATGAAATCATCACCACTGCCTCGGTTTTTGTTTTAATAAAGGAGGGTCTGGACCAGCATGGTGTGTTTAGTAGGAAACATGGTAATCCGCTACAGTTTCTTCATCCTCCAGAAACCGAGCCACATATTCCACCAGGTTTTTTCAGGGCGATAATTGGTCATAGCGATATTGAGGGATCAACTGCGATGATTCAAGTGGATGGATCTTGGCATAAGCGCAACTGCAATGCAGGTATGGGGTGGGTGTGGGAGAATCACCAAAGGACAGATGGAATGGTAATGGGTGAGTCTTCTTCATGAACTACGGAGACCGCCTTACAAGCTGAAGCAATGGCTTGCCTATTCGGTATGAAGTGGGCGCGACAGGCAAGGATGGAAAATGTTACTGTTCTTACTGATTCTCAGCAACTGGTTCTTACTGATTCTCAGCAACTGGTTCAACTGCTTGTGGACGAAGATTTTCAGGAAATGCATATTAGATGGACCTTAGAAGAAATCAAGATCGTAGGTAAGGATTTCTCCTGGTGTAGTGTTCATAAGGTGGAGCGGCAGCGAGTGAGTCAAGCTCATTTTCTTGCAAATGAAGCTTCACGGAATTTAATTTGCTTTTCTACTTTTCCGTAATTTTGTTTAGTTAGCTTATGTCAAAAAAAAAAATAAAAAAAATAAAGAGCCAACTCACCAAAAAACATATCAAACTTATGAACTTTCCTTCTTGTCATAGGACACCTTTGTGCAAAATAAACCAATACCTCAACTAGTAGTGAATGTCTTTTCTATAAGAGTAAACAACATAGAAAGCAAAAGAGGAGGACAAGTACTTACCGCTTCCTATATCAACTGCCAGAGATTGAGAAGGATCAGGGTAAATCATATTCCACTCTATCTCAGATGGGTATGCCTGCAATATTGACAATCACATTCACCAGTTTTTTCAGTTTCTTTTATCGACAAAAATATTGACAGTCAACATTGTTCCAATAGCAGGAAAAAGGATAGAGTAACTTAGAAGAAAGAAGAATATCAACCAATTACGGAAGACATTCTCTTCTCCGAGGAGCCAATCAATTAAAAAAATAACGAAGATCTTTTCAATCGACTTATTACCATAAAATGCCTCTCATAAGGCTCTCTTATTTCAGAGCTAAATCTTGGACAAGTAAAGGACTACATATAAACTAACACACTTTAAGTCAGTGTTTTTTTCCTTTTAAGAGAAAAATTCAGTTCTATTTTTTTTTTTTTTTTTTTGCCATTTTTATACATTCTCTCACTATCTTCAGACCAAATTCACCAACTGATTGGCAAATATTAATAAAACTTCTGCAGTTCTGCTTCTCATTAAAACCCCTAAATGCGTTCTTTCAAGTTCTCATACGGGCTGGTCCGAGAATGCCAAGAATAATAACTGGGCAAAGACAGATGTTCATAAGTCATCCCATCACGAAGAATAACAAACAAACAAGAGATGTCATTTTGTAAAGACTAATTTTTTCAATAATGTTTTTTTGTTTATTCTGTTCAGGACATTAATTCAAGTGGAAGCTTTAAGAATAAGAGTGCCTCAAAAATCCATAGGTAGTTCCGAAGAGGAAAAACATTAGATGTGGACATTGTAAGAAGAATGTACAGTATATTCTCCAGTAATATCAACTGTCAACACACTCAACGCTTCACAGTTGAGACCTTTCAATCAAAATCTGTAAAGACGATAAGGAGCTTAAACGTACTTAACTCTGAGACCCTATACACTTCCACATCAAAGATTCAAATAGTCATCACAGAGAAATATAACTTTTCCTGTCCAAAATCTCCGAAAGTAGATCTCATCCCTAATATCAGCCTTAAAACCCACGAAAGAGTATGTAAGATATGATTTTCAAAGATTTAAAAGTAAAAACCAATGCTTTGGCACCCCACACAATATTTCCTTGATGATGTCATTTGCAATTAACACTTTGAAATGTAATCTAGTTCTAAAGGAAATCACTGAAGCAATTTCTCCATGAACTATTGTTCGTAAGTTGACATCATATTCTGAAGATCCAGCCAACCACACATAGATCTTTTTTCACCAACTAAATAAAATTACTGACTTACACAATACCCCCAAAGTTCCTCAAATTCTTTATAGTTACCTTATCAATTTTCCCATGATACTTAACAAAATTAGAAAGGAGAATAATTGCAATTAGAAACGATTAGACAACCATAGCCCGTCTTCAAAGAAAAAATCAAGTGTTCCGAGACTTCCATTCATCAAATATCTTAACGGCGTATTTGGATAGCATGGTAGAAGGGAAAGGAAGGGGAGGAGGACGAGGTTGAGTTCCATTTTCCTCCAAAGCTCTCCAACTTTGGAGGAATGGTATTTATTAATTAGGGAGGGGAAATGGATCCTTCCCCTTCCTTTTATCCAAACAAGGGAGCTTGTTCTCCTTCCCTTCACTCCTTTTCCTCTTATCCAAACAAAGTGTAAAAGTGTTATTAACTAGATTCTGAGAAAAAAGGGTAAGTATAAACCAAATATCTTTGATAGGGTAAATATCATTAGCAAAATAACATTTTCTGGCGCAAAATGTGGAGACTAAACCTCAATATAATAAAACTAAATCAATAAGCACCGCTTGTTTCCATACTCAGTTTGAGGTCAAACCGTCAACTAGGTTTCCAAAAGCCTAAAAGATAGCAAGTGCAATGGCAAAGAAGCAAGAGAAAAAAATCCCGTCATAGGAAATAAAAGACGGAAAAAGGGTACTCTGTACTCCTATTAGCACCTCTGGCGACTACTTTACAAAACACATGAATAATAAGTGTGGAGAGATAAGAGAAAGTGAATCACTCTACCAATCATCCTTCAAAGCACTAAGCCATAATTTTTACTTTTCATTTACAACGCAGAAGATTCATTTGTCCATTTCCGATGGAGCCAAAGATTCATTTGTTCTTTTGGCAGTGGGATATAATGGACTAAATCAAAATGGCTCTTAAAACCTCTTCGCTTCCTTCCCATGAAGTAGAAGACGGTCGTCCCGTGGTAGTCCCGTTATCGCTTTTGGGTCAATTGGAAACAACCTCTCTGCAATTGCGGGGGTAAGGTTGCGTATGTCGGACCCCCCTTACCCCGCTTCTTGCGGGAGCCTTATTAAGGCAATGGGGTAATGATAATGAATGATAATGAATGGATTTACAATGCAGAAATAATTGTACAATTCATGAGAACTAATCAACCAAATCGGCAAGGATTCAAAGCTTATTGATCATTAGTAGATGCATGCAGCTATGACTTATGCCTTCTCAATCCAACTTTAAAACAAAATCCCGCTTATTCTATTAGCATCGTAAGGAAGCACCTTTGAACAAGAACAACAACCAAAATCTGATTCCCTTTAGCAAAAGCACTGGCTAGAAATAAAAAGGCAAATGCATTTGATGTTTTCAGCACAAGAACAAGAATGATAGTGTACATAGTAGTAACTAATCTATTAGGCTGAAACTCCCACCTTCTAAGAGTAGTATTTTGGGAACAAGATGATAAAAATGAAATTTATAGTCCTATCAAGTCTTTTGCCAAACTTCTTCAACAATATCCCAACAACTAGGAGAGGAACCCATAGTACCAAGAACAGGATCAAGGAACTGTTTGAGTAGGTAATAGGACTTATGAAGCTAGCTTCTCCTCTTGGGATACCATCAATAACCTGTTTATCATAGCGATTAGCTCAATAACTCTCCATGCCAGACACACATTTAATCCGTTTGACAAACTATACCCGCCTTCCTGGAATTATGATCAACAAATGAAAAACTGAAAATTAAGAATCCTAGCTAAATGACACTGTACACTGACCAAATGCTTTACAACAGAGGTCTAGTAGAATCACTACTGGAAGCACCAATTGGTGCGTCAATGGCATGAATTGTCATCGATTTCCAGCTCAAATAGTAAAAGATAATCTAATGACATACATGTATCTGATATCAGAAAATTGCCAACAACTACAAGAAACCAACTGCTTTCAGGATGTCATGCTAGTTTTTAAAATTTACTATTATACTCAAAAGCTACTCTTATAAACAATAGAATATAGAAGGCAGTCTAGCCATAGCATAACAATCATGGTTGAGTAAGAATATAGTTAAATTATGTGAGAAGCAGAAAAACAGAACATACTCTATCCACTGCTAGAAGGCCGGGAAGATTTCTTCCTTTCAGATATTCCCAAACAACAGATGCATGCTCAATCATAGTATGTACCGGTGCAGATCTTGATATCTGAAGAACTGCATCACATGCCATATGCCCAACGATTGTAACATGACAACCATCTTGGCTTACTTTATCAAGAATAAGTGCTAGTTTAGAGTCACCATCATTATTCTCATGAGACTGTCTGACTTTCACAGGACCAATCCATATAATCTTCTGAAAATGAAAAGTGTTGCGTAAGAAGCGATTAAATATTCACTATCACTAGATAAAATATTTACACATTTCACAGGTCTGAGAAAGTGACACAGGGGTTTATGAAAGTGGATAACTATTGCAGAAACCCACAGAAGGAATAATAGTAAAAGGGAAATACCAAATACAAAGTACTAATAACAAAACAAGTAGTATGAAGATGATCAAGTGTTCCCCCTTCTAGAAACCAACCAGAGTTAAGAGTTTCTAAAGATGATCAAGTGTTCCCCCTTCTAGAAACCAACCAGAGTTAAGAGTTTCTAAAGATGAAAACTAAGCTTCAGTGATTGAGAAGATCAGCACAAGAGTTACAGTTTTCCATTACAGATTTCTATACCAATTTTTTTTTGAGGTTCAACAATGAAAACTTTGAATGTTGGGGTGAAAAAGTCCAATATGGCACTGAACAGCTGATAGCCTGAATGCCTGATAAGTGATATCCTGAAAACATTTAATGTTGGGTTGAAGAACTTCCATGAGAACTTTGAATGTTAGGGTGCAGAACTTCCAAGAGTCCATTTACTCCATACCCACTTCAGATGTCAAGTATGCAAGTACCCATGGATACTTGAGCTAAACAAGAATCTGATCATAGCATTCTAGTATGGTGTTATAGCTTCCTTCAACCATTACAGCTTTGTAAACCACTAGAAAATTACTGTCTTGTAGGAATGCAGGCAAAAGGTGCAAACTAGTCTAACGAAGGACATAGTGCTTTCCTGAGTAAGATTTAAAATATGTGATGGGTAAAGGAGTCTTGGTCTCAGGGACTCTCAGCCTCCTAAAAAGAGGAATTTTCGTGAATAACATTAAATCCCTCCAACCATTAATCATGCAGAATGTAACTCTTAAGGAAAGCCCCTGGAAAAGGCGTGATGCACAGAAGAATTAGATCCCTAAATAGAGTAAAATCACATACTCCTCACCCCCAACTTGTAGACAGATAGGTATAGATAAAGGGTCCAAATAGTGTTTTTACATTATCAAGCCTAATGTTCCAAAAGACCATAACAATGAGTTTCTTCGAAGTCCCACAATTAAGTAGGGATGAGAGACACTTAATTTTAGAAACCCCCCGTCCTCGACAAACCCCTCTAATAATTCTCTCATGCGCCAAGGATCAACTAACATACTTATAGAGTTCCATACGACTCCCTTAACCCACTTGCCTTCATGCCTCTGTAGCCAACCCCTAATTCTAGACTCTTTAGATTTATCACTTTTTATTATTTGAGGAGCAGAAACAAAGACTCTTTAGATTTATCTCTTTTTATTATTTGAGGAGCAGAGAAAAAGGAACACCTAAAAAAACCTCTTCTGTTTAGTCATTTTTCTGTAAGGGTTTATCAAAGGGAGGAAGGTACCCGATAGTTTATGAAGCAATAAGTGGGATATATTATCTTTATCTCACACACTTACTCACCTAGAGCCTCTTTATCAAATACTAGATGTCACCAAGCATTATCTAGAATCCAAAGCAAAATTAACAGCTCATTATTCTGTGTTTCAATAATATACTCCGTAGGAGATAAAAAAAATCCAACAGGATAAAAGATAAAGATACCATGTAGAGATTTTGGTAATATAGCTTGGCACACAGGTTTTGCTACTGCTATTGTTGATTATATGAATCCAGGGCTCTCGGATCACTCTCCAGTGGTACTAAAATATCAAATGGAAATTAAGAAGGGGGGCAGACCCTTCAAATTCTTCAACTACATGGCTGAGCAAGAAGATTTCATATCGTGTGGTAGAAACTTAAATCTGTCAAAACTTGATTGAAATCATTGCACCAGAGAGACTTTGAAAGACTTGATGAGAGGATAGATATTCTTCGAGGTGAGTTGGAGACAATTCAGTCCCAACGTACTAATAACACTGATTTGATGCTTCAAGAGACTGAAAGAAGTACAACTTCTATGCTTAAAAAGTTCTTAAAAGTGCAAGAAAGTGCTTATAAAAAGAAATCAAGGGTGCAATTGCTACAACTGGGAGATTCAAACTCCAAATTCTTCTTTAGTGCTATGAAAGAGAGAAATGACAGGAATAGTATTGAAGTTCTGTTTGATTGATCAGGTAGTAAGTTGACTTCTGAGGATAACGTTGAGACGGAAATTGGGGTTTCTAAATCAGTTGACTTCAGAAGCTGCTGAGAGACTTGTCAGACCAACTACTAATCAAGAAATTGACAATGCTCTTAAGGGTATTGATATTAACAAGGTTCCGGGGTCGGATGGGCTTAATAGTTTGTTCTTCCTCAAGGCTTGGGTTGTGATTAAGAGAGACATTTATGACGCAGTTAAAGACCTCTTTGATACGAGTACATTGTTAAAACAAGTGAACACCACATTTTACCTTAATTCCCATAATCCAGAATGCTTCTAGTGTGACGGACTTCAGGCCTATAGCTTGTTGCTCAGTTGTTTATAAGCTCATTTCAAATAATTCTGACTTCAAGGATGCAGTTAGTGGTTGGTAATGTGGTCAATTGTTCTCAGGCAAGCTTTATTCCCGGGAGAGCTATTTCTGATAACATATTGCTCGCCTCTGAGCTTATCAAGTGCTATTCTAGGAAGAATGTTTACCCGAGATGTATGATCAAGGTAGACTTAAAAAAGGCATATGATTCCCTCGAATGACCTGTTTACATACTATACTTCATGAGTGGGGTTTCCTTCTAGTATACTAGATTATGCAATGCCTTTTCACTGTCTTGTCTCTTATTCTATACTGGTTTAATGGTTTTCCTACAACCCCTATAACAGTATGAAAATGGTTAAGGCAAGGTGCCCGATGTCTCCTTTACTCTTTGCTTTGGGGTTGGAATATCTGTCCCGGTGCTTAGAATCTGCTTCTGTTCCTCCTGATTTCGAATTTCACCCAAGGTGCAAAAAGCTAGGGATCACACACATGATGTTTGTAGATGATCTTTTGATGTTTTGTAGAGTTGACAAGAACACAGTTAAAGTGATGTTCGATGCTTTTACTAAGTTCTCTGAAGCTTCAGGTTTGGTTGGTAATCTTCATAAAAATGATGTTTATATGACTGGTATCTCACGTATAGAGGAGATCATAATGTTGAGAGTTTGGGCATTTCTAAAGGTAACTTTCCTTTTAAGTACTCAGGAGTCCCTTTGACTACAAGGAAACTGAGCTACACAGATTGTAAGCCCTTGGTTGAAAAGACAGTTGCTACAATTAGAAATTGGTAAGCTAAGTTGCCATCTTATGCAGGCAGAATTCATTAATCAAATATGATTTATTTGGCATACAACCATACTGGTGTCAAATATTTTTAAAGCCTAAAAAGGTAAATAAAGAAATTCAGAGGATTTGTAGGGTGTTGCTATGGACGGGTGGTGATTCAAGTTCAAAGAAAGCACCTGTAGGGCTGTAGCTTGGGATAAGATGTGCTTTCCTAAGGTTTGTGGTGGGTGGAATTTGAAGGACCTTACTATTTGGAAAAAAGCAGCAGTTATCAGCAACGTTGGGATTTTGTTTTGAAACAAGATAGGTTGTGGATAAAGTGGGTGCACATGTACGACATCAAACATAAGGACTTTGGTCCATGTCTATCCCTGATGAACTTACATGGTCTTTACGAGGAAAATATGGCAAAGTAGATAAATTTTACAAGCTGCTGGTGGTCCTGCACAATTCATTATTGCAGGTAAGTTTAAGATCCAGAAAATGTATGACTTTGTGAGAAAAACTGGAAAACAGCGGGATTGGAAGAGAATCATCTGTAACAGCAAAGCGAGCCCAAAGAGTACCTTCATTGTGTTGCTTTCTTTACAGAATAGACTCGCTACAAAAGATAGGTTGCCTACTAATGGTCTCTGTTGTTTCTGCTGGCAGCAGACACACTACAGCATCTATTTTTCAGCTGCGATTTTTCAAGTGACGTCTGGTGTTTAGTGATGCAACATGTTGGTCTACACAGGAATCCCATGGGTTTTCAGGAGGAAGTGCAGTGGATTGCAAAGAAAAGCAGGAGCACAAAGAATGCTGATAAAGTTTATAGTATGGCATTTATAGAAACTGTGTACGCTTTATGGTTGCAGCAAAATGCTAAACATTTTAGTAATAAGCCCAATGATTGTGAGGTAGTTGCAAATAGAATTTTGTTCAATGTAGCTTGTAGAAACACTGAGAAAATGAAAAAGTGCTTCATTTAGTTTTGTCTTGATCGTGTTTCCAAACCCTTCTTAGAAGATGGGGGAAACACTATCTTTCGCCTGGGTGTTTTGGTGTTAGGTTGTATCTTTATCTTTGGTAAGTATAAAAACAACAGATCCCATAATATTGAATTTCCAGATGACCCTCAGTATCAATAGCCCCATAGGTATGCTATCCTTTCCACCAAACACGGGAAATATCACCACTAAAGTTATAAAAGCATCAAAGGGACAAAGAAGTAATGTCCATGCAGCTTATTGGTGTCTGTTGTACATATTGAGGATTCACAAGCTTAGCCGACAAATCTTGTGAAAGAGACAAAGATAGAAGAGAGTGAAGAAGGGTTGAGAGGTGAGATTTCTTTGAGTTTACCTTCCGTTGCAAAATTTTCAATTCATTTCGTGCTTCTTGTGCATTTCAATGAAAACCCATGCTTGCCTTGTGTAAACACCATTAAATCTGCCTAATCATCATTATAAGGACCAGGACTATTAAAGAAAAGACGGACGTTGTAAACGTAGTTAAATTTTATATATATGGGGGTATGACAAGCAACAACAAGATTGACGAACAGGAGAAAATGACAAGCAACAAGAAGATTGACTTCAAATTTTTTTTCCTCACGATGATTTTTTTTTAAAGGAGTGGGAGGTTTGGGGGAGAGGTATTTCAATAGTACTAGTTGATATGTGTGTCATTGAACATGATTATAATTCTTCCCATTTGGTGTGTTAAAACTAACCATCCTAAATTCCCCCCTTTTTCTATGTATTCAATTCACTGCCCCTCTAAAACAAATCTTATTTGTTCTTTTTCACTTTCTTCATCGTTTAGAAAAAGTCAACTAAAAAAACACTATCAAACGGAGAGAGTAACCACCTTACATCTTGAAAGAAAAGTGGTAATTTCATTGAATGAGTTTGATCCCAGATCAACAGGTTCCCAACCTAAACAGAAAACAGAGAGGGTAACAGAAAACATTAATAAAATTCTTCACATCATTATAATCAGGGGTAGGGGGTAAAAACCATCTTCTGTAGAATTTGTCAGAGACGTTAGCTTAATTAGAAGTTAGAGCATATCAAATAGAAGGGTCAAAGACTCTTAGTACAAAGAATTACATAAAAAAGGAACAGAGATAGAATCAGACTGATACCCGAAATCACCCAAAAATATGCAGAAACCTGATGTAGACCTTCTAGATAGAGTTTTTCCTGTTTAGCAAGGAATGTGTTTAACTTATTTATTGTATCTTATTAGGGCTAATTAATAACTTAAAGATAATACACGGTTTTAAATTTGAAGTCAGCTGAAAGCCGAACATCCACCAACCAGGAACAGCATCAATAACATCCAAGTATGAATTCTCTACTACTAAATCATAAGAAAGTTACAACTGCTACTACTAGTACCAGTGCCCCTATGAGTCTATGAGCATGTTTGGCGTTTGAAATTAATGGATACACAACTTCTTTTCCTTCATTTTAACAATAGTAGATAACAAATTTAGAGACAGTTGGAAGTCTGAAGAAAACAATTTGAATAACTTTCCAAGGAGTATACAATTTCATAAACTTCTGCTATTTTAGTGTAAGGTGTAAGTTACAATCTAGAAGTGTAGACGTCTTTTAGATACCAACAAAGAAGTGTACAATATTTGTTTCAGGCTCTTTCAGAGTTTCAGCTACTTATGTTCAGTTACTTTCATTTCTATAAACTGCCCTTAATTTTCTCTTCTTCACTATTCGATTAAGGATACTATTATAAAATTATAACTAAGTTTGACGTTTATAGAATATAATTCGTACTTCTAGATTCAAGGGAGGGAGAGAGACCAGGAGAAAAAAGATGATGAAAAGAACAAAGAAAAATGACATAAAAAGTGGAGGCAGGACTGCGGGACCTCAACAAAAGCATAAATGGTCTTCAGTGCGCAAGTTAGTGGATATAGCGGGGAAAGTGCTTACTCTTACAAACAGTAACGAGTACAAATGGAGCAACTTACCATCCAAGATATTTTGAGCAGAAAATGTCTCCACTTGCATCTGCAGGTGCCTATGCTTGCACAAAAAGTCACTTGGCAATAGAATAGGAATGCTTTTACGTTCGGCATACCTTACTATTTCTTGAGCTTCCTTGACTGCTTGGTGCTCAACCAAATACAGAGGAACAGGCATTCCCAAGACATGCATGATTTGTAACGCCATCATCCCCACAAATACCAAACCATCACATTTAGAAGCTAAAACGCGCAAGGCTGCTGCCTTGTCTTTAAGATTTCCACCTCCTATCTAGACAAAACGGTGAAACATATATCAATTTAGAAATTGTGATTTACCTCGAAATGAGCAGTATAACTGAATCAAACAAAATATATATTAAGGGATAATTAGCAGCAAGGAAATACCACTGCAACACAGGGAGTCTTGTCACATTCTGTAATCTTCTTCATATTGTCCAAACACTCTTCAAAGTAAAAACCAGCAAGACAAGCATAACAAAACTGGGTCACTCCAACAGTTGATGCAAGAATTTTTTGAGCTGTTGAAAACGAATCATTGACAAAAATATCAACCCCGGATGCTAATCTCCTAGCAAATTCTGAATCATTGGCAATTTCTTGTTTGTACTTGGAAAGATTTTCAAAAAGAATTATATCGCCTTCATCAAACTGTTCCGCTGCTGGCTGCTGATGTGCAGAAATACATTTACCAGGGACAACTCTGAGTTGGAGCACTGATGAAAGGAATTCTGCCAATCAACAAAGACAACAGGAAATTGATTAGTATTTCTCATATCAAAAGTGTGTTTAAGAAGAGCTGCACTGCTAAATGTCTAAATGAACCGATGAGGTCATCTGTTTTAGTCTGAACTCTAAACCCAACATGAGGATTACATAAAGGAGAAGGCTGAGAGGTGTACAAAGGGGAATTTATGGAAATGTTTTAAAAAATATTTTAATGAACTAACTATAACACTACAATATGTCAGTGATAAAGCATACAATTAGTGGTAGATCACAGGGTGTACCTTAGCCACAATTGTAATCCACCAGTTTCGTTTTTATTTTGGGTATAGGGGATCATTTGACTGCAAATGGTGAAAGGCGTTTATGTTACTACCTTCGTTCCTGAAAGTTCTTTGTGCTCACTATTTGCACGGACTCCAATAACCATTAATATATCTAATTTCGTATGAGAAAAAATTATAAAAAGTTGATATCTTGAAAGTATATATATCGAAACGAATCTAACAAGATCCTACATGATAATGTTTTGATGTGTACAATAGTAAAAACCTATGGTCATAGTTTCATGGTATGGACACATATTCCAAGTTGTAAAGAACTTTAAGGAACGAAGGTATCCCACGTGATTATGTTTTGATGTATATAATAGTGAGAATCTAAGGTCGTAATAGTTTTCATGGCTTTGACATATATTCCAAAGCATAAAGAACTTTAAGGAATGAAGGTAGTATATACTAAAGTAGAAATATAGAAGCCACTAATGCAGATTTTCATCCTAAGCTCACCAATATTTCATCCTAGATTCCTAAAGCTGACCAAGTCTTTTGTAGAAGACACTTAATAAGTGCAGTTGGGTAATGGGGCTAATAAGGGTGAGTTTATCCCAAGTCTTAAGGTGCGTCTCGAAGTGAGTTTCGAGTCTAAGTTTTGGGATAATGTGGTAAAAGACTACAACAAGTCTTGAAGTGAGTTTGAAAATCCAAGACTCACTCAAGATTCAATTAAGACTCCACTTTTTCTCCAACCAAATCAAATTATACCGCATCATCATACTTTATCCTATTTAATTATCTTTTTTTAAGAGCTTAGTTGAGTCTAATGTGTAAAATAGGGAGAATCTTGTGTGAATTTGAATAATGAAAAATTAGGTAAAATTTAGTGGAAAACTGATGTGGCAGAGTCTGTAGATAGGAGTTGAGTATGAGGGAGTGAGTTTATCCCAAGTCTTAAGGTAAGTCTCGGGGTGAGCTTAGTTAAGTCTCAGACGAGTCTGGGGATAATGTGTAAAAATAGGGAGAGTCTTGTGTGAGTCTGAATAATGAAAAAGTAAGTAAAAATTAGTGGCAAGCTGATGTGGCAGAGTCTGAAGATAGGGGTTGAATCTGAGGGATAAACTCACCCTAGCTAATAACACTGAAAATCAAAGCTTTTAGTTATTTTTATGTTAATTTTTACGTTGAAGCTATTTAATAAACGTGTCTATAAGTTGGCCAAATCTATTAATAAAAAAACTCCATCAGAAACTAGAGTCTTACTACTTAACCTTGAAGTTTTGCATATATTAATTTAAAACCATGCAAAGCTAGGGTATTAACTAGTGATAAACGGTCCCGGAACTCTCAGAAAACTACAAGACTACATTCACTCTCCCCCATCATAAGCCACAGTAGTTACTATTCCTGAAGCAGCACATCAAACTTTAACTTATACTTTAGTATTACATAGTCAAACCAACAATCAACCAGAAATCAGTAGATACAATAATCAGAAGAGTACCTGCAACAGCCTCTTCAGACAAAACCTTGGAATTGCATTTGACATTCCAGCTACTAGTCAAAACTACCTTTGCTCCAGCTTCATATATATATCTGATGGTTAATAATGCATTGGAAATTATTGAGACAGATTGGTCAAGCTTCTGGTGAAGCAGGATGGAAGAATCAAATCTGACCATGACAACTTTTGCAGAAAGCTCCCCCGTAGGAAATCTTTGAAGAGTTTGGATGGGTGGAAATCCTTCCTCCTTGTCAAGAACTTTGGCCTAAGAACAGAATATAATTTAGATTCAAAACAAGCCAACTACCAAGGCATTCTAATTACAGTTACAAACTTATATCATATCAATGCGACTAGGGGTTATAAAATAACCTAAGCAAGCTATTCGAGAATTTCATGAGCCGAGCAGAGACTTGATAGGCTTATGAGCAAGCTGAAAAGCGAAACATAACTATTTTAATTTTACACATTACGACATTAAATTGTGAATAATAAGCACAATACATTAAAGGATCTCAAAATATTGACAAAAAACTCAGTAGTGTGAAGTATGTTTTAATCAGAAATATCATTTTCTTGTTATACGAGTAACTTTCAAACACAAGTCAAGTTTAAGCAAAGTTAACTCCAAAACTCTGAGCTCGGAAAAGCACGAGGCTCAGCTAGAGCTCAAATGTAAGAATAATGATTTATGCTGAGCAACCCCAAGCTCGAGCTCAGGAGGCTTTTTATCACCATTAATACAGTGTTGTACTAAGGCAAGTAGGCAACCCTATCAAACAGGGTGCTACCCCAGTACCCTTGAATGTGAACTCAATAAACTGCCTAAGCACTTTCCTAATATAAACTACATAGATTAAATTCATTATCACCTTGTATTTGTTCATAAGATTTTTTTTAGAAGATTTTTTAGGAGTTTAAAGAAGTTTTTCGAGGCTTAATCATACTGCTGACTACTGAGGAGCTTTGGCTTATATGGAACAGCTAGTGAAAGGCACAACCCTAGGCTACCATAAATTAAGCGAATGATTTAATCAGGGTCATATAAGATGATAATCTAGTTCTGGCTGAAACAGTGAACTAGAAGAGAGACAAGAAATCAGATAGGAAAGTCATCCGAGAAAAATATTTTGTCACAACTTGTGAAGTGAAAGTAGTTAGAACAGATGTATCCCTTGCTCCAAGAACATGGCTACGGAAACTTCTTATAACACATTGATTTACAATTTTTTCTGACATTATCTATGGCATGTAGTAGCCTCGCATCTATCAAGAATTCCTTTCAATATTGGAAAAGGGACAAAAATAAACTATCTTACGATACTCATTTGGGATAAAAAATTAGAAATCCCTCCCGGAAATAAAAAAAATCATGAATTTCTTTCAGCAACCTAACCACAGACCAGTATTAATCATGAATTTCGAGTTTTACTTGTTCGTGCTTATTTATATGCATGATTTTCTTGTATTGGGTAGGTGAAAGACTATGCATATCCCTCTGTTAACATTGACTGAAATCTTTCAATTTACGAGTGAAATTTAACCGTATATGACTACATTTAAATAAAAAAAATAAAAAATAAAAACTAACATCATCTTGTGACTCTATACTTTATCAGCAGACAAAATTAAGAAATGTGGCTGGGTTTCTGGCCTTTCCTATTTCATTTTACGGGAGTGAATGCAGAACGTGCAGACAGTAAATCAAGTATGAACCGCAGGAAAATAACTTTAACCTCTATCTTTCTAAGGCTTTAGTGACATTAAAAGACTCTAATTCATAGTACTGTCACACGCTTTCGTTCTAACAAAGAATTCCTAATTCACAAGGGATTACAAGGTGTGATTCTAGCACTAAACATTAGTCTGACAAAATTCTAGCACTAAATATTAGTCTGATAAAATGCATAGCTGATAGTTTTCAATTTTTCATATAATTATCTCTAAGCCAAGTAGCGAACACAAATCGAAAATGGTAAAAGGTAAAAGGTAAAAGGTAGAGCAGTGAATTGCGATACCTTACGGAAGCTGTTTACACCATTACTCGACAGCTCTAAGGACCCTATTACAAAAATACAAAGCACATTACAACTATACAAAATCATATGAATAGTTCGTTTCAGAAAATACAGTAAATTAATTACCTAGCCATGACCATGAAGATGAAAGCCCTCCATTTCTTTTAAACTTGGCAAATTTCCCATGATATAAGATTGACTTATTATACTGAATTAGCACCTGGGGTTTGGTGGAAAACCCATGAAAACTATAATTATTGGAAGATAATATTGTCCCTTGAACATAACTCACTGCAGTAGTAGTATATTGTCCCATCATCCTTGAATAAACAAGACCCACATTACTTGAGAGTAAAATAAATCAACTAATATCACCAACTAAAATAAACAACAATTATAGTTACCCACACCAAAAAGTTGCCAATCTTCGCAGGTAGCAGCTTACGCCATGGATAGAGATAGAGAGCTCTTCAATGGTGATAAAATGGTACCAACGAATAGCCTCTATAAACAAAAGGGGATATATAAAACCATTAAAAACTACAAGAATTGCCCCTTTCAATGAGGCTTTCTTTGGTAGAAGGGAATCGGAAGGAAAAGAAGGAGAAAGGAAAATATAAATATTGTTTTCAACTACTCCCTCGCTATTTATTTAAGGGATACACTTGCTTTTTCCGGTCGTATTTATCACTTGCCATTTTTAGTAACTTATCAACCCCACCATCTAATTAAATAATAAATCTAATTTACCCTATGACCTACCATCCTATTAAACAAATAATTTCATAAACTCATCCCACCTCCACCCCACCAAAATGACATGGTCCCCACTTATTTACTTATTAAAATATCTACCCAATCCCACTTACTTTATTATTTTATTTCATTCAATTCTCTTTCTTAATATTCGTGCCCGGCCAAATGTATCTCTTAAATAAAAACGGAGGGAGTAGTATAGTATCCGTGCATTTGCACCGTTAAAAAGTTTAAATATTAAGCTCTTGTTATGAATATTATGTGGATGCCCATTATATCCATATTATATTTCCAGAATATTCTAGATCTTAGGATTTATTGTTCCCCAACGAACTTTGTTCTATTATATGTATATATGCTATTGTTCATGGAATAAAATACACAGTTGTTCTCTCTCAATTTTTCCTCTCCTTCTCTTTATTTCACAACACGTTATCGGCATCAACCCTAGCCGGCTTAGCAGACAAATAAAGAAGGAAAACCACTGCCATTGAGATGCGCTACATCTAGGAATTCAACGTTAATGAGTTACGGTATGTCTGAAATCCGATTCTATTATTGATTCAATTTTTGTTCATGTTAGGGGAGAAATGTTAAAGTTAGTTAATTGTTTTGTCTACTTAGTTTGGTTGTATAAATAAGCTGGAGATCAGATTGTATTAGTAATTCAAGAAATAAGACAAAGTTCATACTTCTCTCTTTAGTTCTCTCTATGATTCGCTCTCTTTCTTTTCTGAATTCCCTGATTTCTCTTCTCCCTCAACTCATCTTCTACATTCTATCATCATCAATCTTCATCACTGAAGAATATCCCGCAGTTGAGCTAGCCTCCTACAACATTGGTATCAGAGCCACTACTGATTTCAATTGATCAGACACAGATCATTGATAATCTCTTATTATCATGGGCATAGGAATCTTGAAGGTTGAAGTTCGTTCGCTTGAAATTGGGTAACTCATATCGAATCTGGGTTGAAAATCAGGAAGGAAATCACCCGATTGTTTGCTTAATCTTACAATTTGTATTCCTAAACCTTCGAACAAAATTCTTGGAGAAATTATTCTTGCACATAAACCGTTTGATTAAATGCCGAGCCAAGAATTCTGACGTTTTTCCAATCAGATTCGAACCAGAATCTTGAAGGAGTTTGTTCTAGCACATTGCAACATGGGGCTTCACGATTTCTACAATAATCTTCAACAAGAAGAACCAATCATTCCACAACTTGAAGCTGCTCAACAGAAGAAGGTAATAAAATCATTCAAAAAGCTTTTAAAGAGTGAATGTTTTGATAGTTGGAATAAAGGATTTTGTGAATGGTGTGATGAACCATTACTTCAAGTACATGAATGCGGCCATAGTGGTGATTATTGGGATTTTGTTGTGGTATATGATGAAGAAGGTGATTATGTGATTGCATTGGAGTTCAATAATAAGAATGCACCAAAGGTGTTTGATAAAATGTCAAGCACAACTATCGTTCAAGAAGAAGTAAGTTCTGCATTAGCCAAGAACAAGGTTCTTGATCCAGAAGAACCATTGAGCTATTCAATGGTTAGTACTCAATCTTCTGTGTCAATTCCTTCTCCTGAATTAGTACAAGCTGATACTTGCCTTCCTAATTCTAAGCAATTCTTTCAGCCTACACCATCATATGTTAATCAACAAGCAATCGTGGCCAAATGTGAACCAAGTTGTCTTGGAAAAGTGGCTAATGTTTCATTATGTCTTCAAACTGAAATAGGGTTGCATTACTATGATGGTCAACAAGGTGATTTGGGTCATAACTTTAATCATGAGGAACGGGATCAATGTATCATACTCTCTGTGGCAGTACTAGTCAACATGAGGGCACAAACTAGGCTGAAACAACAAGCTGATCAACATAGATCAGATAGGCCTCTTCCTTGGCCTCCTCCTCCACATTCTCTTTAATGACAAACTATATGTTAGCAGAAGGAATCAAAAAAGGAAAGATGCTAGCTTAATTAGTTAAATGTCAGTTGCTTGGTGCATTCAGTAGAGAAAATTATGAGGTGGGCCCAGAATTTTGTTGGATTTTTTGGTTATCTTAATGACATCAATCCATCACGAGTGAGTTCCATCAGTTGGGTTTGCTGGATCCTTACATTTTTTTTTATGCAAATTGTTTTGGTGGCATAAAAGTTTTACAGTCATCAATATGTTCTCTTGTATGCTTTCATCTTGATGCAGACTTAAGGACAAGTCTTTCATAAGGAGGGAGGAATGTTAGGGGAGGAATGTTAAAGTTAGTTAATTGTTTTGTCTGTTTAGTTTGGTTGTATAAATAAGCTGGATATCGGATTCTATTAGTCATTCAAGAAATAAGAAAAAAACTCCTACTTCTCTCTTTAGTTCTCTCTGTGATTCTCTCTCTTTCTTTTCTGAATTCCCTGATCTCTCTTCTCCTTCAACTCATCTTCTACATTCTATCATCATCAATCTTCATCACTGAAGAATATCCCGCACTTGAGCTAGCCTCCTGCAACAGTTTGATAATTATTTGCTAGTTAATTTACAACGTATGAGATTATTGTGATATATGGAGAAAACATTTGGATTTTCGGGAATTAATCAAGTTGAATCGCATGATTTATATTAGGAATTGCAATTTATTAACGAGCGATAAGTATGCTATACTCTTTAGCAAAATACTCGTATTTATGTGGGTCACAATCAATATGAATTTCTGTTTCCCGCAATTATTTGATTTGGTGGATTAGAATTATGGGAATGAATTAGGTGATTCTTCATCATTAAGCGACAATTTCTAATGGCTTTTAAAGTATGCATATGTTTACCTTGTGGATTATGATTAGTTTACTATTTACCACTAATCTAATGTATCATGTATTGATTATGTGGTAATAATTGGTGATTTATTCTTTATCTGCTACAAAATTTCCCGCGTATATACTTTATACTTATCCCGCAGCAACCATGGTTGCATGGTTGAGGTTTACGACTCCTTAAATCTTCGAGATATTACTCTAATTGTTTGTTATGCGACCCTCATTAGTAATTAGGTAGAGATATTGCATATTATATATGTTATGTGCTATATATTAATATATTATCTGAATCCATGATAGTACACCAAATACTTGTATTATATGCCAAAGGGTTTAGTTACCTCTTTTGATACCTTTGTAAATTTGGTAGTATAACCTCACCCAACAATATAAATTACATGATGCACTCATCTCTAGTAACCCAATCTTTGCCTTAAAAGAAAACTTGTTTCCAATTCATAGTACATTTTATAGAACGTAAGCATAGATGATGCATAAATGTTGCTATTTATTTTGCTACATAGTAGCCTTGCATCTTAATAATGATCTTGTTTGGATAAATACATAAGTCTACAATTGTCATTTGGCTGATGTGTATAATAGACTCCATATTTTGTATACATGGCATAGTTTATGATGTAAATCTATTTGATCCAAGGTACGTCGTTATGAAAATCGTTGTTTGACTTTTATTATTAAAAGTTTGATTAATATTTGTTTAATTTTGGAATTTAAATAATAGGCAGATACCTATTAATTTATTGAACATAAGCGAGGTCATTTGTTATAGTGTTAACTTTTCAAGTGATATGTGTCATATGCTAAATTACTATATTTAGTCCATGCATCTGGTTAATTGTGTACTCTAGTTATACATGAGCATACTATGTTTATTATATTAGTTGGAACATTCGAATGGTTCATGCACATTTGATTTGTACATAAGATCATGCGATATATGAAGTAGTCCTGAAATTGGTATTTGGGACAATCAATTATTCAAGATACTACTAATTGTTTTAGTACAAGGTCTATATAATCTTGCGTGGATTGTTTAATCCATATAATTGTCATCATCCCCATTAGAAACAATCAATATATGTCTGTGTACTTTGTTTAAGGGTAAATTATATAATAGTCAATCATATTCTTAAGGAATTTTTTTGAAAGGGTAAAGTTTTACTTGAAATCTACATTTACTACTTTATAAATATTTATCAATTGATATTTTGATTATTCACTTGTATTTTTATAACAACATCTATAGTAAAACCTTGAGAAAACACAGATTTGTGGGTCTTGCTATTATTTGAAAAATATATCAATGGGGTTAGTTCTGAAATATACATATGTGCTACGGGTTTTGTGAAGTCTTTAAAGTAGAAAATAAGGCAACAGGTCAAACCAGGCTCATGGTTGAAGTTTGGATACTTGACCTTGAAAGGCTCACACCCTATGTATAGTCGTATAAGAAAATATGACTCACGAAACTATATTAGTTTCAAAAGTGTGTTGCCAAGATGTTTTATCTTTAACAATAATAGTATGGTCTTGTAGACACGATAATTATGAGAAAGATTTAAGAAAGTTTTTAAATAGTTCATATATTTTCTTTTGGTGGATGAAAAATATAACGAACTCTTGAAAAAATATGATCACATTCAACTATGTCAATCATTCCAAGAAGTGAATGAGATATTGTATGAATAAAATGGTAAAGATCATGCCAGTAGTCATGACCGACAATGTAAAAGTAAATACGACATAGTCATGGCGGAATAAATGAGTATGAGTGTAATTTTAAAATACACGTATACACTAGAAGTGATATTGTAAGTGATAAAAAGCATGTAAAAGGTAATGATGAGAAAACTCAAATTTATATTTTTTTGGTTGGTTGCGGAGAAAAAAAAAATTGTTGAGCCCATTACACCAAAACATCTCGTTGAGGTTTATTAACACTCATCAAAAGGGAATAAAGTGTAGATAAACATGGTGTGTGGAGATAATGAAAACATATGTCTAATAGACATTGTAACACGCCCTCCGAATCAAATTTATGTACATGAAAAAAAAAAGTATATACATGCAAGGATAAAAGGGAGATAGCTCTCAACATAATAAAATTAGTAGTATATGATCAGGATTATAATACAATATGTTAAACTTGGTACAAATATTTGATCATGTCTTATTGACTCGCTCTATGAGCATGAGTACTATACTGCATTCTGAATATGTATACTTTTGTGATATGTACCAAAGTTGTAATGGATATTCTTGAAGAGTACAAGCTATCTTCCATAAGTTTTGTTTAGATTGTCTTGCCGTTATAATTGAGACACCAGTTTGTGTCGTTGTATCACATCACAATATGTTCAAATCATAGTATTTTATAATTACAGTGATCATTTTGAGAAGATAACCAGCAGTTATCGAATGAAATATTTTATATGATATTATATATGCATGATGTGATAATCCAAGCCATCCGGGTTTAAGAACACCCGTTATGAGAATTTGAAAATTCTTGTCAAATAAATTTTTTGTGCTGACACTCTCTCATATGTTGTATATATTCAAAGGCAGGGCAAAATGACGAGGTTGATTTTTATTTCAATCGAATAGTTATAAGGAATCGATTGAGAAAATAAATATAAGAGATATTAATGATTTTGAAAATTTGTATAATGATAGGTGATTTGAAGTTCACCATGATAGTAAGTGACCTGAAGTTCACCAGAATAATAGTAGGTGACTTGAATATCACCAAGAAGTTTACAAGGGATTTGTAACTGATTTAAGTATCATAAATCTCTTGATTGGGGCAATCATACGTCAGCAAGAAATGAGAAAATATTGAAAAATACAACTGCATAGTGCATCTACTCCCCATGATCAATGTTAATCTACAAAAGAGAATGAAAGTATGAACCATTTATTGAAATACACGTTGGAAAGTGTATTATTAGTTGGTGAAGGTTTAATGCCCCGTAATATATTGAAAATATTTTTCCAACTTAGGGGAGAGACGAGCTATAATAAGTTGGCAAAATTGAAAGATAATAGATTGATCCCCATATGAGTAAGTGTGTACATGCCATCTTTATGTCATCAAAATATGTTTGGACATTAATATTTATGACTTAATTATGTTAAGTTTTACAATGTATAGAGACATAAAAGTATATGATAGTCATAGTGCTCGATGTTACATATAGTAAGTGTTGAGAAATATATATCTTGCCAATATTTATTTAAATCTCACACCTGAAGTATAGATTATGTATACGGTTTCAACATAGTGATTATATGAAAAGGATGACAAGAAAATGCAGTTGATGATATTTTTGAAAATAAATAAAACACTATTAATTATATAGTGTATGAAATACCCTTGAAGTGGTATAGATATCTTAACAATAAGATGGCCCGTGAGAAAAAATGAATGGTACCTATTGAATAAGTATTCGGATACCATTGATGAATAGCATGCAAAGTATATGTTGAAGAATTTTTATATACCGGTAGATGATGGACCGAAATATAATGCATATGCGAGAAATAATGGATTTTGAATAGGGGATCGTAAATCTATGTCTGTTTCGATGTAGACATAACTATAATGATCAAATGAGCTCATGGACCTGAAGTCCAACAAGTTGTGGATTTGAAATATCCACACTGTACAGTGTTTTCCATTTGAGTCTTATATTCATATGCATGTGTAGTTAATAGGTAAATGCATCATTCATCGTACATTTAGTTTGTTTTATCTTTTATCATGGTATGATGTAGAATTATCTAGTTATAATTTCATATAACATGTTTCAAAACTATTATGATGTCGTATATGAAATATGAATCCAAAGAATGGTAAGACGGATTTGCAACTTTATGAAAATTTATAAGATGAGTTTCTTGCTTCATTGGGGTAGTAGTTGCAAAAGAAATATAATATTGATTTAATAGTATGTTATGAATCATGCAAATAAGAAAAGTTCCTGAAGAACTTATACAAGATGTTCTTAAACATCTAGCCTTGTGAGTTTTGCATATGAATATCACAACATTGATGAGATATTATCAAAACTTTAAAGAGTGTTTTTGAAATGACAATTCAACTTGAAGTTTGAGTACGTAAGAGTTATGAAATACACATACTCAATTATTCAAAGAAGAATTCTTGTACAAATATGAATCATCTTAAAATATAAGATAAAAGTATGTAATGTCCTTATGATGGATTTTATTTTATGGTCAAGAAGAACCATAGTATAAACGGTTTTTTCATGAAATGCCCCTGAGGTTTCACGAAATTCACCAAATACCCCTGCGTGTTTCAAAATACATAATATACCCCTATTTTTCCGTACAGTTCATAAAATACACTTGGATTTAACGTCCGTTAGTCTTCCGTTAGCAGGATTTTACGTTTTTGCCCTTATATGGCTTTCTTCCCCATTCATCTGCAAACGTTCTCTCTCCTCCCACTCAACCCACCTACCAAAACTCTCTCTCTCCTCCCACTGAACCAATACCACTCCTCACCTCACCGCCGTCACCATCTTCAACCCCGCTTCTGTCGCCTACCACTCCTCACGGCCTTTGCCTACCTCGCCGGAGCTAATGAGAGAGAAGTAGAACAAATTGGGTAACGTAGAAAGAGGAGTGACCGTCGTTGGGCGGAGATGACGGAGGAGGGACAACACCCGAAACTTCCGTTGTTGACGCGGGCAGAGGTCATGGTGGGCGAATTCGACGGCGATTTCGGAGGGAGAAATTAGGGCTTTGAGAGCGGTTTGATCTTGTTGTGGTTGTTGGTGGAGGGGGAGGTGATTGGACTGATTGAGCTCATATATCAATTGCTACATCCCTTGATATAATTACTTTAATTCACTATGAAGTGAGGAACTGCTAGAATTACTTGTAAAACAATCTCGGAAATCGAAGATTGAGGTCAGCTTGAATGACCAATGTGCCATGGAGAGGGTGATTTTGATCTTAAACCAATTTGAGAACGAGTTTGAGCCCGAAAAGGGACTGATAAAACGCGTTCTTGATTATGTGTTAAAAATTTAACAATTTTGGTTGCTAACATTAGGACTTGCGATTTTGTGCGTTTATTTTTTAAAAAAAATTCCTGATTTTGCTTGAATTTTTTGCGTTTTATTTTGTATGTTAAAGGAGTGAAATTCTTTATTTGTTTAATTTTGTCGATTGAAGTATATCCAGCTTATTCAATTTTTCGAATTGATTTAGCTCAAATTGATTTTGTACATAATCTTCAATGTGTATAATGAATTTGATTTATTTTTCGTTAGTTCTTTTGGTCTGACTGGTTTTTCTGGAGGAAACTTTCTGACATAAACAATTAAGCTCGAAGTGTTTAGAAGACGGTGGTTTGGCTTTGAATTATCACTCCGTACTCGATAAACTACAATAGTTTCCTTCAATGTTGATTGGCTGTAAATAAAAAATAACACTGTTTCTTTCATTCTGATCATTTTGTAAAAGAAAAAGTCTGTAATTGGGCCTATTCATCACATTGGCCACGAGCCTTCAATAAAAATGCAGCCAAACTTATCAAAAAAAATTCACTTAGGAAATGGGGAATGAGTGTTAGACTATTAGTTGCAGGAGTGAGAAGAAATAGACCTAGATATGACGCATAGGAAAGGCGATGCGAAGGCCTTGGGTTTAGAATTTTGTTGTCGGAATCATTGTTGAAGGATTCAAGTTTTTGATTCGGTTTGGGATGACAATAGATATGACTCTTACATATGATCAATTAGGGATGAAAGATGATTCGTTTTTTGAATTAGAACTCATGTCTAATTAGGAAATGAAAGGGTAAACATGCAGCAATTCGAGTGAACACTAGCCTTACTTATAAGCAGCAAGAACATAACGGCTATATTGTAATAAAACTAGCCGTTAGATTCAAATTCTGCAGTTTAATAGGAGTTTGGGTATTTGGTGCAATTTTTTTTATAAATAGATGTATAATATGAAAAAAATTTATATATAGGTGTATTTGGTGAATTATAAACATGACTTAACGGAGGACTAACGGAAAACCATAATAGGGGTATTTGGTGAACAGTACGGAAAAAATAGGGGTATTCTATGAATTTTGAAACGCGCAGGGGTATTTGGTGCATTATTGCAAACCTCGGGGGCATTTCATGAAAAAACCGTAGTATAAATAACATTATTAGCTATATTATACCTCCAAGTTGGACGATGATATTGTTATTTATCATGTATTTTCATGACCAAATAAAGTTTGATCATTATTGATTGAAAACTACCATTTATGACCTCCAGAAGAATGTATATATGTCCAATATGTATGGATAAGTTTCGTACAAGAAAATGTATCTATCTAAGGTGAAGCTAAAGTATTATGAATCGAGAAACTCTAAAACAAACGTATCGAATGAGATAGAGAAAAGCAAATGATCTTACATGTATTATTTTTAAAGCATTGGTGATAAAGATATTCACTTCATCTGTTCAAGTGAAAAATTGGAGATTCAAGTCAAACTCTGGAGAATCAATTTTCAAGGAACTCCATGCTGCTACATTTGAGAAGCTACTCAACAATATTGGATCGATTGCACCTGAATATCTCAAATGATGTATTCATCAGGGGGAGAAATACGCGTTGCACTCTTTTTCCCTTAACCAAGGTTTTGTCCCACTGAGTTTTCCTGGTAAGGTTTTTAATGAGGCTACATCTCAAGCGTATTATGAAGAATGGTGTACTCTTTTTCCTTCACTAGGTTTTTATCCCAAGGGGTTTTCCTAGTAAAGTTTTAACGAGGCATAACCTTCAATAATGGACATCCAAGGGGGAATGTTATGAATATTATGTGGATGCCCATTATACCCCTAGTATATTTCCAGAATATTCTAGATCTTAGAATTTATTGTTCCCCAACAAACTATATTCTATTATATGTATATATATATATCCCATTGTTCATGGAATAAAATACACAGTTGTGATTTCTCCTCTCCTCTTTATTTCACAACAACTCTCACTGATTTGAAATTATAAATATTTTCAATAAGGCTCCGTTCTATTCAACTTATTTTGACTTATTTCAGACAAAATAAGTTCACATAAGTTCAGTTAAGTTCAGATAATATAAGTTCAGCAAAAATAAATTTTTTTCAGACACTTTCACACACAAATAAGTTTTTTTCAGATATAAGTTCCGATAACTTCAGTTAAGTTCAGATAAGTTCAGATAATATAAATTGAGTCAAAATAAGTCCAATGGAACGGAAGTGATGATACAAAACTCATACATTTAAATTTATGTAGTTTCGTATTTTAAATTATTAATTTATATAAATGTGAAAATTTTTACGCTTTAATAAATATAACTCGTCATAATAAAATAAAAAAATCCCTTCATAAATTTACGTTAATATGTACATTACGAAACTAATCATCTTAATTGTTTAATAAATACTTCATACTTTATTATAACTACTCTCTCCTTATTTTAATATGAGTTACACTTTGACCGTCACAAAGTGTTAGGAGGTTTAAGCTGAATTAATAAACTAATTGCAAATAGGCAACGAGTTAATTATTTATTGTAAGAAATTGATAGTGGTTGACTTATTCACTGTTGGAAAAACATGGTGCGACCGTGCGAGTAAGTGTAGGGACCATGAAAGAGATAGAAAGATTAATATAATAGGGACTGAGGACCAATATGTTCTCCCTTAACCCTTACTACTATGTACTACGTATATTTTTTATATTATATGGAATTATTACAAATATATAAGGGAATGAATTATATATATAAGAGAATAAAATACTTCCTCCGTTTTTTTGTTACACTTTCTTATTTTCATCCCTTTTTTTTATTACACTTCTACTTTATTTCTATTTAACAAACTTTTTAAACCTTACCCCATTAAAATCTCAAACTCCACTTATACCACTCTCTAGCTCGACCCACCTACCTCATACCTGCATAATGCAAGGATTCTTACCCACTTCTCCACCCACGTTACTCGCTCGAGTAACCACATAGTCCATATTAATACATATCTAACCTACCATATAATCCATATTAATACATATCTAACCTACCAATTATCTTCTTGGATTTTGATCAAGTACTCTTAAATATAGTTCAACTCTTAAATATTAGAGATTTTTTCTGACACAAATTAATTTGATAATAGAATTATTTTAAATTAGGCAATATTTTTGTAAGATTGTTTCCGTTATATAACTATGTTAAAATATTAAGTGTTCAACCTTGTATAGAGGAAATTTAAAAAGAGGCTTAAAAAGACGGGGTGTTACATCACATACGTGAAGGAAATAATGCCCTTGGTCCAAGTATGCATTCAATGTTAAGTCTAATAAATGCGGTTCAGTATTAATTAACAAGTTAATAATTCAGTGAGATCAAGTGAGCTGAATGCCTAGCTAGAGGCCGCTTCAATTCAAGTGGAATTAATGATATTAATCCACAGCTTACTCTTGACTGAACCCGTAGGGTCACACAAATAGTACGTAAACGGATCAAGTATTTAATGGCATTAAATACTCCAACTATGGATATTCGGAATCGACGGATCTTGGTTTCAGTGGGAGCTGAGATCGTCACAGGCAAGAAAAGAATACTCCGGAAACGATGATATTGCCGGAAACGGAAATATGGATCGTATCGGAAATATAAATATTATCCAAGTCGTAGATATTGCCGGAAACGGAAACATGGTACGTATCGGAAAATATTATCGGAAATAGAAATATTGCCGGAATCGGAAATATTGCCGGAAACGGAAATATTGTCTGAATCGGAAATATTATCGGAATCGGAAAATAATTCTGGAAACGGAAATATTAAATATTTGTTCGAAACGGAAATTAATTCCGGAATCGGAAATGTTAAATATTGTTCGTATCGGAAATGAATTCCAGAATCGGAAAATTAATCGGAAGCGCGTCGTACGAATTAGCATCGGACGAGCTTGCTAGACGAAGGCCCAGCACGAAGCCAGGCCCACGTCCAGCAAGGGAAACGCGCGCCACAACACGCCAGCCCAAGGCTGCGCCAGGCCCACCGCAAGGCAGGCCCAGCGCGCGCCCAAGGCTGCGGCAGTCGTGGGCTGCGTTGCTCGGGCTGTGCGCGCGCGCGCATGGCGCCCCTCGTGGGCTGCTGTGCGTGCGTGTGTGTTTGTGTTCACATACGAAACCTAAAATGTACAGGATTCGTTTAATGATTAAATTCCTAATCCTAAAAGATAAATTAATTAAATAAGAGTTTCACTAGGATTCTAATTTAATTAATTCGTATCCTAGTAGGATTCCAGTTCTCTTTCCATACCCCTATAAATATGTGGCCTGGGTTCACAATTTATAACGAGTTTTCAAGTATTCAAAGTGAGTTTTTGAGAGAAAAATTCAGTCACATACCTTGCCTAAAAGTGCCGAAATTATTAGTACCTTAAGGGCGATTCAAGTTGGTCAATCTTAAGGCGGATACGGACGTGCTGTGGACTATCTACGGAGGGACGACACTTGGAGTCCTAAAGACTTGTTCTTGTTCGGTTCGGGCGCAGCTAGGGAAGGCACGCAACAAAGAGTATGCATCTAAACTATGCTATATGATTATGTGTAAATAATATGTATTCCTGGCTAAATGGTTTTTCCGCATGATTTATGAATTGTCATATGTATCATAACCTAATAGTGGTATCACGAGCCTCTTATTATTTTCATAATCTAAATTGCATGAACATGGTTAAATATTACAAATTTGCAAGAATTAAAAGGGGTGATTAATTTTCGTAATTGTTAATTAATTGCAAATTGCGTTTATTTAATTATACGTACGCAGTTTTTCGGCAGTTTCTTCGTTACTCATCCGAATCGAGTGATTTTTGTGTCAATTCCGCATGTAAAAGGCATTCTAAAATTTTGACAAAAATAACATTTTTCTGCCGAACCCAGAATTCTCAAATTCGAAGCCTAACTATGACTTTTCGAAGGTTTTAGTTTTTCGAATGCAAAATTTCGTAAATTTAAGATGTTAAATTAAATATTTGCGATTCTTGTTGATAAATCTTGAATTTTTGATTGACCTACTGTATATGTTTAACAAGTTTGAATGCCTAGCCTTGTTAATTATGCAATCTAATTTGTAATTATGATTAATTTGTTGAAAATTAGAATAATTTAGAATTAATTTGATTTTCATAGTTAATTATAATTTAATTAGATACCTATGATTAAAAACCACCATAAAAAGTTGTAAATTTATGATAAATTTTAAATTTTTATGACCCAGGCTTGAATCCATGTTAATCGGAAATCAATTGAATAATAAATTTTCGATTTTTCGCCCTAAAATTATGAAATTAATATTAATTTATTAATTTGTCATTAATTTTAAATATAAATTTTTTAAATTTTATGCGATTCGTTCATATAACTTGCACGCACAAAGCAATGGACGCTACGTGTTACCCTTAAGGGGTGTTGTATAGTGCGGGCATGTGACGACGAGCAAGGGAGCTCGTCGCCCATGCGGCACGAATGCAATGAGCAAGGCCATGGGGTGCACGAGCACAAGGCAGCAGCCCTGCCTTGTGTCGTGGGCTATGAGCAATAGACGAATGGGCATGGGCGAAGGCAAGGCACAACAGTCGCGTGTGGGCAGCAAGCGAGCTGCGCCACAACGCGCACTGCCTCGCGCGCAGCGAGCGCAAGCTCGCGTGCCACGAATGCTGCGCCCAGCGTCGATGCCGCGCGCAGCGAGCGCTGGCTCGCACCAAGCGAGCGCTAGCGAGCGCGCACAGCATGCGCTGGCGAGTGCACGAAGCGAGCGCTGGCCCGCGTGCAGCGAGCGCTAGCGAGCGAACGCAGCGAGCGATGGCTCGCGTGCATCGAGCGCTGGCGCGCGCGCAGCGAGCACATGCTCGCGTGCATCGAGCGCTGGCGCGCGCGCAGCGAGCACCAGCTCGCGCGATGGCTTGCGAAGGGTAGAAGCGGCAGCTATGCGACGCAGCGCATGGGCTGTGCGCACATGGCCAGCGATGGCTGTGTGCGTGTGGCCCATGGGCGTGCGATGCGTAGGGTGTTTGCGTTGCGATTAGATCGTTTTGAATGTTTAATTTGAAATTTTTCAGTTTACGTAATTTTAATTAATTTTAAAATTAATAATTTAAATTATTTTCTTGGATTTTAATTTTGAATATTGTAATTATAATAAATTTTATTTATTCTAATTATTTTACTAAAATTAAAATCATGAATTAATTTAAATACGACTGAAATTAAATTAAACTTTTGGATTCAATTATAAATTTATATGAGCTTTAAATTTTAATTAAATTTGTATGTTCCCGGTTAGACTAGAAATACATTTTTATGTTTAAAATTAGTAAAGCATATAAATTTATTGGTTTGAGTGGGAGCCCTTTTTAGTCATAAACTCTTGATTAGGTCTACAAATCCTTAAGGTTAAAACAACTTGATTAGAATTAATAAGGACTGAATAATTGGTAGATTATTGGTGCCCTTGATTAATTGCTGCAAATGTTTACGTGATGCATAATGTGTTTTACTAACCAGCTATGTGGGCCATTCATGATAATGAATGGGTGAATGGTATATATTGCATATGTACTGTTTTGCAGGTTATGAAGTGACTAGTATGGCCCAAATAGGATAGAAAATATGGTCTGCGTACCATTAATTTGAATGTAATTGGTCTAAAGTACCAAAGTTGTTTTTCAATTCAAATATGGTCTGCGTACCATCAAATAGTTGTAATTAGTTTTAATTATAGCTTATCCTATTTGAAGAAAATGGTGCCTCCCACGGAGATTTTCAAGACGGACTTTGAAGTTAAAGCTTCAAGATGAAGTCGGGCCATACTAGATCACATTTATCTTATGCATGTTTTAAGTTATTTATTGCTTTTAAATATGTCTTAAAATGCATGAGATCAAAAGCTTGATTATGTTGCATGATTAAGGATTTTAGTTCACTTAAAATCTAACCAACATAGTAAGAGCCTTAAGTTCCAAACTTAAAAATTGAGTTATAAGGTGCCATGCCAAAATATACACTTGCTTGGATATCCTTTACATCAATCTACACTACTACAAAAGTTGGAATAAGAAACGCTGAATAGAGTACGCTTAAGTTTGCTAAGCGTTTTATAGAAGTATATAGTACGCATTTCTAATATAACAGTTGTGTGAAGAAAAGAATAGAGTACGGTTACTTACATAAACGTCTTGTATTCTTTACAATAATAATAATAATTAAATTTAAAATAGAAAGCTCTATGTATTCCGGGCTTAAATATGTTTAAATAAATAAAAAAAAAAAAAAAAACCTAAACTAGTAGCGTCACTCAATTGAAACCTAATTATGCAAAAAAAAAGGGAAAAAAATCCAATTGAAACTGTACTTGTTAGGCGGCAATATATTCCAAAAAGGCAAAATAACTTCCAAAAACTTATTCATTCTCTCAATAGGGGTTTTTCTAGGTTTTAATTTGGCGAAGGTTCATCAATGGCCTTCGCAGAGACTTTCTGGTTCCAGGCAGAAATCAACCAGCTTCTTAGCCTTATCAGTTATCATCAACACTTTCTACTCTATCAAAGAGATTTTCCTTCGTGGCTTCGTGAACTCATCTCCAACTCTTGAGATGTATGTCCTGATTCTGCTATTCATTTCGGGGTTTTTTTTTTCTGTTGATATTTTATTTGTACATTTTTATTGATGATTTTTTGTTCAAATATCTTTGTAGGCGTTGGATAAGATTAGGTTTGAGAGTTTGACAGATAAGAGTAAGTTTGATGCGCAGCCAGAGTTGTTCTTTAGGCTTGTTCAAGTCAAAGCTAACAAGACCTAGTCAATTATTGACAACGGTATTGGTCGGACTAAATCAGGTAATGTATCTAATTTTCATCTATCTTTGATCAATTTATCTTCCGATTCTTGTGTTGCATGTGACTTATCATGTTTGATTGATGTTCTTCTCCGAAATTAGTTTTGATTTATATTACGATTAATTATATCATCCGAAATTGGTGTGAATTTGAGAACTATATGATCCTCAATTTGTCGGTTGTGATCCTGTATGTTTTTCCGTTGTTGTATATCTCTGGTTATTATTCGGTAATCCCCTGAGTTGCTATCTGAGTCTGAATATATTGACATTTTCATACTGTGTGCTAGTGTGCTCGGGTGGAAATGGTGAAGTTTGTTGTTGAAAATGTGAATGAAAAATGGTGAAATTAATGTCCCATTTGCAGTTTAAGATGCTGAAAATTGTAAAAAAAATAAGAGCAGGTTAATTGATGAGATCGAGAACTCCAGCGAAAGCAAAACCGCGTTTCACCGGCCTCCTCCATTTACTTGTGGTTTGGTTAGCAAACAGAGAAAACTCAATTTTAGACAAGCAATCTAGTGAGCTTAAACTTTAAAATTGTAATGTGGTCCATTTTCTATTGCATCTGTCGAGGCAGGTTAATTGCTCCCATACTTAGGATGAATGGGGTTGTGTTAATTGTCATGGTTTTCCTTTTTCTATATTGTTTTTATTGTTGAGAGTTTGGTGTTGATTTGCCTAGTGTTTTACTGACGAACTTGAGCTGAAAGAATCACACACAGAGTGGAGAGGCTAAAAGTAGGGGTATATTTTGTTGGAAATATCTACTTTGTTTGCTTATTGTAGTTGAGGTGGTGATTCTTGGTGTTGGTGGTGTGGAGGTGGGTGCGCTATGGGGTTCTTGTTATTTTTTCTAAATTTTTCTCCTGAGCTGTATACTCTGTATTTTAATTGCATTGCTGTGAAATATAACGCATTAAATGTGCTCTCTCTCCAAGCAGGAAGAGGAATCAACTGATCATATTTGGACATGAAGCAAAATTGTCGATTGGTTAAGATTATAGCCTGGTAATGGGCAATGTGGCTACATAGAAATGATGTACGAGTATTTAGGAGACAGCAAAATCATCTACCTTGGGGCGGAAAACCAGTCTCCACAAAGAAAGTGAAAGCAAGAAAGACATTCTTTAAGTACTCATGGAAAATTAAGAGGCACATACTTTGTATCCATGCCAGTGATGCCTCTTGGAAAAAATATGAGGAGATAAGTAAGAAATAATGGGTGCATCAATAGGTTGGAGTGTGGAGAGGTCTACTGTGAGTTAAATCCATGGAGGAGCTAGGGTTTATGCTCAAAATCCATCGCATGCAGAAGAAAAAGCAATTTTACATGGTGTTAAAGAATGGTAAAGAAATTGGTCAATATATCATCATCAAGACAAATTGTGAGGAAGCTGTAAAGGCTTTACCCTATCCTCAACGGGCTGATTTTAGGCATGTCATAGCTGAATTTGTTTCCTAAGCTACTTAGTTAGATTATGTCATTTGTATTAAAATTTGTAGAGTAGTGAACTAGTGATCAAACTAGTTGGCGATCTACAAACTTCAGCTAAAAGGGAGCAAGGGGAAGTACTGTAATATATTGTATATTGTCAAAAGAAATAGAGAGTTAATAACAGCTTGAATTTGAAATTTGTTGATTATTTGAGAATTCTTTAACTTATTTTACTAGATCCGTATTCATAGTAAGCAAATTTCATTTAGATTCGAATAATAAAAATCAGTACGTAAGGAAACCGCTTTCTATTTTAATATTAAACGGGAAGTATATAGTACGCCTATGTACGGAAGATGTTCTGTATCTCAATATTTAACGGGTATAATAGAGGACGGTTATGTACGGAAAGCGCGCTTTATTATAGAGTATAGGAGACGGTTATGTACATTAAGCGTTCTATATTCCTTGTTCATTTTCTGATTTTAGGAAGGGAATAGAGGACGCTTATCTCTTATCACTGTACTTTATGACTAGGTATATAAAACGGTTCTTTTACCCGTTTTATAAACTTTATAGTGCGTTGAGTTGGAAAACGCCTCTAAGGCGTCCTATAAAGTGTATTTCAACAGTACTCTATGCCCTTTTTTGTAGTAGTGCTAGTAATAGTTTTCGCTCAGCGAGGTGTTACTTATTGGTCCTAAAGGGGCAAGGTACACAAATAATTGTGAGTACATGTTAGTTTTGGTGAAACTCAACGATATAAGTAAGGAGTCCTTTTATGTCGTGGCAAAATCGATAGGTTTACCTAATAAGTTCTTAGACGTACCTATCAACCAAGAATAGTTTCTAGACTATTAGCAAAAGGTTTTTGCTTACCTAAGATGTTTTAGGATTAAGTCGACAAACTGTGCTTAGTTCTTCAATGATTTTAGGATCTTGGAATCATTTTATTCACACCTGCCGGAACACATAACTTGAATAAAATGCTTAATAAACATTGAATTATGCATGTATGCTAGAATTTAAGTTTATTAAGAGAAACTGTGAATGGTTGTTTATTTGTTTATTCTTTTCAATTGTAGTTTTTAATATGGAAAAAAACAATTCATTCAACATTCGATCAATTCTCGAAAAGGAGAAGTTGAACGGGAAGAACTTCCTTGACTGGCAAAGGAACTTGCAAATAGTTCTTATGCAGGAAGAAAAGGAGTATGTCCTAGAAGAGGCGATGCCCGAAGCCGCAGGCGACGGGGTCACTCAGGCAGCCCTCAATCGTTGGATTGATGCCAACAAGGATGTGAAATGTCTAATGCTCGCCACCATGAGTGCGGATCTACAGAAAACGTTCATCAACTCAGATGCTTTCACAATCATCAGTGAGTTGAAGAACATGTTCCAAGATCTGGCTCGAGTCGAAAGATTCGAGACTCATAGGCAAATTCTTGAGACCAAGCTTAAGAAAGGCGAGCCCGTAAGTCCACATGTTCTCAAAATGATTAGACTCATTGAGAATATGAGTCGGCTGGATCAGCAATTTTCTCACGAAATGGCTATAGACACCATCCTCCATTCTCTTCATAGCGGGTATGATCAGTTCAAACTGAACTACAGTATGAATAGTCTGGACAAAACGCTCACTGAGCTTCACGGTATGCTGAAGACCGCTGAAAAGACGCTCAAAAGTGATAAGCAGGATGTGCTTATGGTGCGTGGGGGCAAGTTCAAGAAATCTGGAAAGAAGAGGAATGCTAAGAAAGGTGGCAACAAGGCCAGCCCAACTAAGCAAACTGGCGCCAAATCTGTAAAGAGGAAGGTCAGTCAACCCACTTCTGAATCCGAATGCTTCTACTGCAAGAAGAAGGGGCATTGGAAGAGAGATTGCTTGAAGCTAAAGGAAGATCAGAAAAACGGAACAGTCGTTCCATCTTCAGGTATTTTCGTTATAGACTGTATACTTGCTAATTCAACTTCTTAGGTATTAGATACAGGTTGTGGCTCACACTTATGTTCCAATCCACAGGGACTAAGAAGAAGTAGAAAGTTAAGCAAGGGTGAAGTCGACCTACGAGTGGGAAATGGAGCACGGATTGCTGCATTAGCTGTAGGAACTTACTATTTGTCGTTGCCCTCCGGGCTAGTTTTGGAACTGGAAGAGTGTTTCCATGTTCCAAGTCTTACTAAAAACATCATTTCAGTTTCTTGCTTAGATGCTAAGGGATTTTCCTTTTTAATAAAAGACAATAGTTGTTCGTTTTATTTTAAAGAGATGTTTTATGGATCTGCTAGATTAGTCAATGGACTTTATTTATTAGATCACGACAAACAAGTATATAACATAAATACCAAAAAGGCCAAAAGGATGATTCAGATCTCACCTATCTGTGGCATTGTCGATTAGGCCATATAAACTTGAAACGCTTAGAAAGACTTCAAAAGGAAGGAATTCTAGAACCATTTGACTTAGAGGATTATGGTAAATGCGAATCATGTTTACTTGGCAAAATGACAAAGCAACCTTTCTCTAAAGTTGGAGAAAGAGCAAATGAACTATTGGGTTTAATCCATACAGATGTATGTGGACCAATGAGTACAAATGCTAGAGGTGGTTTCAGCTACTTTATCACTTTCACTGATGACTTCAGTAGGTATGGTTATGTCTACCTAATGAAGCATAAGTCTGAATCCTTTGACAAATTCAAGGAATTTCAGAGTGAAGTAGAGAATCAATTAGGCAAGAAGATTAAGGCACTGCGGTCTGATAGAGGCGGTGAATATCTGAGCTATGAATTTGATGACCATCTGAAAGAATGTGGAATTCTATCAGAATTGACTCCTCCTGGAACACCACAATGGAACGGTGTGTCGGAACGGAGGAACAGAACCTTGCTAGACATGGTCAGGTCAATGATGGGTCAGGCCATACTTCCATTAGAATTTTGGGGACATGCACTAAATACAGCTGCACTCACTATAAATAGAGCTCCGTCTAAAGCTGTCGAAAAGACTCCATATAATTATGGTTTGGAAAGCCTCCAAATGTGTCTTTTCTTAAGATTTGGGGATGTGAAGTATACGTCAAACGATTAATTTCAGACAAACTTCATCCAAAATCTGACAAATGTATCCTTGTGGGCTATCCAAAGGAAACAAAGGGGTATTACTTCTACAATACATCTGAGAACAAGGTGTTTGTTGCTCGAGATGGTGTCTTTTTGGAGAAAGATCACATTTCCAAAATGACAAGTGGGAGAAAAGTAGACCTCGAAGAAATTCGAGTCGAACAACAAACTCTAGAGAATGCTCAAGATGACATTCAGGATGAAACTCAGAGATCTTTAGAAGAATCTGGTGAGAATCATGGTCAAACTAGAAATGTTACCCCGCGTAGATCGCAAAGATATAGATCTCAACCGGAAAGGTACTTAGGTATTTTGACGAACGAGAGCTATGACGTTCTATTACTTGAAAGTGATGAACCTGCGACTTACAAACAAGCTATGACGAGCCCTAGTTCCAAGCATGGCAAGAAGCCATGCAATCTGAATTAGACTCCATGTCTGAAAACCAAGTATGGGATTTGGTCGATTTGCCAGATGGCTACCAAGCCATTGGAAGCAAATGGGTTTTCAAACTGAAAAAGGACAAGGATGGGAAACTTGAAGTTTTCAAAGCTAGATTGGTTGCAAAAGGTTACAGGCAAGTCCACGGTGTGGATTACGATGAAACCTTTTCACCAGTTGCAATGCTAAAGTCTATTCGGATAATGTTAGCAATCGCTGCATATTACGATTACGAAATATGGCAGATGGATGTCAAAACTGCTTTCTTAAACGGTGTTTTAACAGAAACTGTGTTTATGACGCAGCCTGAAGGTTTTGAGGATCCAAAGAATGCTAAAAAGGTATGCAAGCTAAAGAAGTCAATCTACGGATTGAAGCAGGCATCCAGGAGCTGGAATATACGTTTTGATGAAGCAGTCAGTGACTTTGGTTTCATCAAGAACGCAGACGAATCTTGTGTATACAAGAAGGTCAGTGGGAGCAAAGTTGCTTTCCTAGTATTATATGTCGACGACATATTACTTATCGGAAATGACATTCCTATGTTGAACTCTGTCAAGATTTGGCTTGGGAAATGTTTTTCGATGAAAGATCTAGGAGAAGCACAGTACATATTGGGCATCAAGATTTACAGAGATAGATCTAAAAAGATGATTGGACTTAGTCAAAGCACTTATATCAATAAGGTGCTTGATAGGTTCAAGATGGCGGACTCCAAGCGAGGCTACCTACCCATGTCTCATGGAATGACTCTAAGCAAGAATCAGTGCCCAAAAACACTTGATGAGCGTAGACGAATGAATGGGATTCCATATGCATCATTGATTGGTTCAAAAATGTATGCTATGATATGTACACGCCCGGATGTTGCGTACGCACTCAGTGCTACGAGCAGATACCAGTCAGACCCAGGAGAGGCGCATTGGACTGCTGCCAAGAATATTCTGAAGTACCTGAAAAGGCACAAAGATGACTTCCTGGTCTATGGTGGAGATGATGAATTAATTGTTAAAGGCTATACGGACGCAAGTTTCCAAACCGACAAAGATGATTTCAGATCACAGTCTGGGTTTGTCTTCTGCCTCAACGGAGGAGCAGTAAGCTGGAAAAGTGCTAAGCAAAGCACCATTGCGGATTCTACAACTGAAGCGGAGTACATTGCTGCACATGAAGCTGCAAAGGAAGCTAAATGGCTAAGGAAGTTCATAGGTGAACTTGGTGTAGTCCCCTCCATTAAAGGACCAATAGCCCTGTATTGTGATAATAACGGAGCTATTGCACAGGCAAAGGAGCCTAGACACCACCAGAGAGTCAAGCATGTACTTCTTAGATTTCACCTTCTACGAGAGTTCGTTGAAAGAAAAGAAGTCGAGATAAGCAAAATTGGAACTGATGACAACATATCAGATCCATTGACTAAACCTCTGCCGCAGGCGAAGCACAACTCGCACACTGCAGCAATGGGAATCAAGCATATTGGAGAATGGCTTTGATGTCTCTGTTTAATGTTTTAAAGTTTTAGAGTTTAAATCTTTGTAAAACATTATTGGTTAATCATTCACAATAAATGAAGAGAATTAATTTTTCCATTTAATTTGTGGTTTATTAAATGATGAGTCCCTTCAATTTGACGATATATTCAAGATAGACTGTCAGGACCAGTCCTGTGACTAAGAAATGTCTATCAAGTGAACTTGAATGTCAAAGGTTGAAAATGGTCCCCAGTCGGAGTTTTCTATAAAATTGGACGCATAGAAAATGTTAGACGACTAGAATGCAAGATGACTAGTAGTTCTGTTTCTTGAACTATGTGGACATGGCAATGTCATAATCATTTGCATAGATACTTACTTGGTGAAGACTAGTATCGGACAAGACCTATGAAACTTTACTGTAAGAGATGAAAATCTTTCATAAGTAAATTTCATTAAAATTATTAGACACTAAATCCTCAATACCTGAGTGATTTGAGATTACTTGTTTGAGAACTGGTTGCTTTGACGTTGACCAACCGTCGCACCGTAAAAGGAGGCTATAAAGGCAACGCTCAGGTAATCACCTATCAAACGAAGTCTAATCTCAAGATCGCAAGATTGGGATTGTCCTCCCATAACTCGGGATGAGATGCTTAAAAGTTGTACAAGGCCACTCGGAGAGCTAGAAACTGTGAAATGCATGGCCGTGCTCGGATGAATCATAGGCTATGATTATCTGTTTATTTGATCAGTTGAACTCTGAAACCGAGGAACACCTCTGGACATAATAAGGATGACAACTCTTACCTTATGTTCAAGAGCAAGCATCGAGCGACAAAGGAATGAGGAAATGCACACTTGTCCCTAAGGACAAGTGGGAGACTGAAGGAAATAATGCCCTTGGTCCAAGTATGCATTCAATGTTAAGTCTAATAAATGCGGTTCAGTATTAATTAACAAGTTAATAATTCAGTGAGATCAAGTGAGCTGAATGCCTAGCTAGAGGCCGCTTCAGTTCAAGTGGAATTAATGATATTAATCCACAGCTTACTCTTGACTGAACCCGTAGGGTCACACAAATAGTACGTAAACGGATCAAGTATTTAATGGCATTAAATACTCCAACTATGGATATTCGGAATCGACGGATCTTGGTTTCAGTGGGAGCTGAGATCGTCACAGGCAAGAAAAGAATACTCCGGAAACGATGATATTGCCGGAAACGGAAATATGGATCGTATCGGAAATATAAATATTATCCAAGTCGTAGATATTGCCGGAAACGGAAACATGGTACGTATCGGAAAATATTATCGGAAATAGAAATATTGCCGGAATCGGAAATATTGCCGGAAACGGAAATATTGTCTGAATCGGAAATATTATCGGAATCGGAAAATAATTCCGGAAACGGAAATATTAAATATTTGTTCGAAACGGAAATTAATTCCGGAATCGGAAATGTTAAATATTGTTCGTATCGGAAATGAATTCCGGAATCGGAAAATTAATCGGAAGCGCGTCGTACGAATTAGCATCGGACGAGCTTGCTACACGAAGGCCCAGCACGAAGCCAGGCCCACGTCCAGCAAGGGAAACGCGCGCCACAACACGCCAGCCCAAGGCTGCGCCAGGCCCACCGCAAGGCAGGCCCAGCGCGCGCCCAAGGCTGCGGCAGTCGTGGGCTGCGTTGCTCGGGCTGTGCGCGCGCGCATGGCGCCCCTCGTGGGCTGCTGTGCGTGCGTGTGTGTTTGTGTTCACATACGAAACCTAAAACGTACAGGATTCGTTTAATGATTAAATTCCTAATCCTAAAAGATAAATTAATTAAATAAGAGTTTCACTAGGATTCTAATTTAATTAATTCGTATCCTAGTAGGATTCCAATTCTCTTTCCATACCTGTTATTCCAGTAGGAACACGCACAAGAGGGGGGGGGGTGAATTGTAATTAGAACTTTGATAAAGTTTCTTTTGGAACTTAAGAAACAATCAAGGAACTGAGAATAGAGAAGATAATAACAACAATTGAGAAAACTTCTTGATACTAATCAAGAAGAGAATTCTTTTATTATGGTAATGCCTCGATTACAATAATCTCTCCAACACAAGTTCCTCTCAAACTCGTGTTTCTCACAGTAATCTACTTCGATTACAACTTCTTAACTTCTCTCTCTCAGACTTAAACTCTAAGTCTAAACAGGATAACTCTATCCTTACTAATACAAAATACAATTCGTGTTTGGATAACTCTAGATATTAATAATGCTTTTGTGTGGATATAAGGAACTTAGGAACTTTGAATTAGCTAGGACACAAACTGTTTTAGAAAATTTTAGACAAAACGTTTTTAGGAAAGCAAGAACTCTCAGAATGTTTGTGTACTTTAAACCAAAAACGATTTCCCTTTTATAGTGTTTATCCTTAGGGTTAGTTCCCTTCAAAACCTCAACTGCTAACTGCCAGCACTTTGGTCTCCACGTCCCTTGACTTGAGGAACAAGGGGAAGACCACTTCCCACGTTTAGCCATAAAGCAGTTAGTGGTTTGACTCAATCAAACCCTAAAATATTTCTTTAAAACAGATTTTATTTATCTACAAAAACTTAGGAGAATTTTTAGGAAAATAAGTTTTGTTTAAATAAAATAAAACGTAAATCTATTTTATATTAAATATGTAAAACTTGTTTTTATTTATGTAAATATTTTCCATAAAAATTGCTTCCAATAAAATAAATGGCCTAATTAAATCATAAGTTCCTTGAGTACTCTGTATACCGTTAGCATAATTAATATTTACATAAAATTCTAAGTACAGTAGACTACCTAGACTTTATGTCTTCCCTTTGTCTGGAACTTGCAACTCAGAAGCTTCAAACGTTCCAGCTAAGGAACATTGATGAGTTCCTCTCTTGCTAATACAGGAACTCTTGGCTATGAGTCTGTAATAGTTCTTGTGGATATTCGGAACTCTTGATATGTAACTGTGTTGCTCCTCTTGTGACTTCAAACTGGAACAGATACAACTTCCAGCTCTGGAACTCCAGTGACTGTTCCAAGTGTACATCAGGAACTTCACCAGCTTATTCAAGTTCCTATCTGAATAGAAACTTGGGCATTTACCTGTTCAAGGTCATTTAGCAACCATAATCAGGAAGTTTGCAATATGTGTGTGTCATCAACCAAAACTTAGGAACAACAATATTCCCCCTTTTTGGTGATGACAACACTTGCAAACTTTTTACAAAGAGAGTAAGTACAATCAGGAACTTATACAGACTATTGTGAAACAGAACATAAAAATTGAAAAACAAAAGAGACAGATTAAAGAGAAGAAAGAAAGAAAAATAACCTTACAGAGAGATTCACAGAGAGATTCAGAGAGATTGATGCAGGAACTGGGATTGGTGTGCCTTGGAAGTTTGCACCCTTGACTTCCCCCTGTTGACATCAACAAAAAGCATAGCACGAAATATAGCCATTCCAAACACAGTGCCCCACGATCAACGTTTGGCAAGTTAAGCTAGCCTCAAAGTATTAAACCAGCTCATACAAAAAATTGAAAGCAAGCAGTAATGATCAAGACTAGAAAGCACAGATATGTGTAACCAAGCAAGTCAAAATAAGATGGAACAAATACCCAAGTTTGAAAATTATACAAACCGAAAGCAAATTAAAAAGATTGTTCCATGGCAAAAGATAAAAGAAACATGGGATAGGGTGATTTAGGCTTGGGATGGGGAACCAGAACCAGCAGTTTCTTCTATCACAGTCTCCTCAAAAGATTCCAGATTGTTGATCTTGGTGAGGATTGTGGCACGAGTTGCATTGGCTTGTTCTGAGTAGTGGTGAAGATCGTTTTGGAGAGTCTTGACACTTGTAACCAATGCACCTATGTGGGCCTGCATTGAGCTAATCCTGTGATCTGTTCCCTCCTGTAGTTCCACCAGACGAACAACTGTTGCCTTTAGCTCCAATATCTGATCATCCTTTGTGTTCCAGGCACCCCCATGATCTTGAACATGTTCCTGGTCAGATGAAACACGACGAGCTTTGGACTTTTTGGAGGATCTGGGTGTCCTTTTTCTTGGCCCAACAGTTTCAGGCAGTTCCTCTTGATTCAGTGGAACAGCATCCTCCTCTATGGGCATCTCCTTGACATCCCCTCCTCATTTATTTCCATGAAGACAGGCCCTCTTTTCTTGTTCTCCTTCATTGCCACCCTCATGCTCTTTCTTTTTCCTACACTCTTCCTGTTCCCTCGAGGTAAAGGGACCTCTATTTGTTCGAGTTCCTCCTCCTCCTCCACTTCTTCTTTAACTACAGTTTCTTCCTGATCTTCCTCATCTTGTTTCTCTTCCTTTCCAGCCCTAATGACTTTACCCTGAACCACTTTAAGATTTAAGAGATGGAGCATTTCAAGTTGAAGGATTTGGGTGGATTTTAAGGGAATCACAAAGTATGGGCTAAGGTCAACTGAGAAGCTTTTGAAGATTTCTGTAAGAAGGGAGGAGTATGGAATTTTGAATTTGGGGATACAGGTGGATAAGTGTTTGATCATGATTGCAGGGAAGTTTATGGGAATTTTCCTTTCAAGACAATACATGAGACATGCATCAAACAGACTTGCTATGTTCCTCTTCTGAGTTCGAGGAACTACACCTCTCCACACAATATTAAACAGTAATTTTTGAAGAGGTGAAAAGCAGTTGTGTGAGGTGGAGGTGGATACTTTAGAATCTCCTCCAATGGAACCAACTATATCTTTCTCATCTACATTATCTATTGTCACTGTGATTTGACCTTTGAGCCACATATCAAAACCCCTATTGGGTGTACCAAACAGCTGTTCCAGATAAGAGGCATCAAATTCGATGCGAGTTCCATTCACTTTACTTGAACATACATTATCAACACATGCAAAATTCTTGCAGAATTCTTTCATAGCTTCAGGAATTAAGGGGGATTTGGCATAGGTACTCAACAGACTTACCCACTTTTGTTGTTCAAGGATTTCCATCAATTCTTTAAATTTCGTGGCTTCACACCATGTTGAGTTGATTGCGAACCCCTCGACCAGGTTGTTTTCCTTTGCAGTGAGTTTCTTGGACCCTTTTGCTTCCCCCTGAGTTTGAGCAATCTCCTCTGTTTCCTCGATGTTTTCACCAGAAGCTTCCACTCGTCGTTTTTTGGATTTTCTTGTGGAGGATCTAGGGTTTGAGATTGGGGATTTCATTTCGATGTCAGTGTTGGGTTGTTCCCCCTGAGTGATTGCGAGCATTGGATTGTGGGATCGAAGAGGAATTGGCGATTGAATGGGTGAGGTATCCATGGGAACTGGAGATGAAGGGTTTCTCTTTCGTTTGAGGGATGTGAGATCAGTGTTGTTGCTTGTGAGAACCATGGTGGAGGTTTTTATAGGTGGAAGGAGAGGTGATGTCAGTGGAGAAGGCGTGTGGGAGAGAGAGAAAGGGGGTTGCATGGATTGATTGTGGAAAGTGAAGAGTTTCTCCTATTTATTGCCAATGGAACCGTTCCAAACATTCTTTGAATATGGGTATTCGGTTTTTAATTTAAAAAATAAATAGATAAAAATAAAAGGAAAATGTAGAAAAAAAATTGTGTTTGACTTTGACTTGCTTAATTTCGTATCTCTGACTTAACTAGTTTGAAAGGAACTGCTTACCTTGCTCATTTGAAGTGTGAGTGAATTTGCCACGATGGTAAGCTTCAACTATGTTTGCACACAAGATTTTGTGTTTGTAATAGTCTATATGTACCATGATTTTTGCTTTTGCCTTAGAGGAACTCCAATTTGGCAATTACCTTAGCTTGATCATTCCGAGTTCCATTCTCATTTTCTCATGTTTCTCTCTGTTCAAAGGCTTAGTTAAAATATCAGCAATTTGGTGATCAGTTTGGCAAAAATCTAATTTGATCAAACCTTTCTCAACATTATCTTTAAGGAAATGGTGTCTGATGTGGATGTGTTTGACTCGGGAATGATGAACCGGATCTTTTGAAATACAAATAGCACTAGTGTTATCACAATAGATAGGAACACAATCATAGATAATACCAAAATCTCTTAGCTGTTGTTTTATCCATAGAATTTGTGAGCAACAAGCTGCAGCAGCTACATACTCAGCTTCAGCTGTGGATAGAGCAACAGTATTCTGTTTCTTGGAACCCCAAGAAACCATGCATGGACCTAGGAACTGTACCATACCTGATGTGCTTTTTCTATTCACTAAGTCACCTGCATAATCAGCATCTGCATATCCTCTTAGCTCGAAGGATCCACTTCTTGGATAGTATAGGCATAGGTCATCAGTTCCTTTGAGATATCTTAGTATTCTTTTCACCGCAGTTAGATGGGACTCCTTTGGATTTGATTGAAATCTTGCACATAGTCCTACACTAAAAGAAATGTCAGGTCTACTGGCTGTTAAATATAATAGAGATCCAATCATACCTCTGTATTTTGTTTGATTCACACTTTTCCCATTTGGATCAGTGTCTAATCTGGTAGCAGTTCCCATGGGGGTGTGATTTACTTTGGCTGATTCTAGCTCATATTTCTTTAGGAGTTCCTTCACATACTTTTGTTGGTGTATCATGATTCCCTCCTCGGTTTGCTTGATTTGTAAACCAAGGAAGAAGTTGAGTTCCCCCATCATACTCATTTCAAATTCACTGCTCATCAAGCTTGCAAAATCCTTGCACAAATTTTCATTAGTTGCTCCAAATAATATATCATCAACATAAATTTGAACTACTAACAAGTCAGTTCCTCTAGATTTTAAGAATAAGGTTTTGTCTATTCTACCTCTTTTAAAATCATTTTGAAGGAGGAACTTTGATAATCTCTCGTACCAAGATCTAGGGGCTTGTTTTAGTCCATAGAGAGCCTTATCTAATTTGTAAATGTGATTTGGAAATTCGGGATTTTCAAATCCAGGGGGCTGTTCCACATAAACATCTTCCTCTAAGAACCCGTTTAAGAAAGCACATTTAACATCCATTTGATAAAGTTTAAAACCCATGAAAGCAGCAAAAGCAATTAAGATTCTAATGGCTTCTAATCTAGCAACAGGTGCAAATGTTTCTTCAAAGTCAATGCCTTCCTGTTGATTATAACCTTTGACCACTAACCTTGCTTTGTTCCTTATGATTGTTGCATGTTCATCTTTCTTGTTCCGGAACACCCATTTCAGCCCTATCACCTTCTGGTGCTTTGGTTTGGGTTCCAAGTGCCATACCTTGTTTCTTTTGAATTCATTTAATTCTTCTTGCATGGCAATGATCCAGTCAGCATCTTCCAGAGCCTCAGTGTGATTTCTTGGCTCAAATATGGAGAGGAACGCGTGGAATGCGCAAAAGTTCCTTAGTTGTGACCTTGTCTGAGTTCCTTTTCTGATGTCACTCACAATGAGTTCCATTGGGTGGGACTTTAGATGCTTCCAAGGTTTAGGTTGAAATTGAGCTACTGGTGTTGTGGCATTTTCGTCAGTTCCTTCTATGACCTGAGTTCCCTGTTGGTCATTGTGGGGTTCCTCTGGTGTTGTTTCTGGATCTTCTTGGTTTTCTGCTTGTTCCTCTAGTACGGGAACTTCTTGATTTTGTTGAGCAGTTCCTCTTGCTGTGTGTTTGCTTAGTTGGAACTCCTCATCATTTTCTGCAGCACGAGATAAACCAATCTCGAAAAATTCTTGTTCCTGTACTATGTCAGTTTTGTTAGATTCATCAAATATTATATGTACACTTTCCTCAACACACATAGATCTTTTGTTATAAACTCTATAAGCCTTGCTATTTAAGGCATATCCTAGGAACACTGCCTCGTCGCTTCTTTCATCAAACTTCCCCAAGTTTCTTTTTCCATTGTTGTGGACAAAACATTTGCTCCCAAAGGCTCTAAAGTAAGAGATGTTGGGTTTTATACCTTTTAGTAGCTCATAGGGGGTTTTGTTTAGGATTGCTCGAATCATAACTCTATTTATAATGTAACAGGCAGTATTGACTGCTTCAGCCCAGAAGTTCCTAGGCAGGGAACTGTCTATTAGCATGGTTCTTGCCATGTCCTCTAGGGTTCTATTTTTCCTCTCAACAACTCCATTTTGTTGTGGAGTTCTGGGAGCTGAGAAATTGTGGTCCATACCTTGTTCCTTGCAGTATTCATCGAATTTGTAGTTTTCAAATTCTGTTCCATGATCTGATCTTATATGGATCAGTTGGTGACCTGTGGTTTTCTGGATTTTCTTTGAAAATGTAACAAACTCATCAAACGTTTCATCCTTGCTTGTTAGAAATATGACCCAAGTAAAGCGAGAGTAATCATCAACAATAACTAATACATATTTTTTCCCACTTCTGCTTTGAATTCTCATTGGTCCACATAAGTCCATATGGATGAGTTCCAATGGTTTTGTGGTGCTTACCAATTTCTTAGATTTAAAGGAACTTCGGACATGCTTGCCTTTTGCACATGCATCACACACTTTATCAGTTAGGAACTTGATTGAGGGGAGTCCTCGAACCAGTTCCTTTGATCTTAGTTTGTCAAGCAGAGAGAAACTAGCATGTCCAAACCTCCTGTGCCATAGTAGGGAATTTTCTTCAAGGGCACTGAGGCAGGTTAGATTGTTCCTGGGAACTGTATTGAGATCCACAGAATATGTGTTCCCTTTACGAGTTCCTTCCAAAATAACCTTCCCAGTGTTATTGTTTATGATTTGACAGTTTTCAGAAGTAAAACTTACAGAGTTTCCTTTGTCACAGAATTGAGAGATGCTTAGTAGACTGTGCATCAAACCCTCGACTAAAAATACATTTTCAATGGCGTAGGAACTTGACCTTCCAACTTTTCCAATTCCAATAATTTCTCCTTTCATGTTGTCTCCAAAGGTCACAGTTCCTCCATTGTAGGCTTCTAGTGAGAGGAATTTAGATTTGTCTCCTGTCATGTGTTTGGAACACCCGCTGTCGAGATACCACGAGCTGTTCCCCTTCACTAGAGTCTGTAAAGAGATCAAAGGTTAGTTACAGGAACTCGGGTTTCCTCGAGTTCCTTTTCAACTATAACTTCAGACTTCTTAACCCATTTTTGCTTTACATAATTTATGTTTCTTTGATCCTGTTCCTTCATCTTGGAACATTCAGTACTTATGTGACTTCCACTTCCACATGAGAAGCAGACTTTTATACTAGGAAGATCCACATACTTCTTCTTATGACTAGTTTTATGGTTAAAGCCCAATCCTTCTGTTCTCTTAGATTGAGCATTCTCAATCCATTTGGGAGGAACTTTAGGTGGTTGTCTCTGTGCCCTGGCCATGGATAGTTCCCTTTCCAGTTTCTCTTTTTGTTCCTTTGTGGTGATCAGATCTTTGTTTAAATTTTCTAAGTCGATGTTAAAAATTCCCATGTTGATTTCCAAGGATTTTGTAGGATCTAAACTTAAATTAAACATCTTATATTGACTGAGTTGAACTTGTAGAAGGATGTTTTCATTTCTAATTTTTTCGAATGACTCATTAATAGAGGTATTTCTATCTAGGAATTCAAAGAACCTGCCTTGGACATCAGATCTAATATTGTTCAAATAATTTATGTGGTCTTTACTGAGTTCCAAGGCTCTATCACTTTGTGCTTTTAATATACTTAGCTTTTTGTAATCATCTAGAGTTTCTAGCAACAGTTCAATTAGTTTTGACTTTGAGAGACACTGAAGAGTGGAGGAACTTACTTCTTCTGATGGAACTTGATCAGTTCCTTCTGTTCTAGCCATAAGGCAGAGATTTGCAGTTTCTTCATTTGGTTGTTCCTCATCGTCTTCTGAGTCTGTTGCTTCGCCCCATGCAGCTATCATGGCCTTCTTGAAGTTTGGTCTGTTGAAGGTAGACTTGTTAAAGCGATCTTTGACCTGTTCCTTCCCTTTTCCTCTGGTCTTGTCGTTCTCCCACAGAGGGCATTCACGAATTTGATGATCAGTTTCTCCACATTTGAAGCAACCTTGCTCAGTTTTGGAACTAGTGATTTTCTTGGCAAAGTTCCTTCCTTTCTGGTTTCCTGGTTTGAAGTTCCTATAGAGCTTTCTCATTCTTCTGACCAGCATGGCAGCCTCTTCTTCATCTGGTTCAGATTCATCGAGTTCCTCAGCCTTTAGAGCAAGTCCTCGACTTCTTGAGCTCTCAGGAACAGCAGCTCCAAGATGCAGTTCGTGTGTCATCAAGGAGCCAGCAAGTTGTTCAATGTTGAACTTGGTGAAGTCCTTGGTCTCAAATAGTGCAGTGACCTTTGTTCTCCAACGATCATCTTGTGGCATGCTTCTTAGTATTTTTCTTACCTGTTCATCTGTGGGAATGATTCTACCAAGAGAAACTAATTCATTGGTTATGTTAGTAAATCTAGTGAACATTTCTTGAATAGTTTCTTTTGGAAGCATTTCAAATCTTTCATATTTAGACATCAAAAGGTCAATTTTGGAACGCTTAACTTCATTAGTTCCTTCATGGGTTACTTGAAGTAGTTCCCAAATCTGTTTTGCGTTCTTGCACCCCATGACTCTGTTGTGTTCATGAGGTCCAAGCCCGCAATGCAAGATTTTGACAGCCATGGCATTCATCTCATATTTATCAAAGTCTTCTTTAGAAAATTCAGACATGGGTTTAGGAACTACCTCGTTTTCAGCATTGGTCTTTGTTACCTCGAAATCTCCAACTTCAATTACACGCCAAACTTGGTAATTTTCAGCTTTGATGAATATCTCCATTCTATTCTTCCAGTATGAGTAGAACTTGCCATTGAACATAGGTGGCCTTTGTGTCGAGTAACCTTCTTCCAGTTTCTCTTGTGAGTTCATACTTTCAGGAACTTGACTCAAACAGGGTTTCCTGTGTTTTAGTGAGTACTGGCTCTGATACCAACTGTTATTCCAGTAGGAACACGCACAAGAGGGGGGGGGGTGAATTGTAATTAGAACTTTGATAAAGTTTCTTTTGGAACTTAAGAAACAATCAAGGAACTGAGAATAGAGAAGATAATAACAACAATTGAGAAAACTTCTTGATACTAATCAAGAAGAGAATTCTTTTATTATGGTAATGCCTCGATTACAATAATCTCTCCAACACAAGTTCCTCTCAAACTCGTGTTTCTCACAGTAATCTACTTCGATTACAACTTCTTAACTTCTCTCTCTCAGACTTAAACTCTAAGTCTAAACAGGATAACTCTATCCTTACTAATACAAAATACAATTCGTGTTTGGATAACTCTAGATATTAATAATGCTTTTGTGTGGATATAAGGAACTTAGGAACTTTGAATTAGCTAGGACACAAACTGTTTTAGAAAATTTTAGACAAAACGTTTTTAGGAAAGCAAGAACTCTCAGAATGTTTGTGTACTTTAAACCAAAAACGATTTCCCTTTTATAGTGTTTATCCTTAGGGTTAGTTCCCTTCAAAACCTCAACTGCTAACTGCCAGCACTTTGGTCTCCACGTCCCTTGACTTGAGGAACAAGGGGAAGACCACTTCCCACGTTTAGCCATAAAGCAGTTAGTGGTTTGACTCAATCAAACCCTAAAATATTTCTTTAAAACAGATTTTATTTATCTACAAAAACTTAGGAGAATTTTTAGGAAAATAAGTTTTGTTTAAATAAAATAAAACGTAAATCTATTTTATATTAAATATGTAAAACTTGTTTTTATTTATGTAAATATTTTCCATAAAAATTGCTTCCAATAAAATAAATGGCCTAATTAAATCATAAGTTCCTTGAGTACTCTGTATACCGTTAGCATAATTAATATTTACATAAAATTCTAAGTACAGTAGACTACCTAGACTTTATGTCTTCCCTTTGTCTGGAACTTGCAACTCAGAAGCTTCAAACGTTCCAGCTAAGGAACATTGATGAGTTCCTCTCTTGCTAATACAGGAACTCTTGGCTATGAGTCTGTAATAGTTCTTGTGGATATTCGGAACTCTTGATATGTAACTGTGTTGCTCCTCTTGTGACTTCAAACTGGAACAGATACAACTTCCAGCTCTGGAACTCCAGTGACTGTTCCAAGTGTACATCAGGAACTTCACCAGCTTATTCAAGTTCCTATCTGAATAGAAACTTGGGCATTTACCTGTTCAAGGTCATTTAGCAACCATAATCAGGAAGTTTGCAATATGTGTGTGTCATCAACCAAAACTTAGGAACAACAATACCCCTATAAATATGTGGCCTGGGTTCACAATTTATAACGAGTTTTCAAGTATTCAAAGTGAGTTTTTGAGAGAAAAATTCAGTCACATACCTTGCCTAAAAGTGCCGAAATTATTAGTACCTTAAGGGCGATTCTAGTTGGTCAATCTTAAGGCGGATCCGGACGTGCTGTGGACTATCTACGGAGGGACGACACTTGGAGTCCTAAAGACTTGTTCTTGTTCGGTTCGGGCGCAGCTAGGGAAGGCACGCAACAAAGAGTATGCATCTAAATTATGCTATATGATTATGTGTAAATAATATTTATTCCTGGCTAAATGGTTTTTCCGCATGATTTATGAATTGTCATATGTATCATAACCTAACAATACGGACATATAAACTTAAATGTTGAACATAGAAATTACAGTATAACATACTTTTATACACGAATTTTCGGTACCTCGTCTTTTTAATCCTCTTTTATTATTCTGTAATTACGATTGTTAACGTAATTACCTCTTATAAATTTTCCGATCTAATCTAATCATCCTATTATGTCTACCTTTTTATTGTGACATAATATCAATTATTTAAGCTCAATTTACTTTTCATACGACGAGTTTGCTCTTTCAAGTCAATTTTATTACCCAAAATCTGATTTGTTTCTATCCTAAGTTCATAAAATTATCAAATTGCCATTATTCAATTGAAGAATCAAAGACACAAAGTAAGACACTTTTGTGTTGTCTGACTTCTTTCCTCCTCCTCATGCGTGTTAATGGAGGAGTTTGTCACCCAAAAATTTTGACTTCTCTTTCTTCATGAAATCTGTCCAAGTTCATGGCAAATTGTTTTCCTCTTCTTCTACTATGCGTGTCAAAACCCAGATGATTTGATTGACAATTGTCTAATTTCTTCCTCTTCTTTTATGACTCATCAATGTCAATAATTCCTATAAATAGCAATTTTATTTTCAGTTATCGTCAACCTTAAAACTCAATTAATATCTCTGATGATATTTCTAAGTTTAATTTCCTTGGCCTAAATTTCCCTTGTTAAAATTCAAGAAACCATTAATGGTTACCCATTTTCTCTCTCCTTCATCCGACCACCGCAGCGCCGCCGCTGCTAAAACCACGTACTTCGGCGACTCTTTCCGTCACCGTGTCCAGCCACCCCTTTCAGACCTTCTACCCAGCGCCACCTTGCTGTCAGTCGCAGAGTTCATCGTAGCCATTGATGCCTCTTCCATTTTTTGTTGATGTCGTGAGTTCTGCAATTTGATATTCTGCTTTATGATTTCTTTTCTACTCCAAATTACCAGTACCCAGAGAGATAAGGAAGTGGGCCTTGAGATTAATTAAAAAGTCAAGGTTATGATGGGCTTTTTAAAAAAAAGAATAAGTGAAAGGTGGGTTTAATTAACAATAAGGATTCATGAGATTCATTTTATACTATTTCTTTGGTAAAGTTACTAATGGATTGTTAATTACTTTCTTATGGGTATGACCGTGTGTATTGGAGCCGAAATTTCTAACAATTAAAGTGGGATTGTGTTTTATCTTGGAGTATAAATTGTACGACACTCAAAGGTTATAGGAAATGATTTCCGGTCGAGGTAATATTTATGTCCAGCGTTTATGTTTATGCCCGTATATAAAAATATTTTAACTTGTAATTTTTATGTCTAGTATTGAAGTTTTATATGTCCGTGTGTGAAATGTGAGCTTATATGATTATTATGTGATTTAAGTGATTATTATTTGATGGATGATTTAAAGTTTACAAGTATCATCATGATAATATGTTACATTATTATTTTATGATGTTAAAGACGTTGTTCGGAAATAATGATGATATTTATAAAGTTATTATAAAGAAATACGATGTTGCTTTTGTCGGCATGGAAAAGTGAACTAAACTAGTTAATGGGCAAGTTACAGGTGGAGGCCATGTTAAAGTTAAAGTTAAAGTTAAAAGGGAACTAGTTCTCCCCTGAAAAGATGTAAGAAAAGTCCCGCCAAAGCCTGTACTTGCCAATGAGCTGTAAAGGAAATGATTCCTTGCCGGCACATGTCTTCCAGATAACGAGATTAAGTTATTTCCGAACATTAAATGCTAATGATTGATATGTGCCAAATGATTTTTAAAATAAAACCGTTTTGACTGGGTGGAGTAATATTACTGAATTTTCTACTCATTTTTGGCATTTTTCTGTGTTTTTCCCGTTTTCTATTTTTATGATGATGTACAGGCTCGATTAAGGAGCTCGAATTGCTCAGAGAAAAGTTATTATTGGAGTCATTATTTTATTATGGAGATATCGGGATGAGAAGTTATTGAGATTATTATGAGAATATTGAATTATATTTATTTTGGGAATATTGTATTATTTAAAGGATTGTTTTGAGGATTATTTTATTTGTGGGCCCATACCTACAGGTCCCAGGATTATTTTATGCCTAATTCCACTGCCAATGATCAGTAAAGTACGGTTTATTACCGATAATTAAGATACCGAAAAGTCGGGGCGTTATAGTATGGTATCAGATCGGAGTCCAGCCGGAAGTGCTCTGCACTACCTGGGTACGATCTTTGGGATATGAGAAAATTTTGAGGTTTTAACCGCTATTTGGGTTGTTAGATATTTTAAGTTACGAGAATAAGAGTTTTAAGGGAAGTGAATGACCTTTTAGGTATTAAAGGAATATGTCATAGTATGATTATGTGAGTTTAGACTGAACTTAAGTTTTGAGATATCCAATTTCGAGGACGAAACTTTTTCTAAGGGGGTAAGGATGCAACACTACGTCTTTTTAAACCTCTTTTATTATTCTGTAATTACGATTGTTAACGTAATTACCTCTTAAATTTTTTTCGATCTAATTTAATCATCCTATTATGTCTACCTTTTTATTGTGACATAATATAAATTATTTAAGCCCCAATTACTTTTCATACAATGAGTTTGCTCTTTCAAGTCAATTTTATTACCCAAAATCTGATTTGTTTCTATCCTAAGTTCATAAAATTACCAAATTTCCATTATTCAATTGAAGAATCAAAGACACAAAGTAAGACACTTTTGTATTGTCTGACTTCTTTCTTCCTCCTCATACGTGTTAATGGAGGATTTTTCTACCAAAAAATTTTGACTTCTCTTTCTTCATGAAATCTGTCCAAGTTCATGGAAAATCGTTTTCCTCTTCTTCTACTATGCGTGTCAAAACCCAGATGATTTGATTGACAATTGTCTAATTTCTTCCTCTTATTCTATGACTCATCAATGTCAATAATTCCTATAAATAGCAATTTTATTTTCAGTTATCTTCAAGCTTAAAACTCAATTAATATCTCTGATTATATTTCTAAGTTTAATTTTCTTGCCCCTAAATTTTCCTTGTTAAAATTCAAGAAACCATTAATGGTTACCCATTTTCTCTCTCCTTCATCCGACCACCGCAGCGCCGCCGCTGCTAAAACCACCTGCTCCGGCAACTCTTTCCGTCACCGTGTCCAGCCACCCCGTTAAGACCTTCGACCCGACACCACCTTGCTGTCAGTCGCAGAGTTCACCGTAGCCATTGATGCCTCTTCCATTTTTGGTTGATGTCGTGAGTTCTACAATTTGATATTTTGCTTTATGATTTCTTTTATACTCCAAATTACCAGTACTCAAAGAGATAAGGAAGTGGGCCTTGAGATTAATTAAAAGTCAAGGTTATGATGGGCTTTTAAAAAAAAAGAATAAGTGAAATGTGGGTTTAATTAACAATAAGGATTCATGAGATTCATTTTATAACTATTTCTTTGGTAAAGTTACTAATGGATTGTTAATTACTTTCTTATGGGTATGATCGTGTGTATTGGAGCCGAAATTTCTGATAATTAAAGAGGGATTGTGTTTTATCTTGGAGTATATCTTTGGAATATAAATTGTACGACACTCAAAGGTTACAGGAAATGATTTCCGATCGAGGTAATATTTATGTCCATCGTTTATGTTTATGCCCGTATATTTCCATAAACGTATCAAAAGCTCAAATCCGAGTTTCGGAGGTTGAGGTATCGAATTAAAATATCGACAAGGTCTTATTTCCTCAACAGTATTTTTAAGGAAATTTGATTTTCTTATACAAAATTCGATTTACCAAAATAAATTTCTTTTTATTTTTAATAACATGATCATGTAAACATAAAAACTCCAAACCATTTACCACATAATTATACTTACCTAAAATTTTATTTAGGTTGTAAAGTTGAAATTCGATTTACCAAAATAATTTTTATTTATTTTTAATAACATGATCATGTAAACATAAAAACTCCAAACCATTTACCACATAATTATACTTACCTAAAATTTTATTTAGGTTGTAAAGTGGAAATTTCTAAAATAAATCTAAATATAAGTTTTATTTACCCAGGTCTTTACTTTCCAAACATTCCATGTGAAGAAATATGAAGATAGGTCAAGGCAAAACAGTTCAAGCTAGGCGAAGGAATCAAGATTTGAATATGCTCGTTAGATAGGAATTATGATTGTTGTAATATTTATTGTATTTATGGCACTTGTAAACTAAAGATCCACCATCAAATTAATAAGGAAAATTTGTAATTATTAATCCAACCTTTGCCCGATTTTCTTTAATTAAGCCTACCTATGCGATATTTCTAAATAATCCAACCTTTATGACCCAACTACTATTATTAAGCCTAACAAGTTACTAACCTGCTATAGGCGGTATTCACCCTTACGTGGCATATAACAATTATAAATTTTATTTTATTTTATTTTATTTTTCCCCTTATTTTCTTTAATTGCTATTTTAATTTTCGTTCCTCTCTCCTCTGCGATTTTCTGCTTCATCTCTGCACTCCTCTCCATTATTTCTCTTCTACCTCTTCTCCACCATTATCGATCCCTCATACCTCTCCATTCGAAGTTCATCAAAAATAATCAGCAATTGCTATGGTTGGGGTAAAGCAATTGCGGATCTGGATCTTCTTCAAATTCAAGGTTTTTTTTCTTTCTAATTTTCCAACAAGACCAAAATAACCAACATCCCACAACATAAAAAAAAACTATATTCTCGCAACAGCTCGGGTTTTACGAACTGACCATCAAGGAAGCCCAAAATTCAAAACTTACCAAAAAAGGAACAAAAACGCTAAGGTTCGTAAGTTCACCTTCAATTGTACGATTTTGGAGACGAAATTTGAATGCACGTGGATGAAGTCACCTATTTCCACAAGAAAATCGCTGATGATGTCATGAACCAGTACAATTTTGGTTGAAGCAGCAGTAATGGAGGAGAGAGGAACTGAAACACGCGCGGTACAGAGAAGGGAAGGGTTAAGGGTTTTTTGAAAAAAAAATGAAATCCTTGTTTAGGTGGCAAGTGATGATGACGTGTCCAATATTTTAGGAGGGAAACCAACTTTAGGTTGTCAACGTTTTTAACGTTGACTTTGTAGCAGGTAACCGGTCATCCAGGCTTAATAATAGTAGTTGGGTCATAAAAGTTGGATTATTTAGAAATATTGCATAGGTAGGCTTAATTAAAGAAAATCGGGCAAAGGTTGGATTAATAATTACAAATTTTCCTTGACTTTGTAGCAGGTAACCGGTCATCCAGGCTTAATAATAGTAGTTGGGTCATAAAGGTTGGATTATTTAGAAATATCGCATAGGTAGGCTTAATTAAAGAAAACCGGGCAAAGGTTGGATTAATAATTACAAATTTTCCAATTAATAAAACAACAAAGGAATTACCTTATGCACACTTCTTAATAATAAATTCGAGTGTTTATTTTATTAAATTGGTTAAACAACTTCGCATGCTTGATCCACATATCATTTTGCATTTGCATGAGAAATACCTAGTGACTTATGGTTTATGACCTTGAATCGAGTAAATGGGTCAAATTGGATATTTAGTCATATAGGATTATGAAGTGGTTCACCTACCCATAAAATATATTATTATTATTATTAAGTATTGTTTGTTACCCATAGTGATCACTCTCTGTCTAGTATGACATGATTTATGAAATTATTATTCGATTTTAGGCCATAGCAGGTGTCCCAAATTATTTAGTCAATTTCGTAAACCTAAAACACATTACCTTAAATCTCACTCAAAAAGCATACTACTATCCATTCTCAATAGAGTGAAGTTCAACCCAAATTAAGCGAGTTACAAATACAAAAAAACTTTCTTTTTAGAAACAAGTCAGTCCGAAATTCGTCAATCGAGACGCATTTTATTGTTGAGTTGTTTTTCACATAAGACTTTTATGGTGTCACTAATCGGGGTGATTTCCACAACCTTAACGGAGCGATTTGATTCCCAAAAGAATGTCAGTTAAAGACCTATTACCAACCTTTTTTTGAGTTATTCAATACTCTCTTTTCCTTCACCCATTGGAATTGACCACATAGGAGGGACATATCAGAACTACGTAGGGTTTTGATCCGGGAGTGGATTCAAATCCCACAATGAACAGTACGTAGGGCAACTTCAATGCTCAAACCCACCATACATCACCAGATTTATCTCCTCATGTATTATATCATATTGCATCTGAGTGTGTTTGTCTACTTGCCAATTATGTGACATTATGCATTAAATTAATAACATTGTGAATGATCATAACCGATTATTATAGAGAAATAGGAAAAACATATTATTAGGAGCCTGTTCTTAGAACAGAGGGAGAGACGAGTTCCGGACGTTCGATCTTCCTAACTTATACCACGTACGGACCTTAATCTTTGATTTCAAAAGACCATATTTCATAGGATAAATGCCTTTTATTTTATGGAGCCATCATTGTTTTCGGAAAGTTATTTTTCATTAAGTATGCCTAATAATTGAATTAGAGGTCGGGGTGTTACAGTTTGGTATTCAGAGCCAAGGTTCTGGATCATAAGTGCTAAACCTTACAGATTTGCACGTAATAGAATTCAATAGGCTTTAAGCAAAGAGTTTAGTAAAAAGAATATGTTAAAATCATAGGAACGCACGGGATAAAAGGGATTCATTTCTCCTGTTATGTATGTTTTCTTGATTGAATATGTTATGCGAAATATCGATTATCAAGGTACTAATGATGCCACGAACGAAGCTCACATCAAGCGCAACATTTACGATGACGTCGCCCACAATGATTTTTCCCATGACGATTTCTATGACGACCAATCTATAAGAGACCACAAGGAGATGATGGAACGATTAGGAACGGAAAGTACGATGTCAACTGAATTAGTCAAAGATTCTCGAAAAACGAAAGTCACTAATGCGAACGAAAATGCGTCACTATTTAAGAAGTTTTCACCTCCGAATCCACCAATCTATGATCGCAAGCCGATTCGATGAAATTTGAAGACTAGATCAATCATATGGATCAACTACTCGAGACTTTCGACATGCTCTAACGAATGGAAGCGAATATCGTGCGAAAAAAGAATACTTGTTATTGATATCAAGGAAAAGATCATTTTGTTAAAGATTGTCCTAAACCACCTCCAACAAATACCGGAACATCAACCTCGACCAATCATGAACGAAACAACAACAATGCTAAATCCATCACGCCCGTCAACATACGTAAGAGATTACATGATGAAAGACGAAGATGACGCCAACGTTGATATTATTTTGATTTAGTTTTCTCTCGCTTTGAAGCTGATTTCACTTTTATTGTTATATGTCATATTATGAGTTTCCTACCCTAGACAGTCTAGGAAAAGTTTAAGTATTACTATTTTCTTAGAAGGAGTTAAGTTAAGCATGCTTCGAACTCAAAGATTCTGTGGATATGGATTGTTTTAAGGAACTTTTATGAAAGATTTAAGGATGGTATAAATGTTAGAGTGCCAAACAAGCATAAGGTTGTATTTCATGAGTGGTTGATCCCCAATTCAGATGAGGTTATTCGAAGTTTAACGTGTTAACGTTATGAATAAAAGTGATCCTTGGTCTACCTTTCCGATGAATATTTTGATGTTTATAAGTACTAAAGTCTAATATCTAGAATGATTGAGTAAGGAAGCTAAGAAGTTATACAGAAAAGTTATGAACCCAACATGAGTTATGATAAATGACCCACTTGAGTTGACACATGAATAAGTTCTTGGGGATTTTACCAAAATAAGCTATCAAGAATTAGTCTGTCGATAAGATTTAATGATAGGGTATCGAAAGAACATAAGTTTGTATTTTAAGTGGCGAATCACCGATTAAATCAAAGTTATACAAGGTTTAAAGCGTGTGAGTATAATTGATTTTTGAGTTACTATTCCGCACCCTTTATAATGATTGTTCTATGGTTGTAAGTACCTAAGTGTATTTTTAGATATGTTAAGGAAGCTAAGATAGAATTTTAAAGTTATGTAAGAATCTTATGCGAAATCAAACATGATTTATGGTGAAAAGATAAAATTAAGGTTACACATGAAGTTCTGAGAATTATAAAAGAAGTTATCAAGAATTAGTTTTTCAGTAAGGTTGATGGTATTCTTGGTTTACCTTCTCGCATCATTTATAAGGATTGTTTTGTGTAGTTATCGGAAAGGACGCTTGATTATCTCCATAAAAGAAAAGCTGAACTAGAGAATTTAAGGTTTTGCAAAAATGTTGTGAGGAAAGTATGATTTATAGTGAGGACATGAAATTGAGTTGCATATAAAGCATTGAAATAAGTTATCGAGAATTCTGTCTATGAGGTTGATGATATTAATGAATGTTATGAAATTCGAAAAGAGTTATGAATGATTGAGGAATGAAATGGAGTTGAGAATAGAAATTGACAAAATGACATGTTTGTAAAACCAGGTAGTATGAACTAAGTTTTCTAGAAGCTAGATTGTTTATGATAAAGGCATGCTTGATGGCTTAGCATTCTTCGCAAAATATGAGATTTTTCGACCTAAGGATAAGTAACCAAGTCGTATGTCTAACGATATATTTCTAGTCACGTGATTGAATTCGAACCCCTGCAACGAACGCTGTTAACGAAGTCACTCAACATAGAAGAAAGAACGGAGATCGAAATCAAAACGAAACGAATAAAGAAAGACAACGACAAGATTCCTGCAGCAAAGAGGCTCAAGAGCAAAACGAAAACACAATATGTCCAAATAATCGCCTAAGAATGATATAATGAACGAACCACGATATTTTATGTAAACATGTTATGAATCAACCATACCCGTGTGTTAGATCAAATGATTATGATATGAATGTTATGTTTATGTTGAATGTGAGATTTTCAATTAAAGAATTATGTCTCTATGATATGCTTTATGAATTATGTGTATGCTGACATGATTGTATTGGTAATACCTAATCATTATACATGGAAGCCGTCTCCAATGGAAGTTCTCCTGAGCTCAGAGTACGAGATTGTGATAATAAATAACTTTTACAATTATTTGAGTATTGCAATTGATAGATAAGTATTTATTTCATTATATATATACATATATTTTCAGAATTATAATTTTGCATTAAAAACTACTATTTTTGGTGGAAAATATTTTCAAACAGGATTTCGCAAAGTAAAATAGGAGCCTAGTCTATGCTAACAAGTTTGCCCCTTTTATGTTCTTTGCTCCTCGATCCTATATATGAAATCAAGTGGAGATACGAAAGACGATGGCGAGATGTAATTGACCTTAATGACGATTAAGGATCAATATATAATTTTGCCCCTTTTGCATTCTTTACTCTTCGATTCTAGGTCTCGAGTTGAAGCGGAGTCCTAAAAGATGATGGCGGAATGAAGGCTAGACATTGTCAAGAATGAAATAAAATTTTTGAGATCTGGGTTTTAAAATAAAACATCATACTTTTATTCGAGCGTGTTCAATTTTCAACAAACATTTTATAAATCTAATTTTCAAGTTTCGAGGACGAAACTTTTTCTAAGGGGGTAAGAATGTAATACCCCGAATTTTTAAAACTCGATTAATTATGCTTAATTATTTTTATTTAGCTTAAAATCGTTTTAAATCCTAAATTGAACTTTGTTTTAATTAACGAAGCTTTATTTCGCTTGAATTTTTAATAATTGCTACACGATTTATTTATTATTTTCAGATTATATAATTTAATTTTTATCTTTACGTGCTTAAAGGATCTTTTTAAATCTTAATTATTTTCGGATTTTTCATAATTTAATAACGTTCTTATTTTATTCGAAAACGAAATTTATTTTTCGTTAACGACACTTTTATAAAAGATTATTTTGATACTTAGTTTTAATTAAACATTTCCATTCTAATTAATTTTCTAAAAACAGAAATTGATTTTCTGAATTTTGCCTAACTTTGGGAAATGACTAAAATGCCCTTAGAAGAGCCAAAATCTCATTTCACCTCTTCTCTTTGCTCTCCACGTACCAGCAAGAAGGAAACCAATCCTTCCTTCTCCCTTTTCCCTCATTTCGGTCCCAATTCATAGCAAAGACAAATTTTGCTTCCTTCTTTTCTTCAGTTACAAATTCTAACATTCCAGATTTTAATTTTAAACATCAAAACCAAAAATAAGTGAGCAAAAGAAATTGAGAACCACCCCCCCCTTGTTCTCTTCTCTGTCGAACCACCACCACCTATTGCCACCATCATTCTCAGCCACCCGCACCCGCACCAAACCTGTCACCGTCTCCGTCTCCACCCTGACCGTCGTTGCCCCCCAGCACCACCGTACCCCACCGTACTCCCTCTCCTTTCCTACGCAACTCCCCTGCCCTCTCCCTCTTTTCTCTTCGCAGCACAACCCCCGACAACCACCACCACCTCCAGCCACCTTCATCACCTTGCCAATCAACCACCGCCACCAAACAACCCAGCGAGCCTCCCTATCGCCGCCCAGAATCGCCCAAATCACCACCCCTCCCCTGCTTTCCCCTGTTCGCGCGACACCCCCTCCCCTTCCTTGTTGTTTCGCCGCCGCGAACACACCACCACCATCGCCTTACCGGCGCGATTTCGCGCCTTTGCGCCGTCTAGAACCCGAGCGCAGCCCCAACCCCCTCTCCTCTCCTCTCCTCTCCTCTCCTCTCCCTCCCCTGTTTCCTTCGTGCCCCCTTCCCTTGTTTTTCGTGCTTCCCTTTCGAATGAAACAGGTTCCAAATTGGAACCTTGTTTCCTTTATTTCCCACGCCCAAGCCCAAAATAAATTGGCCCAAATTCTTTTCAAAGTAAATTTTACTATTTATTTAAGCTCTAATTAATTGTTGCTATTTTCTCGTATCTTAATTATAAGGATTTTAAATGATAATTAGAATGTTTATATTTTGGGCTGAAAAGTTGGATTTAATAAATATTTTCGTTGATTCATGAAATTAAATAACATTTTTTGTAAATCGATTTAAGAAATGTATATATATGTTTTGATTGAAATTTCGTTTAATAAATATTTTCAAGAAATTATAAACATTCATATTTTTATTAAATTCATCATTTCAAAATTCACTATTTATAAAATTATTAATTATAAAGTTGTCAATCTAAATGTTTTATGAAAATAAATAGTTACTTAAACATTTCAATAAAATAAATTATTAATAATGATTTAAAAATATAATATGACAGATTTTTGGAAATAAATAATATTTCATTAATTCCGAAATTATAAGATACATATTCATTATTTTAAAATCGTATCAGTTTTAAAGAAATTTATCGTTTTAGTAATTAATTCAATAATTTGATACTTTGAAAGAAATCGGACTCGGAGCTCAGGACGAACGAACTAAGGAAAAAGGCCTAGCAATCATGGAATTGAGGTAACGGCTATTGCTAGTACCCGCAATCCCCTTATAAATGTATTATGAAATTATGACGTTATGATTGAATTTATGAATTAAATGTTTTGATGTGTTTTATGGATTGTGGGATGAAATATGATTTCATTGAGTTTTCTCATAAAATGATGTTTATGCAATGCTATGAAAGAAATGATGTTTTATTTGATCCCAGGATCAAAACGATGATTTATGATATTAAAAGAGTTATGTTATTTCAACTGAAATACAAGCCAAGGCTTGGTAAAATTACATACAACATGATAAATGAAAGTGAAAGACCTGGTTTGTCTGGCGGTATATAAACTACCATCTTCCTATCTACCGGTCATGCATGCACCACGGACACCTGTCCACCCATGGATTACGAGCCCAGGCTCCCATGGTTTATGAGCCCAGGCTCAGGGCCCAGGCCCATGTTACGATGATGAGCCCAGGCTCAGGGCCCAGGCCCAGTGGAGAATTCCTTCACGGTTCGTACTTGCCGACAACTAGCATGTTAAATTGCAAAGTTTATGAATAAATTGAATATGATGTTTTATTAAATGTTTTACTTATTCTATTCTCCCTGTGTTACTAAATAAAATGAATTGAAATGAATTTACGTTGCTAGAATAGTTCGTTACTGAGTCTTCGGCTCACCGTTTTTGTTTTCTGTTTTAGGTACCGCGGGAAACGATGGAAACGAGTAGTTGCAAGGAATCTCACTTTAATAATATTCACCTAGTTTATGCTTAAAGTTATAATAGTTTAATTAAGAAATTTTAGTAAGCACGCTATGTACTTTTATTTTGGAAATATAAAGGATTATTATATTAATTTGGAGTTTTAAATGGCTTAGAATATGATGGTTGCCTTGTAATTCCCAAGAGGGAGTTACGGCAGGTAATGTCCCGACCAAATTAGGTTAATTTCGCTGCTAAGTATGCCTAATAATTGAATTAGAGGTCGGGGTGTTACAGCCCGTATGCCACATCGCTGCCAGCGCGCGCAAAGCAGGCCCATAGCCTTGCGGGTGGGCGGTATAGAAGCAGCAACGGAAGCGCGCACCAAGCACGACCCATGGCCCATGCGTTGGTGTTGTGGTTGTGCGTGTGGGCTTGCTGGCCGGTTGAAGGCCTTGTGCCTTTGGCCGGTTGGCTTAATAACCCTAAGGGTTATTTCCCTCCCTCTCACTTGTTGTTTTCTAACTAACCTAATTTTCACTAAACCCTAGGACATCTAGAGATCCCTAATTCTCTCTGTGACTCCTAATCAGTGTTCATCCCAAAAGGCTTACACCCCTTGACTAAAGATCTAAGCTATCAATATTCAAGGTGGATCTGCACGTGTCCATGGACGTTTGTAGAGTAACTACGATTAAAGTTATTGTTTGTGTTTGTAGACTAATCGGGAGTACACGCATCAAATGTAAGTAATTCTTAATTCATACTTTTACATGGATCATGGTTTTGCGATTAATTCCGCTTATATGTTAATTGGATTAATCGTAAATCCCAACAGTGGTATCATGAGCTTCATGTATTTAAAGTATTTTTTAGTATTAATTTTATGTTTTGAATCTGGTCTGATTTTTTTTGTCTTTTCGAATGTTTTTTTTTTCCGCATTATTGGATGAATCGTGAAAAAATTGATGTTTTCGAAAAGTATCGGGTTTTCGATTTTTCTGAGCCTAAATCAAATGGAATCGACGTTCTAAGATGAACTCGTGTAATAAGATTTGCAAAATTCAGTCCCGAAGTTGGATTTTTTGGGCGTTTTTTTTATGGTAAAATAGAAATTTTATTACCAAAAGGAAGTAAACAAGAAATATCCAAACCACGAAACAAAACCCACACCTAAGGGTGCATAGAAAAGTTGGATTTTTGGGCGTTTTTCGTGTATAAACAATTAAAACATGAATAATCACGGCTTTAAAAATTAATTAAATTTTTTAAATGGGCCATTACCGAAGTTGGATTTTTGGGCGTTTTTCGTGTATAAACAATTAAAACATGAATAATTACGGCTTTAAAAAATAATTAAAAAAATTTCCTATTGATTTTTCATAAGTATTATAAGGTTATATAATTTATTTCGTTCATAAAATTATAATATAAACCCTAATTCCGTTAAATCCTAAATTATCTATTTTTCGATCGAAAGTTAGTTAGATTAGTTGGTTAGATATGAAAAAAATTTTAGGCGAGTAGGGGAACATGATTTCATGTTTAAATGGCTCATTAAAAAATTTAAAGATTGAATTTTGATTGGATTCATTAATTTTAATCGATCACCTAAACCAATTTGCGACAAAAATCTGAAATTTAAATGTTTGGAACGATTTGAATGTTTGGATTGATTTATCGAATATATTCAAATTTTTGTTGGTTAATATCTTTCGTTAAATTTGAATAAACATTAGCCTAGATTTATTATTTTCATTAATTGGATTATTGAAAATTTAATAAATCACCCACTTTAATTATTTTTCACAATTAAAAATGATTGAATTTGTTGAAATTATGAAAATTTAAAACGTGCAAATTTTGTTTCGTAATATTAAAAATTGGATTTTTGATGATCGTTGGACGGGCGTGTCCATGTGCGATGTGTGCGATGTGTGCGTGTGGCTTGGCTTCGTGCCTTTGTACGAGCACACACAATGCGACGAGACAAGGAGCAGGGACAACAAGCCAGCGCTGGCACGCGCATAGGCTTGGCTTGTCGTCTGCTTGTGTGCGACAGTGTGCGAGGGTTGGGTGAAGCCTACGGGAAAGCTCCTTGCACGCATCACGCAAGGCGCAGCGACGCGACACCATCAAGATAGATGGTGTGCATATGCGTGCATGGGCCTTGGTTGTGCCTTGTGTAGTACAGATGATGCAGATCGCATGGTTGAGTTGGGTGCTTGCCTAGCCCACGTTGCATTAAATTGTGCATTTTTGTTTCATTTTACTTCGAGGCCTAATTTTTGGGCTTTGGGCTTATTTTTGCACGTAGGGGCTAACAGTGGACTTTTTCCATATTTTATTTTATTTAGCTTGGGTCGGGCCGTGAGTTTAAATATTTAAAATTAAAAGTCCAAATGACATTGGTTTAAGTGGGAGCCTTTTAAATAAAATTATTGAAATTAATTATTTTAATTATTTTTTCGTAGGACATTCTTTTAATTAAATAAATATTTGATTAGAATATAATTAAGGATTAATAATTTGGAATTGATTAATATTTTAGAGCGCATGTACATGATCGTGATTTTAATTAATCATGTAATTATGTGTAATTTTGCTTAAGCCATTCGTTTTAGGATACGAATGGGTGAATGCATATCAATTATGTATTGCAGGTTATGCAGGTGACTAGTATGGCCCAACGAGGATAGTTAAATACGGTATGGAACCGTTTTATCTTTGGATGTAAATTTTTTAAATATGGTCTGCGTACCAAAAAGTTTTGTTGTAATAATTAGATTATTAATTCAAGTACTTCTATGTAGCTTATTTAAAAATTATAAGTTAGATTTTTGAATGGATTTAAATATGGTGCCAAGCTAATAAGTTGGAGTTTGAGGATTGGATGTTTCAAGACCAAGTAAATGGGGGCCATACTACTTCACCAAATTTTACATATGCTTTTATATATTGGTGTATGTATATTATGCATGTGTATGTTGTTTTATGTTTTGATTAAGGATTTAGTTCACTAAATAATCAAACCAACATAGAAACAACAAGGTCCAAAGAATATTGAGTTTAAAATTGCCTTCCAAATCAAGCACTTACAAAAACTTCGAACCTAAGATAGTAGGTTTCCGCCAAGGTGCTATTTTAGTATTCCTAGCTAGATAGTAAGGCATCCCAAAGGAGCACGTTGATTGTGGTTGTAACTCAAGCAATATTGGTACATATTGTGGCAAAAGAATAATTAATGGTATTAACTTGTTTACCAAGAGTAGTTTGGAATTACTAGCAATTGGTTTTTGCTTACCTAAAATCTTAAAAGGATTAAGACAAGCCAAAGCATGCTTAAGACTTAGAGACTTTTAGGGTCTTGGTTTCGTTTCATTCATTTGACCTATGTATTTATTGCATAAATGAAATGTTTTAATACGAGTAGCTTTAATGATTGCATGTATGCTATAATTTCAAGTTATTAAAGTATGGTAAATGTTTATTCTTTGCTATTTCATTTTGTAGAATATGAATTATAGTGCATATACTTATTCATCTTCTATTTCATTGCATTTCGGACAATAGAAATACAATATTTCCTCGATCGACTGGTAACATGTTTTGAGAGAAATTCTCAAAAGAAAGGAGAATGGGAGCGTATCTTAGGTGCAACATTTTCTTATAGTGATCTTCATGGTTGTTTTCAACTAAAAGCTTGAATGATAGATCAACTGGACCTCATATATTCAAAACACTGGGTAGTTTTGAAATAATGAATTAGACGCAAAACACGGGAAGGGACGAGCAACACTGCGGCCACGAGCCAAGCGCGCAAGGCCGGTAGGCCACATAGCTACCAGCGCGCGCAAAGCAGGCTCATAGCCTTGCTGTTGGGCGCGTATAGAACCAGCAACATAAGCGCGCACCAAGCACGGCCCATGGCCCATGCATTGGTGTTGTGGTTGTGCGTACTGGCTTGCTGGCCAGTTGAAGGCCTTGTGCCTTTGGCCGGTTGGCTTAATAACCCTAAGGGTTATTTCCCTCCTTCTCACTTGTTGTTTTCCAACAAAGCTAATTTTCACTAAACCCTAGGACATCCAGAGATTCTCGATCCTCTCTGTGTCTCCTAACCAGTGTTCATCCCAAAAGACCTACACCCCTTTGACTAAAGATCTAAGCTATCAGTATCAAGGCGGATCTGCACGTGTCGATGAAAGTTTGTAAAGGAACTACGATTGGAGTTCTTGTTCGTGTTCGTAGACTAATTGGGAGTACAAGCTTCGAATGTAAGTAATGCTTAATTCATAATTTTACATGGATCATTGTTTCGGGATTAATTCGCTTATATGTTAATTGAATTAACTGTAAATCCCAACAGAAGGGACCTACATCAGCATCCGCCCCGCCCCGCCCCATTGACATCCGTAGTTGCACTTGCACAAGACAAATAGCCTAGACAACGCCGAAAAGTCAAACACGTACTTTAGAGATTTCAAATTCTTCAGGAACTCGTCAAAAGTAATGAAGTCAAGATTTGCAAAAGTGGGAATGGTCGCTAACTTCCACGATCCATAAACTAAACCGTTGCTTCAAGTGAAACACAACGCTCATATTGCAGCAATGAGAACCACACATATTGGAGGATGACTTTGATTACCATTTAAACATTTTAAACTTTTTGGTTGAAGAAGTTTATTAAACATTTTAGTTAATCATACAATTTATGAAATATTTATTATTATTATTTTCATATGCATTTAATTGTGGATTAAAATTAAATATTGAAGTCCAATCAATTCAATTTATTCAAATAGATTATGAAGACAAAGTCTTGCATAATGAAACACCTATTAAGTGAACTTGAATATTGAATTGTAAAAACGTCCCTAATTCAGGTCATTAAAAAGACCGATGATTAATGACTAATGAATATTAGATTGCAAGTTAATTCATAGTGATGTTTCTTGGACTATAAGGACATTGGATGTCATGAATAATTTGCATAGATACTAAGTTGTGAACTAGTATCGGTCATGACCTATGAGAATGTTTTAAGAGATCAAATATTTGTCAAAAGCATCTCATCAGAAGTTATTGGAAAATTTTCCTAAGTATTTTAGGTTAACTTGTCTTAAAATTTGGACCATTTATATAATCAAAATCCCTGTTTTTATTTCATAAAACCACCATCAAAACCTTGGGAGTGTCATTGCAACATTTATTCTTCATAAAAAAAATGAATGCAGAGCAACATAAAACTTTAAAACCATTAATGTCAAAATTAACTAAGTGGTCTAAAAGGTGACCAATAGAATATTACAACCAACTCCCATAATTAAAATAACAAAATCAAACTTATAATGAATAGAAAATCGTCTCTTGACTAGGTGGGTATTCTAAGTGTCTCCTTACTCGAAGCCAAGTACCTTTACCAACTTGTAAAAAATAAATAGAAAATATACAAGAAAGACGAACTCCCAAAAATCAGAAAAAATGAGTAATTCCAACTTCTTGCAAAATAAATATTTTTAGTTTGAAAACGTTTTGAGCACATGAAATAAGTATACAAGAACAAGTATCAATTTAATAACTTCATTACTAAACTTATCACATAAAGATCAATATTACTCAAGTGACGGAAAGAGAACGCTAAGGGTCGCGCATAATCATTGAAAATAGCCAAAGTAAGATGAGAAAATGTCCCTAGTGTCCACACCCCTCACTAATTAACTACGGTCTCAGCGGCTTGGTGCGCGTGCGTGTGCACGATTTGGCCACTAAGGGTTTACGACTACTAGTCGGCCTATACTTCTTATGCTAAATATTGTATATATACCTTAGCCTATTCATTAGATAAGTACTCCCCCCGTTCCTAAATACGTGTCCACTTTGGACATGTACACGGTAATTAATAAAATTGAATGGTGTGTAAGAGGTAATGATTGAGAATGTTTTTTTTTTTGGTAAAGGAAAAAGTAGATAATTGTATATTGATAAAGTATAAATAAAAGTGGAGGTGGTGATTGAAAAGTGGGAAAAGTGTAGAATGTGTAAGAAAAGGTAATAATGATGTATAGAAAAGTGGGAAAAGTGTATGGAAAAGTGGGAAAAGTGTATAGAAAAGTGGGAAAGATGTATGTCCAAAAATGGAAAGTGGACACATAAAAGGAAACGCTATAAATGAGAACTGGACACGTATTTAGGAACGGAGGGAGTAATACAAGTGAATCATCACATCTAGCATATTGATCTATTATCATCTAGCCCTACCTTATCTTGAAGTCTCCCAGAATGATTATACACTATCCAAAATTCTAACCAATAGTAATCAGGTATGTTGATAATCATTACAAAAACTTTACCATTAGGTTCCTTTAGGAAAGTAAATTCATAATACAGTACTCCCTCCGTTTCTTTTTGTTTGTTACCTATTCTTTTTAGAGTGTTTCATTTTGTTTGTTAAATGGAAGAATCTTTCTATTTATAAACTTATTATAGTGTTATTTTTTGTGCCCAATCTTAGTTTTAATTGGTCAAATTTTTCAACTCATTAAATTTATTTACCATTTCCCAAGTATGTTAAGCTAGCAATCTTTGTGCTTTTTTATTATTGGTTCATTTTGATAAATAAAATAATCTTATTGGTTGTTGTAGTGATTAGTGGATTGAGGTTTTATTTGGGTTAATTTTTTTAATAAAAAAGAAAAAGAATCTCTATTACACGTTAATAAACGTGCAAAAGTCCAAACGTAACAAACAAAATAAAACGGAGGGAGTATCATTTTTCTCACAAATTTTATCAATATTAGCAAGACGCTAGAGTAGTCAATGTCCATCTATCAGAATTCTTTTTTTGTTTCTGCTTACTGATTGGATTCCAAGGAAAATGTTTGGTTGACCCTAAGGGTTGGCAACCCATAAGATACATATAACATAAAATAATATATAAGCATAATTAATTGGAGAGAGAAAGTGTTGTATGTAAAGTTTTAATGCATTTGTAACCAATCAAAATTCAATATTGAAAGGGTTACCAACCCTTAGGGTTACTCTATCATTGTCCGGATTCCAATCACTTATGATGCTTGGGCAGTAGTCTGCAGCTAGCAGTTCTGAAACAGCACCTTTGGTATGAGTAACTAGACCTGATCAAAAGGCGGGCCGGGTTCGGGCAGGGCCAATGGCATAAAAATCTGTTGGGCCGGGCCGGGTCAAACTTCGGGTTGATGTTTTGTGCTTAAAACCCGCTGTTCCGGGCAAAAAATATCGGGCTTTTTGGGCCGGGCCAAATTTATAACTACAATTGTTATTTTGCGATGTCCAAAGCCCGCAATTTTTTTAAAAAGTTCGGGTCAGGCCGGGCCCGAAAACCAGGCCGAAAAGCCTGCCCAAAACCCGGTAAATTTCAGGCCGGTTCGGGCTAGCGTTGATCAGCTCTATGAGTAACCTAAGCAGAACATGGGACTAGACACTGCACCACAATACAGCAACAGAAAGCTCAATCTTGGAAGTCACGCAAGTCGTTTTTATATTCCAGAGTGACAATAAAGTGTAATCACACTCTAGATTGACCCGATCATATGGCCACAAACTCCAGAACACAGGTAAACAAACAATTATTGGATGCAGAAGAAATTAGGGACAATTATAAGATGACTGCAATGGTACAAGAATGACATTATTTTTCCTTTTTGAACCTAGCTACTTATCTAATTAGAATGGTTAACAGGTCTTCATTTTCACTAATGTTATCTACTTATCTTATTAGATTGCATTTAAAAAGAGAAAAGAAGAAAATGAACATAAGAACAGAAAGACAACGGAAGCACATAGACAAGTTAAAACATCACAGAACAAATTCATACTCCCTCCTTTCTTTTTATACCCATCTTCTACTGTAGTTGCTTGTTTCTAGGAAAGGTGATTGTGTGTAGAAAAAGGTGGATAAAACAAGTGCGGATGAGTGGAAACGTGAAAATATTGTGGGGTAAGGTGGGTAAAATGGTAAATGATGTTTGCCAAAATTTGACCTTAACCCCTAACCTGACAATGGATCTTTGAAGACCATTAACACATGCACAGCAACTGAATTCTTAACTTCTAATAACACAAATCCAAATCAAATATACTTAATACTCTTGTAAGAGAAAGTTGAATAAACATTGAAAGTAAATAGCAATAAAATACTTACTAGGACAACAGACAGAAATAAAGCCAACCAGCAGCAAGGTTTCTATACAAATCTTGAGCAGTATCACATAGTTCTGCACTTTCACCTCCTTCCAACCACAAAACCTGCCTCACTAAACTGAGAAATATCAAGGATCAAGGAGCTAGAGAAAGGTTTAAACAAAATAAAAATACAGCCGGAAGAGAAAAGGAACAAAAATTAATCAAGCCAAGCAGAAGGGTGCTACTTCTGAAGAGTAAACAGATACATCACGTTCCTACACTCCATGAGTCCATGGCATAAGGTAGCTGGCTAGAGTTGGCAAAGGGTTAAATATTTCCTAAAAAGTAACTGTAATTTATAATAACAAACAAACACGCTCTGATGAGCTTAACTAGAAAAAATAAAATAAAAAGTGGAAATGAAATCATACTAATAATATTAGTCCTGCGCAAGATGTCGAGCCAAAATTTAAGAGAATGTCTGGAGAACAATCAGAATGAGTGAGCAATAAACTGTTATATCAATGAAAACTTCACCAACTAAGTACATAATAAAATGTCACTACGCAGCATGACCAAGAGAAAGAACCTCACTAGGCAGTATAGAGAATATCAGAAGTACAATATGAATAGGTAAGCAAAGAAATTTTATTAAATCAAGGGGAAAATTCTGTAATTGGTACAGCTCATGAGTTTATACATATTTCACAGCAAAAGATGCTCATTCACATATATATATGTAGCAAAATAAGAATAAATATAAAGAAAAAGAAAAAGGAAGGAAAAAAACAAAAAGATATGAAACAGAGTAAACAGTTAAGAAACCTACAACGAATTAGAGTTTCAGAGCAGCAATTGCTTCAGGCTTAAAATCAACCCTGAGACCCAGCACTCTGCGGACGTCAGCAGGAGTTAGCCTCCAGGTCATTGGCCCAGAGTTCTCACCCCAGAAATCCAAAATTTCAGAGACCTTTTCCAAGTTCAAAATGGTTGCCATCTGGGTAAGTCGAGCAAATTTATCTCTGACAGTTCTCTGAGTCATGCTTGAGAAATGACTTACCAAAGCTCTAGTATCTCTATCAAGCTGTAAACCTCCAAGTTGACTGAATCTTTTCTGCATCATAATGAGTTCTAACCTCTTGGTGATAAAATCTATGATGAGATGGACAAAGGTATCATAGTTGTTGGCAGTCATTGCAGGCTGAAGCCACGCTGCATTAGTTTCGACGGCATGAAGAAGCCTCTGGACCCAAGGATCATTCACCTCATTATCTGCATATTCAGCCTCCGATAAATCGTAGCTAATGGTTCCTACACTATCAACAATTGGTCGTATTCGAGGAGTGATCGTTCCAACAAGATGATCCATTCCAGCATTTAATGCCTGCTTAAAAATGTTGTTCATCTCTCCCAACATGGACAAACAAGATTTTATTTTCTCTCGATCAGCTGGTGCCGGTAACACCTATTAAAATAGTCAAAGGCTCCTTAATAGATGCAGCTAATCATCCATTCCCGGACATGTAAGACATAAATCTTTAAAAAGTTCAGTTTCAAGATGAAAAAGAAAGCAAGTCTTGCAAATTATTACTTGATATTGACAATGATCTCACTTACAAGAAAACAAATTTTGCAAAACATTCCGTTTCAAGTGAGTAATGCAGCAGAAATACCATTGGTTAATTCACAAAGGCATAAACAAAAATCATCTCAGTGACTGACTGATGCAAATAAAACTTAAATTGTATATTCATTGAATCTTAAAATCTTTGAAGGATGTAGTTCTATAAATAAAACCAATGTCCTCTAGTTCTCAAGGTCCTATCATATCACTATTTTTAAGAAACTTGACAAATTGTGAACATTTGTGACACATTTTACTCATTAAATTAAAAAAACTTAAACAAAAAGTAAATATATAGTCAACATAATAAAGTTCTATTTTGAGTTTATACAAAAAAAAGGATATTAGTTTTAGTAAACAATTACAAATTTTATTATTTAAAACTAAAGTTTTTAAAATGTCATTTCATTATCATTATCATTACCCCATTGCCTCAAAGAGGCTCCCCCGCAAGAGTTTTTAAAATGTCATACTTAAAAAAAATTATTCCGCATAAGAATATTAATGAGCAGCCCTAAAATCTAGTCAACAATGACCTGGAAAAATAGTGAAGATACTACAAAATTTTATTGGGGGAAGGGGGTTGAAGAATACATCAGTTCAGAATCAATTCAAAAACTCATGCAACTAACAACCATCTCAAGAAAATAGGTACGTAGTATATTACCATTGGTCAATAAACTAATTAAAAAATAACAATCTGAGCTTTACCTCTGCACATTGTTCCTCGATCTCATGACGCAGTTTCAGGATATATTCGCAACTAACATCTATATTATTCAAAGCTGTAGCAATTTCTGTTCCAGTCTTCTGAACACCAACGCCTCCCAAAAATAGCTTTGCACCAAGATTTGGCTCCCTCATTTTCTGCTGCAATGCTTCAAGATACTCATTACTCAACAAGTTGGCAGCACCATTCAAAACAGAAACCACAGACTCGCTTTTGGAAGTGGATATCGCCCTTCGGCAACAACTTTGCAAGACATAAAAAACGTCATCCACCATGGACGTTGTTAAGCTGTCAGACACATGCTCATCGATCTTGATAGCCTTCTTTACATTCTCCACCATGAAGAATTCCTCCAACACGACATAAAACTCAGTTACCTCATGAAGACCCGTACTAAACTTTCCACTTCTAAAAGCCTTGGTAGCTCGTGGGCATAGCTCCGGATCGATTGAACTCAGCCCTTTAATCTTTGACACCATATACACAATGTAATCCTCACCTAACCTGGTAAGAGACAAAATCTCCTCCAAGTACAACTCCACCTCCCTTGGATCAGGACCCTCCACACTCCCAACTGGGAGCAAGTTTTCGCTATAAGAGTTGATATCTTTGGTCAATTTCATCAATTTCCTATACTCCATATACTTCTTCAAAATTAAAAAACCTCTTGAATCACACTCTTCTTGCAGCTCACAAATGGCATAGACAATTCCATCTTCCCCACACAAACTTCGCAAAACCTCATCATTTTCCTCAATTGCCAACACAATATCCGTAAATAAATTAGTCAAGCAAGCAACAAAATTAACCTGGCTACTGCTACTATTTGAAAAACTACTCTCAATCAACTCCACCAATTGCTCAAACTCCATCCTAGACCTCATAGAAACCACCTTTTTCAAGTAACTCACATATACCTGCAATGCCCAACAAAAACAAAAAATATTCAAATTCATACACATTCATCTCACACATACATTCGCGTTCATTGAAAATATGGTATCAAGAATCACAATTCTACGACTTAACATCAAACAAATTTCACATACCATGAAAACAATCCACAATTACATACTTCTTATAACACATAAACCCATATTAACAATTATGGAGCAACCCCGATTCAACTACAAAAAACGAAAACCCAATGCCATATAACATGAAAGCAATTCGAATTTACATAATTACACATGAAACAGAACCATAATGGTTACTAACTAACAACTTCTGCAACACCCAACCAAAAAAAACCCAAATTCATACGCATTCAATCACACCTAACTACATTTGTCTACATTAACAAAAAGCACCATGAAATTTGTCAAAATTTACCTAATTACGCATGAAACACAACCTTAATTGCTACTAACCCAATACCAGTAAAATAAATCAAATTACCTGTAATCCTTCTTCTTCAATACCGAGAAGGGGATAAAGGCGAATGAATCTAACAACAGAGGAATGATCCCTTTGATCAATCGCAGCAAGAAGCTTCTTCTTGACAATACCCTCCAACTGCTTCTTGTAAGCAAGCAACTCCTCCCTCTGAGAAGACCCAGAAGAATCTCTGAACTTCAAATCAATTTCGAGAAACTTCTTAACATGTTCGGCAGCCGATTCGTAATCTTCGGAGTCAAGCGACGATTTAACAGCGTCAATGCAGGCAGATTTCTGAGAAATGGCGTCGAGGCGGAGGAGTGTGGAGGATACACGGGACTGAGCAAGGTCGAGCTCCCGGACTTTGGAGGATACGGCGTCGGCGAGGACGGAGGTGGATCGGACGGAGGAGAGGATGTGATCGGCGTCGGATCGGACGATGGAGAGGACTTGGGAGGATTTGAGGAGAGAGGAAAGGTGGGTGTCAAGGGAAGAGCGTTGGGAGAGGAGGGATTCGAGGTTTACGTCGAGGGAGCGTTGGTAGGCGATGCATTCGTGGAGGAGACGAGTCATTGTACCGACATCGGTGAGGGATTGGAGCTGGGAGAGTGCTTCTGGGCTTCCGAACTTAATGGAGAATTGTTGGGGTGGTTGGTGTTGGGTAGTTGGTGTTGATGGGGCGGTGGCGGAGGTAGTGGCGGTGGTGGCTGTGGATGGTGCCATTGATGAGAGATCTAGAGAGTTAGCGGGGTGGGGATGTTGGATTGATGATACCTGTGTGTGTCGAGTCTGTCTGACAGTTTCATGACTGGTATTGTTTTTTTTGTTTTTTTTTTGGGTGTGTGTTGCGAACGAGCCACAACAATCTATCTATCTATTACTTTATACTAAAACAGACACCAGAAATGACACGTGTTATTTATTGGTGTAAAATTTTCCCGCCAAAAATCACTTTCCTAAAAATTATATATTTTTTATTTTATTTTTATTCTTTACCTTTTTTATATAAACTATTTATATATGGAAAAAAAAAATTAGTTTAGAAATTATGGTAATAATAGATACCACGTAATAATAATTTTGCTAAATACTTTTTGGTAATATTTTATTCAAATCGGTACATTAATAATGAAAAAATATTAACTCGATATGTCATGTTGGTCAAATTAGCATATTACACATATATAATATGCATATTCGATGAATAAATTTAAATGAGTATGTTTAAACAAAATTATAATTATGCAGTTGTTTGGGGATATTCGGTTAAATATTTTGTAAAATAAATTATCATTATCCGTTCGAGCACGGGATCTAATCTAGTAATCTAATATATACTTCCTCCGTTTCGGAAATATCACATCATTATCCGTGCGAGCACGGGATCTAATCTAGTAATCTAATATATACTTCCTCCGTTTAAGAATATTTTTTTTCCTTTTCTGAGTAATTTATTTAAAAGAAGTTATTAATAAAATAAAATCAAGTTTCATCAAGGGGTGTTGGAAAAATCAGAGAAATTATTATTTATTTGAATTGTTAAGTGATTAGTGCGATTTAATTTAGGAGTTCAGCGTTTCGACAAAAATACTTAAGTTGGGAAAATTTAAGGGAAAAAAAAACTTATTAGACAATTATTAGATACCCTTTTCTTTTGGAATTGAATAATTACCCGTAACTATAATCATACTGTTTCGGTACAAATATAGGGGATCCTTGACTAATGAGTCGTCTGGTAAAGACGACGAAAGGTCTTCAAGAGTCTTCTTCCTTGACCGGAGTTAGACGGAGGTTCTAGGCTCAAGTTTCAGAATTAGGTTTAAGGTCTTTTGATTGCGTCCCCTTCCACTGTATATCCGGACCGTATATATAGGAATATAACCCTAATTTGATTCCTTGGTCAACACGACTCTTTGTCCAGCCGACTTCTGTTAGGTTTTGGAGTACATTCAGTCGGTGCTATACATTAGAAGATCTTAATGATTGTAGGTCGTCCCTCGTGGGCCATCCCTAATATTCGCACTTTACTTCCAGTTAATGTCCATCTGGGCCTATTGCGTATGACCCATGTATCGACTTGTCGTGAGCCGTTTGTATTCCCAAACAACTTGTCCCCCAGTCCCATATAATTTTGCAATTGCAAAATTTTATGGGCTAAGTGCGATAATAAATATTATTCCATTTTCATACTTCGTATGTAGCGCTGCTCTCGTACCTTCCGCTAGTACAAGTATTTGATCATATAAGCCAAAGAAAACTCGTGAAATTTGAACAGTAAATGCACTTTGATAGCATTTTTCTCGGTTTGGCTTTAAATGACAAGTCAAATAGCATTTATTGCTTTCCCCATATAATGATTCCATACTTATGAAAAGTAAAGGATCTGACTTTTCATCCCTCCTTTCCTCCCTTTCTTTGTCTTTTTATTATATATTTTTTATTTTCACCATATGCAGCTTCAAATGAGTCCCGACCGGGTGAGGGCCGACCGGGTGGTTGGCCGATCGGGTTAGCGTGGTTGGCAGATCCCCGCCGATCAATCACTCCTGGTGGCCGGCCGGCTGTGGGCGTGATGGCCGGCAGGCTTGGCGTGGCTGGAGGATGGCTTGTTGGGCGCGAAGACCGGCAGGCCGCCCTGGTGTGGTAGCCGGCTGGCTGGCTGCGATTTCCTGGCCGGTTCTCTATCTTCGCCGGTCGTGATGGCCGGTGGGTTGGGGCGACCGGCTGGTGGCCAATGGCGCCGGCTTTCGTCTCCGGTGACTGGCTGGTTGCCCCTTTTTTTTCGAGTCAGTTGTGATGGCCAATTTACTGGGTGGCGGGCTGGTCGTCGTCAGCTTTGATGGTCGGAGCGGCCGAATGACGTCAATCATCCGGCGTTTATTTCCGACGGCGGTTGGTCGGCAGTTTTCCCCATTACATATATATTTTCCTTTTTAACTTTAAGCTAATACCCATCAAATAAAATTGTAGAATGATGTAAACTGACTTGGATTTGGCTGGCAAGTACCCTTTCATAAGGATTGGGTCGGCTGGCCGATTGCTTTTGTTGGCCTTGGTTGGCTGGCAACCATCATTGATCTTGGTCGATTAACCACCGTCACTGACTGTGGTGGCCATTGCGTTGTTTCGAGCTTACATAAGTTTTATTTCGTAATAACTTACATTACTCCACCTAACTAATAATTGTTCGGCTATCATCCGTACAATTATTTTGAGGGTAGGTTTTGTTAGGATAGTATCTTAGTCTTTTTTTTTTTTTTTTTGGCAAATAAAAATTTTATAAACCAAAAGGAAAGAGCAACAGCTCAAAGATTACAAGCACCAGAACAACTGGAGCACTAGTTCCCCAACAGGAACAAAACAAAACCACCTAAACTAGAACCTGACAGCAACAGGCCTAATACAGCAACAAAGCAATGTCTGAATCTCTACATCTGCAAGCAACCTTAAACACAATTTCTTTAACAATTTGCTCAGCTGATTGAACATGACCAGCAAAGACTCTTTGATTCCTTTGAATCCACAGGCAATAAACTGCTTCAGCAAAACCAGCAAGGAGAAGTTTGCTCACAGCAGTACATTTTTTACTCATTCTCATAGCAAATTGGAGCTCCTGATCAAAAGCTTGGCTGCTCCTATTGATATTCAGAATCTGTAGGAATTTCTGCCAGACTTGTCTAGCATAAGAACACTGAAAGAACAAGTGCTGCACTGATTCTGGATCAACACCACATAAACTGCAAACACCATCAGTAGCTATGCCCCACTGCATGAGTCTGTCTTTGGTAGAAAGCCTCCCATGAACAGCAAGCCACAAAATGAAAAGACTTTTAGGGCTAGCAAAGTTATTACAAACCACTCTCCTCCACTGAACTTTAGGAAACTGACCCAACAAACATAGGTACATCTTCTTGATAGAGTAACCACCAGTAGCAAAAAACAGTTGCTTGCACATAGGATCCCTATCCAGCAAAACTCTACACCCCCAAATCTTCTTAAGAACCCAAGAAGCAGAACCTGGCAGAGCCATGGTGAACAAATCCTTGCCCTTGATATAGTATGCATTGACCCATTTAACCCATAGAGCATCAGGTTTGAAAGCCAAAGCCCACAAAAGCTTCAGAATAGCAGCTTTGTTCCAAAGATAGAAGTTTTTCACATTTTGCCCACCAGCAACTCTAGGTTTACACACTGAATCCCAAGCAATGGGAGCTTTCCTAGAGGTTTTGGTGTCACCAGTCCACAGATAGGTCCTACAAATTCTTTCTATCTCTCTGAGAACCTTTTTAGGGAGCATAAATATTTGACTCCAGTAGGTTTGAAGGCTAAACAAGATCACCTTCACCAACTGTAACCTTCCAGCATAGGACAATTTCTTAGCAACCCAAGAAGAAACTCTAGAGTAGAATTTATCAATGAGAGGTTTACACTGGTTAATGGTAAGTTTGGCACTAGAAAGTGGAACTCCTAAGTATTTAAAAGGAAGACTGCCTTTAGAAATACCAAGAGAAACCATAATTGCATCTTGTTCCCACTGAGGTACACCAGAAAAATAGATCTCAGTTTTCTCCATATTAGCTTCCAACCCTGAAGCTTGAGAAAAACAGGAAAAAGCTTTAAACATAAGCTGCAGGGAGATAATGTCACCTCTAGCAAAAAGCAACAAATCATCTGCAAACATGAGATGAGTGAGCTTGATCTTCTCACATTTAGGATGATAATTGAAATCAGGATTGATAGCCAAGTTCTTCATACATCTACTCAGATACTCCATGCAAATGGCAAACAAGAAAGGAGAGAGAGGGTCCCCTTGTCTAAGGCCTTTCTTTGCAGGAAAAGGCAGCATAGGTTTGCCATTAACAAGAATTGAATAGCTCACAGAAGTAACACAGGAGTGCACCCACTGAATGAACTGCCCAGGGAAGCCAAGCTCCTGTAACACCATGAAGAGAAAAGGCCATTCAACAGAATCATATGCTTTTCTCAAATATACCTTAACCATACACCTAGGGGACATATGAGCCCTATTATATCCCCTAATCAGCTCAGTTGCAACAATAATGTTATCAGATATGTTCCTACCTGGCACAAAACCAGCTTGATATTCAGAAACCACTTCAGACACCACCCTTTGAAGCCTAGCAGTCAAGATTTTAGAAATAATCTTGTACATGGTAGAACAACAAGCAATGGGCCTAAACTGAGTAACAGAAGTAGGACATGGGACTTTAGGGACCAAAGTCACTGCAGTACAGTTAAACTTGCCATACAAAAAACCAGAATTAAAGAAATCCATCACTGCTCTATATATATCATGTTTTATAATAGGCCAACTTTTCTTAAAAAAGAATGAGTTGAAACCATCCAAACCTGGGGCTTTGGAAGAGTCAATGCTAGCCAAAGCATCATCAATTTCACCTACAGTAACAGGCAAGCAAAGCAAAGCCCTAGAATCAGAAGATAAGACATTTCCATTTCTGATAGTAGGCACATCCAAGCCAGGCAGAGAAGAAGCAGCTGAACCCAGAAGCTGTTTATAGAAATCAATGATCTTGGACTGAATCTCAGTAAGATCAGTGATCTCCACTCCCCCATCTCCATGAAGCAGATGCACTTTATTTATACAGAATCTCTCTTTCATAGCAGAGTAAAAGAACTGGTGGTTAGAATCTCCCACTTTAACCCACTGAACCCTAGACTTCTGCTTAAGAGCTTGTTTTTCAATAGCTAACCACTTTCTGAGATTGCAAATAAGCTCTTTTTCAGTACTAAGCAAGTGAGGACTGTTATCACTCCTCATCTGAGTTTGCAAATTGTCTAACTCACTTCTATAATACTCAATTTTCTCAGCTGTATGAGAAAACTCCTCCTTATGTAATACCTTTAGCTTGTGCTTAACTCTATTCAGCTTAAACCAGATTTGAGCCATTGGTCTACCCCTATCCTCTCTATTCCAGCACTCACCCATAATACTCTCAAAAGAGGAGTGATCTGCTAAATAGTTCAAAAATTTGAAAGGTCTCCCACCAGAAGAAGGGTTAGTAATGCAAGGAATGATAATAGGAGAATGATCAGATAAGGAAGGATTCAAGTATTTAGTAGACAACTCAGAAAAAGAGTCCATCCACTTCATGTTTCCAAATGCCCTGTCAATCCTGCTCCATACTCTAGGGTCATCTGTACCCTTGCTAGACCAAGAAAAAAACCATCCAGTGCTATGCAGTTCATTTAGGTCACAATCTGAAATACATTGATTAAAATCCCTAGTTTCTGCATTACTCACAGCATTTCCATTAATTCTATCCCCAGAATAAAGAATAGAATTGAAGTCACCAGCAACCAGCCAAGGACTAGCTGAACTACTAGTACTCAGTTGGTTCAACTCATCCCACAAAGCTTGCCTATGCCCTACACTATGCAAGCCATAAACAGCAGTAAAGAAAGAAGAAAATCTATGGTCCTTAGTGTGGATCCAACAATGAACATTTTGAGAGGAACTACTAAGAATCTGTAAGTCCACATCAGCAGTCCTCCAACCAACCCATATTCTACCTTTTGGAGAGTGAGGATAGTTGCAGAACCAAGTCCAAACCCCCCCAAATCTCTTCTGAACCTTCTCCTTATTTCCAAGCCTTACTCTTGTTTCTAATAAAGCTACTACATGAATACTATGATTATTAAGGAACCTCCTAACTTCATTAGCTTTGAGAGGCTCATTAAGCCCTCTTATGTTCCAAGTACAGATATTCATGGATTAGGAGGATCTTTTCCAAAACCAACTACCCCATTCCCAACATTCTCATCTCCCTCACAATCAGATAAGTCCTCATCAGACTCTTGTTCCAACACAGCAAAAGAGTTCTCTACTCCCACAGCTGTACCACCTCCCTTGCTCTGAGTCTTCCTGGTAACAACCTTCCATCCAGTGTTTGAGTCTGGAGTAGGAAGACCTTGATTACAAGGAGTGACAACTTGAGCAACAGCAGTAACAGGGTTCACTGGTTGAACCTTCTTTTGCACCCAAACTCTCTTTGGTTTCACAACCTGCTTTGGTTTCACAGGAGCTGTCTTAGCACAGTCATGCCCCACCTTGTTGCAGGATTTACAAAAGGGGGGAGTCCAATCATAAACAACCTGTTGTTTCATCAGTTTACCTAGCTCATCTTCTATCCAGACACAATCAGGCAATGCCAAAGTGACATCCATTTCGATTAAAACCCTGGCAAAAGAGATTCTGTCCTGTCTAGTTGTGCAAGCATCAGCAAATAAAGGAACACCCAAGCTACTACCTATCCTACTCAACGAGTCAGAACTCCAACAATTGAGAGGAAGATTAGGGAACTTCACCCAAATGGGAATCACCCTAAGAATTTCTTCACAGAAATCAAAGTTTGCCTTCCATGGCTTAATAATCATGGCCTTGCCAAAGAAAAGGTGAGGACCATCTGCTAACACTGCATTCTTATCATCCATAGACATGAATTTCACCACAAAATATCCATCGTCATGAAGAAAAATCTTAGGCATGCTCACATAGGACCAATTTGCAGCAACATACTTAGACAAAGAAGCTATAGTAGGGGTATATCCTACAACATACAACACAATAGATTGCTGCCAGTGCTCATTCAATTTATCCAATTCTGAGGGTTGCAACTTAATCACTTTCTTTCCATCCTTAATAACAGGAGCAATAAAAGAGAGAGGAACTCCTTTACCTGCAAGTTTCGACCCTGCAACAACAGAGGACCACGACGTAGGCTTCTCAGGTTGTTCCATCTCCAATCTCCGATTAACTGGAGCATGCTGACCAGAAGCTCTCTGATACTCCGCAATCACCTCAAGCAACTCACGAGTGACAGGTCCAGTACTTAGATGAGGAAGGAATTTTGGATCTATATTAGAGGTATCAACAATCTCCTCCCCTCTAGCTTGATTCTCAATACTTCGTTCAAGAGAAAGAGCTACTCTCCTTATGCGTGCCGCTGTTGTCTCCTGTAACATCTCCATAGAAGAAGCAGCTTGAAATCCAGTTGAAGGGGGAAACCCAGAATTCAACCCAGAGGTCGAGTTCAGACCCCCAACCCCTCTCATGGCATTATTCGACCGATTTTGATTACCAGAAGAAGATGGCAAACCTTCCTGATTAGTTTTGTTAGAGTGAAGCTTCTTCCTCCCTCCCATTAATGGCGAAACGGTTCACGTTAGCTGAACACCCTAAACGTGCGCCGAGAGCATTTCTTGAGAGAGAAGAAAAGTTTTTTTTTTTCTACAAAGAATTTGGATTTTCCTGTATCTTAGTCTTTCTCGTATTTAAGAAAGGGCATAAGTTTATTTTATATTAACTTCCATTACTCCACCTAACTGATAATTGTTTGACGGTCATCCGTACAATTATCTTCAGGGTAGGTGTTGTTAGGATAGTACCTAAATCTCTATTGTTTGTGTCCTATTGGACGAACAAGAAAGATGCTTAGGTTTTTTCATATTAACTTCCATTACTCTACCTAAATGATGATTGCGTGGTGATTTTCCGCACAATTATCTTGAGGGTAGGTTTTGTTAGGATAGTACCTAAATCTTTATTGTTTGTGTCCTGTTGGACGAACAAGAAAGATGCTTAGGTTTTAGTAATTATCTCATGTTTTTCAATATCTCCTTCAAGCAAGGTGTCATGTACATAGAACATTGTTGAGGGCTTGACTTAGAGACTAAGAGATTTGTACTTATTGTTTACATCCCTATATTTTTCATGGATGAAAATATTAATGTCAAAGTCATAACGATCGAACGCGAGCTCGTTTTATTGCTTTAATCATAAATAAACCAGTAAAATACATGAAATAATAATAAGAATAACTAAAAGATTGATGCGTTACTCTAGAATGTTGGTCTTTATTAATCGACTAAAAATTGACATACCAAAATTTCACTTAGTCAGAATCTTTTGAACTGTACAACCAATTTGACATTGGTTGGCTCACTGACTTCTTGGTCATCCATGTTGATTTCATCTAGACTCCAATAAATCCTTGAGTTTAATCATTGTCACTAAAAGGTTGAATCTTCCTGCCTGTCTCCCTGATTTCGGTTTTGAGCCCTGTATTGCTTAAAGTAGCCTCGCCGAATCAGGTCTTCCACGTTGTTTTTGAGATCTCGACACTCATCGGTCGTGTGGCCATAGTCGTCGTGAAAGTCGCACCACTTAGACCCATCCCGATTCTTGAAATGCATCTTCCAAGGGCGTTGCCACTTTTCATCAGTTTTGTTCATGGCAAATATTTGCGATCGAGGAACGAGCAAAGGTGCATAACTGTCATACTCGGCGTTCTCATGTTTCTCTTGGTTTTCCTTCTTCCTTTGATTACCCTTCTCCCTTTTGTCGTCCTTCCTGGAGTCTGCCCTCTGTGGCTGGACGTACTCATCATGATCGGACTCGGCTAGTGTCCTATTAAATTCCTCAATTCTGATGTATTCGTCCGCCTTTTCAAGAGCAGCTCCTAGGTTGGAGATGTTCTTCTTCGCTAGGTAATCTCTATACCTGCTTTTCCGCAAGCCATGAGTAAGAGCCAGTATGGCGACGTCGGACTTCATATCGGGTATCAGCACAACTTCCCGGTTGAATCTCCCAAGATAGTCTCTTAAGCTTTCGTCCCCTCGCTGCTTCACGCTCCATAGTTCGGCTGATGCCTTCTCCCTACGCTTGTTGCTGACGAAGTGCTCACAGAATTGCTTCGACAACTGCCTGAAGTTGCGGATGGACCCGGCTCTTAAGTTTTTGAACCAGGTTTTGGCCAAACCGCTAAGCGTAGCCGGGAAGCACTTGCACCATACTGCCGAGGATGCGGTGTACAGGTACATATGTCCTTCGTACGCGGCTATGTGATCGTCGGGATCTGTGGAGCCGTCATACTTGATGTGGCTAGGGAGCTTCATTCTTGGGAGAGGCTCCTCCAAGATCCCTGGAGTGAAAGGGGAGCCTTTTGGGATCATGATGTCGCTGGGGTGTCGACCGGTATGCCCCTCAGCGTCGTGCCTAGACCTTTCCCTCCTTGGAGGTGATCGGCCGATCGATAGTCGAGTGGGATGGCGACCTCTCCCGTTGTGTGGTGACGACCTCCGTGATCGAGCCCTGGTGGGGGATCGTCCTTCGAGGGATCTGGGTGGTGGGAGCACCACCTCGGATCGTAGGCGGGGTTGCTCATTCTCAATCCTCTTAGGTGGTGTCCGTGTCCTTCTGAGTCGTCTCGGAGCGTACTCAGAACGAGAGGACCCAGATGATTCTTCCTGTTCATCCACGAACCACGAGGGGTGTCTTTCTTGGGCGTTCTTGCTATTCAACTCTTCTTCTTCTTCCCAATCTGTTCTCAGACGTTCCCAACTTATGGGGGTCCGGACAGATCCTCTAGGGGGAGAACGTCTCCTCGTTTGGCCCGGGGCATCCTCCCTTCTCCATACGTTACTTCTGCGGCGAGATCCTGTCTCACCGGTCTTGTGCCTGCTTAGGGTTTCTCTGGAGGGATCTTCCCTATTCTTCTGGCGGACAGGTTCGACCCTAGTTTGGTTCTGATGAGGCGTCGCGGCCTGAGAGAAGGCCTCGAGCAGGTTTTTCATCAAGTTCATTTGTTCCGGCGTGATTGGTGAATCGTTCGAGGATCCTGGAAGGTTTTCGGCAATCAGTCTGGCCACAACAGGGGTTTCCACCCTAGGTCGATCGTCGGATACCCGGTTGGTCATATTGAGACCTATGGGTTCCGTGTCAGCCATGGGTTGGTCCTGTTGGCAGCCGTTCTCTCCAGATCCCGTAGAGTTGGTACGGACTCGTCCATCGTAATCTCCATTAGACATGGTTTCTTGCTAGCTTTTTGTTTGAATCCCCACAGACGGCGCCAAATTGTTTCGGTACAAATATAGGGGATCCTTGACTAATGAGTCGTCTGGTAAAGACGACGAAAGGTCTTCAAAAGTCTTCTTCCTTGACCGGAGTTAGACGGGGGTTCTAGGCTCAAGTTCCAGAATTAGGTTTGAGGTCTTTTGATTGCGTCCCCTTCCACTGTATATCCGGCCCGTATATATAGGAATATAACCCTAATTTGATTCCTTGGTCAACACGAACTCTTTGTCCCGCCGACTTCTGTTAGGTTTTGGAGTACATTCAGTCGGTGCTACACATTAGAAGATCTTAATGATTGTGGGCCGGCCGACCCTTATGGGTCGTCCCTCGTGGGCCATCCCTAATATTCGCACTTTACTTCCAGTTAATGTCCATCTGGGCCTATTGCGTATGACCCATGTATCGACTTGTCGTGAGCCGTTTGTATTCCCAAACAACTTGTCCCCCAGTCTCATATAATTTTGCAATTGCAAAATTTTATGGGCTAAGTGCGATAATAAATATTATTCCATTTTCATACTTCGTATGTAGCGCTGCTCTCGTACCTTCCGCTAGTACAAGTATTTGATCATATAAGCCAAAGAAAACTCGTGAAATTTGAACAGTAAATGCACTTTGATAGCATTTTTCTCGGTTTGGCTTTAAATGACAAGTCAAATAGCATTTATTGCTTTCCCCATATAATGATTCCATACTTATGAAAAGTAAAGGATCTGACTTTTCATCCCTCCTTTCCTCCCTTTCTTTGTCTTTTTATTATATATTTTTTATTTTCACCGTATGCAGCTTCAAATGAGTCCCGACCGGGTGAGGGCCGACCGGGTGGTTGGCCGACCGGGTTAGCGTGGTTGGCCGATCCCCGCCGATCACTCACTCCTGGTGGCCTACCGGCTGTGGGCGTGATGGCCGGCAGGCTTGGCGTGGCTGGAGGATGGCTTGTTGGGCGCGAAGACCGACAGGCCGGCCTGGTGTGGTAGCCGGCTGGCTGGCTGCGATTTCCTGGCCGGTTCTCTATCTTCGCCGGTCGTGATGGCCGGTGGGTTGGGGCGATCGGCTGGTGGCCAATGGCGCCGGCTTTCGTCTCCGGTGGCTGGCTGGTTGCCCCTTTTTTTTCGAGTCAGTTGATATTGCCAGTTTACTGGGTGGCGGGCTGGTCGTCGTCGGCTTTGATGGTCGGAGCGGCCGAATGACGTCAATCGTCCGGCGTCAAGAGTCAAAGTAATGGTTAGGGGAGTAAAAGTCAACCATGGTACGATATTTCCGGAACGGAGGAAGTATTAGTATTTTATATATGCACGCGATGCGTGTAGAATTTTACACATAAGCATTCACAAAGTTCATATTTTGCGATAGTGAGGTCATACAATACTCGTAGCCTTACATGACGAAAAATCGAATCTTATGACCAATTAAAGCTATTAAAAAACTTAACATTATTTTGTTACAACTAACATATCACATCGAAAAATCTAAATTTTAGTACTGAAGTAAAGTTATTAAACATTTAAAATAGTAAATATCACTTTCTTCTTTTGCTGGCAATATACTTGTTTAACCACATGCACTCCTCCGCTCAATCGATGTGCAACACATAACTAACTATATACGAATGTTCATGATTAAAATCTTCAGTTGGTGGAGGTAGCACCCATGAAAAAGCTCTGTTCCGATACATGAAAATACTTTTTCTATGACCCGCCATTATGCTGCATGAACGTTAAAAAATATATTAAGATGTATAAACAATATTAGCTAATTAATTGAAAAGTTTATGTTGTCAGAGTATTAGATTATACTTGTTGAAGTAGTGACTTTATTTCAGTAGCTAAACAACCTAAGGTATTGTGCAAGATCGTGTAATATTGTGACTTTCAAATACCACTTTTATCAAATATGGTAAGTCAAAGCAGTAACCTATAAAACGATAAAAATAAAAAATTAATTTAGATATTTACCAATATATAATGTGAGTTTAAGCATAAAAAAGATTTAGACCGTTACCTTGGAATAGTTACAGTGCTGGTCATATTGCAAGATTGACACTTTTAAAGTCCTTGAAAAATTATAACCCTTTTTAGGTAACGATTGCCCTATCTCTATTACACCGCCACTCCTTTCCATACTTACCCTATTTCATTTTGTTTCTTTTCCGTCGCTCATTTCATTCCTTAACCCTATTTCATTTTGTTTCTCCTCCGTTCTCTCTCCTTATATTTCTGCTCTCCTTCCTTTTCTCTCTTAAAAAATGGCGACCCACCTCAATATTGCGAAAATAATGCGATCAAAATGGCGATCCTTTGAAGATCCGATCAAAATATTGCGAAAATACTCAGAATTAGAAATATAAGGTTAATCTCTCGCCTTTCCCTCTCACCTCTTCTCCAACTCAGAATCAGGTTTGTTTAAAAAATCGCTAATTTAACTAATTCAACTCAGAATAAGGGTTTTATGTACTCTAAGCGTAAATTTCTTGTAGATAGGGTATGTAGGGTTTAATTTAAGGATCAATTGTTGCTTAACTAATTTTAGCTTGTGTTCGTTTGCTTAGTTGTTGCTTAACTAATTTTTTTTTTTGCATTTTTGGTTTGCATGTCGTATGACTGTATATGGGTTGGAGAGGAATGTGGCTGGTGAGTAGTTGGCGAGGCGGTGGCGAGGCGCTGGGAGTTGCGATGGTCAAGTTCTTTTTAATTTAACTTTGTTTTAATTTGGTGAGATTTGGTGTTAGTATTCTGGGTTTGTCAATTATTTGTATGTTTCTTGAATTTTGGTGGTGGTATGATTTGGTGATATGATTTGTTGTTGAGTTAATAAGATTGAAGTTCGTTGGTGGTTCTTTTTATGTTTGGTATATGAGATCTTGTTTTTGTAAGCTTATAGGCTTTGAAATGAGCTATGTTTTATTGGTTTTTTGTATTTAGTAAATTAAGAATTTGATGAGCCAGATTTAAGGTTTGTTGATGGAATAGAGATTGTGAGAAGAAGTTATGGAGTATTTTGCAGAGCGAATAATTCTAAAGAGAAAATTAATTTTGGGGACTATGTGTTCACTGTTGTTGTACTTTTTAACACGATTTATCACGGATTAATTGTAGTCTTTATGTGTTCACTGTTGTTGTACAGCAAAATACTCCAAAATTAATTGTAGTCTTTATGCAAGAAAGCAGGCAATTCTGCAATTATGGTCATCAGTGACTTTGTTTCTTTTGGTGTCATATTCTGGTCATCAGTGACTTTGTTTCTTTTGGTGTCATATGATCCTGGAAAGGCTTGATACATACCAATTCATGGTTATTATTTACTATTTGTGTTGTTGTGATGAAATCTAAGTGTTTGGATAGGAACTCTGATCTTTATTGAAATTGTCTGACAATTATGATCAAATTTAACTAAATCTTTGTGACCAAATTTGACTAACTATTTATTGAAATTGTTTGACAACTATGATCAAATTGCTAGATCTAGATTGAATTTCATTTTGTGAATTTAAAAATTGGATTATTTGATGAATTGCGAGTTTTCTGAGTATTGATTGTGGAATAGTGATGTGATTTTGTTCTAATTTGATGTTAAGAGAACAGTGATGCACAACTTTGCAAGAGATCTTTGACATGATTTAATTTGGTGAGGTTAAGTGTTGGGGTCTTTGACATGCTTTAAACTTATCAATGTGAAATAATGATTTATTTGAATCCCATTTTTACGGGAATTGATTTAAATGGTCTAATAATGTGAGGAAATTTTGGGGTTTGTTCATTTGTTCGTTAGGTTTTTATAGAACACATTTTTAAGTACTTAGGATGACCCTTTATTTTTAACTCATATGGTGATTATGTATTATCTATGTTATTGATTTCATAAGTTCATTGATGAATTTTTTAATATCCGCTTGTCCAGGTAGTTGGAGGGGCAGATGCTGATGTTAAAGGTGTTGCATGGAATGCCGAGGTTAGTTGCGATTCCTACATTTGAATGGTGTTACAATTTCTGGTTTTGTTCATGTTTAAATGTTGATTTGTTCATGTTTAAATGTTGATTTGCCATAATATAGATAAATAGCTTGAGTGCATGGGGTTATATTCTGATTTTAATTTCAATTTTATTGATGCTTTATTTTTTGTTTCGGCTTATTCGATTAGATGGTTTCAGTGCGTATCTAGCTGTGGTTCGTATAGTAAGTTTAGATTGGAGTTGTGGGTATTAAAAATAAGGGTGAAGTTTGGGATTTTATAAATTTTAGGGTGTATTGTCTGTATATCAAATTGGGATTGTGAGTAATAGAAGGAGTTATTTGAATTGGGGTTTTGTTTATGCAGGGGATTAATGTTATTAATTTATTTGTTCATCCGAATTTGCTATTTTCCATGACAATATTGGGTTTATTGGATCAAAAGTGACTGTATGTTGTTAGGTGTTGGTTTATTGATTTATGAGCATGAAATTTAATGATTTTCTTTTCTTTTATGTAATTAAAAGCATGAACTAAAATATGTATTAGTTAATTAAAATCAGTAAAAGCATGAATACCTTAGGCATTTTTTCCCCTTTGCTATTTATAAGTTATATCTAGATGTAATAATCTGTTTATAATTTTATAGAACACATGTTTAACCTAGTTACTTGATAATTAAAACTGATAAGGATATTTCAAAATCAAATAACAGCTTATTTAATTAAAAGCATGAATATCAATCTTTAACAATTAATTAAAATAAATCAAAAACATGCATATTACTGTTTTGTTTAAGAGATTGATTGGCTGTAATACCTCGTATTTTCTTAATTTATAAATATTATTTTATTATATTTATAAAGTGTTTTTAGGATTTTTAGAAATTAAAATGCATTTAATGCTAATTTAAATGTATTTTTATTTAAATAAACATAATTATAATTTTTATAAAACCCGGAATGTTTTAAATAAATTAATTATTTATTACCGGGAATTTATTGGGCCATTTTCAGAAAGTTTGAATTCATTCCAATCCCGATTCTTTCAGTTGGTGAACCCAACAGAGTTTCTAAGCCTCAAATCCTAATTCAAACCCAAGTATCCAATTGCAAAGCCCAATATTAAATCCCTGAGACTAGCCCACTAGGGGTTAGGGAAGCCTATAAATACCTCACTTAATTCATGAGATCCCCTCATTAAACCCTCATAATTTCTCTCTCCTCCCTTGCCTTGCACCCGGCTCCTTGCGCCCGTCCCCTTGCCTGCACAGCTGAGCATCGCTGCTCGCTGCCTCTTGCCTTCGTGCATGAACCCTCGCCCTCTCCTCTCTTCGTGCATGTTTCTCGTGCCTCTCGCACACAGCCCACACTCCCGCCTCTCGCTCTCGCTCTCTCCCGCCTTCGCTCCCGCGCATAGCGTCGCACCTCCTCGCGCGCTGTTGCGTGTTGGTGCTGTTGTTGTTGCTCGCTCGTGCCCAGCCTGTAATACCTCGTATTTTTATAATATTTATAAGTATATTTTATTATATTTATAAAGCATTTTACGATTTATTATCATTTAAATAATATTAAAATGTATTTTATTTAATGTATTTTAATTAATTAGAATATTTATTATTTTAATTAATTACGAAACGAATTTAATTCTTGAGTCGGGAAATTAAATGAGTTGCAAACGATTTTTAAAGGCTTCGGGTTTTAAATGAAAAGTCCAATTCGTTTTATTAAACGAGCCCAATCAAAAGAATTTAATTCAAGTCCTAAGCTAGCCCAATCATTTAATCCCCTAAGCCCAATTCTAATTTCCTAAGCCTAGCCCATTAACAATAAGGAGCCTATAAATAGGACTCCTCATCATTAAATGACCCCCTTGTGAGGGGGTCGAAAAAGCACGAGGCTAATGCGTGACCTCGTCCCTCGTGGGCGTGACGTTTCTTTTTGTCAAATCAAGTGTAATTGGATTTCCTGTGAGTTTACACCCAATTGACTAGTAATATAGGAGTCGTCATTCAGTTTTTAACGATAATGAGAAAAACTGACAAAACCTGGTTATCGTGACATAAAGGGAGTGCAATTATGTTTGACCACGAAAGCCATAGGTTCCCTTCTGATCCCTAGTGTGGGGATCGCTCAACGTACACCCGCAGGGTAGAGATTGAGGGTTCGGGGGACTGTAATTACCGAGAGGAGTACTCGCTCTTCGATAACTCCAGAGGCAGGATATCCTTACTAGCTCAGCATAAATAATTGAAGGGATATGCGTTAACTATTAAACTAATCTGAATTGATTTTAACAATATGCAACACATAATACTAGATCGATCGTGATTATCTTGTTTAGATTGATTTAAGGGACCTAGCATGATAGTTCAATTTCCCAAGATATTATCTTTATTAGGCGTGATAGAACAATCAGATTTAATAGTTTAACAGTTTTATAAAAGGGCGAGGAAAGCGATTAAATCATACGAAGGGACACATTACGACGCCCCCCTGAGAGGTGCGTCATAGTTCTCAGAAAACTAACCACTTTGGCTTTGCTATTTTCCTTTTATTTAACGAATCTCAAGTTTTCGGGCTTAATTCTTCAGCTACAAGGGACATGATACGTTCTGTTCGATTTTTGGATCGATTGCGACAGAACGCGGGATCAATTTCGCAGCGTGAGGCTTAGGCTTAGGGGTTGGAGTCAATACTCAGAATATAAATTGTGTGTTGTGTCCTTTTCACGTCGAATTTGGGGCTGTATTTATAGGGAAGAGTTCGTGGAAAGATAGAATTTTAGAGCTCTAATCCAAGAAGAATTAGGAGAGAATACGTACCCAGGTAATTTCAGCGCCCAGAGCCAGGCGTTGAAAATAGGGTCTGGGCCGTATTTCCTTGTCAGATATGGACTCGTGGAATACGGAGTCTTTGAGACTTATCCGAGTCTTTTAATGCGCATTAACTTTAGGACGGAATGCGTGTGGGCCCGTTACGAACTCTAGGCTCGTTAGGATTTTAATTAATACGTAACTCTTATTTTCGAGCTATACTAGGAATAGGATCCCTCTTGCAAATTCTATCTCTTTTAGGATTTATGTTGGAGTGCAACACCTAATTCTGACAGGTTTCTATATTTATGTCTTGCCACTTTTAGCAACTACCCGTTACGACAGTTACTATTTTTAGCAGGTTTCTATAAATAGCAGTTTTGGTGAAATGAAAAGGGTGATCGAGATTCGTTATTTTATAGGAGATGCGTTGCCAAGTGGAGATTTTATGTTCTCATCATCGAACCTTCCCTTTCGGGAATGGGGACAAAAGTAGGTGTCTACACTCCTATTTTGTCATAAACCCTTTTCTCTCTTTCTTGCCCAACACTCCTCTTTCTCTCTCCCTTTGTTCGACCGGCTCACTCGGCCCGCAAGCACGAGCCTCGTGCTGTTGCGTCGCTGCTGCTCTCCCTTGTGCCCTCATGTGCTGCCGCGCCCAGCACTCCCTCTCTCGCCCCTCGCGTGCCAGCGCCCGCACTCCCTCTCGTCGCTCGCCCGCAGCCCGCAGCGTGCCCTCTTGCCTGCGCTGCTGCTGTGCCTTGTTGTTGCTCGTGTGCTCAGCGCACACCCCCGCTCTCTTGCCCCTCCTCTCGCGCGCGCGCCCCAGCGTGTCGTGTGCCCTGTCCCGCGCGCAAGCGCTGCTGCGTCCCTTCGCCCCTGCGCGCACACACGCGTGCGCGTGTGTGTGTTGTTCGTGTTCGTAATTCGATTTCTTTTTCGCCCAATCACTCTAATTCGTGGTTGTTCCGTGCTATAGGCCGGATTGGTATAATTCTCTTCTTCCTTGCCTATTCTATTTAAATTCCGTATTTTAAATTATAATATTAATATTGTTTTGAGTAATTAAAATGCTGGGAACCGGTTATGAATACCGTGGTTTGAGGATTTGCGTGTTGTGATTCATTAGGGTTGTTTTAATTATTAAAGGATGAATTTTCAGATTTGTTTATTTGAATAAAACATTGATTTTTATGATAATAAACTAGTTTTATTGGGATTTTCAAGTTAGGGTTTTAACCTAGACCTAATGAGTCAATTGATTAGCATAATTAGGTGATGATTTTAATTACGATAATCAATTATATTTTCCGATTTGAATAAAGGCTTAAAGTGTTGATTTTTATTGATTTTAAAGGCGGAAAAAGTATGTTTTTTTACTAGGGATTGATTTTGCAAATCGAGACGATTATATTATTGAAAAACGATTGAATTCTAAAGTTTAAAGGAGGTTTTAAATTTTATAAAGTTGCTGGAAATTTAATGAACATGGAAATAATTTAAGTTTCATTATTTGATGATAGGAGGTGATTTCTAGTTGAGTGCTCGTTATTGCAAAGTGTCCCCTACGCTTAGGTATTCAAGGTACGTACAAGTCTAGGGCGACCACACCTTTTGTCAATGACATTACATGATTGTTGATGATGTGAATTATATTATGTGGAATCATGTTTATTTTGGTGAACGAGCATGTGATTTGTGATGTTGGATTTATTGGATTAATTGTTGAACAAGCATGTTGAAATTATTATGAGTATGGATTTCATTGTCAATCATGTTGTTCAATATTTATGCATGTATGGTTTGTTTCACATGAAAGGGATGGATTATTTATTTGTATGCTATTGTACGGGATGTCTAGCATACTTTGAGCCAATCATTCGTGCCTCGTTGTACTACTTATTTTACCACATGTGAAGGGTTAGCTCACGTAAGCCACCGCACATGTAGGGTTCAGTTGGGAATATTATGTATGAAATGAATTAGGATTTGTCGTGCAAGGGCACAACCCTCATGTTAATGTGCATGATGTGGAGTCTCACTTTGGTGAGGAGGAACATGGTAGTAATTTCACAAGTGTCTTGCCTTGTTGATCACAAGTCCTAAAGCATTTAAAATAAGATTGTTTTGGTTGTCGTTTATTAATTGAATGAATGTACGTTGTTGAGTCTTGAGTTCACCTCTAATAAAATATTAATAAACGTAAAGTGCAACCAGAACAAGCTTCAAAACTCTTGGAACGTATATACCTTGAGTATGAACAATGGGGGGAGTCTTGTCGGAAAGCTCGTACTCCTACTAATGATACAAGACGTTGTTTCATTTATAATATGCTCAGGAATTCCGTCGGTATGGCCCGACACTCGGTATGGCCCGAATTTATTATTTATTGTTTGGTGTATGGTTGGCTCCCATCACCTTTTTCCTTTATGGAATATTCTTTTGGCCCGTTCGAAGCTTATTCTAATTAAATTGTGAGTCAAGAGTCGAGTCAAGAGTCGAGTCTTGTATTCATGGTTGATTGTTTATTATTATATGGCTTTTGCATGTTGATTAATACTTAGTGAGTGATGCATGTTTTAGTTTCAGTTCACTCTATTCTTGTAAGTACTCAGCTATTGCTGACTACGTGCTTTGTGTGTTTTGGTCATGGCCTTTGCCTTAATGACCCTATGATGATCTATCATTTGCACTTGCATTGATGGGGAGTAGAATAATATAGCAGGTTGGTAGATCGGAATCATGTGGCTTGGGATGATCGAGAGAGTTGAATGTTTTCGTATTTTGAACTATTTAACTTTACTTTAATTATGTTTGAAATGTTTGAATTATTTATACTTTGGGTTTTGGGCCAGTATGGTTCCAAATTGTAGGAGGCCTCGATATTTCATTAATTATGTTTTTAAAAGTTAGTTGACATTAAATTCCGCTGCGTAATTCTGGTAATAGCCTTAACCGTTATCAAGGTAGCGGTAATGCTTTAGTAATTCCTTTATTTTAAGTTGGAAAATGATTTTATAAAAGCAAGGAATTATTAGGGTGTTACAAAGCCGCACACTCGCCCACACTCTCTCCTCCTCTCGCCCGCGCGCGCCAAGCCGTGCCCTGCTGCTGTCCGCGCTCGTCGCTGCTCGCACACACACACACACGAAGTCGTGTGTGTTGTGTGTTTGTTGTGTTCCGTTAATTACTTTTTGCCCCCAATCAAAATCAATTCGTGATTGTATCGTGCTATAGAACGGTTCGGTATAATTCTCTTCTTCCTTGCCTATTCTATTTCAATTCCTAATTTGAAATTATATTATTATTATTATTATTGATTTTGGATTATTAAACTGTTGGGATCGGTTATGAACATCGAAGTCGAGGATTTATGTGTTTAGATGATTGAGGAATATTTTATTTTGAAGTATAATAATTTTCAGATTAGGGTATTTAATAAATTATCGATTTTTGAGGTTTTAAAGTGATTTTTACGATTAATAAGGGTTAGGGTTTTAAACCCAATTTAACGATTGATTGATTTACGTAATTTAACGTTAGTTTCAATTATGGGAATCAAAAATAATTTTCAGATTTAATTCAAATCTTAAAAGTGTCGTTTTGATGGTTTTAAAGGTGGAAAAATTAGTATTTTTACACCAGCACCTTAATTTCCGATTGAGGCCATTATTTTAAGTATAAACAACCAATTGCTAATTAAATCAAATGTTTTAAGATTCTTAAAAGTTGCTGGAAATTTAGTAAGCATGAGTAATATTAAGTTTCATTATTTGAATCATAGGAGGTGATTTCTAGCCTTGATTGTGATTCGCAAAGTGGCTCCCGTACTTAGATATTCGAGGTACGTACATGTCTAGGGTGACCACCAATTACATGAGAATTATGTGATGATTATTATTTGCGAATCAAGTGAATTGAAGTATTATTGGATTCATGTTTGATGTCGTGAACAAGCATGTTATGGTTTATTGTTGAATTATGAAGCCTATGTGAACAGTCATGTTGTGACCATTTATAATCGCTGAATTATGTCAAGCATGTTGTTCCAGTTTATATGCATGTATGAGTGTTTCACATGCAAGGATTATGTTTATGCTATTGTACGGGATGTCTAGCATACTTTAAGCAAGTAGTTGTGCCGCAGTACATTATTTATTCTACCGCCGTGTAGAATATGTTTGGGAAGTTTATGTTAATTGAACTAAGGACTATTCGTGCTATGGGCACACCCCGCTTGTTAACTGGAAATTTTGGGTTATCTCAATAGTATATTGAGAAGGAACAATGGGAGTAATATCACTTGAGCCCTATGTTTGATCAGAAGTCCTAAAGGATTAAAACGAAGTGTCAATGTTTGGTTGCCTATATTTTATGTCTTGTTGTTGTGTCTTGAGTTCACCTTGTGAATAAAATTTTAATTAACGTAAAGTGCAACCCGAAGGAGCTTCAAAACTCTTGGAACGTATATACCTTGAGTATGAACAATGGGGGGAGTCTTGTTGGAAAACTTGTACTCCTTGAATGATACAAGACGTTGTTTCATTCTTTCTTTTATGCTGTTATGCACTGGAATTCCGTCGGAATGGCCCGACTATTGTAGGAGCCCGACCTTTATTTATTTTGGTGTGTGGTTGGCTTCCAACACCCTTTTTCTTCCTTGTATGGATATTTGTATTTCACCCGTCCGAAGCTAATTCTTATTAATCTGTGAGTCAATGATCGTGTCAAATGTCGAGTCTTGCCTCCATGATTACTTGTTATTAAATGGCTTTTGCATTTGGATTATTATACTTGTTGAGTGAAGCATGTTAGTTTAGGATTCATTTCTAGCTTGTTCGTACTCTGCTTTCGCTGACTTTGTGCTTCATGTCTTCCGGTCATGGCCTTTGCCTTAATGACCCTATGATGATCCATCATTGCATTTGCGTTGTTGGGGAGTAGATTTTAAATAATAGGTTTGTGGAGATAACTTGCGGGAGAAGTTATCGAGCATGGGATAGAGTTTGAGAGACTGTTTTCTCTTCCGCATTTATAAACTCTATTACTTTTTATAAGTCATGACTTTTTAAACTATTTAATTACCAGTTAATGGATTTTGAACTATTTAATATTTTGGTTTGGGCCTTGATGGTTCCGAGTTGTACGATGGCTATTAACTATTTATTATATTTGAAAGTTAGTTAAATTTCGCTGTGTAATTCTGGTAAATAGCCTTAGCCGTTATCACGGTGGCGGTAATATCTTGGTAATTCCTGTGTTTTAAGTTGGGAAATATTTTATAAAAAGCAAGGAATTATTAGGGTATTACAAAGTGGTAATTGCAGAGCTCTATTTTGAGAGCTGCTTTGCATTGACTAATAATGCAAGGTGGTAATTCCTTAAACTACGATTTAGAAGCTACTTAATAGTAATTCATATACCGAAGTGGTTTTGCGGAACTTTAGGACGTTTTGAAATTTGATTTTCCTAAAGTCAAAATGTTAGTTTTGAGTACTCAATTTTTTAAAAAGACAAATACCAATTATTTTAAGTTATTCGAAATTAAAATTTTTGAATTTTATCGATTTGATTGTATTTAATTCGAAATTAGTAAATTCGAAATAAATTCGAATTAATTCCGATTTTCAGAATTTTTCTTTCGGATTTAAAAAAAAAATTAATTAATTATTTATCCGAAATTAATTAATTACTTATTTAATTATTTTCAAAAAAATTCGAATTAAATTAAGTAAATTATTCGGTTATTTATTTTTCGATTTTAATTTTAATAATTTCGCTTAGATTTGAAGCTCCTATTTGTGACAAATTCCCACTTCCTAAAGTAAAATTAACAATTCCCTATGTAAGAACGCAATGCCATATTTCTCTAGCTTCTTCAAGAATGTAACTTCTGACTTGATTTTGCATGAACTTTTGTACTGGTTTTTTTTTGAGGAGGAATTTCTGTAGTTTTCAAAGTTATATCAATTAATTTAATATTTTTTGAGGGAAAATCAATTATCTAATTAATTAAAGAGTGTGTCATAACTATTTTTCTCTAAGGTCGAAGTTTGATTGAAACCCTTTTGCCCATTGAACATTTTAATTTTCTTCATATGAAGTATATTGTTTGAACTACTTCGAGGAATGCACTATTGAGTATACTTCGTATGTTGTATTTATCAGTCTAAGGTAAAAAAATTAAAGACTTCTAGTTGATAACATTTGATCCTACATTAGTTATATATATATATATATATATATATATATATATATATATATATATATATATATATATATATATATATATATATATATATATATATATACACGTAATAATGTCGTAACTATTTTAAAAAATTGTAATGTTATAGTGCATATATGTTAATTAGGGGCCTAATCTTATGTTAGCACATGACCCTCAAAATTATTAGGATAGGCTTGGGCATGGCGCGTGGGCCTGCTTGAACGACAAGCAAGCTTGGGCTCCAAGCTTACTTGGACGGCAAACAAGCGTGTTCTAGTATGCCTAGATTTCCGTATATGTTTAGAATTCTAATTCTATTGTGAATCCTAATTCTAATAGAATTCACCCCTTTTCTAACAATGTGGATACTACTCATAATACCCTTTCAAGCATTGGGGCATTACACTTATGTTTGAACATATCTATGTCACACATATCATTACAATATTTACTCCACAATATTCTTTTGGTTTAGCCAAAACTCCATCAAAGCCTCTCGAATGAAGGACCAACAAAGGCGTTCATACGCCTATTCAAAGTCCATATACACTGACCAACAAAGGCGTTCATTCGTCTATTCTAAGTCCATATACACTGCCATACCCATTCTACCTTGCTTACTTCTCATTGAATGAAGCATCTCTTGAACAATTATAACATTATTAGTAATCTGACGTTTTGAAATAATTATAATGGGTTACTCTTATTAGAAAAAATGGAGAATTAATCAGGTACGAGTTAATTCGCTGCCAACAATAAAAGGGGATAACTAGTTACTCTTGGCGAAGTTTATGGGGTGCTAAGGCACTATTGAAAGATGGTCTCTCATGGCGTGTGGGGAACGGGCTGGACAATAATGTGTGGACTGACCCATGGCTCGTAAGGGACGGTAAAACCGTCTACCCAACTCTGATGGTGTCAAGCAACCAAGAGCTTCGTGTAGCTGATCTAATTGACTTTGACAGTGGAGAGTGGAGAGAGGATATGGTCCAATATAATTTTGAAACCCAAGACAGAAAGCTGATCCTAGCAACACCCCTCTCTAAGCGATGGCCAAGGGATGCAATGTACTGGCGACAGTCAAAGGAAGGTGTATACACTGTGAAATCAGGCTACTGGCTTGCTAAGTTGGGTCAAATAAATGGAGAAATGGTGGCTTCATCCCTAATAGAGGAGGAGGTGTGGAGAGTTATATGGAATATTGACGGACCACCGAAACTTAGACATTTCCTATGGACGGCTTGCAAAGGGAGTATGGCGGTGAAAGAGAGATTAAAGGTACGTCACATTGTCGATGATACGCGGTGCCCAGTGTGTAATGCGGAGTGTGAGTCGATAATTCACTCCCTCTTTGAGTGCCATTGCAATTTGGGGCCATAGTGAACTAGCCAACCTCCTGTTGGACGCCCCTAATGATTCTTTTGCCTCTAGATGGCTATGGTTGGCACGGAAGGTGAAGGCAGACGACGTTCGTACTATTGCTGCTTTGATTTGGGCTGCTTGGACGTGTAGAAACAAGGCTTATTTTGAAAATGAGAGCCCGGATGCGGTACGAGTTGCAGCGGGTTTTGTTAAGCTCGTCGATGAATACATGAAATACTCGAAGAAGGTATATTCTCCAGTGCCTAGAGTTGCTGCTACTATGTCTGGGACAGCATGGTCCAAGCCTCCTAGTGGTGTGGTGAAGGTAAATACATATGCTCATGTAGTTGATGGGGTTATGATAGGGCTTGGTGTGGTGGTTCGTGACAGTGAAGGAGAGCTAATAGTGACAGCTACAAAGAGGATGCACGCTACTTCACCAGAAATGGCAGAAGCTTTGGCCATGAGGTATGGACTCAATGTTGCGAAAAGGTTTGGCTTTGAGAAGATCATATTGGAAGGAGATGCATTTAATGTTGTGAGTGCTGTGAAGAAAATGGATGAAAGTCTCTCGCCTATTCAATTAGTATTGGATGATATCAACTTAGATAGCTCTTGCTTTTCATACTTTAATATTTGTCATATTAAACGGGCTAGTAATACCGTAGCTCACCTAGTGGCAAGGTGGAATACTGGTAGTAATTCTGAGTACATTTGTATGGGTTCTTTTCCCCCAAATATCTCTACTTTGGCGGAAATTGACTTAACTTAATAAAATTTCGAGCTATCTTTCCATCAAAAAATAAAATAAAATAAAAGGGGATAACTATCAACGAGGTCTTGTGTTCGAATCCCCTCTCCATTTTGTATTTCGTATTACCTTTGCAGCTCATTCTTCACGCCCAAAAAAACAAAAAAAAAATAAAGAAAAGAAAAAATAAAGGGGGATAAACCCCTTTGAAGGTAAATAATCGTCTACTCCTTTTCTCTGCACTCTATCAATCCAGAAACGAAAAGTGAGAGAACGATGGAGAAATACTTTGGAAATGCGTACAGAGGAGACCCAGGAGTACCACACACAGACCCAGACAGATTCTTGAACATCTGGATTGGTTCCGCTGCATTCTCTGCTCTTACTTGGTTCAATCCTTACATGTGGCAACTCACCAATCAATGGAAGTTCGTATTTCTTCTTCTCCTTGTCTTTTCATCTATAATTTACGAATTATCTTCTACAATTGTAGTGTATTATGATTCAATTTTCTATCTGAATGATATTTAATAATACCCTTTATTTCCATTTGTCTATTTGTGTTTGAAAAGTGTTGTTCATAATCTGAATTATTTCTTACAATTCTTCAGTAGGGTACGCTATGTCGCATATACATAAATGTAGGGTTAGTTTATAGTTCACATGATACCATTGTGTATTACCCTTTGATTGTAGAATGTTTGAATTTTGTTTTGTTTGTGGAATTTATCATATAGAAGGGGAGAACCTTATGTGTTTCACTAGGTTGAGGGCTTGATATTCAATATTTTTAAGCCCGTTTGGTCGGTGGTAATGAATTGAAGTTATGGGGCTGAATTTTATTGTGATTTCTGAAATTTTCTTGTTAATGTCCAAGGTTTATATGGGATATTGAAATCCATGAAATTTCTGAATGGAAGGGTTTAGTGTCCCTTTTCTTATTATGTGGATAAAAGGGTAGTTGAAATACTTAGCAGATAACTCAATGCATGCAATGCTATACCAACCGATGGGATGCAGGATTGGACTCTTTGCAGCCAGGAAATTACAAAACTAAAAATTGAAGAACTGGAAGAATTGGGAGATGAAGGGATACTCAGAATAGAAAACAGATTACAAATGGATTTTATCCATTGGTAGTCAGTAATCACTATCCACTGCTTATCTGGTTGACTAGTTCAAAGTACATCAAGTACGTGACCAGAACGAATTCTAATAGCAATCAAGAAGTTCCCATTCCCACGTCACAATAGTCTATGCCCACTATATCGTAGTTAAGATCTCACTAATTCATTAACCTAAGGAGTGGGAATGGACTCTTGAGATGTAGAAATCGAAATCCTTTGCGATTATTGCATAAGCAATCGATAAAAAGGACTCGTAAAGTTAGCTCTTCAAGGTTTTCCGTGTTTCTCTTTTTTGTGTCTCCTCAACCTTTTCTGTTAACCTTTTCAATAGTTTTCAAAAATGGCACCTACATTGGCTATATAGGCTTTCTATTGCAAAGGGATTCCGAGGGAACATAAAAACCGTTCATAAGTCTAAATCCCCCCAGATTGTCTTTCCTTATTTAGTTTATTGACATTAATTATCTAGTTTATGTTATCGACTATTGAGATTCGTTGGCAATAGGATTCACTCAATGTTTCGTTAGACTTTGACATCATTTAGCACCCTGAAAAAAGCTCAAGAAAATAACACAAACACTCTCTTTATTGGGACTTGTATTGATAGTAGTATCAGGAATTCTCTGTCGAGGTGTCAGTATAAATGATAAGCTGAAAGTTTGAAACTCTTTATTTAGGGTTGTGAAAAAATCTTACTCCCACTTTTCAGGATCTTTTGGATGGTCATTGAGCCTTCGTTTCCTTTTGATCTTGGAAGACTTTTGAAAAGGAAATGAAGGCTCAATTTAGGGTAATTAGTTCTCCATCCAACTGCACAATAGAAAAAACTCCTCTATGATTTCCTCTCCGAAATTAATAAAGTGCTGGGTGGATTTGACCAACTCGGAATATTTGAGCTGAAATTGCATATAGAATTTTCAAGCCCTACGACATTGGGATCTTTACCCGTGGTGGCTGTTACAAGGTGCTGTCTGTAAAAATACACTTTTTTAAAGATGGTGTAGAGAAAACGTAGTGGCTAGTGAATGCTAACTGATGTGTTAGGAGTTAGTTTCACATTTTTTATTTAGAATTCTGCAGTTTTAAAACTCATCTCTTAATTGTTATTGTGGAGTCCTAAAGTACCATGGGCAGAAAGCATTGGCCTGCGCCTCGTTGGTCAAGTCTTCACGCTTCCTTCAATTCTTGTGCTGATTGGTCTTCAAAGTAAAAGAAAGAGTGAGAAAAGTGGAAACCCCTATGACATCTACCAAGCCATTAAGCCAGTGTATAACATGGGTTGGTGGACAGAGTGCTTCCCCGATGAGATCCTTTGAGGGTGTTCTGGCATAATGTTGATACACACCCTGAAGTGACTAAAAACTGAGAAGATAAAGATGGATCTTTCCTTTCTTTGTGGTCGGAAGTTTTAGAATTTGTTTTCTTCCTGTTATGGAGCCTTATAGTCCATAATTGTAGAATTATGCTATGCGAAAAGCTTGGTTTGGCTTGATTTTTTCGAAGTGTACATTGAAAGATAGTTGGCACTTAAAAAGTTTGAGCTCTTGATTTGTCTCACACATCTGTATGTGATACACATGAATCATTTCCTTTGTTGGAAATCCTTAACATTATGTCCTTACGAAGTTTACGCTCCTGAAGAACCTCTAGCAGTTTATCTGCATCTATTTGTAGATTTTTCCCAGGCATTCTGTTTTCTAAGAGACTTTGGATACAAATATAATAGCCATTAGTTCCTCATGCTGAAATAGTTTGGACGTTTGTTCATTGGTTGAGCATCTTTGTTAATGTACATGCTGTAACTTGATTAGATCTCTGCTTCCTGGGGAATGATTAAACAATCCGATGGATGTTGTGTGTTATCCGGCCATAACAACGTGATGGTGAATGTTATAATGTTCTTTCATGCTATATCTGAGCAGAAACGGCCCAAAAGCTCTTCCTTCTTAAGTTTCCATTAGCTTTGTGAACTTGCATGGCAGTATATGCATTTCTTGATTTTACTTTGCCTTTCATCATGTGTTTTGCTTAAATGTCTGTACAAAGTACAAGCTCTTAACAAATAACGAAGGCTGATGAGTCTTTTGGATAGTGATGATCTAATATGTCAAATTGAAACTTGAATACGGTGCTTGTGCTGCTTGGTCCTTTGTTGGAGCCTGGGAGGTGTACTCCGTATTAGTTTTTTAATTATCAGATTCGGGGTAGGATGAAATGACAAGTCGGTAGTGATAATCTAAGCGCTACAAATTAATACCCCTCATTGAGGTTGATTTGAGAATGAAGCTAGTGGTAGGGAATCACTAAAAAATACTACCTCCGATTCAAAATGATCTTTACACTTTTTGTTTTAGTCGATTTCACAATTTTCTTTACATTAAGCTTTACACTATTTTTGGACATATTGCTATCCTACTATTTTTACCCCACAACATTTACAGATTTCCGCTCAATTTCTCTTATTTATTAATTTTTTTCTTACACCCAGTGGCGGTGCCAGTATGGGTTCAGTGAAAAAAAAAGAAAAGAAAAAAAGAGTTCACAAGTTTCTGAAACTATGAATATAACATTACTATGTACTTGTACAATTCAGCGCTCAAAATAGTCAAGAAGTGAGTGCTGGAACACTGGTTGGAGCGGAACAATCTCCACCTTTCATTTTGTATACATGGTCGCAGATTCGACTCCCAGTGAGAGATATTCTTAGACATTTGATTTTTTTTCTTTCTTTTCTTTCTTAGTAGTAATAGTTTTAAACTTTTAATAATTTTTTTTTATTTCCAATTACTAAATCTTTTAAATTTTGAAAATATCCTATGCTCTAGAAAAAATTGGATTTTGCTTTTATTCATTTTCTTTAAAACTTTTTTCTTTAATCATTTATCTTATGTACTACAATACGCACAAACCTGTTATTTGCACCAAAGAAATCAATAAAATATGCTAATGTACGCTTTGCACAAAAATATGACTTGTGTTTTGATTTTCGAACCCTTTACAATGATTTTCTGGTACCGCCGCTGCTTACACCCACCCACCTTTTTACACCTTTTTCTTATTTTATCCATATTTTATTATATTTACCCACCTTTTAACACATTTTTTGCCTTTTGCCTTAATATTTGCAAATAGTAACCGTAAAGATCATTTTGAAACGGAGGTAGTAGCTAGTTGTACGGTTCTGCCTCAACTTATATTCTGACATGAAATTGTTATATCAAGGTTGAATAGATCATAAGTTGGCAAGTTAGGAATGAGGTCTATTGGCAACATAAGGTTGTCATTCCAAACTTATGTGAAATAGTTTTACAGGATTCAGCACTGTAGTGACTTGTGAGTATTGGGAGAAGTTTTCAGGACATAAGATTTATTGTTAGTCAGTACAGAAAATGTAAAATGTGCTTAAACTTGCTGCAAATGGCCTTGTGAGGGGGTCCTCCGATAAGGTTCGCCTCCCAAAACAAAGATTTGTCTGTAACCTGAGATGGTTTTGATGGCTTTACGTTATCAGAAAAAGTTTAAGTAGACATAATTTTGACACTAGAATGCTACTTTTGGATGTTGGAAATTCTTATATGAAGTATGAGTTATATCTATATCTGCTGAAGCCTTGGTGGTAGGAGCTTTTGGTCTGTAGTTGTGATCTTGTTAGTAAAGAAGTCGCATTTGTCCTGATAGTAAATGTATGAATTTCAAAAGTTAAATTAATGGTTGTCAGTTCTCACACTGGAAGTTGCAATTTGTAGTTGGCATGACAAAGCTATGCTGTATGAGCAGCACCACTGGAAGAAGGCAATGGCCAAGAAGCAACCTTATAAATTCAAGGTACGTCATGTCACAATGTTGTTTAGTTAGTTTGTTTTCCAGCCTAAAGATGTGAATATAGTGTTTGTTCAAAGTTTCTGTTTCCTTGTGTTGCAGTGGAATGAAAACATGGACAAAGACACTCGTGAATCGTACTACTTCAATTGGCCTGTATATTTTCCATAAACACACTGTCTTATGGGATTTCTGTGATCCTACAGCTTCTTCATGTTATTCTCTAAACTATGTTTTGGAGTCTCATCTCTTTGATACTATCTTCTAGGGCATGAAGCCTAAACATGTTTGCATTGCAGAACTGATTTCTGTTTTGATTTAATAATTCCGGGTTAAAGATTCAACTTGATTTTCATTTTTGTAATAATTCCAGACTGTAAAAATGCAGTCATCTTCATGATTACGAACCCCCAACCAAGAGCAAATATCGGCGTTATATTTTCTACTATAAGGGCATCTGAACATCATACCTTGAGTATTCTCTATCTTCTCCTCAAAAGCATACAAACTCCAAATACATGAAGATTTTATGTGGTTCCAAGTTTTTAACGCCGCCAACCAAGCAATGAAAGCATGCTTGGGCACAGTGAGTCTACTCCAAACCCACATTGTCCATCCACACTTTTCCTGCATCCTTGTAACAACTACTTAACCCGAATTAAAGATATTAATGATTAAAACTGTCCATTAACAAATGTGCTACTGAATCGTTGCACTTATTCAATAACGGTAAAAGTAATGAAACCATTGTGATACTCATTTCATAAATAATAAATTCGAGAGATATTGTCTCCAACCTTTTGACCTCTTTTGAGGAGGATCCCCTATACTATTATCTCCACTTTCTTAGTGTTGTTCACTTTCATCGAAAATAACGAATTGCATAATAGGTTCAAAATATCGTTGGACATCTCTACCTAAAAGTCAATTGTGACTGTATAAAAAAAGTGCTAATTGTGCCTTGAAATTTATGATGAATGACGAAGGGCCGGGTTCAAATGGAAATACAAATTATTTTGAAGTGACTCAAATTGAAGATGAAATCTTGTCTTAATATCTTTCCAACGAATGGTCACATGCTCATTTTTCGACATGAGACGGCGAATAGTGACCGTTTTACGGAAAAAGTGTTCGCGCAGGAGATTTTTTCCATATGGTTGGGCGAACCTCGTATGTTACAAAATCTTTCTTATGTTAACTTTATTTTGTTTCCTATTTACACGACTTGCTTATGACGGGCTGATGGCTACTAGATGATTTACTGGGGAATAATTTAGGTTATTTTTAGTGTTTTCTTATGTTATACTTCCTCCATTTCTGAATTCTTGCAACACTTGCCTTTTTCTCCCGTTTTAGAATACACGTAACACTTTTTTTTCTTTTTTTTTTGGTGTTAGACCACTAATTATTTATTGTTTATTTGTCCTTTCTACCCACTTACATTAATTAAAAACTACTCCGTAGTATTCTATGCACGCAATGTCAATATTTTCAAAATTCTGATTTGATATATACGCAAGTAATGTTTCAATGTTTTATTATTCTTTTAACAATTTTTGTAAGGTTGTTATCCATATCTTACGTGGGCACCTAAGTGCTACGTAAACTAAAGTTTGATCAAAATCAACTAAAATAATACTTCAATTTGTTAATTAAAACATAGTCCTATTTACTCACCAAACCTACACTTACCCCATGGGTAAGTACACTCATCATACCCTTGTACATAATTGGTTATTTTTGCCAAGTCATGCCCTACTCAGATCTCAATCAGACTCAAAATTTTCAGACCCATTTTGAATTTGAATTTCAAAAAACCAAACTTATTTTCCTTTAATTTTTTTTTTGTCAATAAATGGCGATGAAACCAAAGTGTTTGATCCATTTTCTTTTTTGGATCCCTTCTTCATTGCCTCTTCTGTAGATTCTGTTGAACACTTTTTTTCCCTCTTTAATATTATTTTGCGGTATTACAGTTCCATTTAGATCCTCAATTGTTTCCATGAACACATTAAACTAAGGTCGATTCATTGGCGGTGATACCGAAGTTTGCTTCTTTTGTCTTGTTATTGTCAATCCATTTCTTAGTCTTCAAGAATCAATCGATTCAACCATTGTTTAATTGCTTTGTCCTATTACCTCATTCTTTTTCCCCTCTTTAAATTCGTAATTGAAATTTTTATATTTAAGATTTTTTTTTATTAAAACAGATCTCCAATATATTTTATGGGAAAAAAAATAGTTGTTGGAGGATTGAAGTTTGAAAGATTAAAAAGCAAATACATTTAGAATATGAAGAAAAGTTTAACTTGTAAAGCTTCCGATTGAATGATAATGGAGGTTATGAGGAAACCAAAAGAACAATTTTTTTTTTTGTTTAATTAACTCAAATGTTGGGCGGCAGATTTTTGGGATGAAGAGGGTAAAAATAAATCCCGCTAATACAGTGCTTATGGCGGTATTTACCAAATTGTTTCCCTCCTAAAGTCAGTTGTTTCCCTCCCAAAATGAAATTTAACTTGCTGACATGTCCATTGCCCATTGCAGGGTATGGTGACTAGACTTACCCTGGGGTAAGTGTATGAGCTCCCCTATTTACTTCCTATGTTCCACAATGATGTTCTAGTTCCCACTTTTCACGTTTGCCAATGCGCATTTATTACCATTTTTATCTCTAATTATACATTAGATAAAATTATAAACTTTTGATATTCTTAAAGTGCTCATTGAAATGAATCAAAAAAGACCCCACGTGAATATGTTTTTCTTATAAATTAGAAAGAATTTGAAAAATTCTCTTCAATTGTGAAGTGCCAAAATTCTAAATTGGAAAATCATTATGGAATGGAAGTAGTACAAGCTACACGTGCTTAAAAGTATGCACATTTGCTAAAAAAATTATGAAAATTTATTCAAAATTAAACAAAAAAATAAACATATTTATATGTAACAAAATCTAGTCAGGAATTAGTGTAATAAAACTAACTAAAATAAACGTAAAATTTGTGTTCTTTTTGTTTTTTTTTTTTTTTAAATTTTTGCCGCAAGGTGCTTGTATAACCATATAAAATGCGAGATTACGAATAAGACTAAGTTTAATTTTGCAATCAAAAAATGCGAGATTAGGGATGAAATTCATAATTTTTTTAACTGCCTTAATACTTGGTTTCATGTTTGCTATACGAACTCAGTTACATTGTTGTTGATTTTTGGTTGTCACATGGATTGTAATTTCCTTTTATTGCATTAAATAATTATTTTTTAGAATTATTACAATTAAGTTTTTAATTAATTAAATTAAATTATAAACTTATTAAGGATGTCATAGTCTATTCTACGAATCACCAAAATATCTTTTGCTAAATTGACATCAGGAGTTTTCTTATAGAATAGATACTATTTATATATCTTGTATAAACAATTTAGATATTGATGATCAAATTTTGTATTCGAAAAAGAGTTATGAGTCCTAGAGCTGTCAATTCTCAACCCGAACCGTTGAACCCGTTGGGTTAATCTGATAGTTAAGAACCTGAACCGTTAATAACCCGTGAGCTGAAACCCCAAACCCGATCCGATAATATTCAACCCGAACCGTCTCGAAAATATTAACCCGAACCGAATGGACCTGAAAACTCGTTAATGACCCGATTTGTATCTATCTGAACAGTTTCAATCCGGGAAAAACCCGTTTACAACCCGAACTGTTTCAACGCTAATCGTTTACAAACCGAACTGTTTCAATCCAAACCGTTTACAACCGAACTGTTTCAACCAGGACCATTTACAACCCGAAGTGTTTCAACCCGGACCGTTTACAATCCGAACTTTTTGCACCTGATCCGTTTACAACCCGAAGCCGAACTGTTTCAAGATACATGTTGTTTTAACTGAATTGACTTAATTCATTAACAATTGAACTTGTTTGTCTTGTTTCGTTGTTAAACATGTTAATATACGATAAACTTGTATTTACAAACTTTACAAATTCTTTACGTATTAGTTCATCATTATCGATTACTCTGTATTAATAACTACGTTATTAGTCATTAATTTATCAATAAATGTTTCATGAACACGAAGTGATAAATTCTATTAGCCATTAGTTCATCGTTATCTATGAAAAACCAAGTCGTATACTCCTATGTACTCTCTAACTTTACCGGTCTTAAAATTTTACCACTTTTAAAATTTAGTTACCGCCCTTGTCTTTTAATTAAGACATCTATATTATAAACGTATTGAAAATTGTGATTTTAGTACTAACGTGATATTGTTTATAATTTCTATCCGAATTGACCTGACCAGACATGAACCCGACCCGATATGATATGAACCTGTTACAACCCGACTAAAACCGTTTACAAACCTACGTGCTCCAACCCGAACCGACTATAACCCGACCCGATTATAACCCGACCCGGTATGAATCCGACTAAACACGTTTACAACCCGAACCGACATGAACCCAACCCGATATTAACCCGAACCGACATGAACTTGACCCGATACGAACCCGTGGCAACCAACCCAAACTCGAATCGAACCGTTAAAGTTTCAACCCGGACTTGATCCGACCCGATAGCCAAATAAACCCATTTCAACCCGAAGCCGATCCGTTTGTCCGAATTGACACCTAGCATATTATCTATTATTAAAAATAAAAATACAAAATACAAAATTCAAAAGGGAAGGAAAAGAAAAAACGGAATTTTCGAATAGTGTCTTATCCAAATTAATTTCTCTTCAAAATTGGCTCTCTGGTGATCAAGGTATAACAATGGCGGTCCACCATCTTCCCTGGGCTGTCAATGGCGGAAGACCTACTGAAATAGCTGCTCGAATAACTTGTGCAACAAATGCAACTCCAAAAGTAAAACTGTCCCATTTTAAGAAGTGGGTATCTGAAGTTGGGTCGAAATCTCTCAAACTTGCTCTTTCTAGCTCTCTCGCTATTGCACTTTCTTATAATGGTAAAATTCTGATTCTTGTTTAAATCATGTTGTTTCAGCTTTTCTTTAATTCATCGACATTTCAATTAATTCCCAATATCGCCGTTTTTTACCACCTACCTATAATAACTAGGTACTTGTTTGATTAGTGCACTAATGAACCTTAACAATGTCAGCTTGATTTAATTCGGAGTTATGTTGATATGTTAAGTACAGATTGGTCTCTATAATTTCATATTTTTTTGGTGCATAAAAGATTCTGGTGTTACTGTTGATGTTTGTTGGGCAGTTGGGGTAATTAGATGGGTAGTAGACTGGAACATTGTTTGTCGAGGAAGTATAAACCCGAAACGGTGTGTGGATTGATGACTCTGTAAATACACAATGGAATAACTAGTGTCTTCTAATGTGGATTTCAACTGGCTTAGCTGGTTAGAATCTCAAGGGTAGTACCTAAGAATTCAGATCAAAACCTGTCTGCATCAATTATTCATTTGCTCTTTGTCGCTCTATCTAGCCTATACATCCAAAAAATAGTGTATTTCTAGTGTAGTACTATGATTGTGTTGACGAGTGAGGGATGTTACACTTTTAAGTTTTAACAATGATGGGATAAGCGTCCACCATTCAAAGCTAGCGTATTCAAAGGAAATAATGTCAGGGATATCTCAATGGATTCGCTTGATCGATGACAGGAAATGACAAACTCATCTACCTTTATAACATCATTTTCAGAAAAGGAGAGAAGAGATTACAGCATACATGCAATTAAACAAGTTGCTACTCCATAGATTAACCAAGAGCGCACATGTGTATGCTTGTGTATTTTCATAATTAATAAGCTTAGTTATAAAGAAGTGAAAAGCTGAAGAATAACTTCTTAAACTAGTTTTGACCTTAAAAATTTATAATTAATATTTGATGGAGCAATCTCTGGAGAGCAGGAAAGCACTGTTCTCATGTAATCCTATCATAAGTTCATCTTAAGAGGTTGTTACAGCTTTATGCTTCAAATATCATGTGTAGTTCTCTACAAAAACAAAAATCCTTGCGAGCATAATATTCATGGTGAATACTTTTGTTCTAATGTGACGCAAGATTTGTTGAGTCGAACTTTAACTTTAAAAATAAAGCGTGTAAGGATTGTATCCAGATGTCATGGTAGGAGCGGGCCTTTGGTACTGAGTTTCTTATGATTCTTGTCGCTAATCCCTTTGTTTTCTTTTGTTTGCTCTTCACTATATATGGCTTTTGTAGCTGGTCGCCTTTTCTCTGTATGGTCTATGCCCTATGGGGAGGCTTTCATTAAGTAGATATCATGGTACATGATGCTCTGATGGAGCTCCTCTTCCATTGATTCTCATTTTTGTTGCAAACGGTTTACCAATGATCTACTCTGTGTTTTTTTGTAATCAATTAAGATATCTGCTGGATGCCTTTCTTTGCATAAGCGGGTGATTTATTTCACCTTGCAGGTGTCGAATACGCTGAAGCTAAAACGGGTGTTAATAAGCCGGAACTGCTCCCTAAAGAATACACTACAGTCATCGATGTTGCTGGCTTCCTCTCTTCTGGTCAGGTCAGACTGCCCTTTCCTGTTTACATTCATATATAATACTTCATAGGCTGCTCTTAACAGCTTTACCTACCAAGATATACTTCAAACAAGAATATTGATCTGCTTCAACAGTCAGCTCAGAATTTGTTTTGTATTAGTGAGTCTTAAAGTGAGTATTGTAGTATTGTCTCTCACTCTCATTTATATAGAATATGCTACTCCGTATTCTTAGTAGCTTGTGGTATAGAAAGGTGTCTTATTTGGAAATAATAAGTTCTTCCTAGAAGAGATATACCCATATGGCAATGACAATTTTCCAGGAAAAGAGACTCGCGGAGGAAGTAGCTGATCTTGAGAAGGATACAGGGTTCAAGTTGAGAATCTTAGCACAGAATTACCCTGATACGCCCGGTAGCCACAGCTTACTTTCTTTGTACTTTTATTTTCTTCTCCAAATTACAATTTTGTTTAGAAGTATACCTTTTCAGAATTTGTTTTGGCATATATTTTTTAGAAGATTAAATCTGTGGTCTTCTGACAGGATTGGCAATCAAGGATTATTGGCAAGTAGATGATAGAACAATTGTCTTTGTTGCTGATCCTACTTTTGGTAAATTCTCGTTGTGGAACTGATGTTGGATAAGTCTTGTGCTGGTACATTTAATGATTATTGTACATCTGGTTGATAGGTAATATATTGAATTTTAACGTGGGAGATCAAGTTGATCTTGACATACCGCGTAGTTTCTGGAGCCGTTTGGCTGGGAAATATGGAAATATATTCTACTGGAAAGAAAAGGTGAAAGTTCCTTACATCTCTAAGTGTACCTCTTTATTTATTTTTGCAGCATTCAAGCTTTAATTTCAGTTGGCAGACTATCACATCGTTTTGAAAGTATCTATTTCCCCAACTAGATAGACAAGTAATAGGGGTCGAAATGAGCAAATTACAGTTACACTTGCTATCAATATTATTTCGTTTTGTCAGTTGGCAACTGAATCAGCCTGACTCCTTGTTTGTATCTATCTTTGCCATAGGGAGAAGATGCATCGATTGAAGCTGCTGTTAATGCTATATCTTATTGCTTAAGAGAACCTGTTGGTCCAAGTAATTGCTCCGAGGTAATGTAAATAGAATGTTGTTGGAGACCAAGGAAGATACGGCTCTACTTATTTCTTAAGATAGTAAAATTGTGATTTACTTTTATGGGAGTTAGTATGTTGATATAATTAAGTTACCTTTCCCTGTATTATTAACCTCAAAGGAGAAGTTTGAAGAGAGTATCAAACACGGCGAAGAGCATTTTCATAAAGTGAATGTAATGAACACATTTTGTTCTTTCTTGGTGTGGGTGTTGGTTTGCTTGTCGCTCTTGCTCACATTTTTTTCAAGAAAATCCAAGCATCTGTTTAAGGCGAGAATAGAGAACAGAGTGAAAAGTTGATGAAGAAAAACAGAGTTGATCAGCTGATCTTATAAGAAGGTTTTCAGTCTGCATTGAACTAAGCTTCCATTACCGTATCCCATGTGAAACAACCGTCAATATCAATGTGTTATATCCTTTCATGAAACACATGATATGTAGCTATATCATATGTAAGACACTTCGATGATCAGTTATCAGTCTCAACTCATGTTTCCTCCAAGGGTCTTCACTAACCACCAAGTGAATTCAGAAACTATTGTTGATATGGTTTTGTATTATGCTTCTGTTGATGATCTTGAGCCTGTATGTTGCTGTTTGCTCTTCCAACTGATTGATGATTGTTCAAGAAGCAGACGATATCGCGAACTCCTAGGTTGAATCTGGATCTGCACCAAAATCACTACAGAGAAAGCTTTCTGTTAAAAGGGCAATGGTAAGTCCATGTAACCACTGAGGAATGTGTGTGGCCATAGGAAGAGTCTCTTGAAACAACTTTGAGTTGTGAAACATGAAAAACATCATGAACCTTGGCTGAATTAGGTAGATTAAGCTTTTAAGCCACCTAGCCAATGACTGCAGACACTTGGAAAGGGCCATAATATTTTGGAGAAATCTTATGGCTGCTTCTCTGTCGAGCTGTTTGCTGTTTGTTGCCTGTTTGGTTGAAGTTTAAGCCATACCCAATCTCCCACTTCAAAGGATCTGTCAGATCTACCCTTGTCAGCTTGTTGTTTCATCCCAGCTTGTGCTCTCCTCAAATGAAACTTGATTAAATTAATCATGTCTTCCCTTCTTTCAAGGCTTCTGTCCACTTCATCAAGTATGGAAGATGTAAAGGAGTAGGCTGACCATAGACAATTTCATATGGTGTGAGTTGTGTTGCAGAGTGAAAATGAGTGTTGTACCACCACTCAGCCAGTGGTAAGCAAGCACGTCAATCTTTAGGTTGATCACTGCACATACACCTAAGATAGGTTTTCAAACACGTGTTGACCACTTCTGTTTGCCCATCTGTTTCAGGGTGATAAGCTGAAAATAGCATGAATTCAGTATCATGTAAGCTGACACCTATTTTCCAGAACTAGCTTAGGAACACTGCATCTCTATCACTAACTATACTTCTAGGCCAGCCATGCAACTTAAACATATTGTCTAAGTATGCTTGAGCTACCTGGATAACAATATAAGGATGAGACAAGGGCATAAAGTGGTTGTATTTGCTCAACCTATCCACTACCACAAAGATGACATACTTCCCTGCAGACTTAGGTAAACTAGTAATAAAGTCCATAGAGATGTCAAACCATACTGCTTTAGGAATTGGGAGTGGTTGCAACAATCCAGGACTAGCAGAAGTATCATACTTGGAAGCTTGACATATCTTAGACTATCTCACCAAAAGCCCGACATCTGTAGTTAAACCTCTCCAATAGAAGAGAATTTGCACCCTCTTAATAGTTAGCTCTCTTCCAGAGTGACCACTTTCAGGTGAAGAATGGAACCACTTAATCACCTTATTCTTCATAGCATTGTCAGACCCTAATACCAACTTCCATTTTTTCCTTAATAGACCATCTTGCAAGGTATACCCCTTTAATGATTCAACATTCTGAAGCTTAATAATCATACTCAATAAATTATCATCTAACTGTAACACCCCCGAATTTCTCTTTTTTTTAAAACCAACATTTAATTAAATAAAATCAACCTTGAGAGAAGCTTAGGAGTATTACTGCCACGTGATTACGTTAAAGGCTAACTAACTCAAATAATGCAACAGAATAAATCAAAATATTTCTCTTTATTGTATAATAATAACTGAAATAATAATAATGTATTTTCGAATTACTTCAAAATCAAAACCCTAAGAAAACCAAATCCTATAAAAGCCAACTTAAACAAAATCCTAACTAGGTGAAAATCTCCATTGATCCCGTATGTAAGCATGTCACATCGTCACATCGTCACATCAAAACTGCTTACCAAAAGGTAAATAGGGCCAAGCCAAAACAAATATGAAATACGGGTTAGCAAAAGCTAAGTACGAATATATGCAAGACATGTAAAACATTTATATATAGTTGAACATACTTTCACAAACCATTTAATTCAAACTTGCTTAATTGAAATCATAGAAAATTCATTTTCCAAAATTAGAACTTTCCATAAAATCTCCATTGATCCCGTATGTAAGCATGTCACATCGTCACATCGTCACATCAAAACTGCTTACCAAAAGCTAAATAGGGCCAAGCCAAAACAAATATGAAATACGGGTTAGCAAAAGCTAAGTACGAATATATGCAAGACATGTAAAACATTTATATATAGTTGAACATACTTTCACAAACCATTTAATTCAAACTTGCTTAATTGAAATCATAGAAAATTCATTTTCCAAAATTAGAACTTTCCATAAATAGTAACTTTCTATACATACTAAATTTTCAAAAGTATAAACATTTCAAGAATACATATTTTCAAAATAGAAACTTTCGAAAATTAGAAACATTCCATGAATAGAAATATTCCAAATATATAAACTTTCCAAATATAACAATATTCCAAAAGTAGAAACTTTCCAAAAATAGATTCCAATTAGAATACGGAAATCATACACCTTTTCTTATTCCCCTTTCCTTCCTAAATGTGCACACTCCCAAACTAGTATTCCATCACAAATCTATACATTGGGGTATAACAAAACAATAGTCAACAAGTGACCATAGACTTACACAACAAGTGACACGTATGAACTTTAATGTTCCATGAAATCCATTCCACTTTGAAACTTTACAAAAGTATAATAATGTCATGAAAGACTTTCCAATTCCATACCACGTGATGAACCAATAACCTCCTTTTATTTAATCAAACATAAAATTTTCGATTAAATAACACGTGTAAATAAATGATAAATTATTAAATCATTAAAATCCATCAATAATTTCGAAGTGCCCTTTTATTGGATCGTTAACACTACAAAAGGTAATACCTCCTATTTTTGAAGTAATTATAAATATATTTTATTATATTTATAAAGCATTTTGGGATTTTGAGAATTTAAATCGCATTTAAATTAGTTATTAAATGTATTTAATTAATTGAAAGTATTTATTATTTTAATTAATTATAAAGAGAATTTAGTTTTCAAGTTGAGTATTTATTTGGGTTTTGAAATTAAAACGATTTGAAGAATTCAAGAAGCATATTAAAACTCAACTCAAAGCCCAATCTAAAAGCCCAACTCAAAGTGTATGAAATTCCAAGGAAACTTGCTTAAACTCAAGGACACCTCACCCAAGATTAAGGAAACCAAACCTTGATTAAATGAAACTTCTAGGAAACTTCCTTAACCCCAATCTTCAAGGATTCTCACCCTATAAATACCCTTGCTTTCCCCATGTATTCCCACACATTTTGAGATCTCTTTCTCTCTCTTCAATTTTCTTTTCTTCCTCTCCAAGCTTTCTCCTTTTTTTTTTTTTTTTCTTTCTTCTCTTTCCTTCTCCTCTTTCTCTTTGTGCGTGCGTGCCCAGTCGAGCTCGCCAGCTCGTGGTTGTTGCCTCGCTTCCCCGCGTACGCTATGGGAGCTGCTGCTCGTCCCCTTACATGACCCTCTCTCTCACTCGCCCAGCTGCTGCCGCAAGCACACAGCTCGTCGCTGCCTGTGCTCGTGCGTCCAAGCTTCCGTTTTGCTTTCCCATTTGCGCCCAATTACCTCAAATCAGTAATCATACCGTGCTATCGGTCTGTTTGGTATATTTCTCTTCTTCCTAACCTTCTCTAATTAAAGCTTAGATTTTTATTATGTTTTGATGATGGATATTGAATATTATTGTGTTTGGGATTGGTTACGAACACCAAAGTTGAGGATTTTGATGATTAGAATGTTGAGGATTATTTTTGATCGAACAGTAGTAATTTTAAGATTTGTTTATGAGATAAAGTTTCAATCTTTATGGATTTTTAATGATGATTTAAAGTTAGGGTTTTGCCCTAAACCTTATGGCTAATTAATTAGCATAATTAGATTACAATTTTAATTATGGTAATCAATTATAATTTTCAGATTCGTTTTGAGACATAAAGTGTCAATTTTTAATGGTTTTGAGCATGAAATTAGTCAAATTTCATGCTAAGGTTTTAAGGGATTAATTGGAACTATTATTTTATCGATTAACGATTAATTTCTAATTAATTTAAGCGTTTTAAACTTAATAAAGTTGCTGGAAATTTAATGAACATGGATAATAATTAAGTTTCATTATTTTAATAATAGGAGGAGATTTCTAGAGTAGTAGCTTGAATCGCAAAGTGGCCCCCGTTCTTAGAACTTCAAGGTACGTGCAAGTCTAGGGTGACCACCTTGTTTCCATGAAGATTCATGTGATGATTTTATATTATGATTCATGTATTTGGACTATATATGGATTCATGTTTGATTGTGTGAACAAGCATGTTAGAGATATGGTTTATGTTTGTTGAATTGAAGTAAACAAGCATGTTATGATTGTATATGTTTGTTGAATTGAAGTAAACAAGCATGTTATGATTGGTTATGTTTGTTGAATTTAAATAACAAGCATGTTGTCCAAGTTTGATTATGATGTATGACTTATTCACATGCAAGGAATGGTTTATGCTATTGTACGTAATGTCTAGCATGTTTTGAAGCATATCGTGCCTAGTTGCACTATTGTTATTTACCACATATGAAGGGTAAGCTTTCGTTAGCCACCATATATGTAGGGTAGACTTTCGAGTCAATTGAATTAAGGATTCTTTCATGCCTAGTGCACAACCCGCATGTTAATGTGCATGTTGTGGATACTCAACAAGTGTTGAGAAGGAATAATGGGAATAATTTCAGTTGCATCTTGAATGATTTATCACAAGTCCTAATGAATTTAAAAGGGGAGTCTTGTTTGGTTGTCCGTTTATTAAATGCCTTGCTTGATTGTGTCTTGAGTCGACTTTGTGAATAAGATATTAATAAACGTAAAGTGCAACCAGAACAAGCTTCAAAACTCTTGGAACGTATATACCTCGAGTATGTACATGAAGGGAGTCTTGCTGGAAAACTTGTACTCCTATGAATGATACAAGACGTTGTTTCATTCTTTTTATGCGTTGGAATTCTGTCGATATGGTCCGACAATTGGTTATTACTTTGGTGTGTGGTTGGCTCCCAACACCGGTCCTTTGGACATTTTCTTTAGGCCCGTTCGAAGCTTATTCTAATATATCTACAAGTCAAGAGTCGAGTCGATAATCGAGTTTGTCACCATGATTAATTGTTTATTGATTGGCTTTTGCATGTGATTTATTTATGTTTGGAATGAAGCATGTTAGTATATGATTTCATTCTAGCTTGTTTGTACTCAGCTTTCGCTGATTACGTGCTTTGTGTTTGGTCATGGCCTATGCCTTAATGACTCTATAATGATCCTTCAATTGCATTCGCATTGTTGGGGAGTAGAAAATTGATAACAGGTTGGTAGAGATGACTTGCAAGAGAAGTTATCTTGCATGGGGATGGTTGAGCAAGTTTCTTTTTCTCTTGCACCGTTTCAAACTCTATTTATCTCACTTGTCTAAACTATAATGTTTTTATTAGTTAATGGATTTGGTTTTACTGTATTTGGTTGGGGTCGTGATGGTTCCAACTTGTATGGAGACCATTAACTATCTTTGATGGTTTTCAAAGTTTATTTATTCCGCTGCGTAACTTTGGTAAATAGCTTTAACAGTTAACACGGTGGCGGTAATACTTTAGTAATTCCTTATTTGAAGTTGGAAAAAGGGTTTATTCTAGTGAGGAATTATTGGGGTGTTACAAAAAATTAATATATTAATTATCAATTCCAAATCTATAAACCATTTGTCCAAAAATTCAAGAATAAAATCAAAATCATAAGTTCACAATTCAATTGAAAAACGATTCATCAACCAAAATATAACAATTCAACCCATATATAGATTTAACACATAATTTATCAAGCCACATACACGTACCTTGATTAACTAGCACCTCACAGAAAGTTAATTTGATCCTGCTACAGATCACTCACGAGTTCCTAACAATTAATAAATAAAAACCCTAATTAATTCCTAATTGAACAATTAATCAATAAAAATAAATCTAATGGCCTTAAATTTAATTCATGAGTTATACATGCATAATAACAGTATTATTAATCATAACTTCGAACTCATGGTTTAAAAATACACTTTTAAAATTTTGGCATTAATTTAAAAGAGTTTAATTAGTAAAAACTGATTGTAAAGAGAGAAAGCTATGAAACCAATTGGGGGTGTGGAAGTCACGACACCAAGGGGTAGTCGTCGGCGGCAAGGAGTGCACGACGGGGGTTTCAAGGTGGTGGTATTGGGATTTTAGGTAAGAAGGTTTAGAGCCAAAGAGGGAGAAGAAGTTTAAGAGCAGGCTTGGGAAAGCTCTCAACTTTTGGTATGAGGAATGATGAATGAAGTAGAGGTATTAGGATTAGGATTAGGATTAGGATTAGGGTTATGGTTAGGGTCAGAATTGAACCCTAAGAGGTAGAGTTGGGGTTGGTGTTTAAGCTATGTTAGGATTCTAAATCTAGTCATTATTTTGGTGATTTTCGGTTTAGAGTAAAACTGATTCAAAATAGAAATACAGAGCCTTGAATAATTATTTAAGATTTATCCTGAAATTTTCATAATTTATCTCGAAGAATTCGGGTTTTTAGAGAATTTTGAATTGATAAAACTCTTTAAAATCCAATTTTAAATAGAATTATCTTATTTTTCCAAAATAAATCTGAAATATATTCTCATAAATGTCTTATTATATAAAACTAATTTTATAAAATATTAAACATAATTTCTATGTTTATAAAATAATTTTAAGTTTAATAAAACTCTTTTTCTCCAAAATTGATTCCTAATAGAATTAGGAATCTATATCCACTTTAATTAATTTAATAATCGAAAATAATAAATTAAATAATATTCCCTCTAAGACAATTGAATATTTCCCCTCCAAAACATTTGAATAATTTTCCCTCCAAAATAATTTAATATAAAATATATATTGAAAAATGCAAAAATGATTAATTAAAATACCTAAAAATATGGGGTATTACACATAACTAGCTTTAATAAGTGCAGGAAGGTCATATTGGACCACTAAAATGGCAATGCAGATAATAGAAGCACCTTGGACCCTTAAGAGTGCATCAGCATCCAAATTTTCCTTTTCAGACTTGTATTGAATATCATAGTCAAACCCCATGAGTTTGGATAACCAAAACTGTTGGAATGGTGTCGAAACTTTCTGTTGTAATAGCCATTTGAGGCTCTTATGATCTGTCTTAATAGTGAAATGTGAACTCATCAGATATTGTTCCCATTTTTGAACTGCAAAGACAATAGCCAATATCTCTTTTTCATAAACAAAAAGTCTTTGTCATTTAGGCCCAAGTGATCTACTGATACAAGCCAAAGGATGATTATCCTGCATCAAATTACAACACCAGGAGCAAGATTTTAAATTATTTGTGGGCAATTTCAAAAGAAAAACTGATTCGGAGTATAAAGTACGAGCACTATGACCAATTGTATTTTTTAATATTTTTTTCCGTTACTGTAATTTCTCATTATTAAATATGAATTGCAAAAAAATTAATTAACAATTTGCTTATCATTGGAGCAAGTAATAACTAGCAATGGTGTAGCTTGAGAAGATGATGTGTCATAACGAGCTATAATATGAATTCGCCCACCGCTAGAGTTTAGGTTGCCAAAAATTAATCATAACTAAAATATTGATAGTGGATGAATAAACGAACATAAATTATTACTATTGTATATGTCCAAATTACAACATCGGGAGCAAGATTTTAAGTTACTTGTGGGCAATTTCAAAAGAAAAATTAATTCAGAGTATAAAGTAGACATAAATAAATAAAAAACGGTTCACTATATAAAAAGATGAACCAAACCAAACAGGTTTAATGGTTTATGCCACAAAGTCAAAATTGTTATTTGGTAAATGAATTTTAGCTAGTTTGGAAATAGAATTTAAAAATAGTCACTTTGGTAATTAAAATTGTTAGAAATAATCATGTGGGGCTACATGTATGGCTTATGTGTATAAAAGGCCAGTATCTTAAAGTTATCCCATAAAAGTGATCGGTTTTATATTTAGATATATTGGACTTATAGGAATCTTATTGGTATGGGCTATTTATTGGTATGGGTTATGGTCCCGATTCATATGGTTTTCTATTCTCTCTAACATCCCATCATGCATCAATAGAATACAAAGGGAGACCATATAGAATTGGAAGATCCAAACTCCACCACTCATCAATCCAATGGAGAAAGGTACGCTTCTGCAATTATATTCAACCGATTAATCTAGTATGAAGTATTTAGTTTGAATGAAATCTAACAAAAATGACTTGGCTTGGGTTCATCACAACAGGACCTCCATTTTCTCCCTCCTGGAGTGGATTCAGAGGTATAGCAAGAGCAAAGTTAGAAAACAATCATCTACATTGTTGTTGCTAGCTTGGTTTACAATATTTGGAGAGCTAGGAACACAAGTGTCTAGACTATGAAGGTGCCAGCAATCAAGCATACTGTTAAAATCATCCAGTTTGAAGTTAAGAGTAGAGTTGCAAATATGTTAAGCAAGAAAACTTGTACTAGAGATAGAGATTGGTTCTTTAGTCTATTTAGGCTAGGTGTTCTTAGCCTCGTGTTGTTGAGTAAGTCAAAATCGCAGGCTGTTATGTTTTTACAAAAACATAACAAAAAAAAAAATCAATGAAATGGTACATGTTTTAATCAAAATGATACTCTGCTTTTTATGAAATGGTACTCTTTTTACCGAAATGGTACATGTTTTTATCAAAATGGTACTCATTTTTTAATGAAATGTTACTCTTTTTAAATAAATGGTACATGTTTGACGTTGTGATGTGTTTGCTCACACATCACAGCATGCCGCCTCGCCAACCTCATTGTTGTTTGCTTTCAATCCTCCTGTTTTGGGGTGACTTTGTAAATTGTTTGGAGTGATCAATAAAATTTATTACTTGCTTGTCAAAAAAAAAAATGTTAAAAAGTAGTCAATTTGGTAAAAAATTCCGTACAGATGGAGGAAAAGCTACAACCCGAACATCCTGCTATAAGATTCTACGTAATACTAAAGGGGCACTTTGTAAGCTAATGAGCCTACTGTGTTGTGCACGGTTTGTTTTACCATAAACATGAGCGAGTAAAACATTAAGGAATAGTAATAGATAAAATTTGAATCCATGACAAACATATGTGTGTATTTAATCTCGAAATAGCAGTGTGCAATTCTAAAATGTAATGCTTCATGCTTGAGATAATCTCACCTAGAAAGAATACAAAGAATATAAAAAACAAAAACAAAAACAAAAAGGAAAGAATAATTAATGCATATGTTTTACAGTGGTTGATCCAAAAGAAGCCTAATTAAGTTAGTGTATATGATTCGAAAAACCCTAATTAAGCTAGCTAGCTAGCTAATTTAAACACAAACAAATGAAGAATATAATAACAATTATCTTTGATAATGTCTTAAGAATTATCCTGCAATATTTTTTCCAACTCTTGGGGCTTACAAGGTACAACCAATGCACCATCATGTTGAAAACCATACTCTTCAGCAGCCTCCTTAAGCAAGTTCAAAAGAGCAGGGTTTCTTAAAAACCTCAATTCAACCACAAACCTTTTAACCTCATCGTCGCCGTTCCCTACAGCCAACACCGCGAAATGGCCTTTAGGAACCAATGCCGGCTTCTTCCCTAGAATTTGTACCAACTCTTCATTGTTTGGGATGGTTCGAATGGGTTGTAACAGTTTCATGCACCACCTTAGCTTCACTACAAACCTCTTTAGCCTCATCAAACTCATTTTCTTGTTTCCCACCATTCTTTTTTGTTTTGTTGTTGGAGAATTGTATGTAATCTTGGTTTTAAATAATGCTTGTTTTTGTTGTTTGGGATTTTAATTTGTTATTTATAAAAGGATTATATATATAATGGAGGAGGAGGAGAGAGAATAATTAGAAAAGAAAATGAAGGTTCCATGCATGAGAGTGATGTGGGGGATCATTGCATATGGACTATAATAATGTAGGTTACGACGTTATAGTAGTATTTTTGCATTAAATACCAAACCCATTTGTTAGTCCAATGTTTTTGCAGAGGCTTACAACGTAGGGTCTTACCAAGTTACAATACGCGGTCTAACAATGTAGCTCATTCAGTCATTCCTCATGCGCGCTATTTCCCACCGCTCTCTGCCTTTATTACTTTCTGGCTACTGTTTCATTTTTGGGCGGTTTCTATTTTAATATGTTTGATTAAACTGGTTGTTGCTAATCTACGTTTATCGCAAACAAGTACACAATTGTACAAGTGTTTTAATAAACACATGTTTTAAATAAACTAGAAGTGATTCCGTACAAGAGTAGCTCCACTTTAATTAGTATACGTCGGCAAAGAAATGAACTACAACTCTACAAGTATCAAGTATGGGTTGGTTCTGTTGAACTACAAGTAGGGATAATTAAAATGTCATACTCATTGGAAGTGTAAGGGTTTATAGAGAGATATCCTCATCTCTAAAGAGCTCTTAGTGAACTTTGATCCCATAATCTTGAGATTATGAGGTCAAGCCTTTGATTCTCGCTCTTCGTATGTTTTAGCATATACTCCACTATACCCGACTTTATTTTTTAGGAGTTACATTTTCCTTTTAGGTAATTAACTTTTACATTAAAATATTACACTCAGGTTACCCACTCCGCTATTGTTTATTATTTATATAGCTCTCTCTTTGTTCCCGCACATACTCAAATCATCTTTTCTCACCATAAATTATTCAACCATTATTAAATATTTACAATAAAGAATTAATCATGTATACCTAGGAAAACCACATTTGATTAGATGGCATGTATCAACACATTTTATTAGATGACACGTGTCATCCATTCTTTCCTCCGTCAATTTGGTTTTTTATTTTATTTTTTCTTTGTTGTTTGATATATTATACAACTCCAATCGCCTCTTTCACTCCATCTTTCTCATACAACATCAATTCACCAATCTATTCATTCAACATTTTCCACTACATCTTCCTGATTAACACTCAATATTAATACGCTATTTAATTTATGTGTTCTATCAATTTTCAAAAATTACCTCTATTTAAATCATATATATATTCTCTCTAAAATTACAAGCCCAATAAAATTAGAACGTAAAAAGATAGACTAAATAACCACTATACAACCGCCCATTTTTTAAACGGGCTTAAAAACTAGTTATGATAAGAAAACCAATTCACATACGAAGAGCGTATTTAAGTTGTATGAGTAGTAAGTAATTTATTTAGGCATCATTTGAATTCAACTCATCCCATGTTGAATGTGGGCCTATTTGTAAGTGAAAGATATAATCGTTGATAAAAGTTATAGCTTTGTGACTCCGTCGTGAATAGACTATGTGTGGCGACACAAAATGAAAAAAAGAGTTCCTAAAATCGAAAATATAACATTTCCTTGTATTTCTGAAAGTTTTTTCAATTGTTCTACACAGCCTAATCTATTCTAATATTTTAAAATACAATGTTTGCATGAAGTGATGTCACGTGTCATCTCTGCCACGTTTCATCTAATTTATATTATTTTATTTTTTCTTAAATCATCATTTATATTCATCCTTTTCAATCTCCTCAATTAATTAGATATTCATTTTATTTCAAAAATAATTTTATTTGTTTCACATTCCAAATAATTTCTTAATACTCCAAATGCTTCACATTTTAATTATTACTTCAAAATTTGCGTATCCTAATTTATATTACATAAATAAATAATGTACCAGAATGTTTAAATTAAGAAACTCGTGCATCGCACGGGGTAAAAACTAGTTATAATGCAAATGAAATACTCTGTATATACTATACCCATAATATATTACACTAGTCTTATATGCACCTTATGCATGCGAATATAAGAAAGTAGATTTGTATTTACATTTCAACCCAAATAACATTTGAAAATTTATAAACGCCTTAGGGGGTGTTTGGTTATGAGAGGTTTGAGGGAAAAAAAAGCTTTTTGAGGTGAATTAGAGGTTTGACTTTTTCAAAAAGCTAATTGGGAGTGTTTGGTTAGGAGAAGTTTAGTAGAGAGTTTTGGGGGTGAAAAATCTAATTCTCAAGAAGCTCAATATAAGAGCTTTTTGCAATGTAAAATTACTATTTTAATATTGCCAAAAATTACAACACTTAACAACTTAGCTTAGCATTCCACATTATTTCATTTACCCCATTTACTACTTGTTACTTGTTGTAAAAAAATTATATTAGTACGTTGAAGTACTTAATTAAAAACTATTCCAATCATGCTTGTAATGTCATTACTAACATTTCTCTATTTACATATCAATAATTTATGTATTTAAAATTTGAAATTAAGAATAATTTTTAAAAAAATAATTGTTTTATTTATTTTATAATAGGGAAAATGATTTTTTATTTATTTATTCTATGCTTATTTAAAAAATAAAGAGAATATAATTAACATAATAAACAATTGTCTAATACTAATAAGAAACAAATTATCCAACAACAAAGTATCCTTAATGGTCATTTCACATATTAAACAGCTAACAGCTAAAAACTAATTTTCCAAATACTTTTACACAAACAGCTAATTCAACCAGCTAGTCAAACCAGCTAATACAAATAGCTAACAGCTAACAGCTAGTCAAACCAGCTATCAGCTAACAGCTAACAGCTCCTAACCAAACAAGGCCTTAGACTTTTCTCTAATTCAACACCTTATAAAGAAGCGTTTTTTACGTCCACTTTTGACTTGACCGTTCTCTATTCTCTTTCTAGAATCGAACAGTGAGAAGGAGTACACAACAATTACAATATTTAATATTCTCTTTTGTTTTATAGTATAGAATTGTTTATTAGACAATCGTTTTCTATTCTTCCTTTCTTTCAAAAAAAAAAAAGTTAAAATAAATAAACAACGCATCAAAGATATACAGAGTAGACAATTTTAAGCTACGTTTTACGCGAAGGGTTTGCCCTTGTTTTCTAGCCTCTTAGCAAGTTCAAGGCAGCAATGGTATTAGCCCCTGATGATATCCCAACCTACATATTCAACAAAGTGAAAATCAGATAATGGTGCTATTATTTACATGAATATTAGCCATATGAAAGGTGTTCAACTGCTAAATGAACGTCGAGAACTTTAAACTCCCAGCAAACTAACACAAACTTATTAATTTGGGATCTCTATTAAGATTATAGCTAGTACGATCTGAAAGTTTGGGATGTAAAGATGATAAGAAGTGTAATAAACCAGCATAATTTGTTCTTACCAACAATCCTTCCTGTAATACCAACTGTTTGGCCATCTTAACGACATCATTAGTTTTAACCTGTGATGAAGTATTCAGAATACTAGCACACAGAGAAGTAAGCTTTGATATGGTTGGAAAAACAACAAAACAATAGAAATTTTACCTCAAGTGCATCCATTACATCCATGTCTAAAATATCTGATTTAACCCAACATCGTTTCTAGTTATAAAGTGAGGACTTATTTATATTGAAAAGGTAGATTAGCATGAGGCCAGATTGGTAATAACAACACATTAACATGCATCAACACTAATTATTATGAAGCATACATCACCCACTAATATCTTTAAAATAATTCAAATTAAAATATTCACCTCTAGCATTTCTAAAGAAATAAATTACTAATTTCCATAATTGATCAATCAACTAAGAACACAATGCAATTGGCAATGGAATTAACACGAAAGATGTTCAGAATTTTCAAATTAAAATGAAAAGGAATAAGCATGAGAAATCAAAATTGACATAACTTAGGATTGACCAATCCTTGATAATCATAGTTTTCCATTATCACTAAAACGTATAGCTCTAATAGAATCCTTATGTAGTACTTCCTTGGAGTGATCTGCCAATGAGACTGGACAATTCTTTCTGCAAAATGTAGAAAAAAACTCAAAAATTTTAACTTTCCAAGCATCAAAGTTTCACAAATTAATCACCAAATTCAACATCTATATAACATAATTACTCACTCTATTAAACAATACAACAAATAACAACATCAGAAGACTAAAACCCTTTTGAAATTTCAGGTCAATTTCAATAGCAACCATTTCAAGAGAAACCCAAATCAATACGTTTCCAGAAATTTCGTTCACAAAACAATGCAATTAAATTCCATATCACAAAGCCAAAATCGAGGACTTTCCACAAACATAATTAACGTGATACAATGGCATCAAAAACCGTAATTAGTCATCAAAATCAAGTAAATAGTGAAGGAAAAACAACTTACGCAAGATTAAACACCCAAATCTTACCAATTTGAAATCGATCATCAATCAATGGAGCTGTAACAAATTAACAAATTAAACCCTCAAATCATATAAATTTGTAACCGAAAGATTTAAGAAATGAAAGAAATTGAGTGATTTACCTAAGAGAGAGAAAGAGCATGATTTGGGACTCGATTTCTTCCCCAAATCTTAAAAATTGAAATCAAAAGAACTGAGAATAGAATGAAATTGATTGTACCTAGGAGAGAGAAAGAGAGCTACGTGAGAGTGAAGCGGCGGAGGAAGTGAATTCCGGGTTTGACGGCCAGGAAGAGTTTGAGGGTAAAAGGGTAGAAGGGTAGAAGGTATTTTAGTATTTTTGATTGGGGACACTAAAAGTGGGATTACCGAAATGTCCCTCCCCTCCTGGCTTATATATATAATAAAGATTTGTTTCAAAAAAATCTTTACATTTTCCATTTTAGTCTGTTTCATAATGTTTTTTGCATTGTGTTTTATTTTATTTTTGGACATGAAATGTTACTATCTTAATGCTCTTACTCCACAACATTTATCACTTTCCAATCCCTTTTTCTTATTTTATTTATTTTTTCTTACATTGACCCATCTTTTACACTCTTTCACTTACTTTATCCATATTTATTACATCCATTCATCTTTTTAAACATTCTTCCTTTTTTTATTTTAATATTTTATGTAAAGATTAACGGTAAAGAATGTTATGAAATGGAGTTAATATTTCGTATATTAGATTTGGACATATGGTGGATGGTTAAACATTAATGTAACAAATCCATTATCAAGACTATACATTACTACACTAGTGATCATTTATAGTGGTCAATGATCACTAAACAATAATAATTCATGTGATAAAAGTGGAAGATATTTGAATTTAGTACTTTCGAAGCAATATTGTTTAAAAGTATGATTTCTTGATATTAAATTGATTTTTTTTAAAAGAAGTGTTTGTGAACTGTGATTAAGAAATGTGTGCATATTGTAATTAATAAAATAATAGTAATATTATAGCAATGACCTCAGCGGTGCCCTCCTCTGAAAGCCAATGTAGCCACTCTGTCTCAGCTAAAATTTAAAGAGCAATTATTGGCCATTTTGAATCTTGCCTGGTTTTTCCGTACATCGTCATTGATTTTAAATAAATCTACAACTACATAATTCATAATTCATAATTCATAATTCATAATTCATAATTCATAATTCATAATACCAGGCCAGTTCATTATTACTACATACTAACATACCTACAGCCTACAGGAAATGGCCGCCCCTCCTACTTTTACATTTTCCGTCTTCTTCTCCTCTCATTCTTCCCATTAGTCTTACGCCTTGTATCTTATTTCCTCCATTCTGAAATAGTTCTAACGTTTTTGGTTTACCTTGATTTTTTTTTTAATTGTAAGTGAATGCAAAAGAATTTACATAGTTGTCCCCACTTTTGGAAATAATTAACTAAAATAAGTGAGGATTTTACTGTTAGTGGTGCAAGTGGGTAGATTAATGAAAACAAGTGAGGGCATTTTGGTGCAATTGAGTAGCGAAAGTTACCAAAAAAAATCAAAGGATTGCAACTAAAAGAGACCGGGAAAAATATTAGTTTGATTTTCACCATAAAAAACTTTTGCATTCTCCAATTTACAATAATGACATGGCCTATTACGCATAAAGTAAAAAATTACCCTTATTATTTTATAAAAATTACAATAATACTTTGTACTTAATAAAAAGTTACCCCAAATATTATAAAAGTTGCCCTAATAAAATTAATTATAAATGCTTATACTAATGGTTGGCAACTTGGCATGTGTTCAAGAAGTCATAGAAATGCAAGTTTGAATATGATTAAATATATATAATACGGAGTAATTATAAATTTTATGAAAGATTAAGTCAACAATTCATTACAAATCATCATCAATCATGGACTCATGGTATATCTAATTTTCTAAGATATGCATAGTTAAGTGTGGACACATGATTTAAATTTCTTGGTCTGACGTGGAGATTAGAGGGAGGAATTAAATGGGTTAGAATGTTGACTTGGACCAATAACAATAAAAATAAAAATAAAAATAAAAATAAAAATAAAAATAAAAAAAATAAAATAAAAAGGGTAATGGGCAGTGAGTGACACTTGATAATTGTAACCTCCAACAAGTAGGACAGTTGAGAACGCGTACGGAGAAAGGACAGTTGCTATATCAGGTTTCTTACTTTCTTTTTGGAACAAGGAAAGGATGGTATGGTCCGTAAATCGTAATCCGTAAGGTATGTGAGACACTGGAGTTGGGACAATTGATTCGATCATCGTGCTGCCAAACTCGTTATCATTTGTTCAACATCTTCTGCAATTATTGTAAACCTTTTAGTCGCAACCATTCATTACTCGTATTATTTTGAATTGCAATTATTTATTGTTTTTAGATTTAAAATTGAAACAAATTGCACAAATATTAATAACATTCAACGTCTTTCTTCTTGTGGGACAAGTCCCAATATATAGTTTGGTAACTAATTTTTTTTTGGTGTTAGCACCCGATTCACCCTTAGGGCTAATCCGGATTTAGGGCGTGTTTTGGGTGGTTAGGTTTCAGTCCCCTTTCAATTATTGTTGCGGGAGATTGAACACAAGTTCTCCATACCAAGTTCAGCCTCAATCACCACCGAACCAACAAGCAATGAGTTAGAGTTTGGTAACTAATGATTTACAATAATAATCCATACTTATTTGAATGTCTAAAATTTCAGGATTATATGATTGATCAATGGACACACGCTAGTAAGTTAAAACTCCAATGGCAACTTATTAGTTTGTTATGTCACCTACGTACACCTAAAAAGTGTCTCCCCAAAAGTGTTATACTTCTTCCGTCTTTTAATACTCGCAACGTTTGGACTTTTGTCACTATACATATAATCTACTTTGATTATTCGTAGTGTTTTTTATATAAGATAAAACATAGTCATGTAGGATCTTGTTAGATTCGTCTCAATGTGTATTTTCAAAATATCAACTTTTTATAATTTTTGCATAAAGAGAATTTAAGATATAAATGATCAAAGTTGTGCATTGGCATGCGTGAAACTAACAAACGTTGCGAGTATTAAAAGACGGAGGAAGTATGATTGAACTTAATCGAGTTTGTTTAATTAGTCCAACCTTAATCACATGGGACCCTCACTCACCAAAAGGGTAAATGAGTCATTTTGTGTTTTCATAAATCATCAAACATTTTCTTTGGGCTCGGTCCGTACCTTAAGCCCTAAGCCCAACGTGTTTTTAACCCCAGATTAACCTACTCCTTAATTAATATGTCGTTATTAATTATTCTCAAAATCTTCCTTTATCTTCGAAATCTTTTCCAGCGCACTGCGCAAGTGCCAGGCCTAGAGCACTACACTAAACCGGGTGTTTTGCGCCATCTTTGCCATATGGTCACATTTCTAACCCTAATTCTATTGTTTTCCTATAAATATAGTTAGATTTACTTCATTTTCCATGGCATTTTTAGGACTTACTTACGACCTAAAGGCTTAAAACTCACCGTTTTTCTCTCAAACTCATTTTTCTTATTTTATGCTAACATTTACATTAATCATTCATTAATATCGTTCTTAGGATAATCAAAATCCGTCTCTTACGTGAAACTGTGCCCATTAAAGACTCGTACATCTCTAAAACTGACAGGCTTAAGTCGTATCACCTAATCAAAAATAACCTAAGTCCACTAACTAGGTAGCAAGGGAAGTCAGGATCGAATCCACAGGGAAACAGTGTTCTTTCTACTATTAATCAATCAGACTAGACTATTGGGAACAAGAGTTGGGTTGATGGTTTGCTAAGACTACTACGATAATTAAACAATTAAGAATCAAGATATTAAGGAATCTAGGGTATAGGTTCACCAACAAATAACAATCCATGACAATAAACAATCACGATAATCAACAAAGTAATTAATTAGACTAGCATGCTCTCTCGAATCGATACTAATCATAGACTTAGAATTAACGGGCTCTCGCTACGTATTAACTCCAATTCCACCTATTGACACAAGCCTAAACATCAAATTGCATCTCTCGAATCTTAACTTGATATTGCATAACTACCACAATTAAACCTGCGCAAATCTAATTGTATAGTGAAATAAACCAATCAATAGGAATTAATTACAATGCCAACAATCACAATCTTTCAATATCCCTTCATGTTATTCAAGGATCCCCAAACCCTAGAAAATAAATTACTCAAGCATAATAACAAATAACAAAGTAATCAACATAATGGAAAACATGATCAAAAGTAATTAATAAAGAAAAATAGAAAGCAATACCTAAATGTAGAACAAAAGGATGAACTAAAAATTTGGAGCTTTGATTGAAACTAAAAACAAGTGCTTGGAACAAATTTGAGAGAAAACTAGATTAAGAGAAAATAAACTAAGGGTCTAATACTAGAAAATAAGATGCCTCTCAAATTAACTAAGGCTTGTTTATATAGTTTGCCAAAATAAAGCCTAAAAAACGGAAAAGTAAATGCGCGAAAATAACTGGAGGTTGGCGTCGCCCGATCGGGCGAAGTGCTCGACAGTCGGCCCGATCGGGCCAAATTCCGCCCGATCGGGCGGTTTGTGAAATCTTCACAGCTGCTCTCATTTGGCCGCCCGATCCGGACCGGGCGAAGTGCGCCCGATCGGGCGCGCATAGATGACTTTAATTTCCTCTTCTTTCCGCCCGATGGTCGCATTTCGCCCTCAGCTCACAGGGCGGTTTGCAATCTTCAATATCCTTCGCCCATATCACCGAGTCTAACTCTCGGGGCTCAACCATAAGCATCTAAGGCTCCCGAAAGTCGACGAAAAAGGTCCCGAACTTCCTCGGGCTCGTGTAGTGGCCTAAATCACCATGAAACGGGTCTAAAAAGACCAATTCCTGATAATCAAACCTGAAACTCAAGGCACACTCAATAACGCATATTAGTACTAAAAATGGCTCCTAAGAGCTCATTTGACACATAAAAAAGTACTAAGGGACGGGGGTGAAACACTATATAAAACACACATATCAAACTCCCCCAAGCTAGATCCTTGCTTGTCCCTAAGCAAGGAAATCATCGATGAATACAAGACCAACTTCACCCCCAACATATTTCAAAATGAAAAACATAATTCAAGGCAAAATCCAACAAGCATGCATCAATGTCAACCAATCAAATCCATTCAACCGCTAATCCACCTTAACAATCGTCACGCAAAGCGAACCACAAATGCACAATGGAATTCAAGACTAGTGCTCACACACTCGTCACTCATTTATGTGGCGGATAAAAGATGTACCCGTTCGCTCTCCTCCCAACGTATAAGTGAACAATGCCCTCCCAAACTCACAACACTCGTGTGTCTAGAAAAACATACACTCAACCTAGTAGTCGACTCGGAATGTGTCATGTCATAACTTGCATTGGTAAAAAACTATTTTCACATAAGTACGACTCTATGCACAAAGGTCGGAAGGTCTTCAAAGATTGTAATGTTAGGCTTAGGTAAGGGTGTGGTAAGTTTGGGTAAAATGTGAGCATAAAGCCTTGGTTTTGGGGAGCATAAATCCTAAATACAACCATGATCAACCAAAATAATGACCATAAACCTCCCACTCAACACATGATGGAACAACAAACACCAACACCATACTTTCTTGCCTTTTTTTTTCACAATTATAACCAATCATCACAAGGGTATGAATTTACAAAACTTGATTGTAACAAATACTTTGAACTCTCCTTTTTTTTTTCCGAGAGTAATAGATTTTTCTCTTTCTTTTCTTTTTCAATCTCTCTTTTTTTCTTTCTTTTTGGTAACCTTCACATTTGTTTTATTCTTCCATCTCTTTCATTTTCAACTCATTTTCAACAACAACATGATGAAACGAACTCCTTTTTTGAATACTCACTTTGTGCTCAAAATGTAGCACACCACAACTCCCTCACCTCACTACTATTAGCTCCTCCAAGCTAGGCTTGAGACTAGTAACCAATGGGGTTTTCACAGGCTTGTAATGTGGCTAGTCACCGAATAAAGGGCACAAGCAACAACATGGGTATAAAAGGAGGGAACAAATGTATCTAGATTCATATGAAGGCTACCTAAACAGAAAAATGCCTTCGTCCTCCACAATGTGCATGTATATGAGTCATAAAACACTACTAATAGTCGTAAATCAATACTCAAAATCAATGACACACCAGGAAACTATCACACATCCTAACCAAGTCAACTAGTCAAGCACCAAGTCCACAAATAGTTAGTTAGAGTTGACTCATGTTAAGGCATCAAATCAATCGAATATCAAATCATGGCTAACACATCTACATTGCCCATCATCAAATACCAAGAATCAAAACAATTTTCGATCAAGGGGCACAGGGAAGCATGATATTGTATTCATCGGAACGTATTTTTGTATTTTTTTTTCAAAGCAATAAACTACCCTAGAAAGAAATAAACACACCAAAATAAACACCATCTTGCGATCTTAAGGTTAGACTTTGTTTGATAGGTGATTACCCGGGCATTGTTGATATATTCATATTTTATAGTGTTTTTACCTCCGTTCTTTAGTACTTTTCGGTCTCAAATGAGCTCTTCGGAGCTATTCTAGTACTAATATGTGTTGTGTAGAGTATCTTTAGTTGTTCAGGTTGTTTAAGGAGAAATTGGCCTTTTTAGGCTCTTTTCACGATTTTTATGGACCACTAAACAATCCCGAGCTAGTTCGGGATGATCCTAGTCAACTCTGAGGAGCCTATAATGCTTATTTTCGAGGCCTAAGAGTTAGACTTGGTAATTGGAAAAGCGAAAGGCGTCCCATGGCCTTTATGGAAGGTCGCCCGGTGATCCATGGGCGAATGGAGACCCATTGGGCGAATTAAATGGCAAATAGATCCTTCTAAGCGTCGTTTTCCCGTTACTCATCGGCCGCTGGGATTCTTCTTGGAGTTGTGGGCGATGAGCGCTAGACCTGTCAAACGGGTCGGGTCAATGTAATAACATAGTAATACAATAACTATGTTCATTTTAAATTAGTAAATATTCATTTCACAATTAATGGATAAATGTTCATTTCTAAATTGGTTGAGTAAATGAGAATTCCCAAATAATTAGATAAACGTTTATCTTCGATTGAGTAGATAAATGTTCATTTCTAAATAAGTAAATAAATGTTAAGTCCCAAAATAGTAAATAAATGTTCATTTCCAAAATAGTAAATAGTAAATAAATGTTCATTTCCAAAATATTAAATGTTCATTTCCAAATAAATAAATAAATGTTCATTTTCAAATAAATAAATAAATGTTCATTGTATACCAGTATATTAATGTGCATTTTAAACAACACAAAACGACATTATTTTGAATTGGGCTACAGCCAGCTCTGACTGTACACAGGTAAGCCAAAAATTTGCGAAAATATTCGATCAAAGCCCAAATTTGATTGAAGCCCGAATTTGAAGCCTTACGTTCATTTCCTGCAATTGTGCAAAAGCCTAAACCCTGAAACTCGAGTAAGAGAGAGAGAGTGAGCAGATACATCAGAAGCCATGAAAAGAGCTCTTCTAAGAAATGCTTCACTCTACACTCGCAACTTTCTATCATCTCCTTCAATTTCTTCAAAACCAATTCAATCAATTCAAAATGTAATTTTACCCCCATTTTCTCACGTCTTTTCGCGCAGGTTCTTCTCTTCTGAAGATGATTCTTCCGACCAAAATCCCCAACCACCCCCTCCTCCCGAGACCAGCTTGGCGCAACCCGAGGTCAAAGATCCCACAATTGGTGTTGAAGATATCGGCAATAAAGGTAATTGATTCATCCCTTTTTGTCTTAATTTTATTTGGTTTTTTAGTTTTCATTGTTTATTGTTTTGATATTTGGGGTTTCATTTTCTGGATCTTATAATGCTTGTAAATTACTGAAACTTTAACTATATTACCTTGCATTGAATTGAGTTGCTTGAATATGTGGGTTCGAAATGTTATGTAGTTAAAGTTCTGTATGTATTGACTTTGTTGTCATTGATCAATATTTTGAATTCTTCGGGTGAGGCTGTGTTACCCGGCCGCTTTGTTGTACCTCGTGTACCCGTGTCGGATCTCGACATGGATATGGTGAGTTCCAAGCTTCATTTAGACACTTAGGACACATACTCGTGTCTGATATCGGTTCCCAGTTGCCAGTCCAACTACTGTAGGGGTGGGACTGGGGAGTGGTGCAAGAGTTCAAATCTGAAACGGATGGTACTGTAGAATTGTTTTGGGTTGTTTGCCTTTTGTAATTTATATGTTTCTGATTATCTATCATTGTTTGAATTTAGAGCTGAAACTGAGGATAGAGAAGTACTTCAAGGGTGATGAAGAGGCGCTTCCATCGGTCCTCGAAGCCATACTAGCAAGGAGGTTGTTAGGGAAGCATGAAGATACTGATGATGAGTTGGCGGAAGAACTCCAATTCACTCCAATTGATGACGTAGGCGACAAAGAATTTGAGTCGGATTTCGAGGAGAGTCATAAAACAGATGAAGATATTCCTGACTTGTACAATGCCAAGGAAATAGTTGTGAATAGGATGATGGAGGATGAATACTATAACATGGATGACCAAAAGTGGAATGCCATCGTCCAAGAAGCAACTGAGAAAGGATTTGCTAGGGATATGAGGGAATGTGAGGAGATTTTGGAGGATATGCGCGATTGGGATAAGCTCCTCCCAGGTATCTTCATAATGTCTTCTTTCAAGTTTCTTTTCTGTGATATCTTAACCTCTTTTTTTTATTTGGATAATCTTCTCCTTATTCACTAATATGCTAGTTCTCTTCTCTTGCTGTTAATAGTTGAAATCATAAGGTATAGAATGTGATTTTTTTTCAATGCTATTGCTAAGTGTCATAAACAACACATTTGAATGGACTATTTCAGATGACATTAAGCAGAAGGTCCAAGCAAAGTTTGATGAGTTAGGAGATAAATGTGAACGACAGGAACTTGAGCCTGAGGAAGCATATCAGCACTTCAAGGAGTTTGAAGATCAGATTGTGGCTGAGTATATGGAGAAGGTGGATGCAGAGGGACCTCCAAAGTCCGATGAAGTGACTGAGCTTGTAGAGAAAAAAAAGTCTGATGATCCACCAGGTGTGGGTCCAATTCTCAGATGGCATACACGGGTGGTATTTGCTCCAGGTGGTGATGCTTGGCATCCTAAAAACAGAAAGGTGAAACTATCAGTGACAGTCAAGGAGCTTGGACTTTCAAAATATCAGTTCCGTCGTTTGAGGGAAATAGTAGGAAAACGGTATCATCCTGGAAAAGACGAGCTAACAATCATAAGTGAGAGGTAAGCTCCAGTTAGGTCTCTGTAGTTATATAATTCTAATCATCTGCAGCAACTGTGGCCAAACTTGGGTTATGTACATTTTGTGTTCTGGTATTAATCGTATAGTTTTTCCTCTTGGTTGCTGTATCTTTAGCCTCTATGAAATTATGTTTGGCAGAATTGTGTGAAGTGAAATTAAAAGGAACGAAAGGACAACGTAGCTAACGTGTATTACGTATTTACGTATGCTCTTTTCTATGAGAATGAATATTCAACTGTAAATAAATAACTGATGTCTTCTGGGTCTCTTTGTTAGAGGAAGGATTGCAAATTTAAACAATCATTATGGATAGCGTCACTTTCACTTTACTTGAATGGAAAACCTACAAACCTTTGTATGGATTAATGCCCTAGATTCGGAGCTGTGTTACCTAGTATAGGTTGTGTTCTCTCTCAAAAAAGTAGGCTTCGATATAAGAAGTGTGTGCTTAGTTTTGAGAACTTTGCTTACATGTTTTTGTTTGGTGAAAGACTTTTGTTTATGTTTTGATAATTAGTACGGAGTACTATCAGTTTTCTTAGATTATAGGAAAATTTGTCATAAACCACTCTTTAAGAGTGAGAATTTGTGAGAAACCACCTAAAAATAAAAAATTGCAAGAAGAAACCTGTTCCGTTTTCGGGGTCAAAGACCACCTTATGCCGAATTCCGACGATTGACTTCGTTTTCAGGCGTTGACAAGGGATTCTAGTGTTGACTCCCACACGATAGGCATGTGATCCCTTTTTCTCCTTTTCCCCCTTTTTCCTACCATTTTTAATTCCTGCTGGCTCCTTTTTCTGAGAGTTCTAAAAAATTCTTCCTTATTCTACCTTCAGTTTGCAGTTTAGCTGCTGCCTAGGTCAATTTAACCAGAATCAAATTCTTCCAATTTTCAGAAATTGAAAATGAATGTAAAATAGTGCTTTTTGCCCAGTTTTACCCCCTCCCCCCCTCTAGTTAGACCTATATTGTGACAATTACCCTAGCTCGATTGTAAGGAAATTGTTGGAAATTTGTGGATTGCTGTTTCTGTAGTTAGTAAGAAGTTTAAAAAATGGGGGAAGATGCGGAAGAGAGATTCTATGGCTACAGTGTAATGGTTAAATAACCGAGTACTGGGTAAGGTAAAACGAAAGTGGAAAATGGGAGAGGTGGGATTTTGATGATTGTCTTGATCGATTTTTTGTTAATTGAATTCGGGAGCAGTTTAATTGAAGTTTGAGACACTAATGATGCGGATTCTTCAAGAACTGTACTATGAAAATGAAGAATGTAAGAGAAAGAGAGGAGCGAGTAAAAATGGAGGGAGAAAGGGACTCACGTGTCACGCACATGCTTGGTCAACACCTGAAAACAAAGTCAATTGTCAGTTTCCGGTATAAGGTGGTCTTTTGACAAAAAATGTATCTAAAAATAGGTTTCTTCTTGTAATTTATTATAAGGTGGTTTGTCACAAAGTCCCACGTTCGAAAGGTAGTTTTAGGTTTATGACAAATTTTCCTAAATTATATTGTACCTATCTTGTTTGATAGTACCTGTGTTCGATCCCCCGCAACAACAATTGGGAGGGGAATGGAACCTATCCACTCAGAACTCGCCCCGAATCCGGATTAGCCCTAAGGGTGAACCGGATGGTACACCAAAAAAAAAATCTTGTTTGATAGTAACATTTTTTAGGAAAGAATCGTAACAATCTTAAATTACCCATCTTCAGATCCCCACTATTGAACATTTAGGAACTCTTTTTTGTTTTATTGACACACTGTTAAAATAGGTCCAGGTGTTGTTATATATCGAAGTAATACAACTCACACTACAAAGAAAAGAACAATAACAAAAAAATATGACTTGGGACTATTTGAGAAGCTTCCCATCTCCACCACCAAAAACTTGGGATTATTATGAATGATAAAAACTTACAATTAGTTGAAGAAAATTTGGGATATTGAAGTATGGACCAGTTTTTCTTTCTTTTTTCCTTTATGGTGGAGCACTGTGGTACTTGAATCTGTTGATGATTATTTTTTGGGTTCACTCCAAAGCTCATTTGTCTTTTGTGCTAGGCTTACCTTTTTGTGTGTCTTTTGTGTACTGCCTAATGCTTGATAGCTGCGTAGTATTACATTTTCCTTTAAGAAAAGGGACCTGACATCGTTTGAATCAACCTTATTTGCAATCTGATAGTGTGGTTTATATATTTGTCATACAATAGTTAGCGGGCTTTGAATTGAAGCCGTATGGAAACATATTTTGTAAGAAGAATGTTTTATTTTCAGGTTTGAACACCGTGAAGAGAATAGGAAAGACTGTCTGAGAACCCTGCTTAATATAATTGAAGATGCTGGTAAAGCTAATGCATTGGTAGAGGAGTCTCGAACGTCATATGTCAAACAGAGGCTTAAAGCAAACCCAGCATTCATGGAAAGGTTGCTTGCTAAGACAAAGAAGATCCCAGCTGCTATTCCTGCATGAGTTTTCTTTCTCTAGAATAGAGTTTTGCAAAGTTTGTCATAGTTCTTTTGGTCGAGGCAGTATACTCGATGCATCAACTTTTTTTGGTTGCTTCAGGTGTCAAAGGGGAAACCTGAAAGTGTATTGCTGTAGATGGTTTACAATGGGAGCCATTTTTATCCGAAATTCTACTCTAGTAGACGTGCACACGAATGTCAGACTCATTTTTAGAAAGGAAGCCATGTTGTAGAATCTGTTTTGGTTGGTCCATTGCCATTTAAATAATCGTGCAAAAATGATTTTAGGGTTGTATTATCTTGAAGGAACAAAACTGACATAACTTTGAAATTAAATTGTTTACTTGTTGACACACCTGTCGTCTTCTGTTTCAAATTAGATATGATGTTCCAAATAAATGATTTTGTTGGGTACCTGAATTGCTTCATGCGTTGAGAAGGAACATAAGTAGGTTTAATATGAACTGATGGTAAATCCATGATGTACTAGTGTTTCTCAAACGCAAACATTTTGGGAAACTTTGGCGTAGCTGCTAAGCTTCTTCCTTTCTAAAACATACTCCTATCTAAAATTAAGGCACCTAGTATGTTGCTACTACAGAGTGTTGTGGAAAACAAAAAAAAGTATTGGTATTTCATGCGTTGAGAACGAACATAAGTAGGTTTGATATGAACTGTGTCAAGTCCATGATGTACTAGTCAGTGTTGTGGAAAACAAAAAAAAAAAAGATTGATATTGTCAAGGATAGGATTTGAACCCATGCCCATGATGTAGGTTTGATCTGAACTCTGATTAGGGGTATTCATTGGTCCAAACTCGGACCGGACTGGACCAGACCGACGCGGACCGGACCGAAGACCGAAATTTTAATAATTCAAGACCCGAAGATCGGACTGATTATGCTTGGACCTAACCCGTACAGGACCGGAAAAATCGGTCCAAAATCCGGACCGGACTGGTTTGGACCGGTTGTAGACCTATTTTTATATATTTTTTTTATTTTTTATAAAAATTATGGTAAAAAAAGAAAGAATATATATAAAAAAAACTAATTGTTTAAGGCTTCATTTGGAAGCTAAAATAAAACAGCGCGTTTTCTGTCAGGCGGCCTGACGGCCACGCGCCTGTCAGTCTGTGACTCCCCCACGCGCGCGTGGGCTTCACGCGCCACATAAATACGAAATCTCATATTTCTTTCTCTCTCTTCCTCCTTCCTCCTTCCTCCTTCCTCCTTCCTTCTTCACAACAGCGACATCCTTTCTCAAACCCTAATCTAATTTCGCGAAATTATTCAGCTTGCTCCGCCGCAATCGCCGCCAACAACTTTCAGATCCGACATGGGCGACGGCGGCTATGAGCAATTTCAACCACCAATACCGATATTTCTGCCACAATCACCGCCGACAACTTTCAGATCAGACATGGCCGACGGCTTTCAACCACCACCACCATTATTTCCGCCACAATTTCAACAACCAACACAGATGTTTCCGCCACAATTTCAACCACCGAGTTTTCAACCTCGCCACCTTCAACATTCTCCTCGATTTCTAACACCACCGAATTTTCAACCTCGCCACCTTCAACATCCTCGATTTCTACCACCACCGATTTTTCAACCTCGCGACCGTCATCCTCCTCCTCGTTTTCAACCTCCTGCGCGATTTGATAACCCTAACCAAAGCGACCTTCATCCTACTCCTCGATTTCAACCTCCTGCCCGTTTTGATAACCATTATCAAAGCGATCTTCATCCTCCTTCTCGATTTCAACCTTCTGCGCAATTTGATAACCCTAATCAAAGGGCTTTTACAACATTGCAGCAAGTAACTACTGAAACAAGTTCTGGAACAAAGGAAAACACATCTGAAACAAGTTCTGCAACAACAGGAGAAACAACATCAGCTTATTTTTCAGGTTTTAAAATTAATTTAATGAATATAGTTAACTAATTGATTACTTGTCGTAACTAATTAGATTGTGCAATTAACTAAGCGGCTAAAAAACTAAACAAATTGGTTAACTAATTGCTTTGAAAGAATCACTAACTGGTAAAAATAGTTAACTAATTGGATAATAAACTAAATAATATATAAAGGAACTTTTAATTTAAATAAATCACTGATTTCTTTAAGAACTTAACTAATTAATATCAATACTAAACTAATTTTTTTTAAAGCTACTTTTCAAATTTCATTTTTCACTAAGTTAACCATTACCATCATTTAGGTAACCTTTTCCACCAAATAGTTAACTTTTTGAAGCAACTAGTTAACCTTTTCCACCAAATAGTTAACTTTTTGAAGCAATTAGTTAACTTTTATCATCAATTAGTTAACTTTTATCATCAATTAGTTAACTTGTACCATCAATTAGTTAAGTTGTTCCCTTAATTAGTTAACTTGTACCATCAATTAGTTAAGTTGTTCCCTTAATTAGTGAACTTTTATCATCAATTAGTTAACTTGTTCTCTCAATTAGTTCAATTGGTTAACTAATTTCCTGAATTATGTAACTAATTAGTTTCTTTTGTTAATTATTACTTTTGTTCATTTTACAGGTTCAAAAGATATTTGGAACGATTTAACAGAGGATGATATTAGAGGACCTTTGACTGGATATACTGGCACTGTAGATGAACTACATGAACTTTATGACAAACATTCAATACTTCTTGGATTTTCAATAAGAAAAAATACATTAAGGAGAGATAAAAAAACGGGAGAGATAAAGGAAAGATACTTTTGTTGTTCAAAGGAAGGAAAGAGAAAGGAAAACACAAAGAACACAAAGAAAGAAGAAGCAACTGTATCAAGTGAGAGCAAACAGAAAGAGCAGTCAAAGAACCCAAGGCAGCAAAACCTTACTAGAACAGGGTGCAACGCATCTATACGATTGAAGTTACAAAAGGATGGAAAGTTTATAGTCTTTCATCATGTTATAGAACACAATCATGCCTTAACAAGAGAGTCACTGCAAAACTTTGAAAGGTACAAAACAAAATACAAGTAATTAGTTAACCATTAAATATATTTAGTTAGGCTTTGACATTAATTACTTAAGCGTTTAAATAATTTTGTTTTAATAATAAACTAGATAAAACAGTTACTTACCTTTTTCCATCAATTACTTAACTTTTTTCATAAATTAGTTAACCTTTTCCATGCATTAGTTAACTTTTTAAAACATTTAGTTAACGTTTTGCACCAATTAGTTTACTTTTTACCTCAATTACTTACTTCCTAAAACCATAAATTAACTTTTTCATCAATTAGTTAACTTTTTCAATCAATTAGTTACGTTTTTGCATGAATTAGGTAACTTTTATTTTAATAATATATTAGTTATTTACCTTTTACAACAAATAGTTAACTTTTTGCATATATTAGTTAACTTTTTGCATATATTAGTTAACTTTTTACAACAATTAGTTAACGTTTTGCATCATTTCCAGATCACAAAGAAAAATTGATGAAGAAAAGGGAAAAGTAATTGAAGGACTCACACTATCAGGAATAACACCAGCAGATTCCTATAGATAAATGTGTAATGAAGCTGGCGACGCAAGGGTGGTTGGACACACATTAGTTGACCACATGAATTTCACAAGTAGATTAAAAATGAAAAGACTAGAAGGAAAAGATACACAAGCAGTTGTGAACATGTTAATTAAGAGAGGAGAAGAACATCCAAACTTTTATTTTCGAGTAAAGGTGAACGAGGCAAACCAAGTAATAAGCATGTTTTGGAGGGATGGAATGATGCAAGAAGATTATGACGTATATGGTGATGTCTGTGTCTTTGACACAACTTTCAGAACAAACAAATACAATTTAGTTTGTGCGCCATTTGTAGGTGTCAACAACCATTGGAGTAATGTGATGTTTGGTTGTGCTTTTATTGCTGATGAGAAGACACACACTTTTGTGTGGCTATTGGAAACATTTCTGGACTCTATGGGAGGCAAAGCACCTATAACTATCTTTACAGATCAAGATCAAGCAATGGCAAATGCTATTGAACAAGTAAGAGTGTATTAACTATTTGGGTTTTATAGTTAACTAATTGCTAAAAGTTGTTAACTATTTGCTACTGGTCTTTAACTAATGAATTGAAAAGTTTAACTAAATTGATAACCATTCATCAGTTACTTTTTCAATCAATTAGTTATCATATTACATACATTAGTTAAGTTTTTGAATCAATTAGTTAACTTTTGCAATGAATTAGATAAGTTTTTGCATGAACTAGTTAACTTTTGTTTTAATAATATATTAGTTACCTTTTTGCATGAATTAGTTAACTTTTTGCATGAATTAGTTAACTTTTTGCATCATTTTCAGATTCCTAACTAATACAGAATTCTGTTCTGACTTAACTATATAGTTTAAATTCTTAACTAATACATCATTCATCAAAAAAATTACAGGTATTTCCTAATACAAAACATAGATTATGCTTATGGCACTTACAAAAGAATGCTGTGTCAAGATTTGGAGACTTAAAAGCTGACAATACATTCAAAGACACATTCAAGAAGTGCTTATATCGTTGTTACAATGAAGAAGAATTTGAAACCACTTGGTTTGACATGATTACTAAGTATAACCTTCAAGATCATGATTGGTTTACAAATCTCTATACAATAAAAGAAAAATGGTGTACAGCTTTGAACAAAGATTTTTTCTCAGCTGGAATATTGTCTTCACAAAGGTAAATGCTTAAATAAAAGAAGTCCACTAATTTTTTTAATGCTAAACTAATTGCTCAGAATAATTCACTAATTGCTATGAATACTTCACTAATTACTATGAATACTTCACTAATTGCTTTGAATACTTCACAGTGTTTAACTAATGGTTTCATCTACTTAACTAATTCCTTTGCCTGCTTAACTAATTAATCAGAAAGATTAACTAATTAAACAAAATATTTAACTAAATGTTTCACCTTCTTAACTAGTTCCTTTGTTTTCTTAACTAATTCCCGTACCTGCTTAACTAATTAAATAGAATGTTTAACTAATTCAATCTTGTTACACAGGAGTGAGAGCACTAACAATGCAATTGGATTTAAAGGGAACAAATCAACTTCACTAACAGAATTCTTTCACATTTTTGGAGCAACAGTGGATCGTTGGAGATATCAAGAAGATCAAAATGAATATGATTGTGGAAATGCTTTGCCTAAATCTGATTTTCCAATGGTCGGAATGATAAAACATGCGGCAAATGTTTACACACTTACATTGTTTAGAGATTTTGAAAAAGAATTCAAGTATGCAATGGGTTGCATCTCAAATGTCAACTACATCAATGGAAATTTCTTTGGTTACAAAGTGCAACATGAATCTTGGCCTGAACATACTGCCCATTATGTAGCATTTGATCCAACAACAAATTCCATTAAATGCACTTGTAGGAACTTCGAAGAATCAGGTTAGTTAATGCTCTTAACTAATTGCATTTTTACATACACTATCAATTAGTGAACTTTTTCTATCAATTAGTGAACTTTTTCTATCAATTAGTTAGCTTTTTCCATGAATTAGTTATACTATTAAGTTACCTAGTTTTGTATTCACTTCAGTTAGTTTGTTGTACAATTAGTTAACTTTATTCATCAATTAGTTTACTTGTACCATCTATTAATTAATTTTTTCATCAATTAGTTAACTTTTTCTAACAATTAGTGAACTTTTACTATCAATTAGTTAGTCTTTTCCATGAATTAGTTATACTATTAACGTACCTAGTTTTGTATTCACTTCAGTTAGTTTGTTGTACAATTAGTTAACTTTATTCATCAATTAGTTTACTTGTACCATCTACTAATTAATTTTTTCATCACTTAGTTAACTTTTTCTATCAATTAGTGAACTTTTTCTATCAATTAGTTAACTTTTTTCATCAATTAGTTAATATTTTGATGTCACAATATGCAGGATGGCTATGTTTCCATGCAATACGAGTTCTACATATACATTCTATAGTCAAAATTCCAGAGCAATACATTTCAAAAAGGTGGACAAAGTTTGCAAAAAGTGAAGTATGGAAGAGAATGGAACATAGAGAAGATAATGGAACAGAAAAGAGAAAAGTTACTCCATGGCGTTATGAGATGGCAAGAAATTTGTACAACTTGGTTATTAAATGTCAAGGGAGTGATGCAGCTAAAAAGGTTTTTAATAACTATTATTTAACTAATACATAACAATAAATACTAAATACTTCAAGAGTCTAACTATTTTGCTTTAAATCTTAACTAATAGGTGCTTAAAGAGGCTTATGCTCATGCTAACGAAAGCATAAATAAGGTTCTAGAAAAAAAAAAGCAGCAGAAAAGGAGGCAGCACAAAAGGCACAAGACGATGTTGAAGCACAACAAACCACAATCAACATAGCACCGTCTACATCATCATCATCATCAAATGCACCACAAATAATAGTTGAAAATCCACCACTAGTGAAGACAAAAGGAAGAAGTAAAAGAAAAAAAGGATAATTTGAGATAAGGACATCGTCAACAGCACCTACAGAATTTGGAACTTTTACACCAAAAGAACAACTTTTTTAGTGACATTGGATTGAATTTAGTGTTTATCAAATTAGTTAACTTGTACCAGCAATTAGTTAACTTGTTCCCTCAATTAGTTAACTTGTTCCCTCAATTATTTAATATTGTTAACCTTACAATGCATTAGTTAACCTTTTCCATCAATTAGTTAACTTTTTTCAGCAATTAGTTAACTTTTCCCATCAATTAGTTAACTTTTTTCATCAATTAGTTACCTTTCTATAAAAATTATTTAACTTGTTCCCTCAATTAGTTAACTTTTTTCAGCAATTAGTTAACTTGTTCCCTCAATTAGTTAACTAATTGATTTCATTTTCAAAAGTCAAGTTACTGTAATTATTGTTGACGTCACAATATGCAGGATGACTATGTTTAACTAATATTGTTAACCTAAAAGTAGTTAACTTTTTGCATCAATTAGTTGAACTTACCACTCTTTAGTTAACCTTTACCATCAATTAGTTAACATTTTCCACCAAATAGTTAACTTTTTGCAGCAATTAGTTAACTATTTTCATTAATAACTTTTAACTAATTGAATTTGATATTTCACTAATTGAATTTAATGCTTAACTAATATATTGAATTAGATTGACTGACTTATGAAATATACCAAGTAAATAATTCAAAATAAGCTCCCTCAATTAGTTAACGTTTTCCCTCAAATAGTTACCTTTTTGTAAAAATTAGTTAACTTTTATCATCAATTCACTAGTGGAAAAAGGCTTATTTGCATCCCCGCATTTGCCACGCCATTCTGAACATGTGATGCAAATAACAAATTTTAGCATAAAATTTACTCATTTGCGTCGCAGCTTTGTTAAACTGCGAGGCAAATGACTCTAGGATGCCCCCCAGAGCCATTTGCATCGCAGATTAACAAAGCTGCGAGGCAAATGACTCAATCAAGTGCATCGCAGATTTACAAATCTGCGTGGCAAATGACTCTAGGAGCATCCTAGAGTCATTTGCCACGCATATTTGTAAATCTGCGATGCAATGTGTGTCCACCTAGGAATGTACTTTCTCGCTTTGACCCAGCACACCACACCAACACCGCAAACTTTCCGCCTCTTCTATCTTTCTCTCTCATCTATTCTTTTAGAATCTCCATTGTTGGTACTCCAACACCTCTTCATCTCTCCTCCAACAACACAATATCAACCTTATTTTTCGACATCTCCTCTCACCAAAGCTGTCACAAATATAGTCAATTGGGTTTCTCTGAAATTCAAGATATGCGATGTCAAGAAGAGGCAAACCCTAGGTGTCGGCGCCGCGAAGAAGGCTAAGAAACATGCCGAACTGCCGCGAAGAAGGCTAAGAAACGCCGAACTGCCTCTAAGAAACATGCTAAACTACCGCGAAGAGGCAAACCCTAGGTGTCGGCGCCGCGAAAATGTCAATACGATTGGTTTGCATTTTCCGGCGGGTCATATTGCTTGGTTTTTGAAGGGTAAGAAACACGCTGGGTCATATTGCTTGATTTCCAAATTCAATTAGTTTTGCACATTTTAAAAAAAATCTTATGAATCTAGGGTTTAATTATTTTGGTTAATGTGTGAATTTGAGTATCTTTTTGCCCGATTGTTTGGATTGTTAATTTGAGTATCTTGATTTCCATGTTCAATTAATTTTCTCTGGTTTTTTTCATTTGAATTTAGGGTTTAGTTATGTTGGTTAGTTTGTGAATTCAAGTATTTTTTTTTTCAATTTTTTATGAGTTTCGCTTTGAATTTGATGATAAATTAAGTGACTGATTTGAATTTGATGATAAATTAAGTGTTGAATTGAATTTGATGTAATGTGACCTTTTTTTTATTGATGTTGAATTGCTAGATTTGTATCTAATTAGGATTTTTATTGTGACCTTTGGATCTTTTGAAGAGGAATCAGTATCTAATTAGGAATTTAGGATTTATATTCTTGTTTAATGCTTAGCAACCTTTTTCTAAGTAGTTTGAGGTGAAGAAAGGAGTTTCGTGGCTGACTTTAGATCAGCACTTTTGAGTTCAACAGGTTGGGAGACTTTCCCTTTGGATGTTTTTGAAGAGGAATCAGATTCCGTCGTCCAATTAAGATTTAGATTCTTATTTGTGGTTATTGTCCTCTTACAACTTGACTATTAGCTTTTTCCTAACAAATATTCTGTAAATTCTCTTTGTTCCAAGTATATATACAGGCCTTTTTAATTGAAAGCTTTGGATAGTGATAGGTAGATGGGAGAGCTTCTGGTGCTGGATTTGTTTTCGTTTTTGGGGGGTATGTTTGACAATGATAAGTGCATACAAATTCTTTGTGTCTTTTTCTGTATTTTCGAGAGTAAGGCTCCGTTTGGTTTGACGGAAAACACAATTCCAAACTACTTTTCCTTCGTTTGTTTCATTACAAGAAAAGTTATAGAGAAAAGGAAAATGGAAATAGAATGGGGTTGATGGGAGGAGGAGGAGATGTAAGGAGGAGGGAGGAAAATGTGTTTCCCCTCCCTTTCAAAAGGAAAATGTTTTCCACCTTGATAGAGTTGTATTCCTCCATTTGGAAACAACTTTCCATCCCTTACAAACCAAACAAAGGAAAGTGGGAATCAAACACTCTCTAAATGTGTTCACATCAATTTTAGGGTATAAGACAGTTAATCAAAGAAGTATTTGTTTTATTTCTTTTGCTAATTCAAAGCACATTTTTTTTAATGTTTGTGTGAGTGTGGGACTGTAGTTTATTTTATTTTTTAATAGGAATGAGCCAAGATTTAAAAGCGTTGTTTTTTTTTTAATATATTTATCGTACTTCAAGCTTTAACAACTATTTTCATATGTCATTTGTTTTCTTGGTGGATTTAATCCTTCTATCTCTATAGTATACCAAGATGTAAGTTGTAAACAGCCTACTTGATTTCCACCTCCCTCTTTTTGTTTGCTTATGCGATATCATTTGTTAAATAGAGCTCACGTATTGTTTGCTAATATCAATAACATGATGATGCTAAGTTGTGATATCTCATGTGTTTCAGATGCGAGCTGATAAATTGAAGACACAAATCGAGCTTACATTCAAACAGATGAACACTGGTGGGACAGAAGCAGAAAGAGGTAGAGAAAACATTGCCGAACTGGAAAGGGTCCAGCAAATCATGGATCAGTACAAACTGCAAGCTCAACAACTGGAAGAATTAGAAGTAAAGAAACGCACAGAAGAGTTGGCTGCGTTTGTAGCTAAAGAGCCTTCTCATCACTTGCTACGACTTGGCCATGATTGTTGGGACGTTGCTCGATACTACACTAGAAGCAAGAGAAACACTAGAAGATTCTGGGCAACAACTAATTTTTTTTTTTTTTTTGTTGGGTGTCAAGAGAAACCGTTAGATGGAATACATTGTTGTAGATATTTCAAGCTTTTGTATTGTAAAATTTATGAAGGTACTGCCTTTACGTATTTAGTCTTATTGATTTGATGTGGTTCTATTTAATAATATGAGTTGTCTATTTTACTATATATATATATAGTAAAATGGAACCTATTTTTTTTACAAAATTCAAAGTCATTTGCGTCGCACATTAAGCTATTGTGCGTGGCAAATGACTTTTTTTTTTGGCGCCTGAAAGTCATTTGCCACGCACTTTAAGCTAATGTGCGTGGCAAATGACCTTTCAACATGGTGCCTGAAAAGTCATTTGCCACGCACATTTGCTTAATGTGCGACGCAAATAAGGGTCATTTGCATCGCACTTTTGTGCGATGCAAATGACTTTTAGTCATTTGCATCGAGATCTTTTGCCACGCACAATGTGCGACGCAAATGTGCTTAAAAGTGCGATGCAAATGACCCTTTTTCCACTAGTGATTAGTTACCTTTTTCTAAAAATTAGTTAACTTTTATCATCAATAAGTTAACTTGTACCATCTATTAATTAACTTGTTCCCTCAATTAGTTAACTTTTTCATCAATTAGTTAATTTGTACCATCAATTAGTTAACTTGTTCCCTCAATTAGTTTATAGTATTATTAGTTAATTTTTGCTATCAATCACTACTACAAAAATGGGCAAAGAGACCTCTATGCAAAGAACCGTTAATCGACATAACGGGTCTCTTTTATATAAGAGATCCAATATTAGAGATAACGGGTCTCTAATTTGTACTAGGGCCCGCTAATTTACCACAAGAAAATAATAAGAGATCCCCTAACTGTTGTGACGGGTCTCATACTCTCATATATACGCTGGGGCTTACTAGTTTGCCACAATAAAAAAACAAAAGATCTCCCAACTCACCTAACGGATCTCTAGAATTCAGCGGCCCACTACTTTGTGATATGAGGAAAAACAAAGACCCATCAATTGACTTCACGGGTCTCTTCTCTAGCCCATTTTTTTACTTAAAAATAAATTACAAAAGCCTCTCTCTTCTCACAACTATGCTTCTTTTGATTATTTACATTCCCATCTCATCTTCTCCCTCCTCGCATAAAATCGCCAGTTAGCCATGGTAGTTTTTTCTTCACCTTATATCTCTTTGTTCCTCACATTTCAATCTCCTGTAAATCGATTTTTCATGTTTTAATTAACAAGCGAGTGGACGGCGATGTCGCAGCAGTTGTAGCTTGTAGGAGACACCGTGTCGAAGAGATCCAATAATCGAGAATCGATCTTGATGCTTTGCTTGACTTCTCTATTGGTGAACTTGTCAAGATTTTCCCTGCTTTATTCGTAGAAAGCTAAGTGTAATGGTTTTCTTCTTCTTTTCTTTTGTTTCATCGATTAATGCCTAGATTTAATTGATCTAGTTCTTTAGAAACTAGGGTTTTAATTGTGTTGAAATTGAATTGATTTGAGGCTAGAGACAGTTTATATGTGCTTGGTTGAAGTTAAGAAATCTTTGAAGCCTTTAGATTCGTGCTCCATGCCTGTTCTTTTTGGTACATTGTTGATTTTGCCCTGTTGATTGTATTGCTTGCTTTTTATGGAATCCAGATTTTGATCTGCTAATGCTCAAATTAGAGAGTTTGGGGAAATTGTTTATTGAATCCATTATTCATGTGGAGATGTGAAATTATCAGGTGTTTATGATAATTCGAGTAGGTTAGGTTTTGGTCTATAATTATCTAAATTTGCAATTGTGGCCTTGTGAGGGGTTTCGTGGAATTAGAAATTTAGAAGTGTATTAGCTTAGCTACACACCAATTGTTCGAAAAATTCCTAAATGAAATTTATGATATCATGTGAATTTTCACAACCACATAAACTACATTGCGCACCCGATTGTCACGAAATACGATTATGCCTTAACAGAAACTTTGAGATTTTTCTAGTTGAAATTTGTTTCTAATGATTAATGACTATCACAAAACATAAATTCTTGACATTTTTGAAGTTAAAATCAGAACTTTAGGCTAACATAGTTGTTAATTTGGACCATTCATTCTTCTTTCATTACCTTTGACAAACTAGTGGATTTGACTCATAGTAATTGATTCCAACTTTGGCGTAACTAGCAGGTTGGGATGCATATTTCATATGATCCTCATGCACATATATACATGGATTCTGAATGCCCGTTTCAGGATATTTTTAAAGCTTGCAAATGTTAAATGTCTGCTACATTATTGGTAAGTCCAACCATTCTATGCAATATCTTACAAAAAACACACGCAAGATGATGCATCTCTCAAATTTATTTGACTATAGTCTTTGTCGTGTCTTCAATTTTATTAATTTTACAATTATACATGAAGAAAGTATCTTTTGGAACTATCTGTAACGGGGAACTGTTGAGTTCATTTTGTTTTAGATTTTAACCATAGCTTTTTAAATGGATGATTTCCCCTTGATGTCTTTTTGTCAATCGTAAAACTGATTACCAACATGTTGTACAGTCTGTTTCAGTGTTTCTTTTTCCATCTTTAACTGCCAGCAGGGTCTGAAGGTCAATAGATTCAACATTTAAGATAATGTTTTACATAATTGAAGTGGGGGGTTAGAAAGAGAGCATTCTTGTCAGTTTATCCTCAATTTCTTTTGTTTTATCTCTCACTCAGCTTGTTTGTCAAGGAAACATCCCTCCCCTTTCTTAGCTTGTTTTTATATAAATATCTTTAAAAACTAAGTAGAACTTTTTATGATCTGAACCCTTGAAACTGCCAGTAAGTGGATATGTAACAGATTTACATTGTCTCAGCACATTAGTGAGTACTATTTAATTTCTTATGCTTACCACTTATACCATGTTGGATGATAATATTTCTTATTTAGAAAGATCAGAGTAGTATTTGCAGCGCGTCGTAATTGAGAGTGCAGTAACCGTACCTAATGCTTAAGCGCTGAAACATTAGATGGTCTGAAAACTAAGGCAGACATATAGTGTGGGCTAAGCCATAGATGTTTGGTTATATGCTTCATTATATGTTCTTTGTTTCTCTCATTCTTTTCCTTCAGCGACATTGATTTTTTCCCTTTTCTGTTCCCATAATAGTTATGTTAGTAACCATTTGCTCTTCTATCTATTTTGTTTTTACTACTGTCAACATATTCTCTTACAGTTACCCAATTCTAATTGTTGTTTATAATAATTCACATTATTATGTGTGAATATAATTACCAAGTAAGATTGTAAAGTAAGGATTTTTTTTTGACAAATTTGCCTCTTTTTACTATCTAATATTGTCAAAATTTACGCAGGGGGCTTATAAAATTTAGCATTCTCAACTGAAACGATGTTAAGAAAATAGAAAAGAATCCAAAAGTTGGGTAGAAGTAACCACATTATTTCATTTGTATACTATGGCTGTTACAGTCTCAAAGGTTATACATAGTTTTATCTAGACTAACGTGTTTTGTTTTCGAATGAGTATAACATAAGTAGGAAAATGTTATTCCCTTGTCAGTGTAATTAAAGAATTATAGAGTTTTGATTGTTGTTACTGTAATTACACTCTTGTCATGCTGTTAGATTTTTGTCTAAAGGTGGTTTTAGATTGTAGGCAATTAAGTAAGATCACTCTCTTAAATTATAATAACATGGTCTATTCAATGATAGATTAGGCAGGACAACCTTAGTTGGGTGTACCTGTTTTGAGTTAATTGAGTTTGACCTGTCATGTGAATTGTGGGAGAGATTGATTCCAATTGAAGAACTTAGGCTGCTTTGGTAAACTGGTAGCTGTTGTTTGTTTTTTGTAGTGTGGTGGGTCTCTTCCTTTGTAAATCATCTTTGTTACAATTGTATATATATTGCTTATATAAAAAAAAGGAGTGGAACTTAAAAAGAACTCAAACATAAACTAGCAACTTGAGGCTACCTATCTTGGAGATAGTGACTTTACGTCATAAGTGTCAATAAGGCAGTTTGTTCTTTGTTGAGGCTTTACCTGTTTTGTTAACAATTATAGAACAATGCATTTGTTTAACTACTAATTTTTCTACTTATTACAGTTTTTTGAAGAAACTTATTCATCGGAAAATGTGGATGAGGTTAGAAACCTGCGGGTCGAGTATTTGCTCAAGCAAGAAGCGGATGAAGAAAACAAAGTTGATGGTATGAAAATAACTCCATAGTTTCGGTTTCAATTGTTAGTAAATTGGTGTGAATGATTATATTTTGGGACTGGTTTTGTTTTACATTTTCGGAAACTGCGATGTAAAGCTTTGACGTTTATGGATCTTTGACGTTATGGAAATTACAATTAATGTAAAAGCTTTTGTGTTTTGAGCATTACTTTTTTTTTGGTAATATATGAATTATTATGAAATTGTTCTCAAATTATTACAAATTATATATTATAGCAGCAGGTTTGGTTTTATGGGTTTAATGCCTTCTAGTATCTATAGCATTGCAACCCAGCAGGTGTAATTTCAGGTTATATATGATGGTGTACGTATTTCGCAGCTCTTGAAGGTGTAATATATATTAATGTTGAATTGGTACATCTGGTGTATTCGCAGGTTCAAACCTGCTATTATTGATTATTTTTTTTTGCAAAGAGACCCGTTAGGTATAAAAATGGCTCTTTAGTTATAATAATAAAAAAAATTCAAAGATACCTCATATCTAACATATGGGGTCTTAATTTGTAAAATATTAAAATATTAAAAGTAACAAAGAGACCCCCTATCCTATATACGAGGTCTTAATTTTTTGAATTAAAAGAATAAAAAATTCAAAGAGACCTCTTATCTTACATATGAGATCTCAATATTTTTAACAAACAGATCCCATATCTCTAAAAAGGGGTCTCTTTCCCTTCTAAATTATTTTCGACCAAGTTTATATAAGAGACCTTCTTTCTTACGTGAGGGGTCTCTAGCTTTTAACAAACAGACCCCCTCTAAATGAGGGGGTCTCTTTATCAAAGAGACCTTTGATATAGAGACCCCTTGAAAGGAGGTCTCTTATGCCATTTTGGAAGGGTCTCTTTGCCGTTTTTTGTAGTAGTGAATTAGTTAACTTTTTCTATCAATTAGTGAACTTTTTCTATGAATTAGTTAGCCTTTTCCATGAATTAGTTATTCTATTAAGGTACCTAGTTTTGTATTCACTTCAGTTAGTTTGTTGTACGATTAGTTAACTTTTTCTATCAATTAGTGAAATTTTTCTATCAATTAGTTAGCCTTTTCCATGAATTAGTTATTCTATTAAGGTACCTAGTTTTGTATTCACTTCAGTTAGTTTGTTGTACAATTAGTTAACTTTTTTCATCAATTAGTTAATTTGTACCATCAATTAGTTAACTTGTTCCCTCAATTAGTTAACAAATTGATTTTATTTTCAAAAGTTAAGTTACTATAATTATTGTTGATGTCACAATATGCAGGATGACTATGTTTAACTAATATTGTTAACCTAAAAGTAGTTAACCTTTACAATCTATAAGTTAACCTTTTCCATCAATTAGTTAACTTTTTGCAGCAATTAGTTAACTAATTGAATCAATTAGTTAAGTTTTTCCATCAATTACCTACATTGTAAAGTAACTAGTTTTGTATTCATTTCAATTAGTTTATAGTATTATTAGTTAATTTTTGCTATCAATTAGTTAACTTTTTCTATCAATTAGTGAACTTTTTCTATGAATTAGTTAGCCTTTTCCATGAATTAGTTATTCTATTAAGGTACCTAGTTTTGTATTCACTTCAGTTAGTTTGTTGTACGATTAGTTAACTTTTTCTATCAATTAGTGAACTTTTTATATGAATTAGTTAGCCTTTTCCATGAATTAGTTATTCTATTAAGGTACCTAGTTTTGTATTCACTTCAGTTAGTTTGTTGTACAATTAGTTAACTTTTTTCATCAATTAGTTAACTTGTACCATCAATTAGTTAACTTGTTCCCTTAATAAGTTAACAAATTGATTTTATTTTCAAAAGTTAAGTTACTATAATTATTCTTGATGTCACAATATGCAGGATGATTATGTTTCACTAATATTGTTAACCTAAAAGTAGTTAACTTTTTGCATCAATTAGTTAACCTTTACAATCTATAAGTTAACCCTTTCCATCAATTAGTTAACTTTTTGCATCAATTAGTTAACTAATTGAATTTGATATTTAACTAATTGAATTTAATGCTTAACTAATATATTGAATTAGCTTGACTGACTTATGAAATATATCAAGTAAATAATTCAAAATAAGCTCCTACTAAATATATATATACCAAAAGAGCTACTTGCCCAAAATATTCAAAGATTAAATTTCTGTTTTAAAGTACCTATTCTCAAAATATATCAACCAAACAGAGCAGTTAATAAAAATATTCACATATTAAATTGTTTACTAAATAACAACTAAAAACAACCTGATAGATAAGTTTACTGATTAACTGGAAGGTGGCTTATGATGAACAACTTCTGGTCTCTTTTGTTTCGGTGCAATAGTAGCTTTGTTTTGATCCATATCAGAGAATGGCACTGCTTCTACTGTTGGCACTGCTTCAGCTGCTACCACTGGTTCGTTGTTCTTGGCAATTCGCCTTGATGACTTGTATGTTCTCAAAGGAGCATTGTCATTTTCTTCTGGCTTCTCTTGGGCTGCTGCTTTTCTTTTTGCAATTGTTTCTAACCTTTTTCCTTGTAGTTTCAGCCTTTTTTAAATCAGCCTGCTGTTTCAACTTTACAGCCTCTTCTTCTTCTAGCTTCTTCTTTGCTTCTGCTTCTTTTCTCTGTCTTTCTTCTTCTTCTTTCTTTTTCTTTCGGCGATCACGAACAGCATGGGAAATACCAACTTTAATCATGTTGAATGATTCCATTTCCTCCAGCACATCAACCTGAATATCATTCATATCAGAAAGGACTAAGGTTGAACAAATCTTAGCCCGTAACATTGTCCTTGTACCGCGCTGAAATAAAAACATAATATATAAGATAATGTATGTGTACTAAATACTGATTGTATGAAACAAAAAATAGGTTTATTAATAGATTAAAAAAGTTAACTAGTTGGTGTAAAAAGTTCACTAATAAATTTAATAGTTAACTAATTGCTACTCCCTCCGTCCCGGAATACTTGACCTGTTTTCCTTATCGGGCCGTCCCTTAATACTTGACCTGTTTCTAAAAATAGAAATATTCTAACAATATTATATTATTTCTCACTCCACCCCTATTAACCCACCTACCCCTACTCCATACAAAAAATAATTAAAAATTCAACCCCTACTCTCCCCTAACCCCACCCCTTTACACATTTCCCACTAACTACATTAAAATAATACCCCACTATCAACTACTACCTATTAAATTAAATAAGTCAATTCAAGTCCCTTAAACTCTGTGCCGGTCAAACCGGGTCGAGTATTTCGGGACGGAGGGAGTATAAAAAGTTAACTAATTGCAGTAAAAAGTTAACTAATTGTTGTAAAAAGTTAACTAATTGCTGTAAAAAGTTAACTAATTGCTATAAAAAGTTAACTAATTGCTGTAAAAAGTTAACTTATTGCAGTAAAAAGTTAACTAATTGCTGTTAAAAGTTAACTAATTGCTATAAAAAGTTAACTAATTGCAGTAAAAAGTTAACTAATTGTTGTAAAAAGTTAACTAATTGCTGTAAAAAGTTAACTAATTGCTGTAAAAAGTTAACTAATTGTAGTAAAAAGTTAACTAATTGCAGTAAAAAGTTACCTAAATTGATTAACTACTTGATAGAAAAAGTTGTTAAAAAGTTAAAACAATAACTAATTGATGAAAAAGATAACTAATTGATGGGACAAGTTAACTAATAGATGGAAAAAGTTAACTAATTATTGTTAAAAGCTTAATGGATGAAAAAGGTAAACTAATTAATGTAAAAAGTAAACTAACTGAAAAAAGGTTAACTATTTGAAGTAATAAGTTAACTAATTGAAGAAAAAAGTTACCTAATTCATGAAATACTTAATTTGAAACTATTGAAACTAGAAAAGATAAACTAATTGCTTGAAAATCTTAACTAAAGTAGACTTACATAAGAAAGGTCCATGGGAATATTTTTGCCATTAAAGTACTGCATTGCTGTCATCAAAAAAATTCCGCAATCTACATGATCAGGGTTATCTGATCTCCCAGCAAAGTCCAGAATTGACATTTCAAAAGTTAAGCAATCAGCAGCAGCCGCATGGCCAATCTCTAGCAGAAACTGTGCAAATCCTTCAATAAGCAATGACACCATTGCCATATAATCATCATGAATCTTCTTACTCCAAATTATGTTGTCAACATAGACAAGACTTCTCTGATTTATGTTGACAATCAACAGAGAGAGGTGTTCTTGGTAAATAATGGGAAAGAAAAACTGCAAATGAATCAAGGAAAAAAAGTAAGAAAAATCAAACTAAAATATATAAAAACTTAACTATTTAATATCACAAATTAACTATTACATATAAAAGCATAACTACCAAAATACCAACTTACCATTCCCACATTTTTCAGATCGAATCTGTGGTCATTGATTTGCACCCAATATTTCCAACTATTGATAAGTTCTTCAATAATTCGATTTAGAGATTCAGCTGATTTCGTCTTAAGAGACCTTCAAGCTTCCTCTGGCATAAGCAAAAAACCAAATTTAATTAGAAAACAGTATAAACAAATTAACTGAACTGAATACAAAACTAGGTACTAACTAATTGATGGAAAAGGATAACTAATTCATGGAAAAAGTTAACTAGTTGATAGAAATAGTTAACTATTTGATTGCAAAAGTTAACTAATTGATAGCAAAAGTTAACTAATTGATAGAAAAAGTTAACTAATTGTACAACAAACTAACTGAAGTAAATACGAAACTAGGTACCTTAATAGTATAACTAATTCATGGAAAAGGCTAACTAATTGATTGAAAAAGTTCACTAATTGATAGAAAAAGTTCACTAATTGATAGAAAAGGTTCACTAATTGATAGAAAATGTTAACTAAATGTACAACAAACTACCTGAAATGAATACAAACCTAGGTACCTTAATAGAATAACTAATTCATGGGAAACTAATTGATAGAAAAAGTTCACTAATTGATAGAAAAAGTTAACTAATTGATAGCAAAAATTAACTAATAATACCACAAACTAATTGAAATGAATACAAAACTAGTTACTTTACAGTGTAGGTAATTGATGGAAAAACTTAACTAATTGTTTGAAAAGGTTAACTAATTGTCAGAACAAGTTAACTAAATGATTTAAAAAGTTAAAAAGTTAACTACTTGATGGAAAATGTTAAGTAATTGATGTAAAAAAATAATAATTGTGGTAAAAAGATAAGTAACTCATTATTTAAACGATACAACATAAAAAAGTAAAGGACATTAATAAAAAAAATTACGTAAAATAGAAACTAACCGTGTACTCAACACCAAAATAGAAATTGTTTTGTTCTTTATTCAACATGAACTGATTTTTGTTCAAGAGAATAGACCAAATCTCAACAATGTTGGATAAGATATATTCCTCAGGAACCAAACATTGCATTTCCTCCCTATTTATTTTGTGGAGCATCCCAAAAATAAAAACATCAGCCCTGTTACACAAAAATTAAAACAAATAAATAAGGAAAATATTGAATTATGTAAAAATCTCAACTAAATGACATATATAGTTAACTAATTCATCTCACAAGATAGCTAATTGTTAACTTACAGTTGATCAAGTGCCTCATCATCCAAGAAACAGAAGTCAATTACTTCTTTTTCCAGTCTCCTCAGACGACCGAGGGTTTTCGGAAATCTCTCCATTAACTCAGATAAGCAGAAGACTTCTTCTGTAGCGACTTCTTCTGTAGCAGAACCAATGGGAAGACTGCTATAGAAACTCCTAGCTTCTCGTTCAGGTTCAGCAACTTGGGGAGCAACATTTCCAGAACCTTCAACATTTTTCTCAATTGGCCCCTTATCACCAGGTCCATTATCACCAGGACCCTTGTCAGCAGCACCAACATTCTCCTGAATTGGCCCCTTGTCAGCAGCACCATCAACAGCTTGAGAAGGAGCATTATCATCAACAGCATTATTTTCGTTTCTCAAGTGTTCAGCATAGGCAACAATTGAGTCAATAATCTCCAAAAACACAGGATCACTGTATCCTGGACTGTCTGATAATTCTTGTCGCCGACTCTTTAACAAATTTATACGGTCCTTATGGAAACTGGACACAACATATAAATCGCGACAATATATTCTCATTGCCAATTGCAACTCCTTCACACAAAAAAAAAAGAGAAAAATATTAAGAAAAGAAAACAACAGCTAAATAGTTAACTCATTGAATTATCTAAACAATTATATAATTCATGGAAAAAGATAACTATTTGATGGAATACATTAACTAATTGCTGTATAAAGTTAACTAATTAAAGGAAAAGATTAACTATTCGATGAAATAACTTAACTAATTGATGGAATGATGAAACTATTGGAAAAATTCATTAAAAAATAAGTTCACTTATAGAGAAAAATAGTTAACTAATTGATGAAATAAGATAACTAATTGCTGAAATAGGTTAACTAATTCATAAAACAAGTAACACTTGGTTAACTACTTAATGGAAAAAGTTGAGTAATTGCTGTAAAAACTTAACTAATTTAAGCAAAAGGTTAACTATTGTGAGATAGGTTAACTAATTGAATAAAAAGGTTTACTAATTCATAAAAAAGGTTAACTAATTGATGGTACAAGTTAACTAATTGAATAAAAAGGTTTACTAATTCATAAAAAGGTTAACTAATTGATGGTACAGGTTAACTAATTGAATAAAAAGGTTTACTAATTCATAAAAAAGGTTAACTAATTGCAAAATAGGAACTCCTTCACACAAAAAAAAAAGATAACTAATTGATGAAATACATTAACTAATTGTTGTATAACGTTAACTAATTAAAGGAAAAGGTTAACTATTTGATGAAATAACTTAACTAATTGATGGAATGATGAAAGATTGAAAAAATTCATTAAAAAATAAGTTAACTAATTGATGAAATAAGATAACTAATTGCTGAAATAGGTAACTAATTCATAAAACAAATAACACTTGGTTAACTAATTAATGGAAAAAGTTGACTAATTGCTGTAAAAGGTTAACTAATTTAAGCAAAAGGTTAACTATTGTAATAGGTTAACTAATTGAATAAAAAGGTTTACTAATTCATAAAAAAGGTTAACTAATTGATGGTACAAGTTAACTAATTGAATAAAAAGGTTTACTAATTCATAAAAAAGGTTAACTAATTGATGGTACAAGTTAACTAATTGAATAAAAAGGTTTACTAATTCATAAAAAGGTTAACTAATTGATGGTACAGGTTAACTAATTGAATAAAAAGGTTTACTAATTCATAACAAAAGTTAACTAATTGACAAAATAGGTTAACTATTAAAAAGATTCATTAAATATGAACAAAAATAAATATGAACATTATCATGACTTACATCATCGCAGGTAGCTTGAATTTCAGCATCTGTTTGAAGACTTTCCGGAATTTGAAACTCAATAATCCTGCTTCGATCAGCTTGGGAATTATCCGGTGCACCTTCCGAAGGTTTAGCAGAAGCAGCAGGAGCACCAGAAGCAGCACGAGCAGCAGAAGCAGAAGGAGCAGCAGAAGCAGAAGGAGCAGCAGAAGCTTCAGGAGCAGCAGAAGCTTCAGGAACCTCGAGTTTGATAGGGTTAAGACCCCCTAACAAATCAGCAAAAGTCTTAGACACGGGATAGCTGGTTATATCAACCAAAGCTACCCCAAAACCCATCTTCTCTTCGGAAACCAGACGTTCAGTCACTTGTTCATCATTCCAATGTTGAACAAGTGAGATTTCCTTAGGAGGGACTACACCCCGAAATAACGATCTTTGGAGATAAATTATCTCCAAAAATAGAACACAGCCACCAACCTTGTCATTTTTGACACTCGCTCTCCACCTCTCGACAGCAAACCCAAGCTGGTTTAACACGTATTTACACCAATTTTGTTTCACAATCTGTGAAACATCCTCAACAGCCTTCAAAACCTTGATGTCTAACAACCGGTTAGACGTAGGAGCCAAAAATACACCTATAAAAACAATAAGATAATTACAGAAATCAATAAGATAATAGGTTAACTAATTCATAAAAATAGTTCACTAATTAATGTAAAAAGTTAACTAAATGATGAAGAAAATTAACTAAATGTAAAATAGGTTAACTGATTGATGAAAACAGTAACTAATGGATAAAAAAGGTAAACTAATTATTAAAATGAACTAATTAATGAAAAAAGAAGAATAATTAATAAAAAAAGGTAAACTAATTAATGTAAATAGTGAACTATATACTTGCTGTTAAAGGTAAATAACTTGAGCATAATTAATTTAGAAATTTTTACCTAAAACATATACCACAAAGGCACGTTTAAAATAATCTCCACATTCATCTGTTTTCAAAAAAGATTCCAACTCCGTCAAGGTGGGTGCCTGAACAGTTGGTTTCTTGTGGAACTTCTCATTCCATCTTTGAATCATTTCATGGTTGGCATCTCCTTCAACCCGCTTTCTTGGCGTCTCTTGAACATCAAAATCCTTGTTCCATGGCAAGCCAAAGACGTCATAGACATCATAATCATATAACTGAACATTTTGTGTTTCTCCAAACTGGAGCATATGACCAACACAATTAAAATGTTGAAGCAGCCATGGAACAAGGCGTGTGTTGACTTCATGAAGTCGAACACTCAACAAACCACCAAAACCAATCTCTTTAATGGCTTTCACTTTGTTATCATTCTTCTTTATAGAATTAAGAAGATTAATCAACGCCTCTGGTCTACAATTTAGTTTGTAACCCCTACACAAAACAAAAGAATTTAATTAATGAAAATATTTAACTAATTGCTTAAGAAGTTAACTAATTAAAGAAAAAGGTTAACTATTTAATGAAATAGGTTAACTAACTGCAAAAAACTTCACTATTCATGCAATAGGTTAACTAGTTGATGAAATAGGTTAACTAATTAATGGAAAAAGTTAACTAATTGCAGTCAAAAGTTAACTAATTATTGAGTTAACTAATTGCAGTCAAAAGTTAACTAATTAATGTAAAAGGTTAACTAATTAGTGAAAAAGTTAACTAATTAGTGGAAAGATTCTTTTTAAAAAAAAGGTTAACTAATTACTGAAAAATATTTAACTAATTGTGTTTAAAGGTTAACTAATTATTTTAATTACATAACTACTTCATATAGGTAAAATAATTTGTTTCAAAGCAAAAGTAATTAATTTAAAAATAAATAACAAATAGTCATACCTATCCAACTAATTAAACAGTGATAAATAACAGTTACAAAGATAGGTTAACTAATTGAAGAAAAAGGTTAACTATTTAATGAAATAGGTTAACTAACTGAAAAAAACTTCACTAATCATGCAATAGGTTAACTAATTGATGAAATAGGTTAACTAATTAATGGAAAAAGTTAACTATTTGCAGTCAAAAGTAAACTAATTATTGAGTTAACTAATTGCAGTCAAAAGTTAACTAATTAATGGAAAAGGTTAACTAATTAGTGGAAAAAGTTAACTAATTAGTGGAAAGATTCTTTTTAAAAAAGGTTAACTAATTACTGAAAAATATTTAACTAATTGCAGTCAAAATTTAACTAAATTATGCAAAAAGTTCACTAAATGTAAAATAAGTTATGATAATTGCAAAATCAATTTTTAAATAGTCATACCTATCCAACTAATTAAATAGTGATAAGTAACAGTTACAAAGATAGGAGTTATACCTATCCAACTCTACAACTTCCCCGCCATCTTCCGTATATTCTAGTTTAACTTTCGACTTCTTTGGCCCCCTTCCAATTTTCCTCTCATCTGCACTCAGCTTTGGACTAGCTGGAATATCTTCAGTCGGCCTTGAACTGCCTTCAACATCTTGACTCGACTTCCCAGCATCGTGATAATCAGATGCTTTGTTTGCATTTTTTGACCTCATTATGTGAACTGAAACTATAAATGAATGTAGTTCAATATATTGCAATGCGCAAATAAAAAGAATGTGTAATGAACCTAAGCAGTATAAATAGCAATAAAAACAAAACAATTTCATTGTGTAACTAATTGCTTTGAATGTTTCACTAACAGGTTAAAATAGTTAACTAATTGGATTATGCAATTAACTAATTGGTCAAAAAAGTGAACTAATTGCTCAAGAAAGTTTGAAATTAAATAAATTAACTAATTCGTTTAATACTTGATTTATGAATGTCAGAATATGACTAATTGCTTTGAAAGAATAACTAATTGGTAAAAATAATTAACTAATTGATTAAAAAACTAACTATTTATCAGCGAACTTTTAATTGAACAAATTGAACAAAAACACCAAAACAAACTTCAAATTATGAACAAATTGAACAAAAAGAAGGAAAAAGGACAAGAAGCTTCAAAAATATTGTCGAAAATGAAGAACAACCAAAAGTATCACAAATCACAATTACAAAACCCTAAATCACAACCAAAAACAGTAAGAAACAAAAACGAACTTCAAATGATAACAAAATTGAACAAAAAGAAGAAAAAATGACAACAAAACTTCAAAAATATTGTCGAAAATGAAGAACAACCGAAATTATCACAAATCACAATTACAAAACCCTAAATCAAAACCAAAAACAGTAAGAAACAAAACGAACATCAAATGATGACAAAATTGAACAAAAAGTAGATGAAAATAGAAAGAACTTACCGAAACTTGAAGTAAATCGGAAAATATCACAATCACACCTTCAAAACCCTAAATCGAACGAAAAAAAAGAGGATAAATCAGTAAGAACTACACACGAACAAAGAAAAACAAGTGAAAATGCAAAAAACTTACAGAAATTGAAGAAATCGAAGAGAAGATCAAAGAGTAGAAGCTTTCTCTCTCCTGAAATGGAAGAACTCGGCGGTTTCTCTCTCTAAAAGTGAACAGTGATTTGAAAATGGGCAAAAACGTGGGAAAGAAAACCTTTTATACTAAACCCGAAAAAATAACCGTTTTCAACCCGATTCGGATTTGACCCGCGTCCTGACCCGCGTCACGACCCGCGCTGCCACGTCACCCGTCTGACGCTGTCAGTCCGTCTTATTCAAATTTTTGTAAAAATAAAACATATCACAATATAGTAATATTTACAACATATGAAAGGAGATAATTAAGTTTTTAAATAGGTTATATTATATTTTATTAAGGAAAAATCGGTCCGGCCAGAACCCCGTCCAAAATCGGGTTTTGGACCGCATACCGGAAATTGATATTTCCCGACCCAAAGACCATATCAATTGCCTTCGGTCCGGTCTGGGTCGGTCCGGACCAATTTTTGCACACTCCTAGAAGCTAAAAAAAAAAACTAATTGTTTAAGGCTTCATTTGGAAGCTAAAATAAAATATATCACAATATAGTAATATTTACAACATATGAAAAGAGATAATTAAGTTTTTAAATAGGTTATATTATATTTTATTAAGGAAAAATCGGTCCGGCCAAAACCCCGAACTGATGGCAAGTCCATGGTGTACTACACAGTGTTTTAAAAAACCAAAAAAAAGATTTATATTGTCAAGAATGGGATTTGAACCCATGCCCTTTCGGACCAGTACCTGAAACTGGTGCCTTAGACCAACTCGGCCATCTTGACATTATGTTATATGTAGCACCAAAATATTAATAATGTCTTGCTTTGAACAAAGAAGTTTAGGCTGAAGTTAACCAGGCTTTTAGCTTGTTACTTCGTTTGGGGCAGGAACGAGGGAGTCCTACGTCGGAACTTTTAGATTCGTAAACGACTTTTATTGGCCTTTAATTTTTGGTTTGGTCAAACGCTAAATTATGTTTGGTAAATCGTTTTAGCAGACAATCGAAAAGATGACTTTTAAGTCAGAATAAAAAATTAGCTTGAAGTAGCTTTTACCTTTTTGGGTTGTGATTTGGGCTTTTGAAGTTGTTAATACAAAGTAATATTTAACAACCAATTTTACCAAATATATTTTCAAACAAATAAAATGCAACCTATATATCCGGTCTAATTGTCAAATTAGTCTGGAACCAATTGGCCAAACAAGGGAAAGGCTAAAATCTAATATACATATATAAAGGAGGTATATTTGCTGAAATATTAGAGCGCCACCCAAGATTACTAATGGTTTCGGTCAATGAAAAATAAGATTTCTAATTTATTTTTGAATTAAAAAAATCGAGTGCCACGTAGATATTTAATTAGGTGTCACGTGGATATTTAAATTAATTAATTAATTACTAATATATACAATTTCATCCAAAATCAAACGTTCTAATAATTAAAAAATAAATCTAAAATGAAATTCATCCAAAATCAAACACTAATCTAAATAAAATTCAATCCAAAATCAAACATTAATCCAATATTAGAGGGCCACGTAAGAAATCTAATGGTTTCAACCAATGAAAAATAAGACTTCAAAATTATTTTTGAATTAAAAAGCCGAATGTCACGTAGATAAATAATTAGGTGCCACGTAAATATTTTTATTAAATAATTATTAATATTGTTTTATATACAATTTCATCCAAAATCAAACACTATAATAATTAAAAAATAAATCTAAAATAAAAAAATTAATTTAATCTAATGTATAAAATATAGTAGTTGATATATCATATATGTAGGAGTTTTATTTTAACGTAACAATTTAATAGAAATTGTGCATCGCACGGGCTAAAGTCTATTACATTCTAATTTAAACCAAATTTACCAATCGGATTGGAATGTTGTTAAAGGGCTCTTTCACAAGGGACCCCCTCGTGGTTCGAAAAAATGCACCAGTTACTCTTATGATTTCATAAATACGCCACACGTTTGATACAAATTACTCATATACATGAGGTCGGTATAAATTCATGTGATTTTTCATGATACCCCGTGATTTAAAAGAATGTATGAATTACCTATTATTTTTTCCAATCGCACCTAGCACCCTTGAGATACATCAAAAGCCATGAATTGTCATTGTTGTTAAATGGACGTTAAGTACCAGCAATGTATGTTTGAACAACGAAATTAAACGACAATAGTCGATTGTTTGACACGATAGTATGTTGTAGCCAGTGGCGGTGCTAGTAAGGGTTTAGTGGGTTCAACTGAACCCTTACTAGCTAAGAAAAATCAGGCAAATTTAATTAAAAAATAAAAAGTTCAAGTGTTATTTAACGCGCTACATGACACAAACAATAAGGCACTGTAGTGGTTTTAGTTTCACTAATTAAAACAAAGGCCAACGGTTAGATTTAGTGGCGGTGCTAGTAAGGGTTCAGTTGAACCAACTGAACCCTTTACTAGCTAAGAAAAATCAGGCAGATTTAATTAAAAAATAAAAACTTCAAGTATTATTAACGCGCTACATGACACAAACAATAAGGCACTGCAGTGGTTTTAGTTTCACTAATACATGATTCGATTCCATGTATTGATTTTTTCGGCTTTTCCTTTTCTTTTCTTTTTTTCTAAAACAACAACTCTTAACATCCCACGACTCTAACTGCTGTTAGACTCTAACAGCCCCCAAAATCCCCAATTCCTAAAATTCTAAAACCCTAACTCTACTCTCCTCTCTTATTGAGAAAGATCTTTTCTTTTTTTTTTTTTCTATTTAAGGATGATGATGTAATAGATGGCTTTCAAAATATGAAAACTCGTCGAGTTCAATTGTAAACTTTTTAACGTTATTGCAATAGAAAATGTGCCCCACGAATTATTAGTTGTAATTTGGATTTTGGATTTTGGATTATGATTTTATTATATGCGCCCGAGGATTCCGAACCCTTAACGAGCAAATCCTGCACCGCCACTGGTTGTAGCATACCATTGTCTATGAAAACTCCAATTATCCTTCATAATTGTAAATTTTCCCATATTTTTTTGTTTTAACCAATTTTGGATTTGAGTATTTTCAGGTAGCTAGGTTGACGAAAAAATTAACCGGCAGAGGAAGAGAGGAGATAGAAAATGGTTTTTTTTTTTTGTGTGTGAAGTTTCTAAAATAGGATTTAGCTACTTTTGGAGTTATGGTGCCATTTCTCAACATAAGGGGACACAATGGTCTTTGAATGGTAACAGGGGTTAACGTTCGTTTAACAACAGTGGAAATTTATGAGATTTTTTTCTCAAGTATACCAGGTGCAATTTGAAAAACAAAGGGTTACCTCATACTCCCTCCGTTCCTAAATGTTGTTCCCGTTTTTATTTTTGGCGTTCCTTTTTGTTGTTCCCTACTGAATCTTTACTATTTTTTGCCATGATTTTTTACCAAATTACCGTAATATTCTCCACTATTTACCAAAAAACCCTAAGATTCAACCCTTTTCCCACCCCCAATTTCCCAACCACCCTTATTTAATTATTTTATCATTCCCCATAACCCCAAACCCATCCCCTTTATACCCCGTCCCTTTCACTCCCTCTCTCATTTCATTTCACAACCTCACCTCTCTGATTTATCTCTCTCTCTCTCTCATTTTACTCTCTCTCTCTCTCTCTCTCTCTCTCTCTCTCTCTCTCTCTCTCTCTCTCTCTCTCTCTCTCTCTCTCTCTCTCTCTCTCTCTCTTCATTTTGTTGCTCTGTTCTTCGGAAACCCTAGAGTTTTTCGCCTCTGTTTTCTGTTTCTCTCTTCTAATCTCTCAGATTTGAAGGATTTTCGACCCATTTTTTTCATATAATCTCATCGGAATAACAATCCGACCAGATCCCCTCTCCTTTTGTCTCCTGTTTTTGTCCCTTATCGGTGTTGCGAGTTGATTTTTCTCGAAAAAATCGAGAGAAAAAAGTAAGAGATCTTTAGGGTTTTCTTGTTATCAATGGGTTCGTCTTCCTCTAGATCTATTGGTCAGTCTTTTTTGGGTACTTCGGGCCAAAGAATTCCTGATCCCAACTGTGATTGGGGATCAAACTGTCATTGTTCCAACAATGAGCATTCATACTCCGGCGAGTATTTGTATAATGGGATGATGGCACAAAAAGAAAATACAAGTACTCGTAACTATCTGAAAGAATGGTTTGAGAAGAGGGAAGTGGATCCAGGGGAGGAGGTTGAGTCAAAATACAACGATCGGAAGCCCACACCCTCATATCTGCGATTTTTCGGGGCTGAAGAAGATGATGAGCTATAAAATTTGATTGTTTTCGATTTTTTTTTCTTTTTTCGTGGGTGAAATGAAAATATTAGGGTTCAAATTCTTTTGCATGTGTTTACTTCGTTGATCTGAAATCTTTGGAACTTTTTTGGGAATTGTTGGATTTAATCGACATTTTTATGTGATTTGTTGGGATTCATTCGCTTATTATGATAGTAAAATAACAAAATCTGATATGGGTTCATGTGCATGTGTAAAATTCTGGAAATTATTTGGGAGTTTTTTGGATTGAATCGGGTTGTATTTGTGATTTGTTTGGTTTATTTCACTGATTTTGATATGAAAATGACAAAATCTGATATTTGTTCATGTGCATGTGTAAAATTCGTTGATCTATAATATTTGGAAATTTTTGGGAATTTTTGGACTCAATCGGGATATTTTTGTGATTTGTTGGGATTAAATCGTTGATCATGATATTAAAATTACAAAATCTGATATGGCTTCATTTGCATGTGTAAAAATCGTTGATCTGATGATATGGGAATTTATTTGGGATTTATTTGGAATTTATTTGGGATTTTATTGATTGAATCCGGATTTTCGTGTGATTTGTTGGGATTAAATCGCTGATCATGATATTAAAATGACGAAATCTGATATGGCTTCATTTGCATGTGTAAAAATCGTCGATCTGATGATATGGGAATTTATTTGGGATTTTATTGGAATTTATTTTGGATATTATTGATTGAATCTGGATTTTGGTGTTATTTGTTGGGATTGATTCGTTGATTATGATATTAAAATGACAACATCTGAAATATGTTCATGTCCATACGCTTTAATCTTTGATCTGAAATTGTTTGTGTTTAATCGAGTACTTTGTTCTGGGTTTTTTGCGTCCCCTGTTTAATATGATGATACTAATCATCTTGTTTGTCCCCTATTGCTTGCAAGGAACCAAATGGGTCTGATTCCTTTGAACTGGTTTATGTTGAAGAGTGTGAAAATGAGAATGGTGTTGCTGATGGGTCTCCCGGGCAATGTTCATCTTCTTATCCTTACTCGAAGAATGTTGATTTGGAAAAAATTCGGCTTCGGCATCTGATGATGCTTAGATAAGTCAGTCTCCTTTTCTTCCTATTAAATTTATTATATATTGGCTAGTTGTGGAGTCATAAGGTGGATGCCAACAAATGTGATATGCTGCTGGCCAGGGGTGTTGTTGTTTGGATGATGATGTTGTGATATTGGTATAAATAAATATGTTTCATTTTTATGATGTTGTGGTATGTTGTCTAGCGGATCATCCTGGTTTTATGGCTAGCATGTTGAATGTCCCCTGTTTTATGGTAACGTATGTTTGTTGGTTAGTTGATCATGTTGGTTAGCTGATAATGTTGCCTTGGTGATTATGAGAGGGCAGAAAGCATATGGGGATGGGTTAGTGAATTTAAGAATAAAACATGAATTGAATCAGTAAAGGCATGAAATGAATTGAATTGTGTGAAATAAATTGAATTAGTAAAGTCCCCTCGTAATGTGTCCTTCTGTTGAACGCTTGATGTCACTGTATGTCCCTTTAGGATAATTGGCTTAGGGTTTGTGTGTATGTCCCTGCGTGGTCTGTGATGAGTCTTTCAATATGCTGTGAAACTATCCATGTTTCATAAACCACAGTGCGCCATTAGCATCCAACCATTGGTTGTTTGAGGCTTTTGTGTGCTAATGGTTTGTGAACATGGTGTGCTTCAGTGAAGCTTGGGGACATCTGAGATCAATATTAACATGATTTGTTTTGGCTTTGCGATCTTTTGCCAGTTTTAATGTGTTAGGAATATATGTTATTCATTCCTTCACATCTAAACTGGCATTAGATTGCTTAGGCAATTGAAGTCTTGTTTAATAAAACTCCCCTTAACTTGATTTGTTTTGGCTTTCGGTCTTTTGCAAGTTTTAATGTGTTAGGAAACAAAACAATTGAATCCTTCACATATAAACTGGCATTAGACCGTGGAGGCAATTCATGTCTTGTTTACTGAGTTTTTAATTGTCCCCTTAAGTTCCTTTGTTGTGTGTCATCGATGATGAGTCTTTTATATGCAAAGAAACAAGTCCAATTAACTACAACCACTCATGCTGCCATTAGTATCAATGATGATGCTTTTGAGGCGCTAAGTGTTTGTAGTTTGAATTTGTTTCAATTATACTTGGGGACATTTTGAGATCAATATTGTTGTTTTGCATGAATGACTTTTAGTCTTTAGGTGGGTCTTCGAAGGGGATTGAGTGATTGTTTACTATCCAATGTGATAGTTAACAATTTCTCAATACCCTTCGGGAGAACCACCATAACATTACAACAATTGTTTATGTTTGATCCATGATGATTCCTATGTCCCCTTATGTGCTTCACATGTATGAATGTGGTGTTGTGGATACTCAATGATGTAATTGTTGATATTATGAGAACTCTGTTTTAATAAATGTCCTTTAACTCCTTCTGTCCAACGGAGTGATTGTCATTTCACATGATCAATAGTGAATATCAATCATTTCATTGGGAAAAAGGATGTTAAAGTTGTGAAAATATTGAAACAAATTGATTAGTGATGTAAATCAACAAATCTGAGATTGAAACCCTACATTACTTTAACTAATCAACTAATATGATATTGTCCCATGTGTGTGAGTCATATATGTCCCACGTGATGAATGACTTGTAGTGAGTCCTATAAGTTGGCATCCATGCACCATTAACAAGATCATTCATTTCATGCCTTGTTGAATCATTTCATGCCTTTCTCATTCATTTCATGCCTTGCTGAATATTGTTTTTTTTATCTGTGATGAGTCATTATTTGCTGAGACTCAAACCCACTCTTTGATTAACATGCATGCACCATTAGCATCATTGATGCCTTTCAGGAGCTAAGTGTTAGTGGATAGGGTTTGTGCCAGTGATGCTCGGGGACATTCTGAGATCGATATGTGATGTTAGTAATGTGGTGTTAGTGATATTCAATGATGTAATTGTTGATAATCTGAGATTTATGTTTCTTAAAATGTCCTCCATTTCCTTTTGCTAAAGGGAATAAATGTCATTTCACATGAGCCAATGTGATCATGTATTCCCTTTGGTAAAAGGATGACAAGGTTGTGATAAATTCAGAAACAAAATGGTCAATGATGTATGTCAACTAAACTGAGATTGAAACCCTATATTCCTATTTTCACATGTGCTTATGTAGTCTTGATTATGTCAACTAAGTTGAGATTGAAACCCCACATGCTTTGATGGTTGTCATGCCATTCTGATTCATTTCATGCCTTCCTGATTTATTTCATGCCAATATATTTCATTTCATGCCATTCTGATTCATTTCTTCCCTTGCTGAATTATTTCTTCCCTTGCTGATTCATTTCATGCCATTCTGATTCATTTATGCTTTCCTGTTTCATTTCATGCCTTTCTGATTAATTTCATGCCAACTGATGTTTCATTTCATGCCAATATGTTTATTTTCATGCCAATATGTTTCATTTCATGCCAATATGTTTCATTTTATGCCTTCCTGATTCATTTTATGCCATATGTTTCATTTCATGCCATCCTGATTCATTTCATGCCAATATGTTTCATTTCATGCCATTCTGATTCAATTCATGCCAATATGTTTCATTTCATGCAATTCTGATTCATTTCATGCCAATATGTTTCATTTCTTCCCTTGCTGAATCATTTCATGCCATTCTGATTCATTTCATGCCTTCTTGTTTCAGTTCATGCCATTCTGATTAATTTCATGCCTTGCTGAATCATTTCATGTCATTCTGAATCATTTCATGCCTTTGTTGAATCATTGCATGCCTTTGCTGATTCATTGCTTACCTTGCTGATTTACTTAATGCCTTGCTGATTCATATAATGCCTTGTTGACTCATATAATGCCTTGCTGATTCATATCATGCCTTCCTGGTTCATGTCATGCCTTCCTGATTCAATTCATGCCTTGCTGAATCATTTCATGTCATGCCTTCCTGTTTCATTTCATGTCATTCTGATTAATTTCATGCCTTGCTCATTCATGATAATGTTGCCTTGATTATTTTGAGAGGGGTGATAGCATATTGGGAAGGGTTAGTGAAATAAAGAATAAAATATGCAAGTAATTGTCTGTCATAACCAAAGATGAAAACAAACTTAACTCAGATTAACAACATGAAATTCATTCATTGAATATTCCAAAAGATATGTTGTTTACAAAATGTTTTGCCTACATGTTATGCTTGCATTCAAGCTTACAAAAGTGACATAATGTTTGTACTTGTCAATTTCAGAACATGTCCCCAAAACGCAAAAAGTTATCTACTTGTTTTCTCGTTGCCTCAATGTTTGCTTTCCATTCATCATACAATTGTATGCATTCATTGACTGCACACCTTGGTGCCTTGACTTGCTCTTGCAGATTGCCTTCATCCTCTAATATCTTTTTCTTGTTGTGTGGAAGTTGGTAGTTATTGTTGCCCTTGTGTTTTAGAATCTCATTCGAAAAAAGTTGTAGTGTCATCCACACATTATACATTCTTAGGATGCAGTTCATTAAAAGAATCAATCACTGCTCCACTCAAGTCTTCCATTGTTTTAGGCATTTTCTTGTGCATAAGTGATTGTATTAACCTGAAAAATCTCAAGCCTGGCCCAATATGTTGCAATCTGGTTTGTTTGTTGCCTGTTGAGTCAACACAAAAGTGAACCAATCTTGTTGGTAGTGTTGTTGCCATTCAGGATCATCTTGCAATATATGTGCCTTTGCATTGTCTTGAATAATGTAGATGACATTTTCCCTTTCATGTGGTGGCCACTTTTATTTGATTGCTGAAATTAACTTGTTGATCATCATGGCCCTTGTTGCTATTTGATTGACAGACTTCACGGGCTTTGTTTCAATTGTCCCCCTTGACTCTGTTTTTTTATGTTCTCTTGGCTGCAATTGCATTTGTGAATGGAAATATGCCTAGTTTGCCATCAAATTCACACTGCCCATCTTCACCCCACCTTGGCCTTGCTACTGCTGCCATGAACATGAACTTTGGTATTTTAGTTCTTGACTTTGCACTTTTGTGTGGATAAGGTTCATTGTTTGCAAGATAAACTCTCTGCTTTTTTTTTTGTCAGATAGAACCATTTCTCATCAGTATGAATGAAGTCATACATGCTGTAATATGTTGGTTCTTGTGGTATAGTGTAATTCATTATCAGTCTAAGTACCCACCTCATCCTTGCCATCTTGCATTCTTCTGAAATGCCTAGATGCAAGGGACTTGAGTGTGGCTTAATAATTTTCCTCTTCACCAACCTCCAAACTGTTATTTGTTCCAAATTGAGCATCTTTGCAAGATCTCTAATGCATGTTATGTCCCCCATGCCTATTGATGCAATACAATCATATGTGACTTGAATCCTTTTCCTGACATAGTTGTGATATTTGCTTTCCAAAATATATGAATCCATTGCTTACTTCTGTCTCTTTGCTATGTTCCATAATTTTCCTATGGTTTTTCTGATGTATCCAAAATGTATCACTGATGCCTTTACTGTCCAATACAAAAGAGTTTCTGAACCTGGAATTTTTCTACTTAGGAAGAACAACAAAATTTCTAGCCTTAATTCATTGTTTATTCTTGGAGTCTTAGGCTTGTGATCATTTGGTGCGTGTGTTGCTGTTTGATGATGTTGAGATGATGCATTTTCTTCTGGTGGTGGGATGTTCAAATAAAAAAGAAATGGTACCTCTTGAATGTTGGTACCAACTGTTGTGTCATTTTGATGTTGTCCAATTCCACCTTCAGCTGGTACATGTTGTACATCTTCATTGAGGTTTGGTACATGCTCAAAGTCCCCATATTCATGAGCATCTTGTACCCCTTCAGCAACTTGTACCAAGTCAGCAACATCTTCATCACCCTCTGAGTCAGAATCAGAGTTAATGCCATCTCCGTCATCATCATAAATTCCGAGGAAATCGTCATCCTCTTGATCTGAAGCTATTTAAGTCCCCTGTTTTTTGTTATTTATTGCTGAATTGAGGCAGAGATTTTGTTGTTTCCCCTGTATTCATTGAACTTTAAGCGAGGCAGAATTTGGTTGTTTTTTTGTGGGGAAAGTGACCCTACTTATAAAGGGAATTCACTTTTCACACCCCTCAAAATTTTGGAGGGAAAAATTTGTGTAATGTTTCCTTTTTTTTTGGGAAACTTTTGGAGGGAAAATAGAAAGTGTTGTGATTTGGGCAAATTTTCACCAAAAAAACCGTGAAACATGTTAAACTTATTGCTGATTGGTCCATGTAAGAATCAGATGGGTCAACTTGCCCCATGTGCATCAGAATTTTTCTGATTTTTGGAATACTTTAATAAAATATCTTCCCTTTTCTCTATTTCTTTAATATTTTCTCTCTTCTTACTTTATTTTTTTAATATACAATCTCTTACACCAAATCATTACTCTAACGCCCAATCATTATTCATATTCTAATACAAACCAAGATTCCAGTTTTCTTAAAAACCACCCAATATTTTTTAGGGGAACAACAAAAAGGAACAAAGGGTGTACATTTTTTAAAACCACAGGGGTACCTAATAAAAAAAATCCCAAAATCCATTCATGCTCATAAAGTACAATATTCACCTAAATTCCACCAATCAAGGAAGCAGGGAATTAAAACATTTAGGCTCTGTTTTGTCCAACTTATTTTGAATTATTTTACAGTTTAGATAATATAAATTTCGGAAAAATAAGTTCTTTTTATACAATTTCATATACCAATAAGTTTATTTCATAATCAGAAAAGTTCAGATAAAATTCAGTTAAATTCAGACAAAATAGGTGGTCGTTAAAAATATGTTCAAAAAGTTAATGTATCCTTCATATCGAACTGATCAACCTCATTATTCAAAATTTTATGGGGGCGGTTGGTACGTGAGAATGGGAATTTGGGGAATAGAGTGTGAGATTGGGAAGAGAATTGTGAGTGGAAATCCTTGATATTTTCCCCAATTGACTTGTTTGGATAGTGATGAGAAATAGATTGGGACAATAGTAAAAAATTACTCAAATACCCTTATAATATACTACTCGGTACCTCCGTTTCACAATACACGAATCATTTCTCATTTCTCATTTCTCATTTGGACATTATTCATCAATCAACTTTGACAATCTTTCTTTCACCATTATGTAAGAAAAACCATAGTTAAGTAATCTTGTTACCTTCGTATCAATGCGAGGTTTTCAAATATCAACTATTTATAATTTTTATTTATACGCATTTAATGTCTAAAAAAACATGTTAGAATACGTGAAATGTATTGTGGAACAAAGGTAGTAGCTCATTTTTCTTACTCCCTCTGTCCCTAAAATCAAATAAAGTGCTAACTGCTAACGCCCTCTGTCCCTAAAATCAAATAAAGTGCTAACTGCTAATGCTATGGCTTGAGTTAGAGGCTTAGAGGCTTAAGAGACGGATAACTCCTCGCACCAAGAAGGAATACATAAGAGAGAAAAAAGCAATTATGAATTTGTTAGACCAATTTTGATGCAACCATGGAATTTGAGATGAAAAAGAATCCAGCGATAAAAATATGAGACGATGACGAACAAGCACAGGACAGAGGCAGGGACATGGAAGTAGGAAGCATCCACAAGCAGTTCAAATGAAGGTATCGTGGTTATATTCTATGGAAATTGTTTTGTTAGCAGAAGGAAAGTAAATGATATCACTTATCAGTCAGTCATTTAACTCATTACTGATATTTGTGAGAAAAGCAGCCAGGGTAGGCGTTAATGAGCGCTCCACAAGTGATACACCATAGCTCGGACACCATATCCGGTATGGAAATCTGGTGCCAGTATACCTGCATATGCTTTGAAGAATCCTTCCCACTAATATACAACCGAGCAATACTGCAGAATCATGTAGGATATACGTATGAAAACAGAATTAACACATTTTCTTTTGAATTGAAGATAACACAAAACGTCCAGTTGCAGACCAGAGTCTTCAATGTATAGTATCATGTTGATGGTTCTTAAACAGTTAAGATTGCATAAGCTAAGGTTACAAGCCTACATGAGCAGACAAATAAGAGTATATTCTGCAAAAACATACTCCATCAGGGTATATATACAATACACAGTAAGCTCATACAGTGGGTTTACGTTCAAAACCTGATCCAGGGTCCTCATTTGAAGGATTAACATTAAGGGCAGTCACCATAGCATCTGACGGCCCACGCCGACAACGCTGCAACATCTCATCCACGATTTCACTGTTGCCTGAAAATAGAGCTTCCACACACCCATCTCTCCTATTTCTCACCCATCCCTTTAAACCCAATTGTCTTGCGTTGTCAATCGTCCAGTTCCTGTAGAACACCCCTTGAACTCTACCTTTTATCATACATCTTATCTGCCCACAACAAAGATGAAAGATCAAACATGAAAAATGAAACATCCCAAATCTCAATTTATGCCAAAATCATTTTCAATCTTATCCTATCAATTCTAACACTAATGTTTCATCCAAACATAAATTTCCTCATTTAGCAGTCTAATCAATCACAAATTCACAAGTATACCTTTTTTTCATCAACCCACCAAAATTTCCGAAAACCCCATCAAATAGAGAGACCAATTGTTAACCAATTCATCTCAAACATAACCCAAAAAGAACAAAAATCAAAACCCAGAAAATAACACCAACACAAATCAAACTTTCACAAAGACCGACCAATTAAGCAACAAATTACTCAAAAAGAAAAACTGAGAATTAAACCGAAACAAATTTTCAGTAATCATTCTCACCGTTTTGGTGGTATCTTGATTGATTGTTGCCCCATGTTCATCGTTCTGAGACATCACCGAAAACCGAAGAGAAGGTACACAAGATCGGCGCAAATGAAGCAAAGAACGAAAAGGAAGTTGCGTAGCTAAAATACTAGTGAATCTTGTAGCATTTACATAATTGACATTATAATTAAGTTTATTTATACAATTGTTACCGAAAATTTTGAGATTTTGATTTAGTTGGGCGTAAAGAATTTGATTCAGATTCCCTGAGTGTGGTTGTGGACGTGGTATTGGTAATGTAAATGCTTTTGCCATTGATTTGTCACCAAAGGTATTGATAGGATGGTTATTTATTTGGTGCGATTTATTATTGGGGGAGGTGTCTCCAACTCTCGAAAAATCAAGAAAGATTGCGATTTTAATTTTGGAAAATTGGTAAAATACTCCCTCCGTCCCGAAATACTTGACCTGTTTTCCTTATCGGGTCGTCCCTTAATACTTGACCTGTTTCTAAAAATGAAAATATTCTAACAATATTATATTATTTCTCACTTCACTCCTATTAACCCACCTACCCCCTACTCCATACAAAAAAGAATTAAAAATTCAACCCCTACTCTCCCCCCAACCCCACCTCTTAACCCACCTCCCACTAACTACATTAAAATAATACCCCACTATCAACTACTACCTATTAAATTAAATAAGTCAATTCAAGTCCCTTAAACTCTGTGCCGGTCAAACCGGGTCGGGTATTTCGGGACGGAAGGAGTACTATCTTAATATTTGGACTTTTGTGAATTATTACCTTAAATCTCTTCATTTGTTGGCCCATTCCAACGACTTCATTCCATTTCTCTTTTCTCTTTTCTCTTTCTCAATCTCGGTTCTCTCTTTCTCTTTCTTAATCTCTATCCTCTTGTTCCACCTCAACGACTTTATTCCAACGAATATATTTTGGTCATTTTTTTTTTTTTTGTAATTATAAAATACTCCATATCTGTGGATGTCAACTAGCTTAGGTTCTGTTTTGTTCGACTTATTTTGACTTATTTCAGACAAATAAGTTTGGATAAGTTCAGATAAGTTAAGTTAAGCTAAGTTAAGTTCAGATAAGTTAAGTTAAGCTAAGTTAAGTTCAAATAAGTTTAGTTAACTTCAGAAAAAATAAGTTTTTAATTTTCAGACATTTTTACACAAAACTAAGTTTATTTTAGACAAGTATTTTTCAGATAAAATAAGTTCGGATAAGTTCAGATAATATAAGTTTAGATAAGTTCAAATAATATAAGTTAAGACAAAGGCTGCTTTTGGTACTCAGCGGTTTGAGCTAAAACTAGAGGATTCAGCCAAGTTAGAGGATTTGACCATTGAAATCCGCTGATTGCATCTGTTTGGTAAGTAGCGTTTTTGGTTAGTTGATTCGCCCAAATCCCCTAAATTGGAGACGCTTCTCATCCCAGCGTTTAGCAAATAGAGGCTCCAATATTTGTTGCTAATTACATATATGCCCAACACTAAAAAAAAAACAGCCCAATTTCCCAATTCCCTCAAGGAAATACTAGTTAATTTCCCTCAAAAATACTTCGTATGCGAAATTGATTTCTCTTAAAAAACACACATACCAGATTAATAATTTCCCTAAATAAGACGAGTACCAAATTTCTCATTGTCAGGCATCTCCAATTCCCACACGAAATGGGAAAAACTCAGTATAAAAATTATTACAATTAAAATTGATAACTCAAATGATTAGATAAACTGTTGGGGAAAAAAGTAACCAACGTAATATTGCTTCATCTACCTCAGCTCTATGTTGCATGTTGATTCAATTCATGATCGGTCATATGGAGGAGGACCAGGATGACAATGGCAGATGGAGGAACTAGAGAGCTAAAAGGAACTTTTTGAAGAAAATGAGAAAACAAATAAACAATAAAAGGGGGTCTGGTAGTTTGTGTGAAGAGTGAACTTGACTAGGAATATGGGCTTAGGAATGAGGGTTATCATTTTTTTAATTTTCCTTTTTGCATTGTTAATTTGTAATAATAGTGATATTAATGTTCCAAAAAAATTGGTGTATGTGTCTCGTAGAGGTTGTGCATCAGTGCATGTGGATCTTAAGGATTTATTTTTATTTATTTGTTAAGACTTATAGTATTTTCACATCTTATTAACAGGAAAATGTTAAACAAATAAGAAACTAATATACAAGTATATTATTCTTATTCATGAAAAATGATTAATCTATTTATTAGTCATTTTACACAATCAAACAGCTATTGCAATCCGTTATTTACCAAACACTTTTATGCAATCAGCTAATACAATCAGTTAGTCAAACAAGCTAATACGAAACCGCTAGTTAAATCAGTTAATATAATCCGCTACAGCTAACCGCTAACCGCTAATTGCCAAACAGGGCCAAAATAAGTTGAATAGAACGAAGCTTTAATTGATAATGTTTTGAAGGGGTGGTACCCAAGATCTAAGATTGAATCTTGTCCACACCATTTGTCGCATTGCACTTGTGCCTCTTTCTACACCAAAAAAATACTCCATAACTATGTTACATAGTAATTCATAAACATAAAATATTTACACAATTAAATAGCCAGCAACTTTTAACAGCAAGCTAAGTGTTACCATACACATTTATATAAACAATTATTCAAATTCAGATGCGGATCCATGACTTTACAAATGGGGGTCCAAAAAAAAATTATGATTCGCTTTATAATTTCTCGTATTTGCTCATTTTAGGGAGTTAAAGTTGAAAGGTGAGTAGTTAAAGTATTATAAACACTATAATAAAATATGTGGAAGATTTAGGAACTTTAATTTTTGGGTTTCATAACATTTAAACTCAATACCTAATCCAAATTACAGGGTCAACTTGGCGCGATTTCGAATAAAATGAAAAAAAATATAAGTGTACACAACAAGTTTTCATACTTTGAAGGAGATTTTTTATTACAATTGTCGCTGAACAAATTGCACACAACGACACTAATGAAAATAATAGGAACATCATTTTCAATGTATGGGGCATTATTTGTAATTATATAAATAGGCCTCTTGAACGTTCAAATAAACATGCAAATGTAAGTGTATAAAAATGGAGTATAAAATACATTACTTACATTATATCTTATGCCAATTACAAAATCATTTTGAAGAAAAAAATAATGCTACTAATATTTTATATATTTGTAAAAGCAAAATTATGAATCGTTATAGAAACAACAAAATAATAAATGAATAAATAAAAGTGATGAAAAAAAACGACCAACAAAGGGTGGGGTGGACATGAAAAATTTAGAGGATAAAAAAAGGATAAGTAAAAGGCAAACAAAAGAAAAAAAAATACTTGTTCCGTTCCTTAAATGTCGCACCATTTGGTTTTTTACACTATTCACACTAACAGAAGACGTAAATATATTCAATATCCTCTTTTTGGGATTCGAACCTAGGTATCCGATGCTCATATGCAACATACTCCCTTCGTTTCTTTTTGTTCTTTACGTTTCCCTTTTTGGTTGTTTCGAAATGTTCTTTACATTTTCTTTTATATTATCACATAAATTTTTTAATATTCTATCAAATTTTGTGTCCAATATATGATTATTTTAACCAATTAAATTCGTTGGGTCATTTAAATTTTCACACTTTTCCATTATTAAAATCTTCTCATTTTCCCAATATTAGAATTTTAATAAAAGTGAAAATATTATAAATAAATGTAATTTATCTTGTTTAAATAAAAAAAAAATATAGAAGAATATCAATGTACATTAATAGTCGTTAATAAACGTGTAAAAAATCAAACGTAAAGATAAAAAAGAAACGGATGAAGTAGTAATCAAGCAACCAATAAGCTACAAGTACATTTCATTGTGTTTATTATAATTTAACTACTGATATATTTAATATTCAAGTGCAATTAATTACCTCAGTATCAGCTTAACAATTTTTTATTTTTTAAATAATGGGGTCCCCTTGAACCCCCTCCAAGACCCCCCCTCAAGGACCATATAGGTCCGCCCATGATCAAATTCACAACCAAATCTTATAAACAAAAAGATAATCAGCTAACTACTAATGCAAACAATGGACCATTAAACGTTAAACTCTTGTTGCTAAATAGGGGTACATGGTATAGGAGCTTTATAAAATGAGCGGTTTTAACCAAATAAGCTCTTCAAATCAACAATGGAAACAGCTTGTTTAGTGGTAAAATCCGCTAACTTACATCACAAATCACCACAATCAAGAACAATAATCCTAATCCCATTCTCTCTAAGCGAATTAACAATTGCCCAAACAATTTTAGCATTAGCAGACATATCTAGGACCCCCCTTTTCTGAACCAATTTATATACATTGGCGTAGATTCCATGCTCCAAACCTTGGTGTTGGCGGTTGAGTGCCTCCAATTTGAGCCGCCGTGACAGGACTTCGCCGACCACCACTGCAGCCTGAGGGTTCTTAGTGGTGCGCCCAAGCTCGAAAGCTTTTTTGAGAGCATGCTCTATTGTCGACACTTGTGCCACTAAGCTACCGTTACTTTTGTCCATCACATTTGCTGTTATGTACTTGATCGATATGTGTAGCTGTAACTCGTATGCCGCCTTTCGAACTGCTGCCGTTGTCATGGTCAGTGTAACGGACTGCCGAGCCACCGTATATGGCGGAGCTTTTGGAGAGAGAAAGGGGGGGAATGATAATGGTGGGCTTTTGGGTGTTATGATAATGGTGGGCTTTTGGGTGTTATGAATTGTAATTAAATAACAAATTTATATGGGCTTGCGGATTTAATGTTTTTTCGAAGATAGGTCATACACTCATAAAGTCATCATTCATCCCTTCTAAATTGTTTCATCATTTTAATTTTTACATTCGCCGGGCAAAACACACTTACCTTGTGGGTAAGACTAGTGGATATACCCTGGTTTCTGATTTGCTTTTATATAGCCCCACTGCCATGTCATCACCAAATTTTCAACTGAATTTTAAAGTCAAATATAAATTTGAATTTGAAAATAATATTGATTAATTTTTTTTTTCCTCATGTCGATGATTCCAAAGAGAGGGTCAGGAGAAACAAATTCTAGAAGAGTAGAGACTGAAGGAGAAAGGTTGTAGAGAGAGAAGCCACCTACACCACTACCTCGTCAACGAACCCCAACCGCCACCACTAGTCACGCCATACGAATCGGCCAAAACCACCCAACAAATCTAACCCTGACACTGACAGGCTTCAGTCGTATCACCTTATCAAAAATAAACCTAAGTCCACTAGCTAGGTAGCAAGGGAAGTCAGGATCGAATCCATAGGGAAACAGTGTTCTTTCTACTATTAATTAACTAATCTAGACTGCCGGTAACAAAAGGTTTGGATTGGTTTATATGTTAAGCTAAGGCAATAATCAAAATGGAATATAACAATATTAAGGGAATCTAGGGCAGCGGTTCACCACAAATGCAGACCAGGATTGGGCAAGGGACAATAACAATCAATTAACAATCATAACTAGGAAAACATGCATCTCTCGAATCTTATGAATTCCTTAGGATAAAACAACTAGCAGGCTCTCGCTATGTACTAGAAATAATTCCTATCTAATAGCCACAGATCAAAAACATCAGATTTATACCTCTCGGCGCATAATCTAAGGTTAATCAAACTCAAATCAAATTAGTCCGGCCTAACAGAATTGACGAGCAATAATAATAAGCTATAGAAATTACAATTAATTAATCAACTAATCATGTCCACAATTAATCCCAATCATGCATTTATGGATCCCCTAAACCCTAGAAATTAAACTACTCACTCATGATAACAAATAACAAAGCAATTAATATAATGGAAAACATGATCAAAAGCGATTAATAAAGTGAAATAGAAATCAATACTTAAATGAAGAACGAAAGGATGAACGAAAAATTAAAGCTTTGATTGAAATTAAAACTAAGTGTTTGGAACAATTTAGAGAGAAAAAACTAAAATAAAACTAAGTAACAATGCTAGAATAATAGATGTCTCCTACAAGTAAAAGGGCTAGTATTTATAGTTCGCCCAAAATACAAGCCAAAAACCGGAAATAAAACTCGCGAAATACGCTAGAGGTTGGCGTCGCCCGATCGGGCGATGTGCTCGATAGTCGGCCTGATCGGGCCGAATTCCGCCCGATCGGGCGGTTTGCGAAAGGCTCACAGAATACCTAGATGACCGCCCGACCCGGACCGGGGAAGCCCGCCCGATCAGGCGCGCAGCGATGACTTCAAATCTCTTTCATTTTGCCCGGTCTTCGCATTTCGCCCTTAGCTCAAAAGGCGATTTGCAAAAGTGATGATCCTTCGCCCATATCACCGAGTCTAACTCCCGAATCTAAGGCTCCCGAAAGTTGACGATAATGGTCCCGAACTTCCTCGGGTTCATGTAGAGGCCTAAATCATCATGAAACGGGTCTAAAAAGACCAATTTCTCACTAATCAATCCTAAAACTCAAGGCATACTCAATAACACATATTAGTACTAAAACCGGCTCCTAAGAGCTCATTTGACGCATAAGAGTACTAAGGGACGGGGGTAAAACTCTATTTAAAACACACATATCAGACACCAACTCTGTCACGCGGTACGGATACGTATTCAAATGGTCGAATTAGTCCATGAAAACTCCAGATCTGGAGTTTTGACGGTCGAATTTCACCATAAAATCCGGTGTTGGGCGGGCAACATTAATAAGTGATTTGGTATGTTTTATTTCATTAATATCTTTTTACGAATTAATTTGGGGTTTTGGGTATGTTGTTGATTGATACGGAGTAGCATGTGGATTTGAATATCGATTTTTTTTTCTGAAACCGTTACTCAGTATATGAATTCAATTTCTAAGGTTAAAAGTTCAATTATTGATTAATTAATCGGTTATTCAGACATAATATTTCACCATGGTCAACTGACACTCTATTGTATTCAAATGTCAAATGCAGTTGGAAAAGAGATTGTCGGGTATGTCGATTTGTGCTTAGCCTGCATCATAAAGCTCACTCATAAATGCACTAGTGTTTAAGGCTTTCTAGTTTTCCATGTTGTTGGTGGTGGACTGGTGGTACTGGTATACAAAAACACCATGTGCTGCTTGAAGGAAATAATGCCCTTGGTCCAAGTATGCATTCAATGTTAAGTCTAATAAATGCGGTTCAGTATTAATTAACAAGTTAATAATTCAGTGAGATCAAGTGAGCTGAATGCCTAGCTAGAGGCCGCTTCAGTTCAAGTGGAATTAATGATATTAATCCACAGCTTACTCTTGACTGAACCCGTAGGGTCACACAAATAGTACGTTAACGGATCAAGTATTTAATGGCATTAAATACTCCATCTATGGATATTCGGAATCGACGGATCTTGGTTTCAGTGGGAGCTGAGATCGTCACAGGCAAGAAATGAATACTCCGGAAACGATGATATTGCCGGAAACGAAAATATGGATCGTATCGGAAATATAAATATTATCCAAGTCGTAGATGTTGCCGGAAACGGAAACATGGTACGTATCGGAAAATATTATCGGAAATGGAAATATTGCCGGAATCGGAAATATTGCCGGAAACGGAAATATTGTCAGAAACGGAAATATTATCGGAATCGGAAAATAATTCCGGAAACGGAAATATTAAATATTTGTTCGAAACGGAAATTAATTCCGGAATCGGAAATATTAAATATTGTTCGTATCGGAAATAAATTCCGGAATCGGGAATTTAATCGAAAGCGTATCGTACAAATTAGCATCGGACGAGGCTCGCTAGACGAAGACCCAGCACGAAGCCAGGCCATCGCCCAGCAAGCCACACGCATCACCAACACACGCCAAAGCCTCGACCAGGCCCAGCGCAAGCCAGGCCCAGCCGAAGCAATGGGCGCGCGCGGACAGAAGCATGGGCCGAGCGCTGTGCGCTCAGCGTGGGCCGCAAGGCTTGCGCGGGTGTACGGTGCTCGTGCGATGCTCGTGTGCGAATCCTAAAGCTATCGGGATTTGATAAAAGATTAAATCCTAAACCTATTAGATAAAGTTTATTTAAATAGAGTCCTAGCAGGATTCTAATTAAATAAATTAGTATCCTAATAGGATTCCAATTCCTTTTCCATACCTCTATAAATAAAGGCCTAGGGTCATTTTTTATACACAAGTTTTCAAGTATTCAAAGCTAGGATTTTTAAGCAGAAAAATCAGCCATAACTCTTGCCCATTTAGCCGAAAATAAGTAGTACCTTAAGGGCGATTCTAGTTGGTCAATCTTAAGGCGGATCCGGACGTGCTGTGGACTATCTACGGAGGGACGACACTTGGAGTCCTAAAGACTTGTTCTTGTTCGGTTCGGGCGCAGCTAGGGAAGGCACGCAACAAAGTGTATGCATCTAAACTATGCTGAATGATTATGTGTAAATAATTTGTTTTCCTGGCTTTATGGTTTTTCCGCATGATTTATGAATTGTCATATGTATCATAACATAACAGTGGTATCACGAGCCTCTTATTATTTTCATAATCTAAATTGCATGAACATGGTTAAGTATTACAAATTTGCAAGAATTAAAAGGGGTGATTAATTTTCGTAATTGTTAATTAATTGCAAATTGCGTTTATTTAATTATACGTACGCAGTTTTTTGGCAGTTCCTTCGTTACTCATCCAAATCGAGTGATTTTTGTGTCAATTCCGCATGTAAAAGGCATTCTAAAATTTTGACAAAATGAGTATTTTTCGGCCGAACCCAGAATTCTCAAATTCGAAGCCTAACTATGACTTTTCGGAGGTTTTAGTTTTTCGAATGCAAAATTTCGTAAATTTAAGATGTTAAATTAAATATTTGCGATTCTTGTTGATAAATCTTGAATTTTTGATTGACCTACTGTATATGTTTAACAAGTTTGAATGCCTAGCCTTGTTAATTATGCAAGCTAATTTGTAATTATGATTAATTTGTTGAAAATTAGAATAATTTAGAATTAATTTGATTTTCATAATTAATTATAATTTAATTAGATACCTATGATTAAAAACCACCATAAAAATTGTAAATTTATGTTAAATTTTAAATTTTTATGACCTAGACTTGAATCCATGTTAATCAGAAATCAATTGAATAATAAATTTTTGATTTTTCGCCCTAAAATTATGAAATTAATATTATTTATTAATTTGTCATTAATTTTGAATATAAATTTTAAATTTTTATGCGATTCGCTCATATAACTTGCACGCACAAAGCAATGGACGCTACGTGTTACCCTTAAGGGGCGTTGTATAGTGCGGGCATGTGACGACGAGCAAGGGAGCTCGTCGCCCATGCGGTACGAATGCAATGAGCAAGGCCATGGTGCACGAGCACAAGGCAGCATCCCTGCCTTGTGTCGTGGGCTGTGTGTAATGGGCGAATGGGCGAGGGCGAGAGCAAGGCACGAGCAGTCGCGTGTGGGCAGTAAGCGAGCTGCGCCAAAGCGCGCACTGCCTCGCGCAAGCGTGCGGAGCCTCGCGCGCAGCCAGCGTAAGCTCGCGTGCCACGAGTGCTGCGCCAAGCATCGATCGCTCGCGCGCAGCGAGCGCTGTTGTGCGTACGACGAGCGCTGCGCCCAGCGATGGCGTGCGAGCGCTATTGTGCGTGCGACGAGAGCTGCGCCCAGCGATGGCGTGCGAGTGCTTGTTGTGCGTGCGACGAGCGCTGCGCCCAGCGATGGCGTGCGGGTGCGTGTTGCGACGTGCGACGAGCGCTGCGCCCAGCGATGGGGTGCGGTAGCATGCTCGTGTGTCGAGCGCTGGCGCGCGCAGCGAGCACCATGCGTGATGCCTTGCGATGGTGAGCAGCAGCGATGCGAGGCAGCGCATGGGCTGCGCGCACATGGCCAGCGATGGCTGTGTGCGTGTGGCCCATGGGCGTGCGTTGCGTGGGATTGTTGCGTTGCGATTAGATCGTTTTGAAATTTTAATTTGAAATTTTCAGTTTACGTAATTTTAATTAATTTTAAAATTAATAATTTAAATTATTTTCTTGGATTTTAATTTTGAATATTGTAATTAAAATAAATTTTATTTATTCTAATTATTTTACTAAAATTAAAATCATGAATTAATTTAAATACGACTGAAATTAAATTAAACTTTGTGGATTCAATTATAAATTTATATGAGCTTTAAATTTTAATTAAATTTGTATGTTTCCGGTTAGACTAGAAATACATTTTTATGTTTAAAATTAGTAAAGCATATGAATTTATTGGTTTAAGTGGGAGCCCTTTTTAGTCATAAACTCTTGATTAGGTCTACAAATCCTTAAGGTTAAAACAACTTGATTAGAATTAATAAGGACTGAATAATTTGTAGATTATTGGTGCCCTTGATTAATTGATGCAAATGTTTATGTGATGCATAATGTGTTTTACTAACCAGCTATGTGGGCCATTCATGTTAATGAATGGATGAATGGTATATATTGTATATGTACTGTTTTGCAGGTTATGAAGTGACTAGTATGGCCCAAATAGGATAGAAAATATGGTATGCGTACCATTAATTTGAATGTAATTGGTCTAAAGGACCAAAGTTGTTTTTCAATTCAAATATGGTCTGCGTACCATCAAATAGTTGTAATTAGTTTTAATTATAGCTTATTCTATTTGAAGAAAATGGTGCCTCCCACGGAGATTTTCAAGACGGACTTTGAAGTTAAAGCTTCAAGATGAAGTCGGGCTATACTAGATCACATTTATCTTATGCATGTTTTAAGTTATTTATTGCTTTTAAATATGTCTTAAAATGCATGAGATCAAAAGATTGATTATGTTGCATGATTAAGGATTTTAGTTCACTTAAAATCTAACCAACATAGTAAGAGCCTTAAGTTCCAAACTTAAAAATTGAGTTAAAAGGTGCCATGCCAAAATATACACTTGCTTGGATATCCTTTACATCAATCTAGTAATAGTTTTCGCTCAGCGAGGTGTTACTTATTGGTCCTAAAGGGGCAAGGTACACAAATAATTGTGAGTACATGTTAGTTTTGGTGAAACTCAACGATATAAGTAAGGAGTCCTTTTATGTCGTGGCAAAATCGATAGGTTTACCTAATAAGTTCTTAGACGTACCTATCAACCAAGAATAGTTTCTAGACTATTAGCAAAAGGCTTTTGCTTACCTAAGATGTTTTAGGATTAAGTCGACAAACTGTGCTTAGTTCTTCAATGATTTTAGGATCTTGGAATCATTTTATTCACACCTGCCGGAACACATAACTTGAATAAAATGCTTAATAAACATTGAATTATGCATGTATGCTAGAATTTAAGTTTATTAAGAGAAACTGTGAATGGTTATTTATTTGTTTATTCTTTTCAATTGTAGTTTTAAATATGGCAAACAACAATTCATTCAACATTCGATCAATTCTCGAAAAGGAGAAGTTGAACGGGAAAAACTTCCTTGACTGGCAAAGGAACTTGCAAATAGTTCTTATGCAGGAAGAAAAGGAGTATGTCCTAGAAGAGGCGATGCCCGAAGCCGCAGGCGACGGGGTCACTCAGGCAGCCCTCAATCGTTGGATTGATGCCAACAAGGATGTGAAATGTCTAATGCTCGCCACCATGAGTGCAGATCTGCAGAAAACGTTCATCAACTCAGATGCTTTCACAATCATCAGTGAGTTGAAGAACATGTTCCAAGATCTGGCTCGAGTCGAAAGATTCGAGACTCATAGGCATATTCTTGAGACCAAGCTTAAGAAAGGCGAGCCCGTAAGTCCACATGTTCTCAAAATGATTGGACTCATTGAGAATATGAGTCGGCTGGATCAGCAATTTTCTCAGGAAATGGCTATAGACACTATCCTCCATTCTCTTCATAGCGGGTATGATCAGTTCAAACTGAACTACAGTATGAATAGTCTGGACAAAACGCTCACTGAGCTTCACGGTATGCTGAAGACCGCTGAAAAGACGCTCAAAAGTGATAAGCAGGATGTGCTTATGGTGCATGGGGGCAAGTTCAAGAAATCTGGAAAGAAGAGGAATGCTAAGAAAGGTGGCAACAAGGCCAGCCCAACTAAGCAAACTGGCGCCAAATCTGTAAAGAGGAAGGTCAGTCAACCCACTTCTGAATCCGAATGCTTCTACTGCAAGAAGAAGGGGCATTGGAAGAGAGATTGCTTGAAGCTAAAGGAAGATCAGAAGAACGGAACAGTCGTTCCATCTTCAGGTATTTTTGTTATAGACTGTATACTTGCTAATTCAACTTCTTGGGTATTAGATACAGGTTGTGGCTCACACTTATGTTCCAATCCACAGGGACTAAGAAGAAGTAGAAATTTAAGCAAGGGTGAAGTCGACCTACGAGTGGGAAATGGAGCACGGATTGCTGCATTAGCTGTAGGAACTTATTATTTGTCGTTGCCCTCCGGGCTAGTTTTGGATCTGGAAGAATGTTTCCATGTTCCAAGTCTTACTAAAAACATCATTTTAGTTTCTTGCTTAGATGCCAAGGGATTTTCCTTTTTAATAAAAGACAATAGTTGTTCGTTTTATTTTAAAGAGATGTTTTATGGATCTGCTAGATTAGTCAATGGACTTTATTTATTAGATCACGACAAACAAGTATATAACATAAATACCAAAAAGGCCAAAAAGGATGATTCAGATCTCACCTATCTGTGGCATTGTCGATTAGGCCATATAAACTTGAAACGCTTAGAAAGACTTCAAAAGGAAGGAATTCTAGAACCATTTGACTTAGAGGATTATGGTAAATGCGAATCATGTTTACTTGGCAAAATGACAAAGCAACCTTTCTCTAAAGTTGGAGAAAGAGGAAATGAACTATTGGGTTTAATCCATACAGATGTATGTGGACCAATGAGTACAAATGCTAGAGGTGGTTTCAGCTACTTTATCACTTTCACTGATGACTTCAGTAGATATGGTTATGTCTACCTAATGAAGCATAAGTCTGAATCCTTTGAAAAATTCAAGGAATTTCAGAGTGAAGTAGAGAATCAATTAGGCAAGAAGATTAAGGCACTGCGGTCTGATAGAGGCGGTGAATATCTGAGCTATGAATTTGATGACCATCTGAAAGAATGTGGAATTCTATCAGAATTGACTCCTCCTGGAACACCACAATGGAACGGTGTGTCGGAACGGAGGAACAGAACCTTGCTAGACATGGTCAGGTCAATGATGGGTCAGGCCAAACTTCCATTAGAATTTTGGGGACATGCACTAAATACAGCTGCACTCACTATAAATAGAGCTCCGTCTAAAGCTGTCGAAAAGACTCCATACGAATTATGGTTTGGAAAGCCTCCAAATGTGTCTTTTCTTAAGATTTGGGGATGTGAAGTATACGTCTAACGATTAATTTCAGACAAACTTCATCCAAAATCTGACCAATGTATCCTTGTGGGCTATCCAAAGGAAACAAAGGGGTATTACTTCTACAATACATCTGAGAACAAGGTGTTTGTTGCTCGAGATGGTGTCTTTTTGGAGAAAGATCACATTTCCAAAATGACAAGTGGGAGAAAAGTAGACCTCGAAGAAATTCGAGTCGAACAACAAACTCTAGAGAATGCTCAAGATGACATTCAGGATGAAACTCAGAGATCTTTAGAAGAATCTGGTGAGAATCATGGTCAATCTAGAAATGTTACCCCGCGTAGATCGCAAAGATATAGATCTCAACCGGAAAGGTACTTAGGTACTTTGACGAACGAGAGCTATGACGTTCTATTACTTGAAAGTGATGAACCTGCGACTTACAAACAAGCTATGACGAGCCCCAGCTCCAAGCAATGGCAAGAAGCCATGCAATCTGAATTAGACTCCATGTCTGAAAACCAAGTATGGGATTTGGTCGATTTGCCAGATGGCTACCAAGCCATTGGAAGAAAATGGGTTTTCAAACTGAAAAAGGACAAGGATGGGAAACTTGAAGTTTTCAAAGCTAGATTGGTTGCAAAAGGTTACAGGCAAGTCCACGGTGTGGATTACGATGAAACCTTTTCACCAGTTGCAATGCTAAAGTCTATTCGGATAATGTTAGCAATCGCTGCATATTACGATTACGAAATATGGCAGATGGATGTCAAAACTGCTTTCTTAAACGGTGTTTTAACAGAAACTGTGTTTATGACTCAGCCTGAAGGTTTTGAGGATCCAAAGAATGCTAAAATGGTATGCAAGCTAAAGAAGTCAATCTACGGATTGAAGCAGGCATCCAGGAGCTGGAATATACGTTTTGATGAAGCAGTCAGTGACTTTGGTTTCATCAAGAACGCAGACGAATCTTGTGTATACAAGAAGGTCAGTGAGAGCAAAATTGTTTTCCTAGTATTATATGTTGATGACATATTACTTATCGGAAATGACATTCCTATGTTGAACTCTGTCAAGATTTGGCTTGGGAAATGTTTTTCGATGAAAGATCTAGGAGAAGCACAGTACATATTGGGCATCAAGATTTACAGAGATAGATCTAAAAAGATGATTGGACTTAGTCAAAGCACTTATATCAATAAGGTGCTTGATAGGTTCAAGATGGCAGACTCCAAGCGAGGCTACCTACCCATGTCTCATGGAATAACTCTAAGCAAGACTCAGTGCCCAAAAACACTTGATGAGCGTAGACGAATGAATGGGATTCCATATGCATCATTGATTGGTTCAATAATGTATGCTATGATATGTACACGCCCGGATGTTGCGTACGCACTCAGTGCTACGAGCAGATACCAGTCAGACCCAGGAGAGGCACATTGGACTGCTGCCAAGAATATTCTGAAGTACCTGAAAAGGCACAAAGATGACTTCCTGGTCTATGGTGGAGATGATGAATTAATTGTTAAAGGCTATACGGACGCAAGTTTCCAAACCGACAAAGATGATTTCAGATCACAGTCTGGGTTTGTCTTCTGCCTCAACGGGGGTGCAGTAAGCTGGAAAAGTGCTAAGCAAAGCACCATTGCGGATTCTACAACTGAAGCGGAGTACATTGCTGCACATGAAGCAGCAAAGGAAGCTATATGGCTAAGGAAGTTCATAGGTGAACTTGGTGTAGTCCCCTCCATTAAAGGACCAATAGCCCTGTATTGTGATAATAACGGAGCTATTGCACAGGCAAAGGAGCCTAGACACCACCAGAGAGTCAAGCATGTACTTCGTAGATTTCACCTTCTAGGAGAGTTCGTTGAAAGAAAAGAAGTCGAGATAAACAAGATTGGAACTGATGACAACATATCAGATCCATTGACTAAACCTCTGCCGCAGGCGAAGCACAACTCGCACACTGCAGCTATGGGAATCAAGCATATTGGAGAATGGCTTTGATATCCCTGTTTAATGTTTTAAAGTTTTAGAGTTTAAATCTTTGTAAAACATTATTGGTTAATCATTCACAATAAATGAAAAGAATTCATTTTTCCATTTAATTTGTGGTTTATTAAATGATGGGTCCCTTCAATTTGACAATATATTCAGGATAGACTGTCAGGACCAGTCCTGTGACTAAGAAATGTCTATCAAGTGAACTTGAATGTCAAAGGTTGAAAATGGTCCCTAGTCGGAGTTTTCTATAAAATTGGACGCATAGAAAACGTTAGACGATTAGAATGCAAGATGACTAGTAGTTCTGTTTCTTGAACTATGTGGACATGGCAATGTCATAATCATTTGCATAGATACTTACTTTGGGAAGACTAGTATCGGACAAGACCTATGAAACTTTACTGTAAGAGATGAAAATCTGTCATAAGTAAATTTCATTAAAATTATTAGACACTAAATCCTCAATACCTGAGTGATTTGAGATTACTTGTTTGAGAACTGGTTGCTTTGACGTTGACCAACCGTCGCACCGTAAAAGGAGGCTATAAAGGCAACGCTCAGGTAATCACCTATCAAACGAAGTCTAATCTCAAGATCGCAAGATTGGGACTGTCCTCCCATAAATCGGGATGAGATGCTTAAAAGTTGTACAAGGCCACTCGGAGAGCTAGAAACTGTGAAATGCATGGCCGTGCTCGGATGAATCATAGGCTATGATTATCTGTCTATTTGATCAGTTGAACTCTGAAACCGAGGAACACCTCTGGACATAATAAGGATGACAACTCTTACCTTATGTTCAAGAGCAAGCATCGAGCGACAAAGGAATTAGGAAATGCACACTTGTCCCTAAGGACAAGTGGGAGACTGAAGGAAATAATGCCCTTGGTCCAAGTATGCATTCAATGTTAAGTCTAATAAATGCGGTTCAGTATTAATTAACAAGTTAATAATTCAGTGAGATCAAGTGAGCTGAATGCCTAGCTAGAGGCCGCTTCAGTTCAAGTGGAATTAATGATATTAATCCACAGCTTACTCTTGACTGAACCCGTAGGGTCACACAAATAGTACGTAAACGGATCAAGTATTTAATGGCATTAAATACTCCATCTATGGATATTCGGAATCGACGGATCTTGGTTTCAGTGGGAGCTGAGATCGTCACAGGCAAGAAATGAATACTCCGGAAACGATGATATTGCCGGAAACGGAAATATGGATCGTATCGGAAATATAAATATTATCCAAGTCGTAGATGTTGCCGGAAACGGAAACATGGTACGTATCGGAAAATATTATCGGAAATGGAAATATTGCCGGAATCGGAAATATTGCCGGAAACGGAAATATTGTCAGAAACGGAAATTTTATCGGAATCGGAAAATAATTCCGGAAACGGAAATATTAAATATTTGTTCGAAACGGAAATTAATTCCGGAATCGGAAATATTAAATATTGTTCGTATCGGAAATAAATTCCGGAATAGGGAATTTAATCGAAAGCGTATCGTACGAATTAGCATCGGACGAGGCTCGCTAGACGAAGGCCCAGCACGAAGCCAGGCCATCGCCCAGCAAGCCACACGCATCACCAACACACGCCAAAGCCTCGACCAGGCCCAGCGCAAGCCAGGCCCAGCCGAAGCCATGGGCGCGCGCGGACAGAAGCATGGGCCGAGCGCTGTGCGCTCAGCGTGGGCCGCAAGGCTTGCGCGGGTGTACGGTGCTCGTGCGATGCTCGTGTGCGAATCCTAAAGCTATCGGGATTTGATAAAAGATTAAATCCTAAACCTATTAGATAAAGTTTATTTAAATAGAGTCCTAGCAGGATTCTAATTAAATAAATTAGTATCCTAATAGGATTCCAATTCCTTTTCCATACCTCTATAAATAAAGGCCTAGGGTCATTTTTTATACACAAGTTTTCAAGTATTCAAAGCTAGGATTTTTAAGCAGAAAAATCAGCCATAACTCTTGCCCATTTAGCCAAAAATAAGTAGTACCTTAAGGGCGATTCTAGTTGGTCAATCTTAAGGCGGATCCGGACGTGCTGTGGACTATCTACGGAGGGACGACACTTGGAGTCCTAAAGACTTTTTCTTGTTCGGTTCGGGCGCAGCTAGGGAAGGCACGCAACAAAGTGTATGCATCTAAACTATGCTAAATGATTATGTGTAAATAATATGTTTTCCTGGCTTTATGGTTTTTCCGCATGATTTATGAATTGTCATATGTATCATAACCTAACACTGCTATCTCCGAGTTGTGATTCCATATCATCCACGAGGAGCCTTTTACTATGCATGATATGAAGGTTTGTAAATTAACCATTGTATGCTTCCCTTCTTATTTTCTTTATGGAAGTGTCATATAATTTTGAAAATTAAGCTAAAATTCTTGAATTATTTCAATCACTGACATTTCACTTATCTTAGTATCATTTTTTCAAAAAATAAATTCCAAATGTTCAAAATTATTGTTATAAAGTTAGATATTTTAACATTGAAGTATATTTGGGGGCTGTTGTAATGTTTGGTTTCTAATTCCAGTAAATATTTTAACATTGAAGTATATTTGGGGGCTGCTGTAATGTTTGGTTTCTAATTCCAATTGCTAGTTTGTTAGATTGGTAGCAATGCTGATTTCATAAACCTTTTTTTGATAATAAAGGAACTAGAATTAATTAGAAGAGGGGTATTAATAAAGCGCAAGAAAGTCCTTTGTTTTGCTTAATCAAGCTTGTACTTTTTAGACCCTCCCCCGGATGGTATTACTTTCTAGATTCCTGACAACAGTTTGGCAAGTTCTCCTTACAACCTCTTGATCTCCTCTTACCCGTTTGGCAAAGCCTGCGTCCGAGACATACATCATCATTTGATGGTACATAGATGAGAAGAGCTGCATTTTTTGAATCATGGTTTGTCCCATGATGACATTGTACACTGAATCACAATCCATTACTAAGAACTCTTCTCGGACATTTGTTAAAGTGTGCCCTTTCCCGATGGTGACTGGTAGTGTGATTTTTCCACGGGGAATTGCTGATGAACCATTGAATCTGATCAGTGGGTTGATGACCTTCGTCATTGACTCTTCGATTTCATCGAGGATTAATTGTTCGAAGCAGTTCTTAAAGATGATGTTGACGACGCTTCCCCCATCGACCAGTACTTTGTGCACATTGTGGTTATTGAGGTCCATGGATATTACCTATGGATCTTCATGTTTGTACTGGATGTCGAGGTAATCATCGGTAGTGAAGGTCATGTTTGGAGGATGGGGTTCCTTTTCGCTGATAGTGCTGAAATTGACTCGGTGGGACAGACTTCTCATATGCTTTTTACTGGCGTTGCTAGACCTCTGCCCCCCGAATAACACTAACATATTGGATTTTCTATGTCCTGTAGATTTGTGGATTCTCTTTTGGGGCTGCTCTTGGGGCTTGCCACCAGGTTTATTTTCCTTTTCCAGCGCTCCTTCTCTTCGGCCAGCCAAGTATTGCTTTATATATCCTTGGTGGACGAGGTCCTCGATGTTGTCTTTCAGTTGGTTGCACTCTTCGGTGTAGTGATCATAGTCATCGTGGAACTCACACCACTTGTTCTTATTCCTGAATCTGGACTGCAACTTGGTTGGCTTTGCCACTTCTCATCGAGCTTGTGGAGGCTGTAGATTTATTTTTGTGAGAGAGCAAGAGGGGTGTAGTTAGTTTACTTAGGCTGAAGATCTCTTTTCTTTCCTTCTTTTACTGGGCTGGCAACCCTTGTGCCCTTATTCTCTTTCCCTTTCCTTGAGCTTCGCTCGGGCTTGCTCTGGTTTGGTTTTGATTCCTTCGGCTCTGAAGAACCTTTTAACTTTTCTGCAACTTTGTTGAACTCTTCGGTTCTAATGAACGCATCTGCCATTTGTAGCACATCAGCTATTTTGGCGGGGTTCTTCATTAACAGCTTTTCTCGAAACCTCCCTTCCAAAAGGGCGTGCTTCAACGCAAAAATTGCAACATCGGGTTGCAGGTCAGGGATGTTTGTTGATTCTTTCATGAACTTGGCCATGAAGTCCTGAAGACCTTCGCCTATTCCCTGCTACACCGCGGTAAGCTTGACGGTGGTTCTTTCATGGCGATTATTGCTGACGAATTGGACCTGGAACTTCTCGCTCAGATCTTTGAAGCTGACAATTGAACCCTTCGGCAGTGACCTGAACCATTCTCCCGCCACCCTGGTCAGGGAAGTTGGGAAGTACTTGCACCAACAGGCTTTAGATTAGGGGAACATGTACATTTGCTGCTCATAAGGAATTACGTGGTCTCGTGGGTTGGTCATCCCGTTGTATGTCAAATGTGTTGGCACCCTTACCTTCGGGATATCCTCCTTAACCAACTCCTCAATGAACGGAGAGGACTTTAGCATCATTAACTTTTTTCTTGGCCTTGCTCTGATTCCTCTACTAATTGAGGTTTCTGCATGAGAATCCTCGGGAGTACGACGAGGGCTAGGAGTTCGGTCCCTCATTCTCTTACTTCTCCTGGAAGCTCGGCTTCTGGTCTCTGGTTGGTCATTGGATTTGCGGGAATCACCGATCCTCTCGTGCACCGAGGGCCTTAGCCTGCTATGCACGGTGCTTCGGATCCGAGTGGATTGACTTACAGTTGTTTCATTGCTTCGAAAAGTCTGGGGAGTCGGTTCGCTGAACCATTCTGGTTTATCCTGAGCCCTTTCCTGGGTGTTCCAGGTGTCTTCCTTCCACAGAGATGTCAGGTGGGTTCCTGTCAACAATGGAAGAGTTTGGTTAGACCTTGAAGTTCACCGCTTGGCTGTGGCTCCAGGTTAAGATGGCGTTTGGTCCTTCGGTGCGTACGACGGTCATTTCTTTCATTTAGTTCCTTTTCATTGAAGAGGAACTTTTGCATTATGGTTATGGTCGTGATTAGCTCTTTACTCGTAGGGGCCGGAGGTCTTGAGACCACCGTGTGCGTGTGCGTGGTTCTACTTGGTTGAGAGACGACACACACTTCAGATTTAGACTCTGAATCTGAGTAATTGTTGAGATTTTTTTTATTTTGGGATCAAAATAGTTGATTTTTCAAGGCTTTGTAGTATCTTCCCCACAGACGACACCAAATTGTTCCGGGTATGAAACGATGGGTTTCAACTTGAAGCCCTTTTCGTTGATGTGGAAGATATTTCTTGATTGATTGTATGAAGTCCAAATATACCTACACAATGACAAAGTTACTAGCCGCGGGGGTGTTTCTGTGGAAAGCCCCTCCGATGCCTAAGTAAGCACTTGGTTCAGATCTAGAAATAGTTCTCTAAAGAATTGTAAGTGTTAAGGAAATAAATGGATGTACCTTGATATATGCGCTTTGGCGGCATATATATAGTGTCTGTGGAATGAATGCAGCTAGGGAATTTATTACTAAATGGGCCTTGGGCCGCTTGAATAGGGCATGGAGCCTTTATTGGGTGTGGACTTATGTTGTGTTTAGCCAAGTGCGCTCTTGGAAAGCATGCCCAATTGGCAGCCAATTGGGTACCCAAACAGGAATGACTATTAAAATGCCAGCTTAAACAACGATGCATAATCGAAATCAACACAAGTTCGTGAAAATGTTTAAGGGTTTAAAGCAATTTCATCTTTTTTTTTGTTTCTTTCAAATTCTATTTTTTTGTTAATGTATTTAATTTACTTTGAGCTTCTTTTTCTTTTATCTCGGTATGCACTTATCAATTTGTTGACATAAATTGACAAAATAAATACTTCGAGAGTCACAATTAGGGTTATCAATGAGCTATGCAGAGTCATATTATTTATGCACGCGATACATGCTTGACAACTTTATAAAAGGTTATAATTCTAATAAAATAATATGATCTTATAGTTTAAAGAACGCATAGCGTGCATATAAGACTACTCGAAACGTAAGTGAACCCAGTTGCATATAAATGCTCTGACTATATAATTCCTCTGTTTTATTTATTTATTTATTTAATTTTTTTATTATTGCACCATTTGTAATTTTACACTATTCACAAATCACACGATTGTAGACACCTACTTTTGTCCCCATTCCCGAAAGGGAAGGTTCGATGATGAGAACATAAATCTCCACTTGGCAACGCATCTCCTATAAAATAACGAATCTCAGTCATCCTTTCATTTCAGTCAAAAATGCTATTTATAGAAACCTGCTAAGAATAGTAACTGCCGTAAAAGGTAGTTGTTAAAAGTGGCAAAGTCATAAAAGATAGAAACCTGTCAGAATTAGGTGTTGCACTCCAACATAAATCCTAAAAGAAATAGAATTTGCATTCCTGATATAATTCGAAAATAAGAGTTACGTATTAATTAAATTCCTAACAAACCTAGAGTTCGTAACGGTCCCAGACGCATTCCGTCATAAAATTAATACGCACTAAAAGACTCGGATAAATCTCAAAAGCTCCGTATTCTAAGAATCCAAATCTGACAAAGAAACTCGACCCTGATCCCATTTTCAACGCCTGGGTCTGGGCGCCGAAATCTTTGGCGCCCAGCCCTGGGCGCTGAAAATGCCTGGGGCCGTTTTATCTCAGGATTCTTTTTGGATCCGTATCTTAAAATCTATCTTTCCACACACCCTTTTCCTATAAATACAGCCTCAAAACTGACGTGAAAAACACACACAATTGCATAACCTGAGTATTGACTCTAGCCTTAAGCCTAAGCCTCACGCTGCGAAATTGATCCAGCGTTCTGTCGCAATCGACCCAAAAGTCGAACGGAACGCATCCTGCCCCTTGTAGCTTGATGAATTAAGCCTAAATACTGGAACATTGCTTGGAAACCCGAGATTCGTTAAATAAAAGGAGGAGTAGCAAAGCCAAGTGGTTAGTTTTCTGAGAACCACAACGCACCTCTCAAGGGTGCGTTGTAATGTGTCCCTCATATGATTTAATCGCTTTCATCACCCTTTTATAAAATTGTCAAACTATTAACTTGATTGATCTATCACTCCTAATAAGATAATACCTTGGACAATTGAATTATCATGCTAGGTACCTTAAATCAATCTAAATAAGATAATCACGATCGATTTAGTGTTATGTGTTGCATATTTCCAAAATCAACTCAGAATAGTTTAATAGTTTAACGCATGTCCCTTCAATTATTTACGCTGAGCTAGTAAGGATAACCTGCCTCTGGAGTATTATCGATGAGCACTCCTCTCGGTAACTACAGTCCCCCGAACTCTCATTCTCTGCCCTGCGGGTGTACGTTGAGCGATCCCCACACCAGGGATCACAAGGGAACCTATGGCCGTCGTGGTCGAACATAATTGCACTCCCTTTATGTCACGATAACCGGGTTTTGTCAGTTTTTCTCATTGTCGTTAAAAACTGAATGGCGACTCCTATATTACTAGTCGATTGGGTGTAAACTCACAGGAAATCCAACTACACTTGATCTGACAATGTCACACCCACGAGGGACGAGGTCACGCATTAGCCTCGTGCTTTTTCGACCCCATCACAGTGGCGACTCCACTGGGGAAGTTAATGAAATACTCGTGCTCGTAGGTAATCAAAATAGCCGAAGGGTGAAACGATCCTACTCCGCGTTTATTTCCTTGTCAAGTTGGGATGACCTGAAAATAAGCATATTAATGTGAACGGACAGAACCGCATAACGAATCTTGGCTCCCTTGGTGTGTTTCATCTCGGGAGTTGGGAATAAGGATACCCATCGCCACCCGGGGGGTGCAAACGCTTCGAATGTTGTCCACTCGGCACTTTCGCTAGTAGTACACCTGTCCCAAACCCAATCGCTCGCCCACTAGGTCCCTCTCATTGGTGCATGCCCCCTTGGCTTACATCGTGATTGGCCTCGTGGGACGAAATTCGCTCGCGAATGCATTACCTCGACCGGGGCATGTGTTAGATCGACGATAGAAGCGGTACCAAGCCGGCGCAAATATTACCCATAGAAGCCTATCATAAACTACGTGACATATTATTCTGCTTCATGTTGTAATGTTAGTTATGTGTAGCGAATTATGTGATTGTGCGTGACAAATAATGCTAGAAAACCAACGACCCTAAAAATTGCCCAAACATTCATACACACCAATTAGCCAAAGAGTTATACCAACATACGTGTTCCGCAACCCCGGGCGATTGCCACAAAAATAAGCGACGCCCAGGACGGCCTGTAACGGATTCCACAACGCTGCACAACACGTAAAGGACGTTATTAGGCAAGCACGCAAAATTAAGTCGTACATACGAAAAAGGATACGCGAATAGAATACGAGCACCAGTCAGGGACGCATTTTCAGCGCCCCTGGCTGGGCGCCAATCATTTTCAACGCCCAGAGCTGGGCGCTGAAGTTGCTGCCTGGCCTTTTGGTCAGGCATAGCAGCCTCGGTACCCGCGCATAAAATATACGTAGCAATAACAAAAAATTCGTAACAAATTTGCTACGAGGACGTATGAAAAAAGGCACTTGATTCTAAGAACGACTTACAAAATAAATAACTCCTTGTGTCGTCATTAGGCCTCCTGTGACGACAATGTTCGGCACCAAAACCGAGCATGCTAATTAAAATAACCTTGAATGTCCCATGGGCAAATGTTTCGAAAACCCTAAGAATGACCAATAGAAGAGCCAAAAGTGTACCAACAAAAGAGAGAATAGAAAACCAATAGGAAGAGTCAGATGTCTAGGCTAAGTAATGCTTAACTTTGGGCCTAAACTTTAGCTTGTCTTATGCATAGGGCTGGTTCTGCCACTTGGCGTCGATCTGAAAATCAAAGGTTAGTGCGTCTCGAAGCTACATCACCAACACAAGGTCTAGTAACTCCAAGCTCCATCCGTCATTCCCCCTTTCAAGGATCTCCACTCCCTCAACCTCGGTTCGCACCCTCAAACACGTCCATGGAAGAATTACGAGACCAGATGGTCCAAATGACCCAACTTATGAATCAACTGAAAATGGAAAACGAACCCTTAGCAGCCGCGCAAGCCAAAAATGACCTCGATAAAGAGAAGAAGATCGAAAAAATGGTTCTGCAGCAAACCATAGGGAGCAAGTATTTCTCCCTCGATCCTAAACCTTTTCCCGGCAAACTACCGGAAAAATTCAGTTCATCTGACTTACCAAAGTTCAAGGCCACGGACAATCCCCGTGATCATCTCTTGAGCTTCGTGAATGCCATGAACTTGAAAGGTGTGGACAAGTCCATGTATTTGCCTGCCTTTCCTTTGTCCTAGGAACCTGTGCCACTCAAATGGTACTACCACCAGGACCCTAAGCTCTTCCCCACTTGGGAGGACTTTGTCAATGTCTTCGTCAAGCAATACTCGTCAAACATGGATTTTCAAGTCACCATGCGCGAGTTGGAAGTCCTCTTCCAAAATAAAAATGAAGGTTTCACGACCTATTTTTCTAGATGGAGAGACCAAGCGGCCCAACTAATCAATAGGCCTCCTGAGACTGAATTGGTCCAAAAATTCATTGACAACCTAGACCCAACTTATAAACAACACCTTAGGTAATTGGGCCTTGATACCTTCAAAAGGGTTCCTGATGTAGGAATAAAGATCGAGGATGACCTTGCAAAAACAGTACAAAGTAAGCCCGCATACAAAAGTAACACCTACAACAGGGGCCACACGCCTCAAGCCCAAGAGGTCCACGCCGTAGAGGAAACCCCAACCCGAAGGAGCCCTGGAAGGTGGACCCGAGATCGAAAGTTTTCCCCACTCGGGTCGACTCTGGTACAAGCCTTCCAAAGACCGACCAATCAAGGAAAGCTAAGGCCCATAGGCCCCACACCCGACCCCTCCTTCAAAAATAAATATTGGGTCGAGGGCACCTATTGCAAATTCCATCAAGGAAATGGGCACGATACTGAAAACTGTTGGAATCTAAAAAACACGATCCAGGATATGATAGAGGATGAAGTAATACCTCTCCCTAACGTAGGCAAACCCAACAACAACAAGATCCCACTCGGTTCTTCTCACATCTCTCTCGATCAACCAGAAAATAAAAACTTTGACCCTACGGTGTATATCACGCCTCAAGGTGCACCACTCGCCATGGTCCCTATGGATCACATCGAGAGAGAAGTGTGTGGTGTGTGGGATGATGATGCGGAAGATGTCTACCTATCTCAAGTATCGGGCCAGGACCTCTTTACTGAAACTTGGCCCGGGCATGCTCCCATTGACACCACCCCTCAAGAGCCCGAAGTTGACAATCTCACTCGGTCCGAAAGGGTATACCAACAGGATATTCGTCCACCTCCCGGGGACGACATCCCAGTCAGACAGACTCCTGAAAACGTACGGCACACCACCGTCGCAGAAGTCATCGAAAATCCTCTATTGAAGCAACCAAAAAGAACTAAAGCCGAGATTACCATCTGGGATCTCATGTGCACTTCAAAGGAACATCGTGAAAAACTTATTCGCTCACTTGACCTCATCTCAGTCCCTACGGATATCACACCTGACTCGTTGGTTAACCACGTCACAAGAGATGTTGAGGAAAAAGCAATAGTTTTTACTGACAAAGACTTACCTAAAGAAGGAGGCGCCCACAACAAGGCCCTCTATCCAGTGGTTGGATGCAAAGGACAAAACATCCCCCTAGCACTCGTAGATAACGGTTCAGCGGTAAATGTTTGCCCATTGCGAACCGCCCATTGCTTGGGGCTAGGAAGCGATGACTTCCAAACCTCCACACAAGGGGTACGAGCTTATGATAACTCTCGAAGGCCTTTGTTGGGAAAAATCAACCTCACAATACAAACCGGGCTCGTGGCACGTACCACGGAGTTTTAAATAATCGACATCAAGCCCACTTTCAACCTCCTCTTAGGACGCCCTTGGCTCCACGACTTAGGAGGTGTGGCTTCTACCTTGCACCAAATGGTTAAACTTAACCATAACGGGGTAATTCTAGAAATACGCGCCCCTCCTCTCGACGTCAGTTGTACTATGGTTGGAACGACCGAAACTACAGAAGACCTTTACGGTTTTCAAGTGGATGAAGCCATCCAAGTCATTGAGGACTATAATTTAGCATTTCTAGATCCACGTGCATCCCGGGTCATCCCTAAAATATTGCTAGCTCAAGGCTATTTCCCGGGAACTCCATTGGGCATAAGGAAGAAGAACTACATGTTCCATCCCCTACCCAACAAATCTACTCCCTTTGGCCTAGGCTATGAGCCCACGGAGGAAGATATTGCTGACCACTTGTCTAGGCTACGCCTTAAGCCAGCCAAGACAAAACAAACCACCCTTCTTCCCCTATATTAAAGAACCCTTAACGGTATGTTTATCCGGGAAGGAGAAGAACACCCATGCTGTGACTTCCCTGAACCCTTCGTTCAGGATGGCCTGCTAAAACCCGGATTTGAAATTTTCCATGATTGTCATACTTTGGATGAGGCACCCCACCTCACCAAGACTGAAACAGCTGAAATATTGGACAACCAAGCTCTGTGGACGTTGTTTAACGAATCGAGGCCTATGGAGGACGAGACTGTGATGACTACCCTAGCCTTACAAGATGAAAGTTTCGATCCAACTCGGTTAATTGCTCCTACATTAACACTAGAAGAGGCCGAGAACGGATGGGTGAAGACATGTCAGTGGGTCAACGCAAAGGGAATAGAGTTCAAGATGAGTACAGGCGAAGGACCAAGGTTTTATGAGACTAAACCCAAGGTTTGAACCGTAGAGAGCACTTTAGCAAAACGCTAGTAGTTCTTTAGATGATAGAAAGAATAAAACTTTAGATATGATCCTAGGAACCCTTTGAATATTGGTTAATTTATTCCGGTGTGTTTTCCTTGCTTTCAAAATTAATAAAGGCGTAAAATTTCTCCTAAAATATTATTCTAACACTAAATAAGCACTAAACATACTTGCAAATATAAAAAATAAAACGGCCCACTTTAGGCCCAATAGCAAGACCCACTCGGTCTTGAATCGTGACATCGAAACCAATTCCCGAAATCCACAAAATAAACCATACCATCCCCTCCATATTTCCAAGACATAAGGGTCAAGCCCGTGCGACCCAAAGAAACCAAAAAGAAATCAAATCCAAATAATACGAATGTTGCTCAAAAAAAAAAAAAAAAAACATAACCCCATTATCCACATCATTAGCGACACGCACCTCAACCCACCAAAAAAGCCTATGCAAAGATCTTCATATCTTCCGCACCCTAACTCCATTTTCAAAGCCGTTTCGAGTCACGAATAGAAAAATTAATCCGAACGAAAATGCGTCAAACGCTAACAGTCCAAAAGGCTTCCGAAATTGCGTCAAAATTGATTTATGACGAATAAAAAGTAAAATGAAATAAAGAAAAAGAAATAAATGCAAGAACATGTGAAGCAATGCGCCGAGAAACCTGCCCAGAAATCATTTCCAGCGCCAAGAGCTGGGCGCCGAAACTTTGACGCCCCAGCCTGGGAGCTGAATCTCTCTGCTTGCCAAATTCTACCCAGAAGTGCTCGTCATTTTATCCGCACATACACGGAAAAATAACGAACACTTGGGGGGGGGGGGAGGGGGTACAACACGTATTCAGACATACGTACCAAAAAAAAAACAAAACACATGAAAAGATTTTTGTGCAAAATACATAGCTTACGGCAAAGAAGCATATTAAAATAATAATAAACTTCACTTATTCTACCGTTTCGAATAATATGTTTCCATCTCAGAACATATTTATCAAATTCGGCATCCTATAAATTATTCTAGCTAGAACTACGCGCGACCTGATTCTAAGTTAAAGTTATTTAGCAAGAATACGTAGGCAATCCTATTTATGGATTCGGTCCAATCAAATGAAAATATAATGTGCATAAGTGTTGGAAATGAGCAAATAAAAAAAGAAAGGAGAAGCAAAAGGAAAACAAGAAAAATAAAATTACGCCTTTATTAATATTTAAAAATAAATAAGAAGGAAAACAAAAAGTGCTAAGGAATGAAAAACAAACACAACTGAAATAAATAAAGGGCACCTACACCCTAACAAGAACTACACTACTCGAGTTCTTCCGGATCATCAAATAAAGTCTTGTAGAGGGCAATGTTAGCAGGGTCCACCTCCACAGGCTTCTGCGCTGCCCCTATATCAATCTCCATAAGAACAGGCTCATTGACATTAACTTCCAAGGATGCCAAGGCCTCATAAACATCTTCAGTTTGAACAGCTATAGCCCGCTCAGCCTCAAGGGAACAAACAATGGTAGGGGAAGGATTATCAACATCAATTGGATTAGCCACTAGTTCTACTAGGGGCTGAACTTTCCTAACCCATACATTATTCCGGCGACGATCTCCGCGAGAGCTTGCATTTCTTTTGTGAACGACAAGCCCCTTCGTGTTAGGCACCTTTCTAGGCCTAGAACTGGAACGGGGAGGAACTTCCTTTCGCTTTCGATCAGGACGAGCTTTTACAATCTTAATACCATGGTCGCGAGGATTAGCAGTATCACGGCTCTCATACTTAGCCCTACCTCGAGGTATCAAAAGCTCAGCCGGCTCTTCATTTCGAGCCTTAGTTCTCACAGCCTTATCATCGGAACTCATCCACAACTTGTAGTTTTCGAAAAGACCCACAAAGCCATCTCTAGCCACGGTCCAACGCGGGAGGCCACCGTAATACTTAGCGCACGCTCGAACCCGTGCTTCGGAAAAGACCGCTACTTTAGGTGGTACCGTATCGGAAAATGGGATAGTCTGCCTTAAGCCGTATTGTCGCATGACCCGGTAAGGAAAGATGTAACCAGGCCGAGATAGCCCCAACAAAGAAACATAAACCAGTACCTCGGAACCCCCCGTCATATTAGTCAAACCCCACCACGGTACCACCCACTTAATAGAGCTTATGCCATGAGTAAAATAGGAGGCCCACTCGGCCTCGTCCTGGCCTTGGTGCAAATACTTTCGGTTACCCAAGGCTATAGGGCGATAACGTTTAGGATCCGCAGGAGCTTCTAAAAGCCTAAGTCGTTCCATGAGCCAAATCTGCAAAAAACGGGTACGATTTGAAAAATAATAATAAACGAAAGTCCTGCTTGGGGCGCACTTTCAACGCCCAGGACCAGGCGCCAGAAATTCGGACGCCCAACTCTGGGCGCTGAAAATCAGCTCCAGGCAGGGGGCTGTCGAGGCAAACGAAAAAAGAAAAGAAAAAGGAAAAATAGGCGTATTACTTTGCGCGAATAAACGATTGATTACCTGCAGCAATAGGGGGCTCCCCTTAAAAATTTCAGACTTGGCATCCTTCTTCATCTCATCCGCATTCAGTAAGGTCTCGGCAACAACCAACGGCATAATGGAATAACAACTCTCCATCTGGCTGATCAAAGGGATCAACCTTATGTCACCGAACTCGCCATTGTTATTCGACAGTAAATAGTGGTTCAACAGGCAGAATACAAGTGCTCGAATATTCAATTTCTGTTCGGTCATATTTTTACTAGGTCTAAAGTGATGTTTTACAAGCTTTCCCAAATTAACCTTTTCACCCACAACGATCTCAGCGAGCATATTAGCATCTAGTCCTAGAAAAGCCCTTATGGTTGTTTTACCCTCTTCAACAGTGCCAGGGGTAGCAGGAGTAGCATTGGTAGGATAACCAAGGATCGCGGCAAATTCATCTGGCAAAGGGCATACTTCATTGCCCCGAAAGACAAAAACATGGTGATCAGAATCCCAAAAGTCCAGGGCCGCATACAGAAAATTATAATCAATATTAATTTGTTGTAAGCCTAAGAGTGCCTCTAAGTGGTATCCTTTCAACAAAGCCTTTTCTGTGGGATTAAGGGCTCTTAACCAGCGCCTAACAACTCGTTGGAGGGAGAAGGGAGGAATCGACATGGCAAGAGTAGGGAAGAATAAAAGCTAAGCAATTGCAAAAAAAAGAGGAAGATTGAGAGTGGTGAAAAAGAAAGACGTACTTAACCCCCTATATATACAAGAGAGCATCGAGTGACATCCCAATCCCATTCGGAAATGCGCTAAAAAATCCGGGAACTGCCAAAATAGAACTTCCAGCGCCCAAGGCTGGGCGCCGAAATTTTTAACGCCTGGCCTGGGGCGCCGGAAATGAAGCCCAAGGCCCGGATCCTTCAAAACGCGGAGCGGGAAAGGACTTAGAACCGTGTTAATAGACACGAGGCCCTGTTGTAATCGAGATCAAGCCCAAAGCACCTTTAGAGTCCGAATAGTGAAAACAAATGTTAAAACTTGTCGAAACTTAAACTCATCTCAAGGAAAAAATATGTGTATATCTTTTAAGGCAATATAGAAAAAATAAAAAATCAAGGTCATTCTTCGAAACACAAAAACAAAAATCAAGTCGTTGGTTTTTCAAATTAAAAAGCGTTTATTTGTCAAAATATCAATCCGGGCCAAAGTAAGCTCGATGTATCAATTATTGAAAAATGAAGCAAACTTTGTCGCCCGGAAAATGAAGTCGCACTCCACGACTTCATCAAAGTAGCATACCACTACAAAGATCGCTCGCACTTACGAGCACGATCCCAAACACGATCAAGGACATTACAAAATGCGTATCCCCAAGGAACCTCTTTGACAAGAAATGACCGTCAAGCACGAGTGCTTGGGGGCTCGAAAGAAAATATATATTTCAAAAGAGAGTATGCAAAGTTAAAACAATATTCCCAGACTACGCTGTACGAAGTCCCGTGTTTGGATAATCTCAAAAAATAAAAACCGGATTACGACCTCAAGACAAAGGTTGCCGTTGATACTTATACATAATCCCCTAATCAAGGACCCAGGTAGTGGCAAAATTGAGCCGTGAAGACTAGCTCAAAACCATGAAAGATGATGACCACAAGACAATGGTCCGCCTAAACACGTTGTCGACCCACATTCAGGTTGCAACTAAATCCGAGCATCCCTCGAAAGAATTCTCTCTTACAAGAATGAATAAAAAGAAATTCTCAAAAGAAATCACAAGAACAAGTGAAATAGGGACTTGCCCACCTCAATCGGGCAAGATCGCGGTACGTACAACGCGAGTCCCAAGTGGAAAAGACGAATTCAGGTTCGCCCACCTTCAGTGGGCGGGGTCTGCGTCACTAAACCGCGCAGGTCCTCAGTTTTCGAAAATACATGAAAAGAAAATAAATTCTTCAAAAAACAAAAACAGGCTCGCCATCTTCAGCCGACGGGGTCTACGTCACAAACCGCGTAAGTCCTTATTTTCAAAAACATCAAAACAGATTCGTCCACTTCTATCGGACGGGGCGTCCATCCTCAGCGGACAGGCTCGCCCACCTTCAGCAGGCGGGGTCTGCGTCACTAACCACGTAGGTCCTTAGTCGCTGCAGCGATAACTTTTTTCCGGTTTATCCTTTTCCAAAAATCAAAGGATGGTTTATCTTTTTCCGAAAATCAAAAGATGGTTTCCCTTTTCCAAAAATCAAAGGATGGTTTATCTTTTTCCAAAAATCAAAGGATGGTTTATCTTTCTCCAAAAATCAAAGGATGGTTTATCTTTTTCCAAAAACCAAAAGATGGTTTCCCTTTTCCAAAAATCAAAGGATGGTTTCCTTTTTCCAAAAATCAAAGGATAGTTTCCCTTTTTCCAAAAATCAAAGGATTGGTTTTCCGCTTTTCCAAAAAAGAGCGATGTGCTGGATTTTCCTTCGTTTTACGTCCTATAAAAACAAGGGGGTTTTCTCGTTTAGCTAACCCTGAAAATGAGAATCTTTAAAACATTTTACCTCATGATTGGGCTTGGCCAGGCCTGGTTACACTTTATAGCTTTGATTTCGAAAACATCTTTAGATACTCCCAATGACAAAGTGAGGGAGTTTCTATACTATCAGTTAACAAATTCCAATGACGCGTGAGGAATGTGTTAACACTTCAAGTGATGATCCTTAAGTCAAATGTTATCACTCGGGGGCTCGTGAGACCCTCGCAAAACAAGTCACATACACCATTGGCTTGTATGACGCACTCCGTCTAGTACTTTGACCATCGTCTCCTCTCGAGACTCAGTCAAAGTGGGGGCTAACTGTAGACACCTACTTTTGTCCCCATTCCCGAAAGGGAATGTTCGATGATGAGAACATAAATCTCCACTTGGCAACGCATCTCCTATAAAATAACGAATCTCAGTCATCCTTTCATTTCAGTCAAAACTGCTATTTATAGAAACCTGCTAAGAATAGTAACTGCCGTAAAAGGTAGTTGTTAAAAGTGGCAAAGTCATAAAAGATAGAAACCTGTCAGAATTAGGTGTTGCACTCCAACATAAATCCTAAAAGAGATAGAATTTGCATTCCTGATATAATTCGAAAATAAGAGTTACGTATTAATTAAATTCCTAACTAACCTAGAGTTCGTAACGGGCCCAAACGCATTCCGTCATAAAATTAATACGCACTAAAAGACTCAGATAAATCTCAAAAGCTCCGTATTCTAAGAATCCAAATCTGACAAAGAAACTCGACCCAGATCCCATTTTCAACGCCTGGGTCTAGGCGCCGAAATCTTCGGCGCTCAGCCCTGGGCGCTGAAAATGCCTAGGGCCGTTTTATCTCAGGATTCTTTTTGGATCCGTATCTTAAAATCTATCTTTCCACACACCCTTTTCCTATAAATACAGCCTCAAAACCGACGTGAAAAACACACACAATTGCATAACCTGAGTGTTGACTCTAGCCTTAAGCCTAAGCCTCACGCTGCGAAATTGATCCAGCGTTCTGTCGCAATCGACCCAAAAGTCGAACAGAACGCATCCTGCCCCTTGTAGCTTGATGAATTAAGCCTAAATACTGGAACATTTCTTGGAAACCCGAGATTCGTTAAATAAAAGGAGGAGTAGCAAAGCCAAGTGGTTAGTTTTCTGAGAACCACAACGCACCTCTCAAGGGTGCGTTGTAATGTGTCCCTCATATGATTTGATCGCTTTCATCACCCTTTTATAAAATTGTCAAACTATTAACTTAATTGATCTATCACGCCTAATAAGATAATACCTTGGACAATTGAATTATCATGCTAGGTACCTTAAATCAATCTAAATAAGATAATCACGATCGATTTAGTGTTATGTGTTGCATATTGCTAAAATCAACTCAGAATAGTTTAATAGTTTAACGCATGTCCCTTCAATTATTTATGCTGAGCTAGTAAGGATAACCTGCCTCTGGAGTATTATCGATGAGCACTCCTCTCGGTAGCTACAGTCCCCCGAACTCTCATTCTCTGCCCTGCGGGTGTACGTTGAGCGATCCCCACACCAGGGATCACAAGGGAACCTATGGCCGTCGTGGTCGAACATAATTGCACTCCCTTTATGTCACGATAACCGGGTTTTTTCAGTTTTTCTCATTGTCGTTAAAAACTGAATGGCGACTCCTATATTACTAGTCGATTGGGTGTAAACTCACAGGAAATCCAACTACACTTGATCTGACAATGTCACGCCCACGAGGGACGAGGTCACGCATTAGCCTCGTGCTTTTTCGACCCCCTCACAACGATCGGTCTATTATACTGCGTATGAATTTTTTGTGATTTACCCATAAGGAATTACATAGTGATGTAGGATTTTGTTAGATTTTTCTTGATGTATATTTCTACAATATCAACTTTTTATAATTTTAGGTAATGTAAAATAAGAGATATTATTAATGGCTAAAATTTTACACTGATAAGCGTAAAACATCAAATGATACAATAATTAAAAATAATAATAAAAAAAAACCCGGAGGAAGTAGTATCTTTATCTTACAACCTTAATAAGGTGCTAAACCACAATACTAGAACTGGTTGATATTATAATAAGCAAGCCACTAAAAAAAGCAAGTGATGAATTGAAGACAATAGTGTTAGATTATGTGCATACAATAGTATTTTCTCTCCACCCTAGCCGTATCTTACCTCCTCTCCTCTTCTTCTTGCCTATTACTATTGTTCTCCAACTATCACCATGGGTGATCCAGACAAGCCTACTGCCCCTACTTCCTCTTTCCACCCTGCACTCGCTGTCAACAACATCAGGAATTTCATTCCAATAACGTTGGAATTGGAGAACGCACAATACATATCATGGGCTGAATTATTCAAGATACATGCCACAACATACGAGGTCATGGATCATATTCTCGAACCGTCGGAGGATGCACCCACCTCTCCATCCATCGACAAGGCTCTCTGGGCACGCCTTGATGCCATAGTTCTTCAATGGATTTATGGTACGATCTCTAATGACCTCTTGCACACCATTCTTGAACCTGGCTCTACGGCAAAACAGGCATGGGAACGCTTGAAAAACATCTTTCAAGACAATAAGAGTTCTCGAGCCGTGGCTCTCGAAAGCCAATTCTCTCATGTGGCTCTCTATAATTTCCCCAATGTCACATCTTACTGTCAGAGGATTAAAATGCTCGCTGATCAACTCAAGAACGTAGGGGCGCCGGTGACTGAGCAACGTCTCGTCCTATAGATGGTGGATGGTCTCACAGAGGACTTCAAAAACATGGGCTCCATTATCAAACATACTCATCCTCTTCCAGATTTTACTAAGGCCCGGTCGATGCTTGTTCTCGAGGAAGATGGCATGGAAAACAATCCTGTCATCAACGCTGCTTTAATGGCCGCAAACCACCCTCATCCACCGCACCAGCCGCATGGAGATGATGATGACAACCGTCCTCCGGCAAATGTGAATCACAACCGTGGTAACTCCTCTCGTGGCAACAACAACTACAAAGGGAAAGGTCGTGGCAAGGGTAAGTATCACGGTAACGGCGGTGGGAAGGGTCGCGGTGGCGGTGGTGGTGGCCGCGGAAACCACCAGCCGCAACCACAGCAACCCACCGTGGTGTGGCAGCAACCGTGGAACTACTGCAGTCCCCCTACATGGACAGCCCCTCCATGTCCTTACCCAATTTCTGGATGGGCCAGACTAATGTACAATCAAGTCAGAGGCCCAACAGGTAATTCTGGAATTCTTGGTAAGCATCCAACCCATCAGGCCTATGCAGCTTGGCCCAACAACAATTATGGGGGTCCTCATAATGGCAGTAGATATGCTCCTACCGACATCGAAGCGGCTATGCACACTATGTCACTCAACGTTCCGGATGAGAATTGGTACATGGACACGGGTGCCACATCCCACATGACATCCAACCAAGGTAACCTCTCGTCTTATTTCAATTTGAGCAATAATCATCATATCACTGTTGGTAATGGTCATAAAATTCCAATTAATGGTTGTGGTCATGTCTCCTTTTCCCCTCCATGTCCCCCCTTATCTCTTCATAATGTTCTTCACGCTCCTAAACTCATCAGAAACTTAATTTCGGTTCGCAAATTTACTAGTGATAATTGTGTTTCTGTTGAGTTTGACCCTATTGGTTTTTCCGTGAAGGACCTCCTGACGGGAACACGTCTATTGAGGTGTAATAGCTCGGGAGACTTATACCCCCTCACCAAGGCCATCACCGATCACGCCACCTCTCCTTCAAATTTTGCCGCTATTTCCTCCTCTACTTGGCATGATCGCCTTGGCCACCCCGGGGATGCTATTTTCAATATGCTTAGGCAAAATAATTTTATTCGTTGTAATAAGCCTCATAGTTCTTTAATTGGTCACTCATGTCAACTTGGTAAACATGTTAAATTACCGTTTTTTCCGTCACATTCATTCACTATTGCACCATTTGACATTGTGCATAGTGACCTTTTTACATCACCTATTTTGAGTAATATGGGGCATAAGTATTATGTGTTTTTCTTGGATGATTTTACAAATTTTTTGTGGACTATTCCTTTGAATACAAAATCTCAAGTTTTTAATAAATTCTTGAATTTTCAAACCTTGGTTCACACACAATTCGAACGGAAAATTAAAAGTTTTCAATGTGACAATGGTAAGGAATATGACAACGGACCCTTCTTAAAGCAATGCACTCTCCACGGCATGCTTTTCTGTTTTTCTTGTCCCCATACTTCATCCCAAAATGGAATGTCCGAACGCAAAATCCGCTCAATCAACAACATTGTCCGGACTCTTCTCGTTCACTCATCCATGCCGGCCGCCATCATATTGGCATCACGCCCTCTCTTTTGCCACATATCTCCATAATGTGTTACCAAGTAAAGTTTTGAACTACGCTTCCCCGACTAGTCGCCTTTATGGACGAGAACCATCTCTATCCCACCTACGGATCTTTGGTTGCCTATGTTTTCCCCACCTCCCTAGCAACTCCGTCCATAAGCTCCAAGCAAGGTCTACGCCTTGTGTATTTTTGGGATTTCCGGACAATCATAGAGGATATAAGTGTCTTGATCTTTCCTCCAATAAAATCATCATATCCGGTCATGTGACTTTCGATGAAACAAACTTCCCTTTTCGAAAGATTCATACGCCCAAATCCTACACATATGATTTCCTTGATTTTGGTTTATCTCCTTATATCCTCCATCAAGTCCAGCAGCCCACCAAGTCAGTGGGCCCAATACCCCCACCTAGCCCAATCGTGCTACCCCCTTTGCAGGCCCAACACGCTGACCAGCACTCCCCCCCTGCTGGCCGCGTGGATCAGTCCCCATTCTCCCCTGCAACAAACCACACGGCCCACCCCAATGGCCCAACATCTTCCCCATCCCCTATTTCAGAACACCTGCCCAATACCTGCGGCTCCCCTAACCAGGCCGTGATCCCGCCACGGCCCACAGCCCAAACAATTTCTCCAGCCCATTCTCCTGTCTTACCAACTCAGCAGCTCCATTCATCTCCTCAAATGGTCACTAGGAGCCGACATGGCATCTTCAAGCCTAAGAAATTATTCAATCTTAGCGCCACTGCCACCGGCATATCTCCTCTTCCAAAAAATCCCATTACAGCTCTAAAAGACCCAAATTGGAAATTGGCCATGCTTGATGAATATAATGCTCTTGTTGAAAATAAGACGTGGGAGTTGGTGCCCCGTCCTTTGCATGCTAATATTATTCGCAGTATGTGGATTTTCAGGCATAAAAAGAACAAGGATGGCTCGTTTGATCGATACAAAGCCCGCCTTGTGGGAGATGGTGCAGGTCAGCAAGTTGGTATTGATTGCTCTGAAACTTTCAGTCCCGTTGTGAAACCACCTACTATTCGGACTGTTCTCAGCATTGCCTTGTCAAAAGGCTGGCGTCTCCATCAGTTAGATGTCAAAAATGCTTTTCTCCATGGTACTCTTGCGGAGACAGTTTATATGCACCAAGTTCCAGGATTCCGAGATCCCGCTCATCCGGATTATGTGTGCCTTCTGAAAAAGTCCTTATATGGCTTAAAACAAGCTCCACGAGCCTGGTATCAGCTGTTTGCGGATTATGTTTCCACCATCGGCTTTCTCAACAGCAGGTCTGATCACTCTCTTTTTGTTTATCATCGGGGTAATGATATGGCATATATTCTGCTTTATGTTGATGACATCATCCTAGCTGCCTCTTCTGACACTCTTCGGACTTCAATTATGTCTTTGCTTTTCTCTGAGTTTGCAATGAAAGACTTGGGTCCTCTAAGCTATTTCTTAGGCATTGCTTTCACACGTCACTCAGGCGGCTTATTCTTGTCTCAAAAACAATATGCTTCAGATATTATTGAGCGTGCAGGCATGGCTTCTTGCAAGCCCTCTTCCACTCCCGTTGACACTAAGGCGAAGCTGGGCGCCTCTGCGGGTCCCCCTACTGATGATCCTTCTCACTATCGCAGTCTTGCAGGTGCACTTCAGTATCTCACTTTCACACGGCCAGACATCTCCTACGCCGTTCAGCAAGTCTGCCTATTCATGCATGATCCACGCCAAGAGCACATGCATGCCCTCAAGCGTATAATTCGCTACATCCAAGGTACTCTAGATCTTGGTTTGCACCTTTATCCATCATCTGTTTCTACTCTTACATCATATACATATGCGGACTGGGGAGGATGCCCGGATACGAGACGTTCGACGTCCGGCTACTGTGTCTTCTTAGGGGACAACCTTATTTCTTGGTCATCCAAACGTCAAGCTACACTCTCCCGCTCCAGTGCAGAAGCCGAATACAGGGGTGTTGCTAATGTCGTTTCAGAATCTTGTTGGATTCGAAATATGCTGTTAGAACTTCTATGTCCGGTAAGAAAAGCTACTTTGGTCTATTGTGACAATGTTAGTGCTATATACGTATCTGGAAATCCGGTTCAACATCAACGCACAAAACATATTGAAATGGACATTCACTTCGTACGCGAAAAAGTTGCTAAAGGACAAGTTCGTGTCCTACATGTCCCTTCCCGCTATCAAATCGCCGATATTTTTACGAAAGGGCTTCCGCTAGTACTCTTTAATGATTTTCGGGACAGTCTCAGCGTACGGCGTCCTCCCGCTTCAACTGCGGGGGTGTGTTAGATTATGTGTATACAATCTTTTGTAATTGATATTGATTGATCGTAATATTGTTGTAATTGATCCTAATTGATCATGATTGATCTTGTAAATATCCTTGTGATATTAGTTACTTAGAATAGCTTATGTGTATGCTGTATATATACTCATTCAAGCAATAATAATCGTCAACCGATTAACTTCCTTTAAATAGATTGTGCATACTTCTTCCTGACCCGTCTAAAATTATTGCTAGTTTAAATTACACCATCAACATGACTAATCAGTTTAAAAGGATTGCTAAAATGTAATCCCTTTTACTTATTATAAGTTGATTGAAAGCAATTACCGAGTACAAGCTAGGTAGCATCTAACATGGGTGAAAGTAGCTACAACTAATTATTTGTTTGAGAAGGAGGAATTGAAGAAGTAGATGGTAAAGGCGAATTGGGTAGAAAGAAAACAACAAGACGATATGAATGCTCGAAGTTGGTCTCTTTCTCATCTTCAAGGATTGTATCCAACGCATGAATCACTCTAACTTTCAAAACACTCACATATTGTGGGGGTGCTACTGCTGCACTTGCAAATCTGCCAAAATGCGACCTTGACATCATTTTCTTCTTTGTTGAACTTGCAGAGGCAATGAACTAATAATGAATTGAAGGAGGACTTTTGTTCAACTTATGTATGGGACTTATATATATATAGGGGAAAACTAGTAGCTATGGATCGATAAGTTTTTTTGGATAACTTTTTAAAACAACTCCATGTGGTATAACATCAATAATTCAAGCAACAGACGCTTGAATTACCTCTTATCCATGGCAATACATGAAGCCATGAATGGTAAACCAACAAGTTTTTGGTCCACTTGAATATGTCATTTTGTAATTATTTGTACTCCTCAAAAGTCATTTTTTGTTTCTTTCTACACAATTTCCACTGATGACCTTAATTTGCCTTAGACTTACAATCCTTGATGTTGCCAATTTTGATCCACATAATACGGACAATGATAGAGTGACCCTAAAGGTTGGTAATCCTTTCAATATTAAATTTTGATTGGTTACAAATGATTGAAACTTCACATACAACATTTTCTCTCTCCAATTAATTATGCTTATATACTCCCTCCGTCTCTTTTTGTTTTTTACGTTTTCCTTTTTGGGTATTTCAAAATGTTCTTTACATTTCCTTTTATATTATCACATAAATAACTTAGTATTCTATCAAAATTTGTGTCCAATCATTATTTTAAACAATCAAATTAATTGGATTATTTAATCTCTCACACTTTTCCATTGGAACATTAAAATTTTCTCATTTCCCAATATCAGAATTTTGATAAAAGTGAAAACATTATAAATAAACGTAATTTATCTCGTTTAAATAAAAAAAATTGAGGGATTTCAATGCAAATTAATTATTCGTTAAAACGCGTGAAAAATACCAAACGTAAAAAACAAAAAGAGACGGAGGGAGTATTATTTTATGTTATATGTATCTTAGGGGTTGCCAACCCTTAGGGTCAACCAAACATTTTCCACATAATACCCCTCAGCACATGAATAAAATAAGAGAAAGTGGGTGAAAAATTATAAATATTATGGATAAGAGATGTTTTATGTTCAAAATTAATATAAAACACAATGTAGAAAATATTATGAAATAAACTAAAACGAAAAGTGTAAAACTCATTTTGAAACGAAGGTAATAACTATTTTTATTACAAATCCTATAACTGCTAAAAAGCTGCTCATATGTCGAATATATAGAGATTTTAGGCTTTGTGTTTAAGGTTGTTTTCTCTTATAAATATAAACAACTAGTTTATGACCTGTGCAATACATGATTAATACTAAAATAATTTATTAATTCAATAATAATTAAATAAAAATATTTAAATAAACTTGAATTCGAGTTGTGATACTTAGAAAACGTGAGAATAAATGATACATGAAAATGTAATATTATAAAATTCAACTTTGTGTAAAAAGAAGTTAAAATTAAGGACAAATTATTTTTTACCACCTATAAAAATCGAAAAAATTATTTTTTACCACCTAAAAACCTAAAACTTGTATTTTACCACCTAAAAAATAATAATTAAAAACTTGTTTTTTACACTTTAAAAACAAAAAAATTGATGAAACTTCTATGTGTGGCTACCTAATTCATTTTTCCTCCAATTTTTTACACTCCCTTTTTGTGATTTTCTTTAACTCTTTCACCCTTCTCTCTTTATTTTCATTATATGTTTTTTAAATTTTATGAATTAATGCTGGTAAAAATTTATGTGAATTCATTGAAGATAAGAAAGCGGGGTAAAAGAAGAGAATTGAGTACATGAAATCGTGGAAGAAGAGAATATATCAAAAATATTACCGTTGTTGTGGCCTCCCACATAAAGTTTTCATCTATTTTTCATTTTTCAGTTGGTAAAAAATAAGTTTTTTTAAAAAAAATTAGGTGGTAAATACAAGTTTTGATTTTTTAGGTGGTAAAAAACCAATTTTCAATTTTTTTAGGTAGTAAAAATAAATTATCCTAAAATTTACTAAATTTGCATAGTACAATTTAAATTTTTGGAGTATATATAGTTGTATGTAGATCAATCTAATAAAATTAATCAAATCCGAATGGCTGACCCATGACTAATTTTTGTCATGAAATGGGTGATCCTAGAACTACACCTGATAATGGATAATTAATCCGAAAAGAAGTTGACCAAAACATAACCGAGTTAATCAAATGCAACATAGATTAAATTTATTTGTTTCCAACATAATATTTGTCTGTGACGTCAAAAGACGCAAAATTAAGCTGATTTGAATGGACTCGTTAGAATAACTCATACCCGTACCAAAATAAAGCTCCTCGCTGCAATGAAGGATTTTTGTATACAAATATGTAAAGGATTTTTGTATGCAAATATGTTATCTTTTAAAAAAGTTGTATGCAAAAGAAAGTTTATAACTATACATCGTTCTAAGCATGAAATAATCAGTGCTTGAATCATAAAGAAAAATACAAGTAAATACGTGACAGTTCATGGTAAGAACCTAGCTTGTCTTGCATACACAATATTTTTTAATGGGCTGGGATTTTTTTTATATATGTAACCAAAATTATTTGTATTATATAAGTGAATTCTTTAAATGAAGTAAAAAAAATGATTTTCTCTTTCATTTTTATTGAATAAAGTCATTACGATTTTCAAGTTTTAGATATTCAATAAGGAATAAAAAATTAAAGAAAAGTTTATAAAATTTAATAATAATTACTTCCTCAATAATTAATAACAATATTATAAATTTAATAAATTATACTTCACATAAAAATATATTTTGTCTTCTTTTCTTGAATTTAAAGCCGAACATTATATCATATGAACAAAATATAATAAGATAAAATTATGTAGGGTACTAGGGTAGTTTAAGATATATTAGGCTTAATGTATAGTGGGCATGAGATATTAGGCGTTAAAGATTAGGCGTGGGATATTAGAAATTAAATATTAGGCATGGTATTGTATTCCATATTATTGTTAGAGCGCATCACAATATTTTTTTTTTCTAAACTTTAATTACACCAAAAAACCTCATATAGCTACGGATTTATATCCATAGAGACGGAATATTCATAATCTGTGGTTAAATTATTTAGAGACGGAAATTGTAAATCTATTTCAAATTTAACGACGGATTTATAAATCCGTCTCTAATTTAATTTAGGGACGGATATTATGTGTTTTAGCAATTTCTCCAGTCCTGTGTCAATGGAGCTTAGATGTAATTTAGAAACCTAAAGTCTAGGAGCAATTTCTCCTAAACTCTTCGTAGAAAGTTAAATCTAAATTAGTGACGAATTTTTAATTTGTCCCTAATTAGGGACGGAATTTCTAGATCCATTTCTAATATTTCTTTTAATTATTATCAATTTCACAAATACAAGTATACAAGTTGTACTTGGTGTAGTTTGTTGGAGTTTCTCCTTATTAACGATTCCTACGAACAACGGTTCTTGCCACTGGGAATTTCCCTTATCCCTTCCCCTTACAAAGCTAAATTTTAGAGATGGATTTTATGGAACCAGTCTCTAACTCGAATCAGCTACAAAGTTTTTAACGACGGATGTAATCCGTCCCTAAGCACATATAGCGACAGATTTGACCAATTTAAAGATGGATTTGGCCCGTCGCTATATGAGCTTTTCTTTGTAGTGTAATTAGTATGTAATTTGTATACTTAGTATGAAAGTCAAAGATACTATTTCGTTTTAACCTTTTATTTTTAATTATTTATGTTAAGAGATAGGCGAATCATAGAGTGACATTGTCACCACCACGTTTATTTCATCTATTTTAGTATAATACTAGTCTTATATGCACGAGATGCGTGCGAAAATATTGTGTTATTATAATTAATTAACGCAAACAATAACAACGATCACTGTCATTAGTTATTGTTGCAGTGATAGATTAGAATTCCAATGTGTTATGGTGGTGATAGATTAGAATTGTTGTCGATGGTTGCGGCGTACCTTATGGTTATTATCGTTCTCATCGGAACAGCATCCGCCACAACTTACACTAATCACACGGTGGGTGGACCTCCACCATCTGGTTGGTTTTTTAATGCTACCACCAATACTTCGTCTACTAATTACTCTACTTGGGTTGGCACTAAAATCTTGGATCTTAGCGATTATCTTGGTAAGTTTTTTGGATTTGATTATATGCTTCACATAAATCGGATCCTACTATATAGCTACATGTACACCTAGTGTACAAGGCATCTTGTACACCATTCTTTTCTATTGGTTGAAATGACCTATTTATTATTTTTCATTCTCATTTTTTAGTGGGTTTGATAATGTGTCAACAAATTAATGGAGGTGTATAAGAAAATCTTGTACACTAGATGTACATGTAGCCTTTTCCACATAAATCACATCAAAAAGCCTAAATTCATTGATGCTGTTGATTAATTTCTCACTGAAATTTTGAATTAGACCGTTAATTAGTTTCAATTTTGTTGATATTAATAATTTTATTTTTATCTCCCTTGCCTGATTTCCTGATTGAATGTGAATTGCTTGAATGTGAATTGACGTTTAAACAATTAATTAGCCCAAAATGCTAGCCCTAAAAACAGCTTTCCTGATTTGTTATTGATTTTCAGTTTTTAAAATTAATAATTAATCACTTTTTTAAAATAAATAAATAATCAGATTTACAGTAATATGTAATTAAGAAATGTGATGGTATTTTAGTCTTTTAGATGGGGAACACCAAAAATGAAATTACCGAAAAACCATCAACTCTTAACTTATAATAGAGGTATAGATAATAATAATAAGAGAGTATTTATATGTTTGACAAGAAATGAAACAAAAGAAAATGTGAAACCTGCATTTTCGTACTTACGAGACATCACTTAGACCACTGAATAAACCTAACCGACGGGCACAAGACCTTATAGATCGGTATTACAAGATTTCCAACAACTATCAGCTTAAGAGACATGAGCTACTTAAAAATCATAATAAAAGCCAAATTAGATTATAAAAAATAATAAGAATTGAAAAAAAAAACCATCCATCCTTTTCAAAGAATAACTGAATAAGATGTATTGTTGCACTTGCACATCAATGGAATTGGACACTCTTACAAATTACGAGCTGTTTCTGAAATGGATAGGGATAAGCCTACCATTAAACAATCGGTGCCCTTTGTATAAGGGCAAAATTTATCGACAAAGAACCAAAAGCGTAGGGCGGCAGACACCCTTAACCCATCCGTTACAGTAAACCAGGCAAACACCCAAAAAAACCAAAAACAAAAACAAAAAAGTGGACCTCAATTTGATTTTATTATACATGATAACATGATAAAAGCCGCCCTATTTATTTCACATATGTTCCGGTGTTGAAACGGTGGAAACAATGGGCTTCGTATGAAAGCCCTTTCGAGTATGTTGAAGATCTTGCTAGCTTGAATGAGTTGTGTCCGAATTCACCTGCACAATAGCAAAGTTACTAGCCTCGGGGGTGTTTTCGAGGAAAGCCCATCCGATGCCTAAGTAAGAACGAGAGAAGTTCTCTAGAGAGTAGTCTTAAAGGCGGTAAATTGGACGTACCTTGATGTGTGAGCCTTGGCGGCCTATTTATAGTGTTTGTGTAATAAATGCCCATAGGTCATTTATTGCTATTGGGCCTTAGGCCTTGGTTGGTGGCTAACCAACCATGTTGGAGTATAGTGGGTTTGATTTTGTTGTATTGAGCCTTTGGGCTTTGGACTTAGTGACCCAATTGGTAGCCAATTGGGAGCCCAAACAACATGCCCCCAACACCCGGCCCATTTAGAATTAAATTGGTGGGTTTCCAGATGTCAGAAGTCCAAAAGTTCCCTCTCTTTTTTCGAAAAGGAAGCATTTGAATCCGTGTATTTGCGGAACAGGTGTCGAGAAGGGTCCTCGGAAGTGCCTTCAATCAATTGGTTGGGAATAAAGTGGAAGTTAGGCGGTTTTTTAGATCGTGGCCTATAAATATCGCACCCTTTTCTTCATTTCAAACTTTATTCGCTCAAACCTCTCAAAGTTTCCCAAGAACTCCAGCGGTTTCTTCGTGTGTTTTCTTCAGATCTTCGCAAATTCGTTTAGAATCTGTTTCGGGACCTTGCTTTGCTCATTTTATCGGCATTTTCTGCTCCCACGAAGGTAATTTGTTTTCCGTTTCCGATTTCTTTTTCTTATTGCCCTTTTTCGTGTTCTTCAGCGCTCTTTTTTGCGGAGTTTTGCCATGGCTGGGGGGAGGTGGAAAAAGAAGTCCGGCGTCGTGTCATCTTCCAGTGATGAGAAAGAGAATAGGGTTGTCTCAGAGCTGCCGAGGTCAACATCTCCCGAGGTTGACGCTGAAGAGCACTCGGGGCATGAGGCTCGTGCTGAATCTTGTCGGGGTGCTGGTGTTTCGAGTCGTTTCGCCATTCTCCCGTTCTTTCTGAGGTGATGGGAGGAGGCCGACCCCTTGGGGAGGCTCGGGGGTCTTTTTAATGACAAAACCGAGATTGTCGGTCCGGACGGTATGCCGGTTGACGGGAAGTGGTTGGTGAGAGCGAGACAAGGAAAATATCATCGGCTTGCCGAGGATCTGTATGACATTCAGTATGCCTTGGGCTATTGGTGTGAGCTCCCGACCCAGAAGCATGCGAGGGTGACTCGTACTCCTCCGGGGTACATTGCTGTGTATCTCCATCACTTTGACTACGACCTTCGGTTCCCAATGGATCCGTTTATCGCTCTTGTGTTGGAGGAGTAACGTTTCTCTGGGCCAATTGACGCCGAAGTCTATGCGTCATATTGTGGGGTATCGTTGGATGTGCGACTACCTCAGCCATCTATTGAAGTTTTCAAGGAGATGCATGAGCTCGTAAGGAATTCGAACGCTGAAGCCGGTTGGTGGGCTATCAACAATAAGAACAAACGGAAAGGCGAAGACCTCTACATGACTGCGTATCCGTATGTTTCTTCGATCAATGAGTGGAAGAAGCAATGGTTGTTGGTTCGAGTTCCAATGGAGCCGAAACATCCTCACTACTTCACGCCTCCGAAGTGGTTTGTGAAGGTGGATCCTTCGATGTCGAGGGTTGGACCTGTTGACAGGGAGAACACTGATCATGCCATGCAGTTGGAATGGTTTAAGGTGAAGGCGCCTCGGGAGCCGTTGCATTGGCTTTCGAACCTGCATTTATTACCCGGGAGGTCATCCTCGCTGCTGCCGGTCTCAGCAGGATCTATGACAGGGGTGATATTTTTTATGCTGAGATCGTGCTTCAGCTGAGGTGTTAACCTCCTCTTTTATTCGATATGTTTTGGAATCTCATTTTCTTTATCTTTTCCGTGGAGAGCAAGGCGAAAGAGCTATCGGTCCCCAGGTGCTCGGTTATCAACTCAACGGTGAAGGGGTTCTCACTCGCTGCCCGCCGTACGATTTCAAGAAGCAGAATCCTCGGCAGCCGAAGCTAGAGGATCACGAGTTCTCAGATCACGCTCTCGCGCACCTAAGTGACGTTCGAGCTGACCCTTGGGATTCTAAGAACCCTGGAGAGGCGATTCCGAGGCGGACAGTTCTTCCTGAATTGGTAACTACCTCTGATCCGGTAACACTTTTGTTTAGGTCTTTGCCCTCGGTTTTGCGTCTTTTCTCCTTGTGGCTGAGGATTTTGACTCACGCTCTGTCTTTGTTGAATTTCAGGGACCTGGGGTAGCAGTTGCTGCGCCTGTTATTTCCTCTGCTTCGTCTCCCCCTTCTCTCGCTGTTCCCGAAGTAAGTAGCGTTTCTTTTTCTTTCTTTGCACCATTTTATATTGATCAGCTCTTACATATCTCCTCTTTCGCGGTTTCTAGGAGTCGAAGAAGCCGAAGAAGAGAAAGACTTCGGGGAGAGAGACTTCTCCAAAAAGGCAGATGGTTTCGAGAGAGAAATCCCCTTCGAAGTCGAAGAAGAAGGCTACTTCTTCGTCAAAGGTAATTTCTAGTCCCGAGGTCCTCGAGTTTTTGAGCCGTCGTCCTTATCTGACTGAGGAGAGAATTCAGCAGGTTATTGCTGAGGATCCCAGTCTTGCTTAGGCGGGTGAGCGGTATCTTGCTCGGCAGAAAGAGGAGATGGGTCCACCTCCCAGCCTTCGTGGTAAGCTTCCACTCCCTGGTCAGAAGCTGAAGAGTGTGGCGGTCTTGGTGAAAAATGAACCTGTGGACCAACCTTTGGTCGAGGAAACTGCTATACCCTCGCCTCTGAAGCCGTCGACTCCGGCGGGGGGGACTGTCGCAGATATTACTCACGAGGTGGAGAATCTTGAGGTTGATCCTCCTTTGGGCTCTTCCGAGGTTTTTGTTCCCGAGGGTGGTGTTGCAGATGGTTTGGGGGGAAGATCCACAAACTCCTCCGAAGGTGGTGGTGGATCTTATTTCTTTGGAGATTGCGGAGGGTGAGCGCTTGGCTGCCAAGGACGTTGAGTTTGCGGTTCCTGAGGGTGGCGAATCCGCTTTGAGGCAAGGAGTGAAGAGAAACAACCGCGAGACCTTGGGCTCTACTTCTACCTCTGTGTTAGAGCGGCTGGCTTACCCGACCTTCGACGTCCCTGTGAGGCGGGTTCCTGCTAAGGTTCGGCAAACCATGGCTCGGTTTGCTCGGGCCTCTGTTCTGGGTGAGGATCCCGAGGCTCATCCGGAGTCTATGATTGGTCCCAACGCTGCTAGGGAGAATATGCTTCGGGGCATCCCCGACTGGCGCAATACTGGGCAAGAGGCTAATCATCCTACTCAGATGGCTCAGTTTCACATGAACGAGGTAGGGGAAATATTTCCTTCCTTGAATAATTTTGTTTTATTCGTTTTGGTTGTTCTCATCTTCCTTTTTTCTCCTGTGTAGGCCCACTTCTGGTCTGCCTTTGTTGCCGAGTGTCAGTATCATGACGAGGTACGGCTGGCCAAGCTTGACGAGCGCTATGCCCATGATGTCCCTCTTCTGGATGAGAAAGCGAACGTGTAGGGGAATACAGTTAAACATAATAACATGTGCGGAACAATCCCCAAAGCCAGGAAACATGTATAAAGCACAGATTAAGCATACTTACATTCGAAGCGTGTTTTCCACAATAATCCGTCAATGAACACGAACAAAGAACTCCAATTGTCGTTCCTCTACTTGGTTCACCGACACGATCAGATCCGTCTTGATAATCGTAGCTTAGACAATTAATCAAGATACTTTGCCTTTTGGGAAGAACTCACTTTGGAGGCACAGAGAGAATTAGGGTTCTCTGTGTCTCTAGGGTTTTGAGTAATCTGAATTGTGATTGCAGTAAGTTGGAAATTAGGTCATAAGGTTATTTACATAACCTTACTAACCGACCAAGCCCGGAGGAAAGGCCGGCCAGCAAGCCACGCGTGAGACAAGCACAGCGCGCTGGGCCATGGGCCTTGCTGTTGTGGCTGTGTCGCTGCACAGGCCCGCGCGCACAAGGCGCAGCTCCGCTCGGCCATGGGCCAGCGCTGCCGTGTTGCCTTGGCCTTTGCTTGCTCGCCTAGCGCGCGCCCATGGGCCTCGAGTGCTTCGTGCACTCGGCTCGTGGGCCGCTCTTTGTATTCGCGTTTAATATATTTCCGATATATTATTTATCGTTTCGTATACGACGAATCACCGTCGTACGATACGATTTATTCGTTTCGCCTAGCTTACGAATATTCGCGATACGATATACGATTCCGATGCAAGGTCGTATCATATAAAACGTTTCCAACTTAAATCCCGAAAAGCTATTAAATGAATTTCCGATTCATTTAATCCGGAGATCTATTACGTGTCATTGGTGTGACCTTGTAGGTTCAGTCAAGAGTAAGTTGTGAGTTCAATATCCATTAGAACTCACTGATCGGAAGCATTGCTCCAGCTAGCTGTTCCGATCACTTGATCTCACTGAATTAATTGTTCGCAATTAATCTGAACCTTGGTATTAGACTTAATGCACCTTGGGTGAAGGACATATTTCCTTCAATCTCCCACTTGTCATTCAGACAAGTGTGCATCCACATTCCTTTGTCGCTTAGTGTTACTTACTGAACATAAGGTAAGATCCAAGCCATCCTTATTAGGTCCAGAAGTGTTTCTCGGATTACAGAGTTCAACTGTCAAACTTTTGCAGAAGGTTAAGCCTAACCATTCTGAGCACGGCCATGCATTTTACAGTATCTAACTCTGCGAGAGGCCTTGTTACACAACAAACACCATATCCTATCAAAGATAGGAGGACAATCCATTCTTGCAATTTATGAACACTCACTTTGATTCATAGTACGCCCAATAACTGCTTTTATAGCCTCCTTTTACGGTGCGACGTTTAGCTAGTATCAAAGCGAACTAATTCTCAAACGAGAAGACATAATCGCTCATGTTATGAGGAATGGTTCTAATCACCATTAATGAGAACTACTTATGACATGACTTTAATCTCTTAAAGTGTTCTCATGGTCAATCCGATACAAGATCCAATAAGTATCTATGCAAATGATTTCTGACATCAAGTCCATCTAGTTCAAGAAACAGAACTATAAATCAACTTGCAATCTAATCTTCATTAGTCATTGGTCGTCCACCTTTCAATGACCTGGATTAGGGATCCTTTGTGACTTCAATATTCAAGTTCACTTATGGGTGTTTCTTTGTCGAAGAATCCATCTTGACATCCCATTTGAATGATTTGAATCACATGGACTTATCATTTAATACTAAACCAAGATTAAATGAACTATGAAATATAATTTCATAAATGATAAATGTTTAAACCAAGTGCTTACCAATTTGTGGGCCTCTAACCCAAAATTAAGCATTTAATGTTTTACAGATGTAGGCCTTTCACCCAATACTTAAAACATTCATGGAACTCAAACTTGATTCCATTTCTGCATATGAATGTTGTGTCTCATTCAATGCAGAGGTTTAGTTTATCATACTTTGCTATTCTTAACATCCTTTCTATCGAAAGCCTTTCGATGTAAGATGAAAAGATATTTGAATATGTTTATAGAGTGATCTAGTCTTTCCTTGCTGTTTAGGATGATAATCATATTCAAAATAGAAAATTATCCAGATAGCAGACTTGTGATCAACCTGAGTTCATTGAAGAACTCCCACTAAAAATAATTCCCTTTTATTGCTTCTTAGGCAATAATGAATTCATTTCCACTATGTAGAATTGCAAATGATGCCATCTTTTGGAATACTCCAACCAGTTCACAGAGATGTGGGAGATACATCTTTCAACTGAGAACTTAGAAACTAATCATTGATTCAGTTTCCCATGCATCACATATGGCATGGGTAGAGGTGTGGTAAATTTGGGTAAAACGTGAGCTTAAAGCCTTGGCTTTGGGGAGCATAAATCCTAGCAAAACCATGGTCAACCACAAATGACGACCACAACCACAACTTCCCACTCAATACATGATGAAACAACAAACAAACCATACTATACTTTATTGCCTTTCTTTCACAATTAAAATCAATCACTCATAAAGATAAGAAATTACAATACTTGAGTGTAACAATGCTTTGAATTTTTCTGAGAGTAATGAATTTTTTTTCTTTTTATTTTTTTTTTCAATTTCCTTTTTTTTTTCCTTTGGAAACCTTCATATTTTCTATTCTTCTCATCTCTTTCACTCTTCATTATTTTTTTTCTCTTTTTCAAACAACAACAGGATAAGAAGAACTCCCTTATTTCCTTTTCAACACTCACTTTGTGCTCAAAATGTAGCACATTACAACTCCCTCACCTCACTACTATTAGCTCCCCCAAGCTAGGTTTGGGACTAGTAACCAATGGGGTTTTTCATGGGCTTGTAATATGGCTAGTCACCGAATAAAAGGGCACAAGCAACAACATGGGTAGAAAAGGAGGGGAAAAATGTATCTAATTTCATCTGAAGGCTACCTAAATAGAAAAATGCCTTCGTCCTCCACAATGTGCATGTATATGAGTCATAAAACACTACTAATAGTTGCAAATCAATACTCAAAATCAATGACACACCAGGAAGCTATCACACATCCTAACCAAATCAACTAGTCAAGCACCAAGTCCACAAATAGTTGGTCAGAGTTGACTCATGTTAAGGCATCAAAGCAATCGAATATCAAATCATGGCTAACGCATCCACATTGCTCGTCATCAAATACCGAGAATCAAAACAATTTTCAATCAAAGGGGCACAGGGAAGCATGATATTGTATTCATCGGAACGTATTTTTGTATTTTTGTATTTTTTTTTTTCTTTTTCAAAGCAATAAACTAATTTAGAAAGCATTAAACATACCAAAATAAACACACCAAAATAAAGAAATGCGAAAATAAAAGAAAGACATACCTACAATGTACAAGTAGTGTGAAACCCCCCCCAAACCAAATCAGACAATGTCCTCATTGGCTCAAGGGTATCGAACCTCATCATCAACATCATCTCGGCATCACTGATGGCCTTGGCCATCATCACCATCATCATCACCATCATCACGGCCAGCATGCCCACTAGGACCCGCTCCCCACCCTCCGTACTGGGTGGGTGTGAAGGTGCCCATAGAACCCGGAGCTCCATATCCCTCCGCGGGATAGGTAAACCAGGTAGGGTGCTCGTAATCTGGGGCAATATAGCCCTGCCTGGCATACTGATCATAAAATGGGAACATGGTCCTCTGGTGATCAGCTGCGAACTCCCGGAACCCGAGCTCAAGTCTTCTCAACCTCTCATCAATGGACCCCTGATCCTCATGAACTACCGGGCCACTCTGGGGCCTCCCCGTGTCTCGACGCCCCCTCCTGAAGTAGGTGCGAGGCTCTGGCTGGTACTGATGGGGCTCTGGCTGAGGGTCAGGCTGAGGCTGGGGGTCAGGCTGAGGCTCTTGCTCAAATCCAACAAATAGATAATGAGCCTGACCGGGTCTGAAACTAGTGCGGCCCTGAGGGTCGGGCAAGGTGAAAAGCCTGTTTCCCTCGAACATCCAGTACATGGCTCCCGGCCTAAATAACCCATGCTCCCCCTGTAGCCTACGGAGTCCAGCAAAATAAGCCAAATCAAGCAAGTTGCTACCCAGAACTGGAATCTGGTTAGCCTCAGTAAAATTGGCCGTGGCCATGGCTATGTGGGTGATCAACCCACCAATGGTAATCTTGGTAGTATGTGTGGAGGTGGCTATGGAGTAAAATTGAGAGGCCATGTGATGTGCAAGGTTCATTTTGTAGCTCTCCTCTCCTTCGGAAACGTAGCCACCTAAGATCTCTAGCTCCGTACTCCTAATATTCTGGGTCTCATCCCTACCAAAGATCGTAAAACCAAGAAACCTGTAGAAGACAATGGGTACCGGGTGTTGAATCTTGGAAGCATGCAAATGTTGCATACTCCCGGGATTCGCATTGCCCGTAAGCTTTCCCCACATGGTGCAGTTATTGTGAGTCTCCTTGGGTTTCCTACTATATGTGGTAGACAATCCAAAAATCCTACCAAAATCAGATAAGCTCATGGTGTAGGTCCGGTTCATCACACGAAATTGAACCGATGACACGGTTCGATAACCATCCCTACGAACATTAAAACTACTCAAAAATTCTAGAGTCAACCGCCTAAATGTGAGACGGAGCATACCATACATGCTACTCATACCAACACCAACAAAAACACGTTTTACATCACGCTCAATTCCCATATCATGCAATGATTTTTGACATATAAAGCGAGTAGGGATTACCTCCCTCAATTTGAGGTGCATGAATCGTGCTCGTTGCTCCTCCGTAATAAAGATGACATCCGGAAAATCCGTGTCGGGCTCGAATTGCGGTGGTGGAGGTGGTGGTGTCGGTTCCCGAGCTCGGCTTGTGGAAGCCTCATGTTGATTTCTTGGTACCCTCGTGCATTTTCTTTGTGGTCTATTTGCCATGGTTGAAAAATCTGAATTTTTTTTTTTTTTGAGTTTTTGGTTTTTTTTTTTTGGGTGAATTTGGGGATTTTGTGGGGATGAGTGAAAACTTAAATCGATTAGGTGTAGGTTGTAGAGGATGATGAGGGGATGATTTTGATGAAAATTTTGTTGAATTTGGTGGAGAATTGAGGGAGATATGGTGGTTGGAAGTTTTTTAGAGGTTGGGGTTTAATGGAGGAGTGAGAGAAAATTAGGTTGAAGATGAAGAGGAAGTGGAGAAAGATTGGGGAAACCGTGAGTTTATCGCTGAAATCGCGTCTCGCCCGATCGGGCGACATTCCGCCCGATCGGGCGGTTTGCGATCCTTTTCTTCTGATCCGTGCGCGCCCGATCGGGCGCACCTCGCCCGATCCGCATCGGGCGATTTGCGATTGCCTCTTTTCTTGACTTTTTCTGCCCAGAATTCCTCCTTGACTTTTCCACGAACTTTTCCTCAACCGCCCGATCGGGCAAAATAATTTCGCCCGATCGGGCATTCCACTCGCCAGTCCGCCCGATCGGGCAATATAAAATCGCCCGATCGAGCATTCCACTCGCCAGTCCGCTCGATCGGGCACGCTGCGCCCGATCGGGCAGAAATAAGCTTTATGAAAATCATCCGTGCGCGCCCGATCGGGCGCAGCTCGCCCGATCCGGATCGGGCGATTTGCAGCGTGCTTGGCCTTGAGCTTAATTTCACTTTCTCGAACTTGGGGCTTTAGGCCTGCACATTAAGAAACTCCCAAACAGCGTAATGCCCTCTTCTCGCCTCACTAACACCAAAAAAACAATACTTAAACACACGTGGGTAATGGAAAATACTAACTAAACACACAAAAATTAGAATCAACAATCAAACTTATACTACTAAGGCAATAAATGGATAATGAAATACTCATCCCCTATGAGATTGATGTAATGTCCCCATTACAGTATCTCCGTTTATGCGCAGACAATGGACATGAAAGGGATGAGAGCCACGACAGCTCATCGAATGGGGGCACCAAAGATGGTGCCATCTGGTGTCACATCGATTACCTTGGATGAGCTGTGTGGTGCGGGAAGTGACAGATCACGACCCCGATCACGAATACGATGTCCACCGTTTACAGAACTTTCGGCCCTTTGGGTCGTGGCATCATCAATCCGTCCCTTCTTTCGAACCCATGCCGAAGAGTGCATACTCCGATCACCTCCACCTGCAAGACAATTTGAAACATGTGCTTTTTCCGAGGAGTTATTAGAGTTAGTATGAGTCAATTCGGTATTAAAATAATCATTAGAAACATTGACTCCAAAACATGACTCCTCTACCATAGGGTTCTTAGCAACATGGGTTAAATTGAAAGTAACCTTATCATCCCCCACATTTAAGGTCAGCTTGCCATTCTTGACATATATGATTGCCCCCGCAGTGTGTAGGAAAGGCCGACCTAAAATAATAGAAATTTGCCTATCCTCTTCCATGTCTAAAACAACAAAATCAACAGGAATAAAGAATTTCCCTACTCTAACAGGCACATCTTCTAAGACACCTAGGGGGTATTTTACAGATCTATCGGCCATTTGCAGAGTTATGTTGGTAACTTTTAAATCACCCATGTTCAACTTAGTACATACAGACAGGGGCATGACACTAACACTGGCACCTAAATCACATAAGGCTTTGTCAATAAAAAGGTTGCCAATATTACACGGGATAGAGAAACTCCCGGGGTCCTTCAACTTGGGTGGAGACTTATTTTGTAGTAAGGCACTGCACTCCTCAGTAAATGCAACAGTCTCCACCTCACTAAATGCTCTCTTCCTAGTCAAGATGTCTTTCATGTATTTAGCATATGCAGGTACTTGAGTAATTAATTCAGTGAAAGGGACTGTTACCTGCAGATTCTTTACCACTTCTAAGAACTTACCAAACTGCTTGTCTAGCTTGTTCTTTAGCTGACGATGAGGGAAGGGAAGTTTGATAGGTGGAACTTGTATCTCAACTTTCTTCTCAACCTCTGTGTCAGCTTCCTTATCCTTGACCACCTTCTCACTCTCTCCTGGCACAGCACCACTAACAGATACTTCAACCCCTTCCTCTATAGTCATAGGTGGCCCATCATACTCATATCCACTCCGCAGAGTGACAGCATTTACAGACTCTCTGGTCACAGGCTGTGAAGGGAGTTGACCTTTGGGTCTCTCTGCAAGAGCGGTAGCCATTTGTGCCAACTGTTTATCCATGATCTTGTTATGAGCAGTGAGGGCATCGATTTTGGCATCCTTTTCGCTTAGAGATCTCTGCAATTCCAACATCATATTCCTCATCTCTACAAGCATGGGATCAGATTGTGTGGGTTGAGGTTGTGGTGGTAAGCCAGGTGATCCACTAGGTTGCGAGTTGTAGTTACTCCGCGGTTGGTAGGGTTGTTGTGGTGGTGGAGGGTGTTGAATCTGGTGGGGGTTCTGAACATTAGTACTCCTATATGATAATAGGGGGTTGTTTTTATACCCCTCATTGTATGAGTTGGAATACGGATTGTTCTGCTTGTAGGACTGGAATGCATTGCATTGTTCGATGGAGCTTCGGCATACCTGTGCATAATGGCCCTGCATCCCACAACTATTACAGACATTAGCAGATTGGGCACTCATTGCAGCGACACTAGCATGTTGGGTGGATTGGGAAGATTGGGAAGATGCGATCTGTATATTGTCGAGCTTGTGATGTAGGGAAGTTAGCTGAGCAGTAAGCTGTTCAATAGAATTCATCTCATGCTTAACACCTCGGTCGGCAAAACCTCTGGGATTCCCATATTGGGCACTATGGATGGCCATCTCCTCAATTACATCCAAAGCTCTAGGCACCTCCAGTTGCATAAATCTCCCACTGGCAGCTGAATCCAAAAGACACCTAGATTCATTACCCAGACCATTGTAGAACTGCTGAACCAGGAACCAGTCATCTAAACCATGGTGTGGGCACTCTCTTTGCAAGTCCTTGAATCTCTCCCAAACTTCGAACAAACTCTCATCTACTTGTTGAGAGATACCTAATATCTGACCCCTCAGACGAGCTGTCTTCTCAGGTGGGAAATATTTAACATAGAATGCGAGGGCCAAAGAATTCCAATCGGTGATTTTCATAGCTGCGCGGTTGAGACTGTTAATCCATAGCTTGGCCTTCCCACTCAATGAAAATGGAAAGAGTATCTCCATAGTCTGCTCCGGTGTTAAATTCTTCTGCTTAATGGTGGCACAATACTGAATGAAAGACTGAATGTGGAGATTGGGATCTTCACCCTTTTCCCCACCGAATTGGTGTCTCTCGATCATGTTTATCAGTTGGGGTTCAATCTTGAAATTCTCGACCGCAATGGAAGGCATGATTGCCTTGGGAAGCATAGACAGACTTGGTTTAGAATAGTCTGTAAGCCTTGGCACAAGTGGGGGTGGTGGTGCTTGGTCACCCATATCTGAATCTGTATGGAATAGATTGCTAATCAGATGGTCGGATTCAGAGTCAGAATAGTCTCTCAACTGTTCAACGAATCTACGCCGTCTACGAAAGGTCCGTTCAGGTTCAGGATCGAACGAAGTCAGATCGCTGGTAGGGACAGTCCTGGGCATAAACAATCAAGAACTAGAAAACAGTCGTGAGATCCGGTCTCAAGGAACGAGAGTCCCTTGAGAAGTGACAAACAATAATCTAGAAAAACAATTAATAACGGAAAATAAAACCGTTTCCCCGGCAACGGCGCCAAAATTTGACAGGCTCAATCGCACTCCTATCAAAGATAAACCTAACGTTCACCAACTAAAAATGTAGCAAGGGAAGCAGGGATCGTATCCACAGGGAAACAATGTTCTTTCCACTATTAATTAACTAATCTAGACTACTTGGTAACAAAGAATTGGATTGGTTTGTATATTAAGCTAAGGCAAATAATCAAACTGGAATATAACAATATTAATGGAATCTAGGGCAGCGGTTCACCATAAATGCAGACCGGGATTGGACAACGGACAATAACAATTAATTAACAATCATAACTAGGAAAACATGCATCTCTCGAATCTTATGAATTCCTTAGGATATAACAACTAGCGGGCTCTCGCTACGTACTAGAAATAATTCCTATCTAATAGCCACAGACCAAAAACATCAGATTTATACCTCTCGGCGCATAATCTAAGGTTAATCAAACTCAAATCAAAATAGTCCGGCCGAACAGAATTGACGAGCAATAATAATAAGCTATAGAAATTATAATCAATCAATCAAATAATCAAGTCCACATATAATCCCAATCATGCATTCATGGATCTCCTAAACCCTAGAAATTAAACTACTCACTCATGATAACTAATAACAAAGCGATTAACATAATGGAAAACATGATCAAAGCAATAGAATAAATTAATGTAAGAAACAATACCGACTTGAAGAACAATGGAAATTGAAAGCTTGCGTTTTTATATAAATCGAACTAAGTGTTTGAATTGATGTAGAGAGAAAAATAAAACTTAGAGAAATAAACTAAGGGTTTTGTGCTAAAAAATAAGATGTTCCTAAAAAATAAAACAAGTTTGCTTATATAGTTTTGCCAAAATAAGGCCTAAAAACGGAATTAAAAACGCGAAAAACTGCTGGAGGTTGGCGTCGCCCGATCGGGCGAATCACTCGATAGTCGGCCCGATCGGGCCAAAATCCGCCCGATCGGGCGGATTGCAAAATCTCCACAAAGCCTCCAGATTGACCGCCCGATCCGGATCGGGCGAGCTGCGCCCGATCGGGCGCGCGTTGATGAACTTGGCTTGCTTATACTTCCGCCCGATGGTTGCATTTCGCCCTCAGCTTCCAGGGCGATTTGCAATCTTCAATGTATCTCGCCCGTATCGCCAAGTCTAACTCCCGGGGCTCAACCATAAGCATCTAAGGCTCCCGAAAGTCGACGATGGAAGTCCCGAACTTCTCAGACTCATATAGTGGCCTTGATCAACAATGAAACGGGTCTAAAACAACCAATTTCTCATAATCAAACCTGAAACTCAAGACACACTCAATAACACACATTAGTACTAGAAACGGCTCCTAAGAGCACGTTTGATACATAAAAGTACTAAGGGACGGGGGTAAAAACTCTATATAAAACGCATATATCAGTAACCACCTTTAATCACGACGCCTAATTGCCCGTGTATGTTTGTGGTTTGCCTAACAACAAGATCTAACTTTTGCTTAGGCAATGCATATAGCACCAAAACTTTAGTTATCTTCACTTCCTCTTATCAAGTGCTCATCCTACATCTCCAAATGTATTGGATGTTCTTGACACTGTTCCAATGATCTTTGATCCAGATCAATGGAGATTGGTATAAACTCGTCACGATCCAATGTTCACGAGTTATCTTGGCGATCTATATATCACATCATACATGATTGATTGTAATGCAAAAATCATTCGCATTTTAAAATCCATCCATGTGACTTTTAGCTTTATTCTGTTTCAAGAGACACTGAATCTTGCTAAAATCTTGGCATTGCCATGTGATATAAGGTGAAGGCACCTCTTCAAGGTCCTTATGCTTAACTCTAGTGATAACAGCCTAGCTTTATACTTAGTTAAAGCATTCACAACTTAGACTTACTCATATGGGATGAGAGTCTCTATTCAGTCTCTCCATTGTGTTTGATTTAGTAATTACTTTTACAGAATCCAAACAACGCTTTAGATCCTATCCAATAGATCTTTAACCCAATATGTTCTAAGTTTCTCCATGGTTCTAATATTGACAAATACTTTCAAATCTAACCCTTTAGAATTTGAATGTCATTTTCAATACAGAGATATGTATCTCATATATAGAACCAATAAACTTGACTTGGCTCCCACTAAACTCTTCATCTATAAGATGATCCATATTTTCATAAAGCTATAATTGCTCAATAGCCTTTTAGACAAATATGGTCCAATTCCCACTTGCATGCTTTAATATACGAATAGATTTCTTAAGCTTGCTCCTTTATCTAGAATCCAAAACTTTTACATTGTGTGATGTACACAATTCCTTTCTACAAGTCCAATTGAGTAAGGTGTTTTTTTTTTCCAATTGCCATATTGCCATATGCAATGATTTCTAGATTTATCCAAAATAGTTCAAGCATTCCGACTTGGTGAAAAAGATTTCAACATTATCATCGCCGTGAAGTTGTTTACAATCTTTAACCACCAATCTAGCTTCTCTTTTGTATGTGTATACAATATCATCTTTGTATGTTTTGAAAACATGTTTGCAACCAATGGGAGTAAACCCTTTATGCAAATCAACGTTGTATGTTTCTAAAACATGTTTGCAACTAATGGGAGTGAACCCTTTATGCAAATCAACCAAATCATAGATTTGATTCTTCAAGATGAAGGTACTTTGGATGAAATAGCCTCAAACCATTTTGTATGGCCTCGAACCATACTTGGGAATTTTTAATTCGTCGTAGCTAACCTGTAAGTCGTATGTTCTTGAAGCACTTTCCAAAGTCTTCATAGTTTTCATTCCTCAAGATATCTATGTATCTATCTTGGTTGAATTCTATTGCTTATACGATTTACCTAGGTATTGAACATCAAACGTTAGTGTCTATAAAGACATTACTCAAGTCCTTTGAGTATTAGGATTCTCTTGAAGCACTTCTAAAGTCTTCATGAAGCTCTTCCAAAGGCTTCTAAGTACGGAGCTTTTCCAAAGACTCCTAAGTATCCTACATTTGTTTGTTGCTTGACTCGAAGTCCATTCGAGGTCATTTTTCTCCCACTTGCCTTTTTGGAAATATGATGGTTTCCTAAAAGACATTATCTTAAGCAACAACCATATTTTCTCAGATTTGTGGTAGAATCAATACCTTTTGTTTCTATGAGTCGCTCATAAAGAAACATATATCTATCCTTGAGTTTGTTTGATGTAAACACTAACTCCCACTGGGTTCGACAACCCTAGATATATATGTACTGAAAAGATGTACTGAACCGAAGTTCAATCCTTATGACATCTTATCCTTAGCTTTGACAACTTTGTTTAGTGTGAAAGTCACTTGAGAGTATCATTTAGAAACTATATAGGAAAATAGTCGTGATTATCGTTAATCGAAATAGATTCCGATTTCTCCATTTGTACATACCATATTCTTATGGAGCTTCGATTGTTATAATGCCATATAAACAATCTAGATAATCTTTCTTGGCTCATGCAAACATCACCTTGACCCAGCCTAGATGTTCCAAAATTCTTGCCAAGTTGATTTTATACTCTTTTGTGAATCGCATTGAAGCATTTCACATATTTCACGTTGAGTAAATATAGCCATATTTTCTCAAATTCTTGTGAAATAGTTAAGTCATAAAATCCATCTTTGGCCCATGAACTTTATTGTCTAGAAACTTCTAACAATAGTCCATTTCTATGTCATGTTCAACAAGCAAGACCCACGTGTCTTAAATTAACCAACTTTTAGAAATCCATGCCATGGAATCTTGGAATGTTGTCTTGTTGATATGGTCGTATGACATTGCCAAAGATATGTGGAACACAAATCAAAGTGTTTGATTTGAACCTTCTGAAGTTTGAGTTTGAAGAGATTCGTTTGTTTATTAATCAATCATATGACTCAACCCTTAAATGACCATTTCATTCAAATAAACACTCAACGAATGTTTTTGTTTACTTTGAATGTGAGTCTTTCCGTTGTCCAAACAGAAATTGATTATGATGATTAATGGAACATAATACCATTAAGTTCCAGCCTTTAGAAGGAATTTAAAACAAACATGATGACCCTATAATCAATGTAGCACAACTTTGCTTCATTTCCCACTTGTAGGTCTATAACCAGACTTAGCTCCCGGAATTTGAGTTCTTAACAAGAGTTCAGAACCTCAAGCGGTAATCTAATACCATAGGAGTTCATTTGCTAAGTCGTTTCTCTTTAACATAAACTTCAAGGTAGAAATTGAATATTGAATTCATTTCTTTTGTTCCCCTTTCCTATCCTTTCTAGCACGTTTTCTTATAGTCCTAAAGATTTTACTCTTTGCTTGATCTTCTTACTTTGTTATGCGTACAAAGTCCATTTCTTTTATTCACTTTGAATGACCGCATCCAATGAGTCTAGTTCATTATCGAATCAAAAGAAAATTGGTTGTTAACCATTGGTTATACATGAGTCTTTAACTCAATACTTCATTATTTCAAAAGTACCCAGTATTCTGAATATATGAGGTCCAATTGGTCTACCATTCAAATTTCAGTTTGAAAACAACCATGAAGATCAGTATAAGAAAATAGCATTCAAGATACGCTCTCACTCTCCTTTTGTTTGAGAATCGCTCTCAAAAATAGTTACCAATCGATCGAGGAAATATCGCAGTTCTATTGTCCGAACGCAATAAGGTTGAAGATTGACTATTCTACAAAATGAACTAGCAAAGAAAACATTTATCATACTTTAATGACTTGAAATAAAAGCATTCACGCAATCATCAAAGCTATTAAACATTTCATTCATGCAAAAAATAAAACATGGTCCAAAATGAATGAAACGATTCCAAGACCCCAAAAGTCCTAAATCCTTAAGCAGCTTTAGCATGTCTTAAGTAGTTTAAGATTTTAGGTAAGCAAAACCTATTGCTAGTAATCTCCAAATTACTCTTGGTTAATAAATTAATGCCATAATTTATCCCATTGCCACAACATAATGCCATTGTTGTTTGAGTTGTAACCACAATCAACGTGCTCCTTTAGGACGCCTTACCACCTAAGTCAACTAAAATAGCACCTCGCTTTAGCGTAAACCTACTATCTTAGATCCCTAGATTTTTGTAAGTGCTTGATTTAGAAGGCAATTTTTAAACTCAATATTACTTTGGACCTAGTTGTTTCTATGTTAGTTCGATTATTTAGTGAACTCAATCTAATCGAGTCATAAGAAACAATATGTTCATGAAAAGCATACATACATTCATACATTCACGCATAATATATATATATATATGTATATATATATATATATATATGTATATATATATATATATATGTATATATATATATATATATATATACATATATATATATATACATATATATATATATATATATATAATATATATATATATATATATATATATATATATATATATATATATATATATATTAAATTGCATAAATAAATGGTAATCTAGTATGGCCCAAAACATCTTGTCTTGAAGCATCCAATCTTCATCACCTCCTTGTTAGCTTGACATCGTCTTGAATCTTCGTTCAAATGCTAACTTAAAGTTCTAAACTTAGAAATACTTGAAAATAATAAAATTACATCAAAATTTCCATGGTACGCAGACCATATTTAAAACTTTACATTCAAAGATAGAACGGTGCGCAGACCGTATTTAACTATCCTAAATTTTGCCATACTAGTCACTTGGAGTACCTGCATTGCATAAAATATATATTCTATGCATTACCCATTCGTACCTGCATTGCATAAAACGAATGGCCCATGTAAATATGCAAGTATTTACGTGAATTAATTAAAATTCACGTTCACATAAACGCGTCCTAAAAGATTAATCAATTTCCAAATTATTAATCCTTAGACTTTATTCTAATTAAAATTGAATTTAATTAAAATAATGCGACCTACGAAATAATTAAAATAATTATTTCATTTTAATTTCATTTAGTGGCTCCCACTCAAACCAATAATTATTCCGGATAATTAATTATGAAATATTAAATTAAAACTCGCGGCCCGGCCCAAGCAAATAAAATATTAAATTAAATATCCCGTTAGCCCAAATTAATGCAAATATACGAAGCCCAACGAATTAAACGATTTAAAAAAAGTTCAATTGCCTAATCGGGCTAGGCTTGCGCCCAGCCCCGCCTTGCGTGAAGCCCAAGAGCACACGAGCATTGCCCGCGCACCCCCAGCCCCATCGTGCGTGCGGCCCAAGAGCACACGAGCAATGCCCGCGCGCCCCAGCCCCATCGCACCGCATGCGCACCGCGTACCCGCAGCCATGCTGCCCCTGCGTTGCATGTGTTGTGGATCTGGACGTCGCAAGGCTTGCCCTTGCTTTGTCGCAGCCCCGCAAGCGTCCTCGCCTGCCCCTTCCTTGCCTAGCGCGCACGAGGTACACAGCCTTGTGCTGCTGCCCGTGTTGCATGGCGCGGCGAGCACAATGGCCTCGTATGGCCCGACGAGCCATACTTCCATCATGCCCATGTTCGTGTTTTTTGTTCGTAAAACGGACCAACTTAATTAAAATTAAATTTAATTCACGAACTTGCATTAATTATATTTTTCAAAAAAGGTTACGATTTAATTTTTGAAAAACAACGATTTTTAACGATTTAATAAACTTTAACGACAATCCAATTTCGTAAAATTAATAAATCAAGGGCTAACAATATTCAAACTTTTAAGAACGATCGAATCAACTTTAAAGTTTGAACTTTTAATTAATAAAATCCGAAACTTTATATCGTTCATAAACAATTAAATTTCAGATTATTAATAATTTGGTTTAAGTGCGATTAAAATTAACGAAATCATTCAAAATTTTAATCCAATAATTTTTAAAATTATCCACTGACCCATGAAATTATATCCCCTTCCCCAATTAACCGAATTATTAATCCAAAATTAATTAAAATTCAATTAGGGTTGTAAATTTTACGAATTGGGGAAAGGCAAAATTAGGATTTATACTCATCGGAAAATTCTCAAATTTTTACCATAGATCTAGCATGTACCCAGCAACATTGTGTCAAAATTTCAAGAAATTCCGAGTAGTTTAGGTTGACCTTTTAATTGAATTACTGTCCGACACTTTTAATTTTTAATGAAAAATTAACAAAAACGCCCAAAAAACGATACTTCGAGGCCTGTTTTCTCAATTCTATTCCCATTAATTGATCGTAGAAAATCGTTTTCCATCAGATTAGGGTTTTAAAAATCGAAAAAGCGAATATTTTTGATTTCGAAACTGCCAATTTCGCAATTAATCCCATAATTTGAAAAAATTCCGAAAAATCAACAAAAATTTCGACAATGCAAAAACAATAATAATCATGCTAATTCATGCTTTGAATACATAAGGCTCTGATACCACTGTAGGGGAATACAGTTAAACATAATAACATGTGCGGAACAATCCCCAAAGCCAGGAAACATGTATAAAGCACAGATTAAGCATACTTACATTCGAAGCGTGTTTTCCACAATAATCCGTCAACGAACACGAACAAAGAACTCCAATTGTCGTTCCTCTACTTGGTTCACCGACACGATCAGATCCCTCTTGATAATCGTAGCTTAGACAATTAATCAAGATACTTTGCCTTTTGGGAAGAACTCACTTTGGAGGCACAGAGAGAATTAGGGTTCTCTGTGTCTCTAGGGTTTTGAGTAATCTGAATTGTGATTGCAGTAAGTTGGAAATTAGGTCATAAGGTTATTTACATAACCTTACTAACCGACCAAGCCCGGAGGCAAGGCCGGCCAGCAAGCCACACGTGAGACAAGCACAACGCGCTGGGCCATGGGCCTTGCTGTTGTGGCTGTGTCGCTGCACAGGCCCGCGCGCACACGCGCAGCTCCGCTCGGCCATGGGCCAGCGCTGCCGTGTTGCCTTGGCCTTTGCTTGCTCGCCTAGCGCGCGCCCATGGGCCTCGAGTGCTTCGTGCACTCGGCCCGTGGGCCACTCTTTGTATTCGCGTTTAATATATTTCCGATATATTATTTATCGTTTCGTATACGACGAATCACCGTCGTACGATACGATTTATTCGTTTCGCCTATCTTACGAATATTCGCGATACGATATACGATTCCGATGCAAGGTCGTATCGTATAATACGTTTCCAACATAAATCCCGAAAAGCTATTAAATGAATTTCCGATTCATTTAATCCGGTGATCTGTTACGTGTCATTGGTGTGACCTTGTAGGTTCAGTCAAGAGTAAGTTGTGAGTTCAATATCCATTAGAACTCACTGATCGAAAGAATTGCTCCAGCTAGCTGTTCCGATCACTTGATCTCACTGAATTAGTTGTTCGCAATTAATCTGAACCTTGGTATTAGACTTAATGCACCTTGGGTGAAGGACATATTTCCTTCAGAACGCCCTTCTTTCCGAGCTTGAGGAAACGAAGGGGTTGGTTGCCGAGTTTACTCGGGAGGGGACAGCTACACTCGAGACACTAGGCAAGGGCATTGCTGATCTGACCTCGAGGATGGCGGCTGACGCTCAGGAGCATGAGGCTCTCAAGAAGGAGAAGGCCGAGGAGAAGGATAAGGATTCTATTATCTTGAACCTTCGCGAGAGTGCCAAGAGATAAGGATGCGCTGAAGGATAAGGATTCTATTATCTTGAACCTTTGCGAGAGTGCCAAGAGATTTGAAGCATCTCTCGAGCGGATCCCTGTGTTGGAGCATGATGCTGAAGAGCTTCAGGCCCAGGTTCACAAGCTCGAGCAGGAGAAGGCTCTTATGTACACTGCTGAGTAGTGTGAAAACCAGTACTGGGAGGGGATCCTCGGAGCTCGTCGCATGTTCGCCAAGCATATGCCTGATTTTAAGTGGCCTGAGCATGTGCCCCAGTGGCTCGAGGCCGAGGATAATATGGAGGAGTGTCAAGCTGACAGAGACGACGATGCTAGGGAGCGTGAAGAAGCTGCTAAGGAACAACAGGCTCGGAAGGTTGCCTCGGAAGGCGACACTACTGCGGGCGCTTCTTCGAAAGCCACTCCTCAGGGGCTTGTTGGTGATGTCCCTTAGGAACTCGGGTAGTCGTCTTCTTCAGAGTCGGTTGGTTCCAACTGAGGACCTCCGAACTTGTGCTTAACTTTCTCCCTTTTTGCCCTGGCGCCGCGTCCATCGAGCTCGGCTCGGTACGTAAATTGCATACTGTGGGGGGTGGCAAATCAATGCTCCTTTCTTGGTGAACTTCCACATGGACCGACCTATTCAAGTCGGTGAGCGTTGAGCTTGCGAGTTTTGACAGTGCGTCAGCTTGTGTGTTCTGTCCTCGGGGGATGAGGATGACTTCGAAGGATCTTAACTTTGACGTTAAGGATTTAATTTTTGCTAGGTAAGCCGTCATTCTGGGCCATTTACCCTCATACTCCCCTCGGATTTGGTTGGCTACAAGCTGTGAATCAGTCTTGACATAAACGTGTTCGGCTTCCAAGGATAAACAAAGTCTATCCCTGCGATTGCAGCCTCATATTCGGCCTCGTTGTTAGTTGCTTTGAAGCCAAACTTCAGTACATACTCAACGCTTTTCCCTGTTGGGGGGATCAGTACAACTCCAGCTCGCGAGCCGTTTACTGTGGAAGATCCATCAGTGAAGACCTCCCAAGTGCTCTTTGTATCATCCAATACCTCTTGGTATGAGAATTCGGCCAAGACGTCAGCGAGTGCTTGTGCCTTGATGGATGTCCTCGGCTGGTACTTGATGCCGAACTCTGATAGCTCGAAGGCCCACGCAGCCAATCTTCCCGACCTTTCTATTTTGTCAAGTACTATTTCGAGCGGTTGGTAGGTTAATAATACGATCTGATGAGAGTTGAAGTACGGTCTCAGCTTTCTTGCAGCTACCACCACTGCATATGCAACTTTCTCGATGAGTGGGTACCAAGTTTCGGCACCTGTCAGCGTTCGACTGGTGAAGTAGATTGGCTGTTGCTTTTTCTCTTCTTCCCGAAGGAGTACTGCGCTCACGGTCCCGGGGTTGACTGCGACATATAAGTATAGGGTTTCACCCTCTTTCGGTCTGCCAGTGTCGGTAGTTGGGCCAGGTGTGCCCTGAGCTGTTGGAACGCATCCCTTTGCTCTTGCTCCTATATCAGCTCGGGGTCTTGATGGGCTCTGCTTCTCCTCCGGGGAGGATTTTTGGCTGTAGAGCTTTGAAGAAAGGAGCTCCCTTGTCCGAGGTTTTTGATATGAATCTTGATAGTGCGGCTAACCTGTCGGTTAGCCTCTGCACGTCTCTCTTGGTCCTCGGCTCGGGAAAATCCAATGCTGCTTGGACGGGTTCGCGTCAATTCCTCTTTCTCTCACCATGAATCCGAGGAACTTTCCCGACTTAATCCCGAAGACACACTTCTTTGGGTTCAGCTTCATGTTGTATTTCCTCAGATTTTCGAAGGTTTCGGCCAAGTCTTTGACATGGTCTTCCTCTTTGATGCTTTTTACAATGGAATCGTCCACATAGACCTCGACGTTCCTTCCTTTCTGATCGGCGAAGACGTGATCGACTAGCCTTTGGTAGGTAGCGCCGGCATTTTTCAAGCCAAAGGGCATCATTTTTGTAGTTGAACACTCCTGCACTTGTGATGAATGATGTCTTCGCCCTGTCATCGGGGTGCATGAATACTTGATGGTACCCTGAAAAGGCGTCCATGAAGCTGAGCAATGCGTGGCCACTTGTGGAATCCACCAATTGATCTATCCTTGGCAGGGGATAGCAGTCCTTGGGGCAGGCTCGGTTCAGATCCGTGAAGTCCACGCACATGCGCCTTGAGCCGTTTGCTTTTTTGACCATCACCACATTGTCCAACCACTTGGGATACATGCATGGCTCGATGAATCCGGCCTCTTGCAACTTTTTCACCTCTTCGGCGATGGCTTTGATTGAAGGAAATATGTCCTTCACCCAAGGTGCATTAAGTCTAATACCAAGGTTCAGATTAATTGCGAACAATTAATTCAGTGAGATAAAGTGATCGGATTAGCTAGCTGGAGCAATGCTTCGGATCAGTGAGTTCTAATGGATATTGAACTCACAACTTACTCTTGACTGAACCTACAAGGTCACACCAATGACACGTAACAGATCACCGGATTAAATGAATCGGAAATTCATCTAATAGCTTTTCGGGAATTAGTTGGAAACGTATTATACGATACGACCTTTGTCGAAATCGTATATCGTATCGCGAATATTCGTAAGCTGGGCGACACGAATAAATCGTATCGTACGACGGTGATTCGTCGTATACAAAACGATAAATAATATATCGGAAATATATTAAATCGCGAATATGAAGGGCATCGGAGTTGCCGGCCCGTCGAGCCAAGCACGTAAGCGTGCAAGGCCCAACGAGCCAGCAAGCTCGCGAGCAAAGGCGAGCAAGGACAGCCCAAAGGGCGCGAGCACGCAACAGCGCACAGCAGCGACGAGCGAGCAAGGCCCACGGCCCAGCTGCTCGGCGCGCGCGCTGTGGGCTTCGGCCTGCAGTGTGTCGCTGGGCGCGGTGTAGACACCTACTTTTGTCCCCATTCCCGAAAGGGAAGGTTCGATGATGAAAGCGTAAATCTCCACTTGACAACGCATCTCCTACAAAATAACGAATCTCGATTCCCCTTTTCATTTCACCCAAAGCCTGCTATTTATAGAAACCTGCTATTTATGGAAACCTGCTAAAAATAGTAACTACCGTAATGGGTAGTTGTTAAAAGTGGCAAGTCATAAAAGATAGAAACCTGTCAGAATTAGGTGTTGCACTCCAACATAAATCCTAAATGAGATAGAAATTGCGAGAGAATCCTATTCCTAATACGATTCGAAAACAAGAGTTACGTATTAATTAAAATCCTAACGAGCCTAGAGTTCGTAACGGGCCCAGACGCATCCCGTCACAAGGTTAATACGCACTAAAAGACTCGATTAATTCTCATACGCTCCGGATTCTGAGAGTCTGAATCTGACAAAGAAACGGCCCAAACAGCAATTTCAACGCCCAGCCCTGGGCGCTGAAATTGCCTGGATCCTATTTTCAACGCCCAGAGCTGGGCGCCGAAATCTTCGGCGCCCAGGCCTGGGCGCTGAAAATACCTGGTACGTGTTTTTTCCTAATTCCTCGTGGATTAGAGTTCTGCAATTCTATCTTTCCACGAACTCTTTTCTATAAATAGGGCCTTAATTTCGACGTGAAAAAGACAGACATCAACACACAATTATTATTCTGAGTATTGACTCTAAACCCCTAAGCCTAAGCCTCACGCTGCAAAACTGATCACGCGTTCTGTCGCAATCGATCCATAAATCGAACAGAACGTATCCCGTCCCATAATTTGAGATTCGTTAAATAAAAGGACAAATAGCAAAGTCAAAGTGGTTAGCTTTCTGAGAACCGTGACGCACCTCTCAAGGGTGCGTCGTAATGTGTCCCTTTTCTATGATTTAATTGCTTTCCTCGCCCTTTTATGAACTGTTAAACTAACTAAATCTGATTGTTCGATCATGCCTAATAAACATGATATTTTTGGGAAATTGGATTATCATGCTAGGTCCCTTAAAACAATCTAAATCAGATAATCGCGTTCGATCTAGTACTATATGTTGCATATTGTTAAAATGAACTCATATTAGTTTAATAGTTAACGCATGTCCCTTCAATTATTTATGCTGAGCTAGTAAGGATATCCTGCCTCTGGAGTTATCGAAGAGCGAGTACTCCTCTCGGTAGTTACAGTCCCCCGAACCCTCAATCTCTACCCCGCGGGTGTACGTTGAGCGATCCCCACCACCAGGGATCACAAGGGAACCTACGGCCGTCGTGGTCAAACATAATTGCACTCCCTTTATGTCACGATAACCGGGTTTTGTTAGTTTTTCTCATTGTCGTTTAAAACTGAATGGCGACTCCTATATTACTAGTCAATTGGGTGTAAACTCACAGGAAATCCAATTACACTTGATTTGACAAAAAGAAGCGTCACACCCACGAGGGACGAGGTCACGCATTAGCCTCGTGCTTTTTCGACCCCCTCACAGTGGCGACTCCACTGGGGATAGTGAAGGAAATACTCGTGCTTGTAGGTAATCAAAATAGCCGAAGGATGAAACGATCCTACCCTGCGTTTATTTCCCCATCAAGTTGGGACGACCTGAAAATCAGCATATTAATGTGAACGGGCAGAACCGCATAACGAATCTTGGCTCCCTTGGTGTTTCATCTCGGGAGTTGGGACTAAGGATACCCATCGCCAACCGGGGGGTGCATACGCTTCGAATGTTTTCCACTCGGCACTTTCGCTAGTAGTACACCCGTCCCAAACCGAATCGCTCGCCCATTAGGTCCCTATCGCCTGCATGCCCCCTTGGCTTGCACTTGCGGGTTGGCCTCTTGAGCAAAATTCGTCTGTTGAAGACACTACCTCGACCGGGGCATGTGTTGGATCTACGATAGAAGCGGTACCAAGCCAGGCGCAAAAACTACCCATAGAAGCCTATCATAAACTACATGACATATTATTATTGCCTCATGATGGAATGTTAGTTATGTGTAGCGAAATATATGATTGTGTGTGACAAACTATCCTAGAAAAACCAACGACCTTAAAAATTGCCCAAACATTCATGAACCAATTGGCCAAAGAGTTATACCGAAATACGTGTTCCGCAAACCCGAATGATCGCCACAAAAATAAGCGACGCTCGGGATGGCCTGTAAAGAATCCCACAAACGCTGCACAACGCGTAAGGACGTTATTAGGCACGCACGCTAAATCGAAGTCGCATAAACAAAAAGTAGACGCAAACAGAAAACGAGAACCAGCCAGGGACGCATTTTCAACGCCCCTGGCTGGGCGCCGAAATTTCCCACGCCCTACGTTGGGCGCTGATGTTGCTGCCTTGCCTTTTGGTCAGGCACAGCAGCCTCAGTGCCCACGCATGAAGAAAATGCGTAGCAAAAAACTTTTCGTGAATTTTTTTTTTGCTACGAGGGCGTATGAAAAAGCACTCGATTCCAAAAGCGACTTATATATAAAAAAAATAACTCTTTGTGTTGTTGTTAGGCCTCCTACGACGACAATGCTCGACATCAAAACCGAACATGCTAATAACTATGAATGTCACATGGGTAAAGTATTCAAAAAATAATGTTCAAATAGAAACTTCAAGGAAAAATAATGTTCAAAATGAAAAAATAAGTAAATCCGAGTCTAGACTAGGTTATGCCGAAGTACAATCTAAATCCTAAGTCTTAGTTGTCTTATCCATAGAATCGGTCCTAATACTTGGTGTCGTTCTGCAAGCTAAAAGGTTAAAACATATTGAGTCTCCCTTCCTAACATTTAAATCAATGAGCACCCATATGTAATTGTCATCCCTTGCTAAGAGTCTACGGCCTCAATACTCTCTCTCACCAATAAAAATAATATATTATAGTATTTGCAAAATGGAAACGGTCACATTCTGAAAATCATTCCCCCATAGTCGCACAACCCCCAAAGTGAACCTAAGGTGTCAATACCATTGGCAAAGAAAAAATTAATGGCCTCAAGGCTTATAATCAAATTGGGTCACGACTATCATAGTCCTCTCGAGTCACTCGCTCCTTGAAATACTACTAAGTACGGACTAAAAGATTTTCCATGAATGCAACATGACGAACCATGAAAATACCCAAATCGGCATGCCATGAGGCTACCATTGGGGTAAAGCAATACACACTAAGAGAGAGGCCGCCCTAATGATTCTAGTCTTGCAAAAATAAAAATCCGATCTCCCCAATTAACTACCTTTCCAACATTAAGCAAAATGGCGCATGACAAATGAACACCCAAGGGTTAAAATCTGAAGTGTCAACCAACGAAAGTTATGGTCCAATTAGCCTAAGTCTGAGAGTTGCTTGGTCAAGTATTATAGGCTTACGCCACGTCATTATTTTGAGTCTAGGCCACCTCCTTGTATTCATACACGGGTTATAATCAAAAAAATTAATGAAAGTTCGAGTCTAAATCACAACTTTCAGAAACTGGAATTTGAAAAGAAGCAAAAAAATTATTTTCGATGTAATTCTTTCGTTAAATTTCAATAAGGTAAAAATACATTTTGAATCCACGCTATTTGCACATTTTGATAAAAAACGACTAAATACGCTTGCACAGTAAGACAATTAAAAGGTCCACCCTAGGCCTACTAAAGTTAAAGGCCCACTTTAGGCCTACCAAACGAGGCTCACTCAGTCTCGCCTCGTGACTCAAAAACCACAACCATCTACCTTTTAGCCCAAATAAAAAATTTATGTTGGGGAGAAATCCCAAGCAAAAAGAGAAAATAGAAAGAGAAAAGGGAGAGCGAAAAGAGCGAGCCATGAAATACTTAGCCCGTACCTTCCAAGGTGCGTAATTTACCAAGGTGAACGAAGAAAAAAGAACTGAGTCAACCAATCCAAATCATGCCACAAAAGCTACATAAAGTTCTACGATGTCTACCCTTTCCAGTCCTTATGTTCTTAGACGCCTTCGCTCTGGGGCCCCTGTTCAGCTCATTTAACCCATCCATGTTCTCATCGCCATAACCCAAGAAACCACTACCTCGACTCTCGTTCTTGAACTTGTTGTCAACCGCAAACCACGCACGGCCATTGACACGTGCGTCATACCCATTATTTCCAAAGCCCAAACCTGCTCTTGCATCACCATTAGCATAATGACCATATAACTTGTGTGGATACATCCTGTTGATATACCCTTGAGCCGTCCCCATGCCACTCATTGGCCTTGGTTGATGTAAACTCATGACACTAGATTGAGGCTGCAAATTGTGAGTCCTAGCAGATATGATCCTCATGCTCGACCAATACCTATACAAATTATCATATCTCATTCAACCCATCTTTCAAGCCGTCTTGAGTAACAAATAAAAAGGGAAGACAAATGAATAGTGCAAAAAATAAATAAAAAAGAAAATTTGCAAAAGCGCCTCTAAAGTTAGTCTAAAAAGAAAAAGAAACATTTAGCGCACCAAAAAAAGAAGAAGATCCGCCCAGAAATCATTTTCAGCGCCCAGAGCTGGGCGCCGAAATCTTTAACGCCCCTGCCTGGGTGTTGATTCTCTCTGCTTGCCAAATTTTGTCCAGAAGTGCTCGTCATTTTATCCGCACATGCACGGAAAAATAACGAACACTTGGAGGGGTACAACACGTATCCAGATATACGTACCAAAAAAATACATGTACTCAAAAAAAATATAAAACAAATTTTTGGCTTACGGCAAGGCAGCGGATTAAAATAATAATAAACTTCACTTATTCTACCGTTTCAAATAATATGTTTCCACCTCATAACGTACTTGTTTAAAATCGGCATTCTAAGAAACCATTTTCTAGGCTAAGAACTACGCAAGACCTGATTCCAAATTAAATCTATTTAAGGCGGATACGTAGGCAATCCATGTTTCGGTCCAACCAATTTGCAAAAATATTAAAGCCTATAGAAAAACAAGAATAAAGAATAGAAGTCCCTTATTGATATTTAATTACTTGCAACCCAAGTCGAAAGAAAAGTCAAAGGAAGAATCCAAGTCACCAAGATGCCAAAACGAGCACACATCGAAAAATAATAAGGGCACGTACCCTTGCCAGAAAGAGCGCTCACACTCCTAGGCACCTAGCCAAGACTCAAAAGATCGCTTTGCCTCAATTAAGTGGGGGCTAGCGCAAGCGTCCATGACCTCTAAGTACTCGACTTGACCCTCCCTAAAGCGAACTAACTCACTTAAAGACTTTCTTTCACCACTAGACATGGTCGTTCGCTTAAAGACCTTCTTTATCACTAGACACAGTCATGATCGCCAACAAGTAGTAAAGGCAGTAAGCTTGCAATAAAGAGAATTGTTCTACGGCATTGCCCCATCGTTCCTTCGAACTCAGGGCACCCGTTCATGGTAATTCAAATGCTTGCGAATCCCCTTTGAAAAAAAAAAAAACAGACATTGTCAATAGGACTTGGCACTTAACCAAGGCTCACCCTACTTGGACATATGACACGGGCATCTAAAATCGAAATCTGAAACATCATTAACGGGAAGACATAACGGCAACTGGGGGCTAAAAAATTGAAATGAAAGAGCTAGGGAAAGAACTAAGTATACCTTGACCTCTTGTGCAGACATACACCAAGTAAATCTAAGTCAATCTGAAAACGGTTTATATTCCCGCAATTCTGGAAAAGATGGCCTTAAAAGCCTAAAGCATATGCCAAACGGGCACAAGTAATATCTTGACACCTGCACCCTGGCTTCTAGCAAATCCTTAGACAGCATTCCAAAATCGTAACAGTATTTTGATTCACTCATGTAATCCTGTACGAACCCTTCTATAAGTCAACCTACTTAGGACACCTCGGATTGTACAAAGTAGGATTCGGATTTCAAATAATTTTCAAAGGCTTCTTCGAACATAATAAAGTGTCGTTGGTTTAATTTAAGTACGCGTTTATCTCGATGTTGCAAGTGAGTCAAGAGATTTCTAAATATGATTATGGGTAAAAAAAGGCACCTAGCTTTTGGTCAAAGGCACACTTCAACATGTGACTACCTTGACCATGGCAATGTCGCACAATACGACATTTACAGGAAAAGTAGCAAATCACTACTCGAACGTACCTCACACTAAACGAGTCTGGTTCAAACTATTCATGATCCATGTCACCATGAATGCATAAAAACGTATGCCAAGTATTATAGCACCAAGCCAATCCCGTAGCTATAATTGGGGGCTTGAGAAAAACACTCTAAAAATGCTCGAAATGACGATTTTACCACAAATTCTCGATGCTAATGCTATACATACGTCATAGGGGCATAATCCTAAGGTTTGATCGTGTAAAACGAACCTTAGAATGGCTACAACCCCTCCCAAATTCTAAGCGCTACTTAGAATATATAAAGTCACCCCACTAACAAGGGTAACTGAATATCGCGAGTCACCAAAACTCCGATCAAACCACTGCACATAATGCTCGCCCTACAAGCGCCCGTTACACAGTCTACCTCGTTCCAAAGCAAAAGCGAAAGAAAAATCAAGGATAAGAACTGTCAAAATATACCCAGAAATCATTTTCAACGCCCAGAGCTGGGCGTCGATATCTTTAACGCCCCAGCCTGGGCGCTGAATCTTTCCGCTAGCCAAGTTTTGCCCAGATATAAAAATAAGAAAGAAACACCTATGAAATCTCGCATCGAACGAAGTAATAAGCCGTGTAAACCCACGCAGAAGGTGCTACGCTTGTTCGAACACCTGAACGAGGCGTGATGAAGTACTCCAATGCAAAAAATAATAATGTTATATCCCAACACCTGGAGAAATGTTCTAATACATGCGGTTAGGCCACACAAGCCTACGTCGCACCATAAGTTCAACCATCCCACGGTACAAGTCTAAAAAAGGAGAGTAAGGCATATTGCACTAATGTAGGCACGACCAAGAGCATGTGTAAAAGAGGCAAAAAACTACTTATCGCCCAAATTCAAAATGCAAGCCACACGACTTCTACATTAAGGATTAAAGGTAGCAAAATATTACCTACCACGGAGGGGATAGCTCGCACCTACACGAGCGGAACCCCAAGGCACCTTTCTCGAAGGAACCTACAAAAACCGTACGCCAAAAGGAAGCATCCCAACATGCATACTTGGGGGCTCCAAGCTACGAAACGGCCATAGCAAAATAAAAAAAATCTCGAAGCAAATGTTTGAACAATCGGAAGGGCACGATGCTTGAGCCCACTTCATGAATGGGCCTGAACCCTATCAAGCTTCTAAGAAAACTATTCAAAATCAGTCATTGCTCAAAAAAAATGATTCAAGCAAACTGATTAATGGACCGCACACAAAGGCCATTCTATGAACGCTCGTTCGCACATACATATCATCATTCTAAGTATCGAACATTCACGAACGCATTCAAAAGGAAAAAATATATACAAGAGCAATCAAAATCTTACGCCTCAAGGTATGTTCCTCGGGCCACATAGACTCGCCCAACTATTGCAATAACTGTACGCCTTAAGAGCAACAGTTCCTTAAAATAATCGCCCCAAAGCGACAAGCACCGTAGTCCACCAATCGGCTACGGCTTCTCAAGAAAATCATCACGTTCTAAAAACAAAGAAAAAAAAGAAAAGAGAATACATAGAACTTCCAAGTGAAATAAACGAATGAACAAGAGGCCAACTGTGTCATCAAAAGACCAGCCCAAACAACACTTTCAACGCCCCACCTGGGCGTGAATTATTTCAACGCCCAGGACTGGGCGCCGAAAATGAACCCAGGCTCAAAAAGGCCCTAAACTTCTATTGGGCCCTGCCGCATCCATTCGACTCGAAAATTGCCGATTTCCTTACTGAAAGTCGCACCTCACGACTTTGTCAAGAGTAGCACACCACTACAAAGATCGCTCGCACTTACGAGTACAATCCCAAACATGATCAAGGACATCACAAATTGCGTATCCCCAAGGAACCCCTTTGACAAGAAATGACCGTCAAGCGCGAATGCTTGGGGGCTCGAAAGAAAATATATATTTCAAAAGAGAGTATGAAAAGTGAAAACAATATTCCCAGACTACGCTGTACGAAGTCCCGTGTTTGGATGTCTCAAAAAATAAAACCAGTTTACGACCTCAAGACAAAGGTCGCCGTTGATACTTGTACGTGGTCCTCTGATCAAAGACCCAAGTGATGGCAAAATCGAGCCATAAAGACTAGCTCAAAACCACAAAACAAGATGACCACAAAACAATGGTCCGTCTAAGCACGTTGTCAACCCACATTCAGGTTACAACTAAATCCGAGCATCCCTCGAAAGAATTCGCTCCTGCGAGAATGAATAAGAAAAGAAATTCTCAATGAAATCACAAGAACAAATGAAATAGGGACTTGCCCACCTCAATCGGGCAAGATCGCGTCACGAACCACGCGAGTTCCAAATCGAAAAAAACGAATTCAGGGACGTCCACCCTTAGCGGACAGGGCTCGCCCACCCTCAGCGGGCGGGGTCTGCGTCACTAGCCGCGCAGGTCCTCAGTTTTTGAAAAATAAACTCTTCAAATTCAAAATAGGCTCGCCATCTTCAGCCGGCGGGGTCTACGTCACAAACCACGTAGGTCCTCATTTTCAAAAAAATGAACACAAAACAAATTTCAAAGTAGATTCGTCCACTTCTATCGGACGGGGTGTCCACCCTTAGCGGACAGGTTCGCCATCTTTAGCCGGCGGGGTCTACGTCACAAGCCGCATAGGTCCTTATTTTCAAAAATAAACACAAAACAAATTTCAAAATAGATTCGTCCACATCTATCGGACGGGGTGTCCACCCTTAGCGGACAGGTTCGCCATCTTTAGCCGGCGGGGTCTACGTCACAAGCCGCGTAGGTCCTTATTTTCAAAATTTCAAAAATAGATTCGTCCACTTCTATCGGACGGGGTGTCCACCCTTAGCGGACAGGCTCGCCATCTTTAGCCGGCGGGGTCTACGTCACTAACCGCACAGGTCCTTAGTCGCTGCAGCGATAACTTTTTCTGGTTTTCCGTTTTTTTCCAAAAAAGAACGATGTGCTGGATTTTCCTTCGTTTTACGTCCCATAAAAACAAGGGGGTTTTCTCGTTTAGCTAACCCTGAAAATGAGAATCTTTAAAAACATTTTTACCTCGTGATTGGGCTTGGCCAGGCCCAATTACACTTTATAGCTTTGATTTCGAAAACATCTGTAGCTACTCCCAATGACAAAGTGAGGGAGTTTCTGCGCACCTTTATATCCTTCCAATGACAAAGTGAGGAAGTTTCTTTACTATCCGTTGACAAATCCCAATGACACGTGAGGGATATGTCGACACTTCAAGTGATGACCCTTAAGTCAAATGTTATCACTCAGGAGCTCGTGAGACCCTCGCCAAAATAGGTCACCATGGCTTGTGCGACGCACTCCGTCTAATACTTTGACCATCGTCTTACTCCAAGACTCAGTCAAAGTGGGGGCTAACTGTAGACACCTACTTTTTTCCCCATTCCCGAAAGGGAAGGTTCGATGATAAAAGCGTAAATCTCCACTTAACAACGCATCTCCTACAAAATAACGAATCTCAATTCCCCTTTTCATTTCACCCAAAGCCTGCTATTTATAGAAACCTGCTATTTATGGAAACCTGCTAAAAATAGTAACTATCGTAATGGGTAGTTGTTAAAAGTGGCAAGTCATAAAAGATAGAAACCTGTCAGAATTAGGTGTTGCACTCCAACATAAATCCTAAATGAGATAAAAATTGCGAGAGAATCCTATTCCTAATACGATTCGAAAACAAGAGTTACGTATTAATTAAAATCCTAACGAGCCTAGAGTTCGTAACGGGCCCAGACGCATCCCGTCACAAGGTTAATACGCACTAAAAGACTCGATTAAGTCTCATACGCTCCGGATTCTAAGAGTCTGAATCTGACAAAGAAACGGCCCAAACAGCAATTTCAACGCCCAGCCCTGGGTGCTGAAATTGCCTGGATCCTATTTTCAACGCCCAGAGCTGGGCGCCGAAATCTTCGGCGCCCAGGCCTGGGCGCTGAAAATACCTGGTACGTGTTTTTTCCTAATTCCTCGTGGATTAGAGTTCTGCAATTCTATCTTTCCACGAACTCTTTTCTATAAATAGGGCCTTAAGTTCGACGTGAAAAAGACAGACAACACACAATTATTATTCTGAGTATTGACTCTAAACCCCTAAGCCTAAGCCTCACGCTGCAAAACTAATCACGCGTTCTGTCGCAATCGATCCATAAATCGAACAGAACGTATCCCGTCCCATAATTTGAGATTCGTTAAATAAAAGGAAAAATAGCAAAGTCAAAGTGGTTAGCTTTCTGAGAACCGTGACGCACCTCTCAAGGGTGCGTCGTAATGTGTCCCTTTTCTATGATTTAATTTCTTTCCTCGCCCTTTTATGAACTGTTAAACTAACTAAATCTGATTGTTCGATCACGCCTAATAAACATGATATTTTTGGGAAATTGGATTATCATGCTAGGTCACTTAAAACAATCTAAATCAGATAATCGCGTTCGATCTAGTACTATATGTTGCATATTGTTAAAATCAACTCAGATTAGTTTAATAGTTAACGCATGTCCCTTCAATTATTTATGCTGAGCTAGTAAGGATATCCTGCCTCTGGAGTTATCGAAGAGCGAGTACTCCTCTCGGTAGTTACAGTCCCCCGAACCCTCAATCTCTACCCTGCGGGTGTACGTTGAGCGAACCCCACCACGAGGGATCACAAGGGAACTTAAGGCCGTCGTGGTCAAACATAATTGCACTCCCTTTATGTCACGATAACCGGGTTTTGTCAGTTTTTCTCATTGTCGTTAAAAACTGAATGGCGACTCCTATATTACTAGTCAATTGGGTGTAAACTCACAGGAAATCCAATTACACTTGATTTGACAAAAAGAAGCGTCACACCCACGAGGGACGAGGTCACGCATTAGCCTCGTGCTTTTTCGACCCCTTCACACGCGGGCGTGCGGTTCGTGTAACTTGGCGTGCAAGGCTTGCTAGCCGGCCTTGCCTCTTGGCTTGGTCAGTTAGTAAGGTTATATAAATAACCTTACAACCAAATTTCCAACTAAGCACAATTCATATTACTCAAACCCTAGAGACATAGAGAACCCTAATTCTCTATGTGCCTCCAAAGTGAGTTCTTCCCAAAAGCAAAGTAGCTTGATCAATTGTCTAAGCTACGATTATCAAGACGGATCTGATCGTGTCGGTGAACCAAGTAGAGGAACGACAAGTGGAGTTCTTTGTTCGTGTTCGTTGACAGATTATTGTGGAAAACACGCTTCGAATGTAAATTTGCTTAATCTGTGCTTTATACATGTTTCCTGGCTTTGGGGATTGTTCCGCACATGTTATTATGTTTAACTGTATTCCCCTACAGTGGTATCATGAGCCTTATGTATTCAAAGCATGAATTAGCATGATTATTATTGTTTTTGCATCTGTCGAAAAATTTGGAATTTTTGTTGATTTTTCGGAATTTTTACGAATTATTGGATGAATTGCGTAATAATCAGGTCCGAAATAAAAAATCTTCACTTTTTCGATTTTTAAAACCCTAATCTGATGGAAAACGATTTTCTAAGATCAACTCATGAGAATAGAATTGCGAAAACAGGCCTCGAAATATCGTTTTTTGGGCGTTTTTGTTAATTTTTCATTAAAAATTAAAAGTGTCGGACAATAATTCAATTAAAAGGTCAACCTAAACTACTCGAAATTGCTTGAAATTTTGACACAATGTTTCTGGGTACATGCTTGATCTATGGTAAAATTTCAGATTTTTCCGATAAGTATAAACCCTAATTTTGCCTTTCCCCAATTCGTAAAATTTGAAACCCTAATTGAATTTTAGTTAATTTTGGTTTAATAATTCGGTTAATTGGGAAAGGGGATATAATTTCATGGGTCAGTTGCTAATTTTAAAAATTATTGGATTAAAATTTTTAATGGTTTCGTTAATTTTAATCGCACTTAAACCAAATTATTAAAAATCTGAAATTTAATTGTTTATGAATGATTTAAAGCTTCGGATTTTATTAATTAAAAGTTCAAACTTTAATGTTGATTCGTTCGTTCTTAAAAGTTTGAATATTTTTAGCCCTTGATTTAAAAATTTTACGAAATTGGATTGTCGTTAAAGTTTATTAAATCGTTAAAAATCGTTGTTTTTCGAAAATAAAAATCGTAACTTTTTGAAAAATAAAATTAATGCAAGTTCGTGAATTAAATTTAATTTTAATTAAGTTGGTTCGTATTACGAACCAAAGGCACGAACATGAGCATGGTGGAAGTATGGCTCGTCGAGCCATACGAGGCCATTGTGCTTAGGCCGAGCCATGCGACACGGGCAGCAGCAGCTATGCTGCGTGCCTCGTGCGCGCTAGGCGAGGAAAGGGCAGGCGAGGGAGCTTGCGGGGCTGCGAGGAAGCAAGGCGCAAGCCTTGCGACGTCCAGCACACACACGATGCACAACACGCAGCGCAGGGGCAGCATGGCTGCGGGGACGCGGTGCGCGCGCGCGATGGGGCTGGGGGTGTGCGAGCCTTGCTCTTGCGCTCTTGGGCCTCACGCAAGGCACGGGGCTGGGCGCAAGCCTAGCCCGACTAAGTAATTGGACTTTTTGTTAAAAATCGTTTAATTCGCTGGGCTTCGTATATTTGCATTAATTTGGGCTAACGGGATATTTAATTTTAATATTTTATTTTCTTGGGCCGGGCCGCGAGTTTTAATTTAATATTTCATAATTAATTATCCGGAATAATTATTGGTTTGAATGGGAGCTACTAAATGAAATTAAAATGAAATAATTATTTTTAATTATTTTCGTAGGTCGCATTATTTTAATTAAATTCAATTTTAATTCGAATAAAGTCTAAGGATTAATAATTTGGAAATGGATTAATCTTTTAGGACGCGTTTATGTGAACGTGAATTTTAATTAATTCACGTAAACACTTGCATATTTATATGGGCCATTCGTTTTAGCACACGAATGGGTGAATGCATAGAATATATATTTTATGCAATGCAGGTACTCCAAGTGACTAGTATGGCCAATTTAGGATAGTTAAATACGGTCTGCGTACCGTTCTATCTTTGAATGTAAATTTTTAAATATGGTCTGCGTACCATGGAAATTTTGATGTAATTTATTATTTTCAAGTATTTCTAAGTTTAGAACTTTAAGTTAGCATTTGAACGAAGATTCAAGACGATGTCAAGCTAACACGGAGGTGATGAAGATTGGATGCTTCAAGACAAGATGTTTTGGGCCATACTAGATCACCATTTATTTATGCAATTTAATATATATATATATATATATATATATATATATATATATATATATATATATATATATATATATATATATATATATATATATATATATATATATATATATATATATATATATATATATATATATATATATATATATATATATATATATATATATATATATATATATATATATATATATATATATATTATGCGTGAATGTATGAATGTATGTATGCTTTGCATGAACAAGTTGTTTCCTATGAATCGATTAATTTTAAGTTCACTTAATAATCGAACCAACATAGAAACAACTAGGTCCAAGTAATATTGAGTTTAAAAATTTCCTTCCAAATCAACACTTACAAAAATCTAGGGATCTAAGATAGTAGGTTTACGCTAAAGCGAGGTGCTATTTTAGTTGACTTAGGTGGTAAGGCGTCCTAAAGGAGCACGTTGATTGTGGTTACAACTCAAACAACAATGGAATTAAGTTGTGGCAATGGGATAAATTATGGCATTAATTTATTAACCAAGAGTAATTTGGAGATTACTAGCAATAGGTTTTGCTTACCTAAAATCTTAAACTACTTAAGACATGCTAAAGCTGCTTAAGGATTTAGGACTTTTGGGGTCTTGGAATCGTTTCATTTATTTTGGACCATGTTTTTTCTTTTTGCATGAATGAAATGCTTTAATAGCTTTAATGATTGCATGTTTTGCTTTTATTTCAAAGTTATTGAATTGTATGAATGGTTATTTATTGCAAATTCTTCTCGATTGTAGTAATCAAAATGGTCGCAAACATAACAACAATCATGTCAGCTGAAATTCTTGATGTCGAGTTAGACTTGACTAATTTTCTTGAATGGAAAGGGAAACTTGTCGAAGTTTTGAAAGTTAATGGCATACATTATGTCATTGAACAACCTTTCCCTAGCTATGATGCGCGAGGCATAACTCCTGAAAGGTACAGAAGTTGGGCACTTCACAAGTACCTTGTCACGGAGTTCATCCTTAAGTCTATCCCTGAGAGTTGGAGAGGGAGGTTCATTACTTTTGAACCTCAAGCTCTCCTAAGTAGCCTCGAGGATAAGTGTGCGGGTTTTCGACCCTTGTGCCAAACTGGTGGCAATGGGGTTGACGAATTGACTACTTCGATGAGCGATCTCAAGCTCATAACCCCACGCAAGTCGTGCCTAGAAATTGAACTTCTGGAGGCACAAAGGCGCATCTACTCTGTCAAGATGGACAAAAACACATCAATTCGGTCTCATGTGGATATGATGTCTGGATTATTTTTCACAATTGAGAGACTTGGTGGTTCCATCAAAGAGTCTGTAGCTATTGCACTAGTGCTGAATTCTCTTCATAAGGATTATGAAGGTTTTAAGATGCACTATCTCCTTCATCAGAAAGAGAGCACATTCTGTGAACTTGTGGAATTACTCATGAAATGCGAGAAAATCCTTAAGTTCAATCAAGACCCTTTGAATGTGAGGTGCACTAAATTCAAGAAAGTAGGCAAGGGGAAGAAAAAGCAAGGCTGGATCTTCGTCCACTCCCGGAGGGCATCTGGCGCCTTCCAAGAGCAAGATGAAGAGGAATGCTTCTCCTTCTACATCGCAATGCTTCAATTGTAATGAAATTGGTCATTACAAGAGAGATTGCCCCAAACTAAAGGAAGAGAAGAAGGACGGAAACGTTGCTTCTCCTTCAGGTATGTATGTTATACATTGTAATCTTGCTAATTCTACTTCTTGGGTATTAGATACTGGTTGTGGCTTACACTTATGTTCCAATTCACAGGGACTAAGGAGAAGTAGAAGGCTTGATAAAGGCGAGATGGATCTATGCGTGGGAAATGGAGCACGGATTGCTGCATTAGCCGTAGGATCTTATTTTATTTCTTTGCCTAGTGGGTTTGTTTTGGAACTAGAAAACTGTTACTATGTTCCTAGTATCACCAGAAACATTATTTCCGTTTCAAGTTTGGATTGTAAAGGTTTTAGTTTTCAATTTAAAGACAATAGTTGTTCTTTTTCTTTGAATGGAATGTTTTATGGTTCAGCACAACAAGAAAACGGTCTTCATGTGCTAGATACGAGCAAACACATTTATAACATAAATACCAAAAGGGCTAAAACTGGTGATTCGGATCTCACATTTCTGTGGCATTGTCGATTAGGCCATATAAACATAAAGCGCATGGAATTACTTCAACGGAAAGGAAGTCTAGAATCATTCGACTTAGAGAAGATTGATCAATGCGAATCTTGTTTACTTGGAAAAATGACAAAGCAACCTTTCTCAAAGGTGGGAGAAAGAGCAAGCGAACTACTAGGGCTAATACATACGGACGTATGTGGGCCCATGAGTACGAAAGCTAGAGGTGAGTTCAGCTATTTCATAACGTTTACTGACGACTTCAGTAGATATGGGTATATTTACTTAATGAAGCACAAGTCTGAATCGTTTGAGAAATTCAGAGAATTTCAAAATGAAGTAGAGAATCAACATGGCAAGAAAATCAAACCTCTAAGATCGGATCGAGGAGGTGAATATCTTAGCCACGAGTTTGATGACCATCTAAAAGAATGCGGTATTCTTTCTGAATTGACTGCTCCGGGGACACCTCAATGGAATGGAGTGTCGGAACGGAGAAATAGAACCTTACTCGATATGGTCAGGTCAATGATGGGTCAGGCCTAACTTCCTTTACAGTTCTGGGGACATGCGTTGCAAACTGCAGCACTCACACTGAATCGTGCTCCGACAAAAGCTGTTGAAAAGACTCCATACGAATTATGGACTGGAAAACTTCCAAAGTTGTCTTTTCTGAAGATTTGGGGTTGCGAAGCATATGTCAAGCGATTAATTTCGGACAAGCTACAACCTAAATCTGACAAATGTTTCTTCGTTGGGTATCCAAAAGAAACTATGGGGTATTATTTCTACAACAAGTCAGACAACAAGGTATTCGTAGCTCGTGACGGTGTCTTTTTGGAAAGAAATCATATTTCCAAATTGACAAGTGGGAGAATAATAGACCTCGAAGAGATTCGAGACGAACAACGAACTCAGAACTCTTTAGAAGCAGTTCAGGTTGATGAACCTCCAAGGTCTTTAGAAGAGCCAGTGGGAGTAGTTCCTCAAAACGTTGTTGCCCCTCGTAGGTCAAATAGAACTATTTTTCAGCCGGACAGATGGACAGGCGTCCTCTTGACTGAAAACTTAGACGTTCTCATATTGGATAGTGATGAAACTTTGACTTACAAGCAAGCTATGACGAGCCCAAGCTCGATTAAATGGTTAGAGGCCATGCAATCTGAAATAGACTCCATGTCTGAAAATCAAGTCTGGGGTTTGGTTGATTTGCCGGATGGGTTCACACCTATCGGATGCAAATGGGTCTTCAAGTTGAAGAAAGAAAAAGATGGAATTGTATACATATACAAGGCTAGATTGGTAGCAAAAGGTTACAGGCAAGTTCACGGCGTTGACTACGATGAAACCTTTTCTCCAGTCGCGATGCTTAATTCTATTCGGATAATCCTTGCGATTGCCGCTTTTCATGACTATGAAATATGGCAAATGGATGTCAAAACTGCCTTCTTGAACGGTGTTCTTGAAGAGACTGTGTTCATGACACAGCCGGAGGGTTTTGTCGATCAAAAGAACCAAGGAAAGGTATGCAGGCTTAAGAAGTCCATCTACGGACTAAAGTAGGCATCAAGGAGTTGGAATAAACGATTTGATGAAGCAGTCAATGAGTTTGGCTTCATCAAGAATCAGGACGAATCTTGTTTATACAAGAAGGTCAGTGGGAGTAAAATTGAATTCCTAGTCTTGTATGTTGACGACATACTGCTTATTGGAAACGACATTCCTATGTTGGAGTCTGTAAAGACTTGGCTCGGGAAGTGTTTCTCAATGAAGGACTTAGGAGAGGCACAGTACATATTGGACATCAAGATCTATAGGGATAGATCTAAGAGGATGATTGGACTAAGCCAAAGCACTTACATTGGCAAAGTGCTAGCTAGGTTCAATATGATGGAAGCCAAGAGAGGCCATCTACCCATGTCACATGGCGTATATCTAAGCAAGAATGAGTGTCCCAAAACATCCGATGAGCGTAGAAAGATAAGTGGAATTCCATATGCTTCGGCTATTGGATCCATCATGTATGCTATGATTTGTACAAGGCCGGATGTTTCGTTCGCACTCAGTGCAACGAGCAGGTACCAGTCAGAACCAGGTGAGGCGCATTGGACTGCTGCCAAGAACATCCTAAAGTACCTGAAAAGGACTAAGGATCAGTTTCTGGTTTATGGTGGTACAGATGAGTTGATTATTAAGGGCTATAAGGACACAAGATATCAAACTGACAGAGATGATTTCAGATCACAGCCTGGGTTTGTGTTCTGCCTCAACGGCGGAGCAGCAAGCTGGAAAAGTGCTAAGCAAAGCACTATTGCGGATTCTACAACTAAAGCCGAGTACATTGCTGCCTAAGAAGCAGCAAAGGAAGCTGTTTGGATTCGGAAGTTCATCGAAGAACTTGGTGTTGTCCCCTCCATTAAAGGAACAGTGGCTTTGTATTGCGACAATAGCGGAGCCATTGCCCAGGCAAAGGAGCCTAGGAGCCACTAGAAGTCCAAGCACGTACTGCGGTGATTTCATATACTTCGAGAGATCGTTGAAAGAAAGGAAATCGAGATTTGCAAGGTTGGAACTGACGACAACGTCGCGGATCCATTGACTAAACGGTTGCCACAAGTGAAACACAACGCACATGTAGCAACCATGGGAATCAAGCATGTTGGAGGATAGCTTTGATTTTCTAAGTATTGTTTTAGAACATCTGTTAGATCTATGTTTAAAACAATTGGTTTAACCATTTCATATTTATGAAATTTATTTATTTAATATTCATTTAATTGTGGTTTAGAATTAAATGATAAGTCCATGTGATTCAAATCATTCAAATCGGATGTCAAAATGGATTCTTCGACAAAGAAACACCCATAAGTGAACTTGAATATTGAAGTCACAAAGGATCCCTAATCCAGGTCATTGAAAGGTGGACGACCAATGACTAATGAAGATTAGATTGCAAGTAGATTACTTAGTTCTGTTTCTTGAATTAGAGTGACTGGATGTCAGAATCTTTTGCATAGATACTTATTGGATCTTGTATCGGATTGACCATGAGAGCACTTTAAGAGATTAAAGTCATGTCATAGGTAGTTCTCATTAATGGTGATTAGAAACCGCTCCTCAGAACATGAGCGATTATGTCTGCTCGTTTGAGAATTAGTTCGCTTTGATACTAGCTAAACGTCGCACCCTAAAAGGAGGCTATAAAAGCAGTTATTGGGCATACTTTGAATCAAAGTGAGTGTTCATAGATTGCAAGAATGAATTGTCCTCCTATCTTTGATAGGATATGGTGTTGTTGTGTAACAAGGCCTCTCGGAGAGTTAGATACTGTAAAATGCATGGTCGTGCTCAGAATGGTTAGGCTTAACCTTCTGCAAAAGTTTGACAGTTAAACTCTGTAATCCGAGAAACACTTTTGGACCTAATAAGGATGGCTTGGATCTTACCTTATGTTCAGTAAGTAACACTAAGTGACAAAGGAATGTGGATGCACATTTGTCTGAATGACAAGTGGGAGATTGAGGGAAATATGTCCTTCACCCAAGGTGCATTAAGTCTAATACCAAGGTTCAGATTAATTGCGAACAATTAATTCAGTGAGATCAAGTGATCGGAACAGCTAGCTGGAGCAATGCTTCCGATCAGTGAGTTCTAATGGATATTGAACTCACAACTTACTCTTAACTGAACCTACAAGGTCACACCAATGACACGTAACAGATCACCGAATTAAATGAATCGGAAATTCATTTAATAGCTTTTCGGGAATTAGTTGGAAACGTATTATACGAAACGACCTTTGTCGAAATCATATATCGTATCGCGAATATTCGTAAGCTGGGCGACACGAATAAATCGTATCGTACAACGGTGATTCGTCGTATATGAAACGATAAATAATATATCGGAAATATATTAAATCGCTAATACGAAGGGCATCGGAGTTGCCGGCCCGTCGAGCCAAGCACGTAAGCGTGCAAGGCCCAACAAGCCAGCAAGCTCGCAAGCAAAGGCGAGCAAGGCCAGCCCATAGGGCGCGAGAACGCAACAGCACACAACAGCGCACAGCAGCAACGAGCGAGCAAGGCCCACGGCCCAGCTGCTCGGCACGCGCGCAGTGGGCTTCGGCCTGCAGTGTGTCGCTGGGCGCGGGCGTGCGGTCCGTGTGACTTGGCGTGCAAGGCTTGCTAGCCGGCCTTGCCTCTTGGCTTGGTCGGTTAGTAAGGTTATGTAAATAACCTTAGAACCAAATTTCCAACTAAGCACAATTCATATTACTCAAACCCTAGAGACACAGAGAACCCTAATTCTCTCTATGCCTCCAAAGTGAGTTCTTCCCAAAAGCAAAGTATCTTGATCAATTGTCTAAGCTACGATTATCAAGACGGATCTGATCGTGTCGGTGAACCAAGTAGAGGAACGACAAGTGGAGTTCTTTGTTCGTGTTCGTTGATAGATTATTGTGGAAAACACGCTTCGAATGTAAGTTTGCTTAATCTGTGCTTTATACATGTTTCCTGGCTTTGGGGATTATTCCGCACATGTTATTATGTTTAACTGTATTCCCCTACATTGTTTTTCTCCGAGGAGTAATTCCTCTTTTTCTGCTTGATTGGTCGGGCTTCAGTGTTGACATCCAGCTTGTGACAAATCATCTTCGGATCTATCCCTGGCATGTCTGCTGCTGACCATGCAAAAATATCCTTGTGATCCCTGAGCAGTTGAATCAGATCGATTCGGAGCCCCGAGCTTAGGCCTTTTCCTATCCGGACACTCCTGTCTAAGTCATCTTCGAGGAAGATATCCTCCATTTCTTGGTGGCTCAAGAGATAGGGTTTCGGGACGAGCATCAACCTCTGCGGGTTTTACCAGACTGCTCGTGCCTGCCTTTCTCCTCTTTGCCTCGCTCTCCTCTATAGAGGGATCCTTTTTCCTTTTTCATCTTCGGAACCGTCCCCTAGCCTTGGCTTTCGGATGGCGGTGTGGCAGGTTCTTCTTGCGACCTCTTGGTCGCCTCTGACTCGTTCGGCGAATCTTGCGTCCGAGACATATATCATCATCTAATGGTATGTGGATGGGATTGCTTGCATCTTGTGGATCATGGTTCGCCCCATGATGACATTGTATACTGAATCGCAATCCATCACTAGAAATTCCTGTCGGAGGGTTTTTGCTGCCTGGCCCTTGCCAACCGTAACTGGTAGGGTGATCTTCCCTCGGGGAATTTCCGCAGATCCGTTGAATCCGATTAGGGGATAGATAACTTTTGTCAGCGACTCTTCTGACTCCTCGAGGATCAGCTGCTCGAAGCAGTTTCTGAAGATGATGTTAACGGCGCTTCTTCCGTCAACTAATACTCTGTGTACGTTGTGGTTGTTGAGTTCCATGGAAATTACCAAGGGATCATCATGTTTGTATTGGACTCCGAGGCAGTCATCGGCAGTGAAGGTCATGTTCGGGGGATGGGGATGGCTATCTCCTACGGTGCTGAAGTTCACTCGGTGGGAGAGAGCTCTCAGGTGTTTCTTGCTGGCATGGCCAGACCTCTGCCCTCCGAACACCACCAGGATGTCGTTCAAATTCTGCCCTGTGGCCTCGTAGACCCTCTTCTAAGGCTGCTCTTGCGGTTTGCCACCTGCGGCCTTTTCCTTTTCCTCCCTTCGGTCAAACAAGTACTGTTTTAGGTAGCCTCGGCGAACAAGGTCCTCAATGTTATCTTTCAGCGAGTTGCATTTCTCGGTGTGGTGACCGAAGTCATCATGGAACTCGCACCATTTGTTCTTGTTTCTCCGATTCGGGTTGGATCTGAGCTTCCCTGGTAGCTTCCACTTTTCGTCATTCTTGTGGAGGATGAAAATTTCTTTTCGGGGTAGAGCGAGTGGAGTGTAGTTAGTGTATTTGGGTTGAAGTTCACCCCTTCTCCCGTCTTTCTTCGGGCTCGCATCTCTTGCACCCACTTTCTCTTTCCCTTTTCTCGAGCTGCCCTCGGGCTTGCTCTGATTTATTTTTGTGTCTCTTGGATCCGAAGATCCTTTAGCCTTGCAGCCGCTTTGTTGAACTCCTCGGTTCTGATGAACGCATCTGCCATTTGGAGCACGTCAGCTATTTTGGAAGGGTTTTTTATGGATAGTTTATCACGGAACTTCCCCTCCTGGAGTGCGTGCTTCAAAGCAAAGATTGCTACGTCTGGCTGCAGATTTGGTATGTTTGTTGATTCCTTCATGAATCTGGCCATGAAGTCTCTTAGACTCTCATCTCTTTCTTGTTGGATGGAGGTTAGTTCTATGGTGGTTCGTTCGGGGCGATTGTTGCTCATGAACTGTACGCAGAACCACTTCTTCAATTTCTTCCAGCTTCTGATCGATCCCTTCGGCAGCGATCTGAACTATTCTCCCGCCACTCCGTTCAACGTGGTTGGGAAGTACTTGCACCAACAAGCTTCGGAGTAGGGGCTCAGGAACATTTGATGTTCTTAGGAGATGACATGATCCCTCGGATCCGTGGTCCCGTTGTATGTCAGGTGCGCTGGCAGCCTAACCTTTGGGATTTCTTACATGATCAGCTCATCCGAGAATGGGGAGGACGTTGGGGTCATGATTCTTTTCCCGAGTCTAGCCCTGATGCCTTTGCTTGCCGGGGTTATGTTGTTAGAACGCTCGGGTGTACGTCGGGGGCTAAGGGTTCGATCATGCCTCCTGTCTCTTCTCCTCGATCGGCTACTGACCTCGGGTCGTTCGCTGGATCTACTCGATTCACCTACCCTTAACCTCGAATGGACCGAAGGCCTTAGCCTTGAATGGACCGGATCCGAGTGTTGGGGGCGGTTGATTCGCTTTGGAGAGCTGTTGGAGTAGGTGCTGGCCTTGCAAACCAATCTGGTTGCTGTTGTGCCCTCTTTTGGGTATCCCACGTGCTTTCCATCCACCTCGACGTTAGGTGAGTTCCTGACATGGGAGGAAGTTCTCGTTCGGGTCTGGAGACCTCTTCACTGGGCGGCTTGTTCAGCCGTCGCTTAGTCCTCCTTTCCTCTCTGCGGTCCTTTGCCAGTCCTTGCTCTTTCTCCTTGAAGAGGAAGTTTTGCACGATGGTCATGGCCGCGTTGAGTTCTTCCTGAGATGAAATTAGAGGTCTTGCGGTCGTGGCGGTCGTAGCTCTACTAGGCTGTGACCTCGCCGCCGACTGAGGTTGCGCCTCCGCATCAGATTCTGAATCTGTGTGTACTATCATTCCATCATCATTGTTGTTGGCATTATCGTTACCCATTTTCAAAGAAAAGATGGTTGATTTTTCAAGGCTTTGAAGTGTTCTTCCCCACAGACGGCGCCAAATTGTTCCGGTGTTGAAACGGTGGAAACAATGGGCTTCGTGTGAAAGCCCTTTCGAGTGTGTTGAAGATCTTGCTAGCTTGAAAGAGTTGTGTCCGAATTCACCTGCACAATAGCAAAGTTACTAGCCTCGGGGGTGTTTCCGAGGAAAGCCCCTCTGATGCCTAAGTAAGAACGATGCTCAGATTCTAGAGAGAAGTTCTCTAGAGAGTAGTTTTAAAGGCAGTAAATTGGACGTCCCTTGAGGTGTGAGCCTTGGCCGCCTATTTATAATGTTTTTGTAATAAATGCCCATAGGTCATTTATTGCTATTAAGCCTTGGGCCTTGGTTGGTGGTTGACCAGCCATGTTGGAGTATAGTGGGTTTGATGTTGTTGTATTGAGCCTTTGGGCTTTGGACTTAGTGGCCGAATTGGTAGCCAATTGGGATCCCAAACAACATATATTCCGTTTTGAACAATCACTAGTTGTTGGTTCACGCGTTGTTTGAGATTAAATTTTAATCAATCAATTTTTATTAGTATGTATTCATGTTAATGTACAAAACTTCTATTAAATTATAAAGTTAACAAAAGAGTGTATTCTAAGGGTTTTATTCACGCCCCTACCCCCTACGAGGCCTAATCCTCGTATGTGGTCTTTTTAAGGGACGGATTTGGCTAAGGGAATGTATAGTTTGACTAGTTTGTGGGGTCAACAAAATGGGTCAAAGTAGAGAGTCGCCAATGATCTATATGGGAGATCCATAAACCTTTATGTGGATTTTGAAAGAGAAGTTTGGGGACAAATCGCTTAGACATATCCACATAAAGGTTCCAGCCAAATTCCAAGAGAACTTGACTCCTAATGGAAATGAATAGAAGATAGATACAGGGACAAGGTTGTGGGTCGATATTGTGTCAACCCACCCATGCACTTTCCGTCTCTACTCCGTTACGCACAATAATTGTGTAATTCAACTACTTAGCCTATAAACATTAGTTAGAATCCTTACTTCAAGAATTAAGTTTGTTCATTTAATCATGTAAACTAGTTATGGTGATCACGTTCATTAAAATTCAATTAACAACCGAGGAACCAATTAAAACATACCTTATAGGCGTGATTTCATTTAACAAGTCTTCGTTAACAAAAGGAAAAGGTGATTATGCACAATTAAAATGATGCAAACATAATACATGATATATCAATAAAATTAACAATGAATAAAGAGATAAGTTGTGGATCTCTACACGATTTACATAATTTATCAGCATGCGCTACAAAATAAAACGAGTTAGGTAATAAACAATATTCATATTAATTATGCAAATCTCGCATAACTAATTAACTTAGCTTACGAAAACTTCTCTCCTCTGTCGAGCTTGGAGCACGTTAAGGGTTCTTGACTAACGTACACCTACCTCCATTGATGGAGAAGAAGAAGGAGGAAAATCTTAATATTGTTACACCGGAAGCTTTAGGAGATGATTCTTTGTTCATTGCTCATACTCCGGACACCATTGTCGAGCGAAATGACGTCCAAAAAGTTAACCCAGATGATGATTCTCTGGTTTTAGATTTTGAAGGTGAGGAGATGAACATTCGCCGCTTGTTCATTCATCTGCTGGTACGATCTCTCGACAACTTCATGATACTATTTTGCAATTGAATCGTGCTTTAGGCCTTGTTCGTAACCACATCTTGATTGGAAAATCTCTACCAAATCAGGGGGGTGTTGGTATTATTGAATAAACCGGTGATATTAATAATCCTGTAGATGTTGTTAGACCTGTTGCTAGTGTTACTAAGTCTATTCAAATGGGGTTGAATGGGGTTGGGACTAAAGAACCATGAAACAACTGGTTCACTGGTTCAAAAATGGCTGCGAAAGGGGCATCTCTAAATTTTGTTACTCCCATGATTCAAGATGGGAGGAAAGTAGCGCAGTTGCAGAAAAATAAACTAGATGATTTGACTGATAAGTGGCAATCCTCTATGGTAATGTATGTGGTGGGTGAGTCCCCTACTATTGCCTCTATGAAGCGATTCATGGATGATGTGTGGACTATAGTATCACAACCTCAAGTTTTCTTCCAAGATGATGGATACTTCATAATCAAATTTGGGAGTAATGATGACAGGAATCAGATTATCTCAGGAGGTCCATACTCTTTCTAAGGTAAACCTGTGATAATCAAACCTTGTGCAACTGACTTTAATTTCTATGAAGAAGTTTTGAAGGTGATTCCCTTATGGGTGAAGTTTCCCAATTTACCTCTTAACTGTTGGGGAAGTGACTCTATTAGCAGAATCAATAGTTTGTTCGGGGTTCCATTGTTTGCTGATGAATGTACTACCAGAGTACCAGGCAAGACAAAGTGTCCTTTGCAAGGGTCTTGATTGAAATGGATATTAAAAGTACCTTGCCTGATTATGTATGGATTGAAGACTCTTCTGGAAAGGTATTCAAACAAGTTGTGCTGTATAATTGGAGGCCAGCTTACTGTAAGGTCTGTTGTACTCCAGGGCATGATTGTGATGAGCTGCCTAAACCACTTGCAGCAAAGCTTGTAGTTAAGAAAGTTTGGGTTCCTAAAGTGGTTCAGAAGGTCCACCCCGAAGTTACCCAACATCAACAAGTTTTAGAACAAGGCAATGTTCCTGCTGGTGTTCATACACCTCCTATGATGGCCACTGCAGCCTCTTCAAGTGATCCAGCTTGGAAGATTGTCACTAGAATAACTAAAGGATTACGCAAGATGAGAGCTCAGAGTCCTAGTAACCCATTTACTGTTCTTACAGGGATTTGGGTTTCAAGGAGTTTTCTGGTGGAGATGTGTAGCAAGTAACGGAGAAGTCAAGCACTCACACTGACCCCTCCCATGATGAAGGTTAATCTCTTTACCTTGGAATGTGAGAGGTCTTAATGATCCTATTAAGGCTTCTAAGGTTAGGTACTTTGTTAGGGTGCATAATACCCATATTATAGCTTTACTAGAAAGGCTGGTAATTTCAATAAAGTAGCCTGTAAATTTGGTAGACATTGGAGATGAGAACACAACTACAATCTAAACCCTAGATGTAGAATTTGGGTTAGGTGGCACCTTGATGTGGATGTTACAGTACTGCTCATTCATGAGCAATTCCTGCATTGTGAAGTTAGAGACAGAACAAGCAATGTGTCTTTCTATATCGCTCTGGTGTATGGATTGCACACTATTGAAACCAGGTAAACTCTTTGGGGTTATCTCCTCACTCTTGATCCAAGTGTTGGTTTTCTTCCTTGGCTCATTTCTAGTGACTTTACCTCTCCTTTTATCTAATGCTGATAGGATTAATGGAGCTCCTATTTCTTCAGTTGAAATAAAAGTTTTTGATGAATTTATTGTTACCGTTGGTCTATGCACTCTTAAAAGTGTATGCCATCATTTTTCTTGGCGCAAAGGTCTTGTGGAGGGTAAAATAGCTAGTAGGATTTTATTAGTGTTTGGGGAATGCTGCTTGGATGCATACATTTAGTAATGTTCTTGTAGAGTATATGAACCCTTCTATATATGATCATTCTCCTTTATTGATTAATTGTCTTCCTGACAAACCTGAAGGTGGCAGACCTTTTAGGTTTCTCAACTACCTTGCTGATCATAGTCAATTCTCCCCTATTATTGAATTTGTTTAGAAGGCCACCATAATTTATGGTTCTCACATGTTCAAACTATTGTGTAAGTTGAAGCAAGTTAAAGTCAAATTAAAATCTTTTCACAAAGAGGAGTTTGCTGGTATCTCTAGCAGAACCAATCAAGCTAGAAGTGAGCTTGATTCTATTGAAAAATCCTTGAAAGACTCTTCTTCTAATGATTTGTTGAATCAAGAGGCTGCATGTATTGAATCTCTCAGGATATGGTTAAGAGTGGATGAAATAGCTTTGAGACAAAAGTCTAGGATTCAATGGTTGCAGGTTGGTGACTATAATCACCAATATTTCTTCTCCTCGGTTACAGAGAGGAGCAGGATGAAAAGGATCTCTGTTCTCTATGATGATAATGGTACTAAACTGGTGGAACCTTAGCAAATTTAAACTGATATTTTATCTTTTTATCAAATTATTCTTGGAAAGTATTCTAATTCTCTTCCTAATGTTCATGTTCCCACTCTGAGGAGTAGTCCTAGGATGTCTAATGAGGCTAGGAGGGGGCTTTGTAGGGAGATAACAAATGCATAGATTGACCTGGCCTTGAAGGGCATAGGTAATGATAAGGCTCCTGGTCGTGACGGTCTTAATGCAGTCTTTTTGCAAAAGTCTTGGCCACTTATCAAAGTTGATGTTTATGATGCTGTGAAGGAGGTTTTTAGAACAAATACTACGCTTCCTCAATATAATTGCACCTCTATCACTATTATACCTAAAATTCCCAATCCCTTCAAAGTCAAAGAGTTTAGACCAATTTCTTGCAACAATGTGGTGTAGAAGATTGTTTTAAAATCTTAACATCTATAATGCAAAGGCTTATTGGTCAAGTGGTTAGTGAATTTCAGTTTGGGTTTATTCCTGAAAGATGGAATTCTGATAACATCTTGCTTGCTACTGAGTTGATAAAAGGTTATACTAGAGCTCATCTTTCTCCTAGGTGCCTGCTCAAAGTGGATTTGAAGAAAGCTTATGACTCTATTGAGTGGTCTTTCTTGCAAAGTTTGATGATTGAACTAGGGTTTCCTGATTGTTTTGTTGCTTGGGTGATTACATGCATAACCACTGTCTCATATAGTATTAATATCAATGGGAAGCCAAGTGTCCCTTTTTGTGCTAAAAACGGGCCGAGACAGGGAGATCCATGTCTTCTTTTCTCTTTGCAATTGGTGTACGTGGAATATCTCACTAGGTATTTACAGTACTTACAACATCAACCTGATTTCAATTTTCATCCTAAATGTGAAAAATTAGCAACCACTCACATGATGTTTGATGATGACCTCCTTATGCTCTCCAGTGCTGATCTTATCTCTGTCTTTTTCCTGATGACTGCTTTTAATCAGTTTTCTACAACTTCTGGTTCGGAGGCTAACCTGGATAAGATTAATATTTACATTATGGGGGGGGGGGGGTGGTCAATCACTAGATAAAGATGATAATGTTGGGTATGCTAACACTCCAGATGGATCTTTCCCTTTCAGATATCTTGGTGTTCCACTCACCACCAAGAAGCTGGTGTATAACCAATGTAGACCTCTGATAAACAAGGTGGTAGCTAGGGCCAAAACTTGGACTGCAAAGCATCTGCCTTATCCAGGAAGACTGCAATTAGTACAAACCATCTTGCTGAGTCTATAATCTTTTTGGCGCCAAATGCAATACCTCGTGTTTTTCTGTAATTATAAATATATTTTATTATATTTATAAAGAATTTCTTTGTATTTATAAAGTGTTTTTATAAATTAATTCCATTTAATGAGAATTAAATTCACTTTTTATTTTTAATTAATTTAATTATTAATTAATTACGAAAACCGTATTTTTATTAAATAAATTCAATGAATTTATTTAATCGGGATTTGTTGGGTCGTATTTCGAAAACAAATTTAATTTAATTAAAGCCCAGTCGTTTTGTCATGATCAAACCCAACAAAGCTTGCAAGGAGTAAACTTAAATGAGCCCGGTAATAAGCCTGTGAGGGGGTCGAAAAAGCGCGAGGCTAATGCGTGACCTTGTCCCTCGTGGGTGTGACGATTCATTTTATTCAATCAAGTGGAATTGGATTTCCTGTGAGTATACACCCAATTGACTAGTAATATAGGAGTCGCCATTCAGTTTTTAACGACAATGAGAAAAACTGACAAAACCCGGTTATCGTGACATAAAGGGAGTGCAATTATGTTTGACCACGACGGCCGTAGGTTCCCTTGTGATCCCTGGTGTGGGGATCTCTCAATATACACCCGCAAGGTAGAGATTGAGGGTTCGGGGGACTGTAACTACCGAGAGGAGTAATTCGCTCGTCGATAACTCCAGAGGCAGGATATCCTTACTAGCTCAGCATAAATAATTGAAGGGACATGCGTTAACTATTAAACTAATCTGAATTGATTTTAGCAATATGCAACATATAATACTAATTCGATCATGGTTATCTGATTTAAATAGCATTAAGGGACCTAGCATGATAATCCGATTTCCCAAAAATATTATATTTGTTAGGCGTGATAGAACAATCAGATTAGGTTAGTTTAACAGTTCATAAAAGGGGCGAGGAAAGCAGTTAAATCATCGAAAAGGGACACATTACGACGCACCCTTGAGAGGTGCGTCACGGTTCTCAGAAAACTAACCACTTTGACTTTGCTATTTCTCCTTTTTATTTAAAGAATCTCAATTATGGGACAGGATACGTTCTGTTCGATTTATGGATAGATTGCGACAGAACGCGTGAACAATTTCGCAGCGAGAGGCTTAGGCTAAGGGTTGGAGTCAATACTCAGAATGTAATTGTGTGTTGTTGTGTGTTCTTTCACGTCGAATTTAAGGGGCTATTTATAGGGAAGAGTTCATGGAAAGATAAAATTGCAGAGTTCTAATCCACAAAGAATTAGGAAAAAAACACGTACCCAGGTATTTTCAGCGCCCAGGCCTGGGCGCCGAAGATTTCGGCGCCCAGAGCCAGGCGTTGGAAATAGGGTCTGGGCTGTTTTCCTTAGTCAGATTCGGATTCCTGAAATCCTTAGAGTTTGAGATTAATTCGAGTCTTTTAGCGCGTATCAATTTTATGACGGAATGCGTCTAGGCCCGTTACGAACTCTAGGCTCGTTAGGATTTTAATTAATACGTAACTCTTATTCACTACTACAAAAATGGGCAAAGAGACCCATCCAAAATGGCATAAGAGACCTCCTCTAAGGGGGTCTCTAGATGGGGGGGTCTCTTTTGAAAAGAGACCCCCTCATAGAAAGGGGGTCTGTTTGTTAAAAACTAGAGACCCCTCACGTAAGAAAGGGGGTCTCTTATGTCAAGTTGACCGGAAATATTTTAGAAGGGAATGAGACCCCTTATTAGAGATATCGGATCTGTTAGTTAAAAAAATTCAGACCCCATATATAAGATACGGGGTCTCTTTGAATTTTTTTTAATATTTTTTTTCCAATAATCTCAGACCCCGTATGTAAGATATGGGGTCTCTTTGATTTTTATAATATTTTTTTAGCTCAGACCCCATATGTAAGATATGGGGTCTCTTTGATTTTTTTTAGTATTACACCTAAAGAGCCCTTTTTATACATAACGGGTCTCTTTTCATTTATGGTTTTAAAAAATAAAAAAATTCTACAATAACAGGTATTTAAACCTGTAGTTTACACGCTAAACGTGTAGTTTACATATCTAAACCTACATCTGCTGCATGCTTCACCCCTGCTGCTACAATATTTTGTAATAATTCCATAATAATCCATATTATTACCAAAAGTTATATTTCACACAAGTAATGCTCAAAGCGCAAAAGATTTACATTAATTGTAATTTCCATAAACTTAAAAGTTTGACATCGTAAAACATCCTATTCCTAATATTTCCGAATCCTATTAGGAATAGGATTCTCGCGGTTTTCTATCTCATTTAGGATTTATGTTGGAATGCAACACCTAATTCTGACAGGTTTCTATCTTTTATGATTTGCCACTTTTAGAAGCTACCTTTTACGGCAGTCACTATTTTTAGCAGGTTTCCATAAATAGCAGGTTTCGGGTGAAATGAAATGGGGAATCGGGATTCGTTTATTTTATAGGAGATGCGTTGTCAAGTGGAGATTTACGTCTTCATCATCGAACTTTTCCCTTGCGGGAACGGGGACAAAAGTAGGTGTCTACAGTTAGCCCCCACTTTGACTGAGTCTTGGAGTAAGACGATGGTCAAAGTATTAGACGGAGTGCGTCACACAAGCGATGGTCAATTTTTGACGTTTTGCTTCACATGTTCTTGCGTTTATTTCTATTTCTTTTTTTTTTGTGCCTTGATATTTTGCTTCGTATTTAAAGTTAATTTTGAGGCTATTTTGGAGGCTCTTTTGACTGTTAGCGTGAAACGCATTTTTGTCCAGATTAATTTTTTCTATTGGTGACTCAAAACAGTTTTGAAAATGGAGTTAGGGTGCGGAATTTATGAAGATCTTTGTGTAGGCTTTGGAGGTGGGTTGTTAGTGAAGGGTATGATGGAATCTATGTTTTATGAATCTGTTTTTTTTTGTAACATTTGCATTGTTTTAAATTTTTTATTTCCTTTGATTTTGGGTTGCATGGATTGGCTCTTATGATGACACTGGTTGGCTTTTTAGGTTTTGGGGATATGAATGGGATAGTGTGGTTTATTTTGTGGTTTTCGGGAATTGGTTCCCATGGCACTATTTCAAAACCGAGTGGGCTTTGTTTGTTGGGCCTAGAGTGGGCCGCCTCTTTATTTTTTTATTTTGCAAGTACATTTGGTGTTTATTTAGTGTTAGAATAAAAATTTTAGGAGAAATATTACGCCTTTATTGATTCGGAAAGTAAGGAAAACACACTGAAATAAAACTGACCCATATTCTAAAGGGCCTTAGGACCATCTAAAGTCTCTATTATTTTTTTCTATCAATCTAAAGAAATACTAGGCGCTTTTTACTAATGATGCTCTATGTGGCTCAAGCCTGGGGTTTAGTCTCATAAAACTTCGGTCCTTCACCGGTACTCATCTTGAATTCCATTCATTTTGCGTTGACCCACTGATATGTCTTCATCCATCCGTCCTCGACCTCTTCTAGTGTTGATGCAGGAGAGATTAACCGGGTTGGATCGAAACCTTCATCTTGTAAAGCTAGGGTAGTCATCACAGTCTCGTTCTCCATAGGCCTCGATTCGTTAAACAATGTCCATAGAGCCTGGTTGTCCAATATTTCAGCTGTTTTAGCCTTGGCGAGGTGGGGTGCCTCATCCAAGGTGTGGCAGTCATGGAAAATTTCAAATCCGGGTTTTAGCAAGCCATCCTGAACGAAGGGTTCAGGGAAATCACAACATGGGTGTTCTTCTCCTTCTCGAACGAACATCCCGTTAAGGGTCCTTTGATATGGGGGAAGGAGGGTGGTTTGTTTGGTTTTGTTAAGGCGTAGCCTAGATAGGCGGTCAGCAATATCTTCCTCCGTTGTTTCATAACCTAATCCAAAGGGAGTAGATTTGTCGGGAAAAGGATGGAATGTGCATTCCTTCTTCCTTATGCCCAATGGGGTTCCTGGAAAATAGCTTTGAGCTAACAGCATTCTAGGGATGACTCGGGATGCATGCGGGTCTAGGAATGCTGGATCATAATCTTCGATGAACTGGATTGTTTCTTCCATTTGAAACCCATAAAGGTCGTCTGCAGTTTCAGCCGTTCCAACCATAGTACAACTGACGTCGAGAGGAGGGGCGCGGATTTCTAGTATTACCCCGTTATGGTTAAGTTTAACCATTTGGTGCAAGGTAGAAGCCACACCTCCTAAGTCATGGAGCCAAGGTCGCCCCAAGAGGAGGTTGAAAGTGGGCTTGATGTCGATTATTTGAAACTCCGTGGTGCGTGCCACAGGCCTGGTTTGTATGGTAAGGTTGATTTTTCCCAATACAGGCCTTCGGGAGTTATCATAAGCTCGTACCCCTTGCGTGGAGGTTTGGAAATCATCGTTTCCTAGTCCCAAGCAATGGGCGGTTCGCAATGGGCAGACATTGACCGCCGAACCATTATCTACGAGCGCTAGGGGGATGTTTTGTCCTTTGCATCCAACCACTAGGTAAAGGGCTTTATTGTGAGCACCCCCCTCTTTGTGTAAGTCTTTATCAGTGAAAACTATGGCCTTTTCTCCGGCATCTCTTGTGACATGGCTAACCAATGAGTCAGGTGTGATATCTGTAGGTACTGAGATGAGGTCAAGTGAGCGAATAAGCTTTTCGCGATGTTCCTTTGAAGTACACATAAGATCCCAGATGGTAATCTCAGCCTTGGTTCTTTTTAGTTGTTTCAGGAGAGGATTTTCAATGACTTCTGCGACAGTGGCGTGCCGTCCGTTCTCAGGAGTTTGCCTAACCGGGATGTCGTCCATAGGGGGTGGGCGAATATCCGGTTGGTATATCCTTCCAGATCGGGTGAGGTTGTCGACCTCGGGCTCCTGAGGGGTGGTGTCAATGAGAGCATGCCCGGGCCAAGTTTCAGTGAAGAAGTCCTGGCCCTAGACTTGAGATAGGTAAATATCTTCAGCATCATCGTTCCACACACCGCACACTTCCCTCTCGATTCGATCCATAGGGACCACAGCGAGTGGTGCACCTTGAGGTGTAATATACACCGTGGGGTCGAAATTCTCTTGTTGGTCGAGAGAGATGTGACAAGAGCCGAGTGGGCTCTTGTTGTTGTTGGGTTTGCCAACGTTAGGGAGAGGTATCACTTCATCCTCTATCATGTCCTGGATCGTATGTTTTAGAGTCCAGCAGTTTTCAGTGTCATGCCCATTTCCTTGATGGAATTTGCAGTAAGTACCTTCGACCCAATATTTGTTTTTGACAGGAGGGTCACGGGTGGGGCCTATAGGTCTCAACTTTCCTTGATTGGTTAGTCTTTCAAAGGCTTGTACCAAAGTTGACCCGAGTGGGGCAAACTTTCGGTCTCGGACCCATCTTACAGGGTTTCTTCGGGCGGGAGCCTCTTCTACAGCATGGACTTCTTGGGCTTGGGATGTGTTACCCCGATTATAGGTGTTGGTCTTATATGTGGGTTTGCTCTGTATGGTTTTGGCGAGTTCGTCCTCGATCTTTATTCCCACATCATAAACTCTTTTGAAAGTGTCGAGTCCCAGGTACCTAAGGTGTTGTCTATAAGCCGGGTCCAAGTTGTCAATGAATTTTTGGACCAATTCTATTTCGGGAGACCTATTGATTAGCTGGGCCGCCTGGTCCCTCCATCTAGCAAAGTAGGTTGTGAAACCCTCATTTTTCTTTTGGAAGAGAACTTCCAGCTCGCGCATGGTGACTTGGAAATCCATGTTCGGCGAGTATTGCTTGATGAAGACATTGACAAAGTCTTCCCAAGTGGGGAAGAGCTTAGGGTCCTGGTGATAGTACCATTTTAGTGGCACAGGTTCCAAGGACAAAGGAAAGGCAGGTAAGTACATGGACTTGTCCACGCCTTTCAAGTTCATGGTATTCACAAAGCTCAGTAGATGATCACGGGGGTAGTCCGTGGCCTTGAACTTTGGTAAGTCAGATGAACTGAACTTTTCTGGTAATTTGCCAGGAAAAGGTTCAGGCTCGAGGGAGAAGTATTTGCTCCCCATGGTTTGCTGTAGGACCATTTTTTCAATCTTCTTCTCGTTATCGAGGTCATTTTTGGCTTGCGCAGCCGCTAAAGCTTCATTTTCCATTTTCAGTTGGCCCATAAGTTGGGTCATTTGGACCATCTGGTCTCGCAACTCTTCGATGGACATGTTTGAAGGTGCGAATCGAGGTTGGGGAAGTGGAGATCCTTGAAATGAGGGACGACGGACGGAGCTTGGAGTTACTAAACCTGATGTTGGTGATGTATCTTCGAGACACACTAACCGTTGATTCCCTGATCGGCACCAAGTGGCAGGACCAGTCCTAGGCATAAGATAAGCTAAAGTTTAGGTTCCCAAAGTTTCAAGCATTACTTAGTCTAGACTTCGACTCTCTAAATTGGTTTTTCTTTCTTTTGTCGGTACACTTTTTGGTTTTTTTGATTTTGGTCATTCTTTGGATTTTCGAAACACTTGCCCGTGTGACATTCATAGTTGTTAGCATGTTCGGTTTTGGTGACGAGCATTGCCGTCGTAAGAGGCCTAACAACGACACAAAGAGTTATTAATTTTTCACGAGTCGCTTTTTTTGAAATCGAGTGCTTTTCTTACGCCCTCGTAGCAATGCTTTTGATGAACATTTCTTTTGTGCTACGTATTTTCCTTTCGCTCGGGCACCGAGGCTGCTGCGCCTGACCAGAAGGCCAAGCAGCAACTTCAGCGCCCAGCTAGGGGCGTGAGAAATTCTGGCGCCCAGCCAGGGGCGTTGAAAATGCGTCCCTGGCTGATTCTCGTTTTCTGTTTTCTGTTTATACGACTTCGATTTGCGTGCTTGCCTAATAACGTCCTTTACGCGTAACAGCGTTTGTGGGATTCGTCACAGGCCATCCCGAGCGTCGCTTATTTTGTGGCGATCATTCGGGTTTACGGAACACGTGTTTCGGTATAACTCTTTAGCAAATTAGTCTATGAATGTTTGGGCAGTTTTTTAAGGTCGTTGGTTTTCTAGGATAGTTTGTCACACACAATCACATATTTCGCTACACATAACTACATTACAAACATGGATTTGAAAATCAAATATGTCACGTAGTTTATGATAGGCTTCTATGGGTAGTTTATTTGCGCCTAGCTTGGTACCGCTTCTATCGTAGATCCAACACATGCCCCGGTCGAGGTAGTGTCTTCAACAGACGAATTTCGCTCAAGAGGCCAACCCACAAGTGCAAGCCAAAGGGGCATGCAGGCGAGAGGGACCTAATGGGCGAGCGATTGGGTTCGGGATAGGTGTACTACCTGCACAAGTACCGAGTGGGAAACATGCGCGGCGTATGCACCCCCCTATTGGCGAAAAAAGGTATCCTTAGTCCCAACTCCCGAGGGAGCCGAGATTCGTTATGATGTTCTGGCCGTTCACATTAATATGCTGATTTTCAGGTCGTCCCAACTTGATGGGGAAATAAACGCGGGGTAGGATCGTTTCACCCTTCGGCTATTTTGATTACCTACAAGCACGAGTATTTCCTTCACTTTCCCCAGTGGAGTCGCCACTGTGAGGGGGTCGAAAAAGCGCGAGGCTAATGCGTGACCTTGTCCCTCGTGGGTGTGACGATTCTTTTTATTCAATCAAGTGTAATTGGATTTCCTGTGAGTATACACCCAATTGACTAGTAATATAGGAGTCGCCATTCAGTTTTTAACGACAATGAGAAAAACTGACAAAACCCGGTTATCGTGACATAAAGGGAGTGCAATTATGTTTGACCACGACGGCCGTAGGTTCCCTTGTGATCCCTGGTGTGGGGATCTCTCAATATACACCCGCAAGGTAGAGATTGAGGGTTCGGGGGACTGTAACTACCGAGAGGAGTAATTCGCTCGTCGATAACTCCAGAGGCAAGATATCCTTACTAGCTCAGCATAAATAATTGAAGGGACATGCGTTAACTATTAAACTAATCTGAATTGATTTTAGCAATATGCAACATATAATACTAATTCGATCGTGGTTATCTGATTTAAATAGCATTAAGGGACCTAGCATGATAATCCGATTTCCCAAAAATATTATATTTGTTAGGCGTGATAGAACAATCAGATTAGGTTAGTTTAACAGTTCATAAAAAGGGCGAGGAAAGCTGTTAAATCATCGAAAAGGGACACATTACGACGCACCCTTGAGAGGTGTGTCACGGTTCACAGAAAACTAACCACTTTGACTTTGCTATTTCTCCTTTTTATTTAACGAATCTCAATTATGGGACAGGATACGTTCTGTTCGATTTATGGATCGATTGCGACAGAACGCGTGAACAGTTTCGCAGCGAGAGGCTTAGGCTAAGGGTTGGAGTCAATACTCAAAATATAATTGTGTGTTGTTGTGTGTTCTTTCACGTCGAATTTAGGGGGCTATTTATAGGGAAGAGTTCGTGGAAAGATAAAATTGCAGAGTTCTAATCCACAAAGAATTAGGAAAAAAACACGTACCCAGGTATTTTCAGCGCCCAGGCGTTGGAAATAGGGTCTGGGCTGTTTTCTTTAGTCAGATTCGGATTCCTGGAATCCGTAGAGTTTGAGATTAATTCGAGTCTTTTAGCGCGTATCAATTTTATGACGGAATGCGTCTGGGCCCGTTACGAACTCTGGGCTCGTTAGGATTTTAATTAATACGTAACTCTTATTTCCGAATCCTATTAGGAATAGGATTCTCGCGGTTTTCTATCTCATTTAGGATTTATGTTGGAATGCAACACCTAATTATGACAGGTTTCTATCTTTTATGATTTGCCACTTTTAGAAGCTACCTTTTACGGCAGTCACTATTTTTAGCAGGTTTCCATAAATAGCAGGTTTCGGGTGAAATGAAATGGGGAATCGAGATTTGTTTATTTTATAGGAGATGCGTTGTCAAGTGGAGATTTACGTCTTCATCATCGAACCTTTCCCTTGCGAGAACGGGGACAAAAGTAGGTGTCTACAAAGCCCAACTCAAAATTACCCTAACCTAGCCCACATGGGAGAGAAAACCTATAAATAGACCTCATATCAAACACTCACAAGAAAACTCAGCACTCTCTCTCCTCTCTCCTCTCTTTTCTCTCCTTGCGGCACACTCCACGCACCACACCTCCATCGTCCGTCTTTGCTTGCAGCCCAAGGCAGTCGTGCGCGCCCAAGCTCCGAGCTCGCCCAGCTCGCCCGCCTCGCAGCCGCAGCGTAGCACGAGTGTGCCTGCGTGCTGTATGGTCGTGCGCCCTCGCCTGCTCGCTATCCTTGCCCCGTCTCGCGTCGCACCACAGCACAACCCCACTGATGTGTGTGTGCGTGCCTGGCCCCGCGCCAGCACCAGCCCACTCGTTCCTTTTCGCGCGCCCACTGCTGCTTGCGGTGCGTGTTGCGTGTGTTGTTGTTGTTGTTGTTGTTGTTGTTGCGTTGATCGGCGCACACCCACACAAACGATTAATTGTTGTGTGTGTGCGTGTTGTTCAATTGTTTCAATCAAATTATATTTTCAAAAACATTAATTTTCAGTTTTAAATTGTTTAATTGTTGTGATTATTTTAAATATTTGGGTTATTTAAATTGATTAGAACGGTTATGAACACCGTATTGGGTTAGTGTTGTATTTTAATTAAAGGGATTGATTTTGATGGTTGAAATTGTTATTTTCAGATTTAATAAGTTTATAAAGTGTTGATTTTTGAAGTCAAAACATGTTTTTATGATAAACTATTATTAGGGTTTGATTTCAATTAATTAAGCGATTGATTCACATAATTTAACGACAATTTAAATTATGGGAATCAACTTAAATTTTCAGATTGTTTAGAAGCTTTAAAAAGTTGGTTTTTAATGGTTTTAAAGCTAAAAAGTCAATGTTTTTTTGTTAGGACTTGAGTTGACTATTTGAGACTATTAAATTAATGATTAATGAATGATTTCTATTTAAACTAAGAGTTTTAGAATCTTAAATAGTTGCTGGAAATTTAGTAAACATGGATAATAATTTAGTTTCTCCTTTTGTGTTTATAGGAGTTGATTTCTAGTGAGTCGTGATTCGCACAGTGGCCCCCGTACTTAGGGATTCCAGGTATGTACAAGACTAGGGTGACCACCCATCCCTTGAGGACTTTGTGAAGTATATTGAATGTGAATCATGTGAACTTATATGTTGTTATGAATTCAAGTTTGATATTGAGAACGAGCATGTTATTCTTATTATTGAATCTATGTGAACGAGCATGTTACGAATTGAATTATGCTTTATAGATTCTATTGAACTGTCATGTTATGGACTTTTATAATCGTTGAATTATGTTAAGCATGTTGTTCAAGTTGGTTTGCATGTATGAGTAGTGCGCATGCAAGTTGTTATTATTATTATGCTATAGTACATGATGTCTAGCATAATTATTGAGCCAGTTGAATATTGCCAGTGAGCAATATATATTCTACCAAGGGGTAGAATATGTTAGAGAGTCTATGTGAATTGAATTAAGGACAATTCGTGCTAAGGGCACACCCGCTTGTTAATAGGCAATGTCGGGTTATCTCAAACAGTGTTTTTGAGAAGGAACAATAGGAGTAATTTCACTTGAGTCTATGTTTGATCACAAGTCCTAAAGAAGTAAAATAATGAAAAGTCATTGTTGAATTGTTTAATGGTTCAATTCAATTGTTGTATGTTGTGTCTTGAGTAGAGTCTTGAGTTGCCTTGAACATAATATACTAATTAACGTAAAGTGTAACCCAAAAGAGCTTCAAAACTCTTGGAACGTATATACCTTGAGTATGAACAATGGGGGGAGTCTTGCCGGAAAACTTGTACTCCTAGAATGATACAAGACGTTGTTTCATTCTTCTTTTATGCCGTTGTGCATTGGAATTCCTGTCGGTATGGCCCAAATGTCGGTAGTAGCCCGACTTATTGTGGTGTATGGTTGGCTCCCATCACCCATTTCTTTCCTTTTGGGGATACTTTACTTTACCCGTTCGAAGCTACTTTTTATTAAACTGTGAGTCAAGAGTCGTGTCTTGTCTCCATGTTTATTTGTTTATTATATGGCTTTTGCATGTGGATTATTTAATTTGTCGAGTGAAGCATGTTAGGATAGAATGTTATTCTAGCTTGTTCGTACTCATCTTTTGCTGACTTCGTGCTTCATGTCTTCTGGTCATGGCCTTTGCCTTAATGACCCTATGATGATCCATCAATTGCATGCGTTGTTGGGGAGTAGATTTTTAATAAAGCAGGTTTGTAGAGATAACTTGCGGGAGAAGTTATCGTGGGATTCGAGTTGAGAGTTTTATTCTTCCGTATTTTATAAACTCTATTCTTTTTATTTAGTCATGACTACTACTAATACTATCTACAGTTAATGGATTTCAAATGGTTTAATACTTTGGATTTGGGCCTCAACGGTTCCAACTTGTTTAATGACCATTAACTATTTATTTAATATGTTTTGAAAGTTAGTTAATTCCGCTGTGTAATTCTGGTAAATAGCCTTAGCAGTTATCACGGTGGCGGTAATATCTTGGTAATTCCCGTGTTTTAAGTTGGAAAATATTTATAAAAAGCAAGGAATTATTAGGGTGTTACACCAAATCTTTATTCTCCCAAAGAAAGTAATTAGAGAGATCCAAAGTTTTTGCAGGATTTTTATTTAGACTGGTAACACTGACCCTTCAAAGAAATCCCTTTTGCTCGGAACACTTTCTGCCTCCCAAGGTGTGTTGGTGGGATGAACCTTAAAGAAATGATCTTACGGAATAAGCTATAGTGGCTAAGAAATTATGGGCTATTACACACAAAAAAGACAAGTTCCGGTGTAAATGGTGCATTCTTATTACATCAAAGGCAGGAATCTCTCTTCTACTCATTGGCCTACTCATTGGCCTACTCTGAGGAGAATTCTAGAGTCACAAGTTTTAGTGGATAATATTGGAGGGTGGAGTAGTGTGTGCAAAAAAAATATTTTTTTTATCAACTCCATGTATTAGATCTTGTTATACACCTTTGAGAAAGTAAACTGAAGAAGAGTTATTTGTAACAACAAGGCTACTCCAAAAAGCATGTTCATTGCTTGACTTGCTATTTGGGGGATGTTACTTACCCTGGATAGGCTTCTTGTTTGGAAAGTAGTGGACACTAATGTGTGTCCTATGTGTTCTATCAGTGCTGAATCAGTTAAACATCTATTCTTTGAATGTGGTTTGCAGTGTCTGCAGTTTCATAGGCAACCTTTTACTTTTGAAATGGTGTTGATTCTTAGAGCTTCTAAAAGAACTGGTGACAGGTACAAGCTACTGATGATGTTCTTTGCTGAGTGCATTTATGGTATCTGGCTGCAAAGGAATACCAAAGTGTTCAAGTAGTCTTGTAGAAGTCCTAATGATATTCTGAATGAACTCAAGTTTAAGATTGCTTGTAGAGTTTTGGATAAGCAGAAACTTCATTTGTTAAGCTACGCTAGCTGCTAGGCTCTTGTTTCTATTGTAGTTTTGTTGGCTGCTTTGTTATGTTGGCTTATTCGAACTATAAGCTAGTTTCTAGATGTAATTCTTATTCTTTGGTAATGAAATATCTTTATATGGAAAAAAAATCAAATAGCTTAGCCTACAAAATAAACAAAAATTTAATTAAAACATATTAACTAAAAATAAGCATGACATATAAAAATGAATACATAAACTTGAATTTTAATTCGAAATAAATCAAATTATTAATCCGAATTAACCACGAACGTAGGCGTCGTACTTTCCTCATACTTCTAATTTTTTTTAAGAAACTGTATATAAGGAGCTCAAGGAGTGTAGTTCGGAGGGAGATAAGAAAGGGTTGACTATTAAGGAGAGGTCTTATTTGAAAGAGGTTGTGGTTGCTTTGAGATTATGTTAAGAGGTTATTATATTTTAGTAGCAATGGAAGAGCTAACTGTTATTGATTATTTGAATAGGACTGGTGGATTTTCAAGATCTTTGACAAATTCGGCTGTTGACTGACCATTTTCTTGTTGGATTTGTTTTATGCATCTGCTAAATTCGATCATCTTTAACTACATTGTTGTATAAAGAATCATTGACATAATAACCAAGTCGCGTTTTGGTGATTTACATGTGTGTGAGAATGACCTAAACCTTTAGCAAACAACCTGCGTAATCGTGTTAATGGATCATTAACAACTTTTAGTCTACTTAAAGTATGAGAAACAATAGCATACTAACCGTTATTACTAGCTAGAGTCATTCATATTCTTTATTTCAAGGTGATGAAGAGGCAATCACGGCCGCGGAGGAGATGATTCGTACTAAACATGTTTTGTTCGAGGTAGGATCGACAACATCCCTCTCCAAGAGCAATGCGCTGCAGTGGTGTCTTAACCAGCTGGTGACAAAGGGTAATTTCGAGGAGGCTTAGGAGGTTGTTGCCGAAGATTATACGCTTTCATTAAAGTATCCCTTTTGTATGTGTGAAAGCACTATTAGAATCAATCATATGTATCTGTGAAAGATAGGGATACCGAAAGCATGTACATCTTTTGCAAGCAACAATTGTTTTAATGTTGCATCACTTTGGTATTTGAACTACCTTATATAGTCGGTATTTTTAGACGAACATGAAACACTTATGAATGCTTGTTGCAACTTTTTTATCCCTTATTCCTTATGTATTAGGGGTTTCTATGTAACTTACATAAGTAATTAACCATGTTTCGCATCATCTACAATATTAATGATTTCAACTATTTCCATTAATTTGCATAGTTTTATGAGAGACTGTTTTTATTTATCTTGGGAAACCATGCGCGTTAGCGCATAGTCCAACAATTAGTTATAAATAGTTGGTAAAAGAATATAACGCATATGTGCTAATAATGAATATGGATTAAGTTTTTTTTTTTTTTTTGAAAGAAAGTTCATTCAACGAAAAAGTAATTACAACCTAAGAAAGTAAAGCAAACTAAATACAACAAACCACACACTGAACTTATAATACACGCTTTGGTTACACAAAATGGGTGAAGGAGACCCGATCACAACTACCCCGGATACCACTGATCCGATACCTGCGAAACAAACCCTGTTAGAACTTACCTGCCCGTCAACCAACTGTAGTTGCCACCATATTTTAGAAACCGGGAGTGAGAGAGACCGATGCGGTAACCAAACTCGGATGAAAAGGAAAATCCTAGGGAAGAACCCACAATTACTTGCCGAAGGAATGCGTTGCAAGCTCAAACCATCATGACCGAACTGCCGTGCTGCACAAAGCGAGAACTGACATCTCTCACCGAAGAGGTCATCCCAAGGCCGACATAGATAACCAACCTCTTGGGATCTTTGACCAAGAGTTACATTTCCTTGTAACTCTACACCGGGCATCCCCTGAAATGGAAAATGTCTCACAACTGAGGAGGAACTTGCTTCCCTCAACTGAAGTCGAGGAGCCTCCTTCAAGATTTGGTTAACAGCAATGGCTGGACTAGCCATCACCAAATACAATAAAAACATAAAGGAAAAGGAAGGGAGGTTTTTTTTACTCCCCCACCCATCACCAACTACCACAACAGCCACAACATCAATCACAAGAGGAAGAACACCCACAACAAAGGCAGCCCAAGAAACTCTAACACTGTCGTGAGGATCCATATTCGAACCCCCCTTATATAATTCCCTAAATCGACAACCCAAGGAGCAACCACCACTAAACTCCGATAGCTTACACCTATAAAGGCACAAAAACACATATCCTAGAACCTTCTTCCTAAGCTCCCAATCCGAAATTCGAACCCCAACACCAACAAAATCCCTAACACTAACACACCCAAGAGGCAGCAAACCAAGGAACCGACAGAGCAGGAACAAGAGAACAGAGACAATTTCAAAGACCCCAAAACTTTGGCTCCCTCCCAACCCACCACAAACCAAAGCAAACCCCTCAACGGAAGAACAAATAACATAAATAAAAACAAGAGAATAATACCAATCAAACTTGGACGGCGATTCAAAAACGGTGGAGAAGAAGCGGAACCACCCTAGCTGGGACAAAAACCACCGAAACGGAGGTGGGTGATACCACAGATGCCAACAACACCACCACGCCTGCCCAATCGATTAAAGCTGCCGAAACCCTAAGCCGATCGAAAACCGCAACAAAGAAACAACGGAACCTAAAAACAACAAAAAACGAACTAAAATCACACCCCTCGCCGGCGATGGCGCACGATCTGGTGAAGAAACCACCAATCGCCGGCGAGATGGTGGTAAAATTTATGGCGGTGGGAGATGAGAGAAACGGTGAGAGGATAGATATGAGAGAAATTTGATGAGATCACTTAGGCCTTATTTGGTTGGGGGGAATCAGAAGGAAAAGAAAAGAAAGGAAAGGAAAAATAACGTTTCTTGTGTTTGGTTACAAAAATTATATGGGAAGTGGAAAGAAAGGAAGGGAATTGGAAGGAAAGCTCCCTTTATAAAAGTTTTACTTTCCTTTCCTCCCAAAATTGGAGGAATTTGGAAGGAAAGAGAAAATTAAAATCTGTCAAAAAAATATTAAATCCTAAACCTACGTTTTCCCTTCCGTTCTCTTCCCTTCCTTTACTAATGTTCTACCAAACATGGGATTCCTATCATTTCCTTTCATCATACCAAACATGGGAAAATATATTTTATTTCCTTTCCTTTCTCTTCCTTTCTCTTCCCTTCCTTTCTCTTCCCTTTCCTTCCTTTACTAATATTGAACCAAATGAAGCCTAAGTATTACAAACTGAATATGGATTAAGTTGAATAATGATAACCAACCTATCATTTTATTACCTGGGAGGCTGGGACGATCAACGCTATCCCAAAACTCCAAAAGAAAAAAAAGAAAAATAAAAAGAAAAAAAGAATGTAGGTGGTAGGTAAATGAGCACCAACTGGCAACCCACTGTAACAAAGGCTATAGTTTATAAGCTAAGTCAAAAAAGGTCATCAAATCAAAAAGAAAATTGTTTGAATGTTGTTAATCCATGCTGTTAGTCAAAAATGGATAAGGAAGAATTATAATATTTGAATAAGAGTAGAAAATGTGCCAACTTTCAACATTAGATTGATCCCATACACGTGAATTCAGTTTTCATGTTTTTTAAAGAAAATATGAACACAAAATGCCTTTACAGCAGAACGATCTATTCATGACAACCTCCTGATTGCCCAAGAAATCTTAAACACTTTCCAAAAATCAACCTCTAAAGTAGGTTGGTGCGGCCTTAAACTAGACATGGAAAAGGCCTACGACAGAATCGAGTGGGATTTCCTTTGGGCCACTCTTTCTGCTTTCGGGTTTCCAAGCCAATGGATACAATGGGTCAAAGCTTGTGTCACTACAGTCTCTTACTCTCTCAAAATTAATGGCTCTACCACAGAACATTTCACTCCTTCAAGAGGTATTCGACAAGGAGATCCTTTGTCCCCTTACCTCTTCCTTATTTGCATGGAAGTCTTTACCATTATGCTCACACAAAGTAGCTCGATTCCACACACTGGCATTGGAATTCGCATTGCGCCGCTAACTCCCAAAATTCCTTGTCTCCTCTTTGCAGATGACAGTCTCCTTTTCGTTAAAGCAACTTCCTCAGCTACTAATCATCTAAAAACATTGATTAATCGCTTTTGTAATATGTCAGGATAATTAGTTAATTTTCATAAATCATCTATTATCTTCTCGAAAAAGATTGATAATGCTCGTCGCAACATTCTTGCTGGTAATTTCTCAATGACCAAATCCTCTTCCTTAGGAAGATATCTTGGGGCTCACTTCTCCTCCTTTAAATCGACAAAAGCAGACTACTCGAACCTGCTCCAAAAGAATATCTCGCGCATCAATTCATGGCATGCCAATTTCCTTTCTAAAGCTGGTAGAACCATTCTTATTCAAAGTAATCTGGAGGCTCTTCCAGCTTATGTCTGCTCGTCTTTCCTTCTTCCACAAAAGACCTGCTCTAACTTAGACTCTCTCCATCGTAATTTATTCTGGAAACAATCACCCACCTCGACTCATACTCCTCTTATCTCATGGAATAAAATATGCCAACCTAAAACCATGGGGGGGCTGGGCCTTCGAAAAACGAGGCCGCTTAACCAAGCTTTTTTAGCCAAACTTGGTTGGAAGATCCTTCAAAATGATAACAGTCTTTGGGTCTCATTGGTTAAGAAAAAGTATCTTGCAAACACAACCTTTTTCCAATATACCCCCAAACCGAAAGACTCTTCTATCTGGAAACATATACTTAATCAAAGAGAAATTCTTCGCAAAGGAATTCGTTGGAAAATTGGAAATGGTTCTTCAATCAATTTCTGGTTGGACAACTGGGCATTGCAGGATAACCTACTCAATCACCTAAATTTAAATATTAACGACGTCGATTCTTCTCTCCTTGTCTCTGATTTTATCCTCCCCAATCATGAATGGGATCTTTCTAAACTAGCAACTTTGGTTTCCCCTTCCTTAGCCTTAAAAATCAAAGGACTCCCTATTCCACTTTCCAATCTAGTGGATACCCCAATTTGGGGGGCTACCTCATCTGGGGATTTTTCGGTCAAATCGGCATCTTGGTTAGCTCATGGATTGCCTCCTATTCCGCAAAAATGGGAGCACACCTGGATCTGGAAATTTGGACATCCCTCCTAAAATAGCTATCTGAAGGAAATAATGCCCTTGGTCCAAGTATGCATTCTATGTTAAGTCTAATAAATGCGGTTCAGTATTAATTAACAAGTTAATAATTCAGTGAGATCAAGTGAGCTGAATGCCTAGCTAGAGGCCGCTTCAGTTCAAGTGGAATTAATGATATTAATCCACAGCTTACTCTTGACTGAACCCGTAGGGTCACACAAATAGTACGTAAACGGATCAAGTATTTAATGGTATTAAATACTCCATCTATGAATATTCGGAACCGACGGATCTTGGTTTCAGTGGGAGCTAAGATCGTCACAGGCAAGAAATGAATACTCCGGAAACGATGATATTGCCGGAAACGGAAATATGGATCGTATCGGAAATATGAATATTATCCAAGTCGTAGATGTTGCCGGAAACGGAAACATGGTACGTATCGGAAAATATTATTGGAAATGGAAATATTACCAGAATCGGAAAATAATTCCGGAAACGGAAATATTAAATATTTGTTCGAAACGGAAATTAATTCCGGAATCGGAAATGTTAAATATTGTTCGTATCGGAAATAGATTCCGGAAATGGAAATTTAATCGGAAGCGTATCGTACGAATTAGCATCGGACGAGGCTTGTCGGACGAAGGCCCAGCACGAAGCCGGGGCCATCGCCCAGCAAGCATGCGCGCCACAAGCCCAACCAAGGCAGCGGCCAGGCCTACCGCAAGGCAGGCCCAGCGCGCGCCAAGGGCCACGGCTGCGTGGGCCGTGCTGCGCGGGCTGCTGCTCGCACGCGCATGGGCAGCCCTTGTGGCTGCCGTGTGTGTGTGAGTTTGTGCTCATGCGTGATTCCTGAATCTACAAGAGTCAGTGTATGATTAAATTTCTATTCCTAATTGGATAAATTAATTAAATAGAATTCATGTAGGATTCTAATTCCAATTAATTCGCATCCTACTAGGATTACGATTCCTTTTCCATAACTCTATAAATAAAGGCCTAGGGGTCATAATTTATACAGAAGTTTCAAAGTATTCAAAAGTGAGTTTTTGAGAGAAAATTAAAACACACATCTTGCTCAAAAGTGCCGAAATTTTCTAGTACCTTAAGGGCGATTCTAGTTGGTCAATCTTAAGGCGGATCCGGACGTGCTGTGGACTATCTACGGAGGGACGACACTTGGAGTCCTAAAAGACTTGTTCTTGTTCGGTTCGGGCGCAGCTAGGGAGGGCACGCAACAAAGAGTATGCATCTAAATTATGCTATATGATTATGTGCAAATAATATGTTGTCCTGGGTTAATGGTTGTTTCCGCATGATCTATGTAATGTCATATGTATCATAACCTAACACTATCTTCCTATGGCAAATATGTCACAGTAGTATTCCTGTTCGCGACACGCTGCACAAAAGAAATATTCTTCCTTTTGATGTTTGTCCCCTGTGTGACACTTATATAGAAACCATCAATCATCTTTTTTTACAATGCCAAACTTTTATGGAACCTCCCCTTAACAAAACACTGGCTGGATTATTACTCGGTCTCACAGGATTTACTTGACAACATGAAATTCCTCAAAAATTACCCTTCTTCCATATGTAAATTCTCATTTCTCATATGGTCGCTTTGGAAAGAAAGGAATAATTGCATTTTCAATCATGCTTCTTTAATTTAACCCCTTTAGAGTCTTTCATAAAGCCAGTGCGGCTTACCACGAATGGCAATCTCGTATTCTCCTAGACCATCACCGGCTCAAGGGCACCCCTTTCACCCCTCACTCCTCCACTCCTTCCTCTCCACCTTCATCCCCTATCCTGGTTCGCTGGCACCCTCCTCCAACAGGTTACTTCAAACTCAATTTTGACGGCTCCAGTAAAACTTCTTCAGCAGCAGCAGGAATTATCATCCGCAACAGTACATGCATCCCGGTCTCGGCCTGTACCTTTAACCTTGGTCACACTCAGGCGTTCATGGCTGAAGCTATCGCTCTCCACAAAGGTCTCCAAGAAGCTCGACGTCTCAACATTTCTCACATTCAGATCGAAGGTGATAATCTTCTTGTCATCAATTCTATTAAAGGAAAGTACACTCCTCCGTGGAAAATTCATAACATCATTCAAGACATCAAGATTCTACTCGGCTCTTTCGACACTTGGGATATTAATCATGTCTTCAGAGAAGCCAACTCAGCAGCAGATTGGATAGCAAATGTAGGTCACCTCATTGCAGGAAAAATGTATTTAGATCCTAAAGTTAGTCCGCATTTATCTTCCATCCTTTGTAATGACTACTCAGGAGTGACTCTCGTGCGGAGAGGCTCCTAAGTATATTCTTCTTATCTTTCAAAAAAAAATAAAAAAAATAAAAAATAAACTACTTCGTATAATATAATATAATCAAGAAGTTGTCAATAGGGAAATAAAAAAACTATTACGTTCAATCCTTGTAAAAGATAGTCTAATACTTCATTTGTTCTTATTTACATGATACAATTGGGTTTTTGACACTATTCACACAAGCTCGTTTGACTTCGTTTTGTGATTTATATATAAGAAAAAATATAGTCTTATTAGATTCGTCTCAATAAATATTTTTAAATATCAAATTTTTATAATTTTTTCTTATCCATAACGGAAGATATTAATATTTGAAATCGTGCATTGACAAGCGTGCCTAAATAATTATGTCATTTAAAAAAGAACAGAGGAAGTATCTACTATTGTCAGACCATATGTTACCCCACCAACCTTCAAAATACACGCAATACTATTGAGTATTGACGGTTTATATAGATGTGAAGCACTCTACTGATAACATACTAGAAATGTAAGAAAACATCACTGTAACGCCCCGACTTCTAATTCAATTATTAAAGCATAATTAGCAGCGGAATTAACCTAATTCGGTTGGGACATTACCAGCCGTAACTTCCTTTTGGAAATTACAAGGCAACCATCAATCCCAAAAGTTAATATAATAATCTTTTATATTACCAAAATAAAAGTACATAACTTACTAAAAGTCTTTAATTAAGCTATTAAAACTTTAAACATAGACTAGGTGAATTATATTAAAGTGAAATTTCCTCGCCACTACTCGTGTCCATCGTCCCCATCAGTACCTAAAACAGAAAACAAAAACGGTGAGCCGAAGACTCAGTAACGAACTATTCTAGCAACGTAAATTCATTTCAATTCATTTTATTTAATAACACAGGGAGAATAGAATATAGTAAAATATTTTATAAAGTCCTTTATTTAATTCATTCATAACTTTAGAGTGCACATGCTAGCCGTGGCAAGTATGACATGGTGGAACGTCTTCCACGATGGACCGCTGTCCATAAACATGGGGCCTTGGCCCGAAAACATGAGAGCCTTGTCTCAATGGGCGGATGCCCCATGGGTACATGCATGGCCGAGAATCGTAACCTGTGAAAATATACTGCCAAACGGACTAGGTCTTTCACTTTCATTTATCATGTTTCATTTAATTTTACATTTTAGCCTTTTACTTCAGTTGAAGTAACATATTTCCTTTGGATCATACGATCGAACATCCTTTCTTTCATGGTTTCTTATAAACAACATTTTATAAGAAATTCAATCAATCATAATATCATTTTTATAAGAAATTCAATCAATCATAAAATAAGGAATAATTCCATCAAATCATATTATAATAAATTATTCAATCAAAACATAATTCATTTCCCGCAACTCAATAAAACATGTCAAAGCATTCAGGTCATAAATTCAATCATATTGTCATGATTTCATAAACACATTTAGAAGGGAATTGCGGGTACTAGCAATAGCCGTTACCTCAATTCTGTGCTACGTTAAGCTTTATCCTTGGTTCGTTCTTTCTGAGCTCCGAGTCCGAATTCTTTCAAAAGATTAAATTATCGAATTAATATTCAAACTATAAATATTATAAAATTAATATTATTAGTTTGCAAATTCATTAATTAATTAAATATGAAATAATCGTATATTTAAATTCAAGTTTTAAGTGAACACATATTTTTATAATTCTAAATCTAAAATAATAACCAATTTTATTATCATAAAATAACAATTGTAGAATAAATGAGTAAAACATATAAATTTTACTTGAACAAGTAAGTAAAACATATTAGAATAAACAACTTAAAGAGTTGGGCCAAGATAGAGTTGGGCTTACTTGGATTTGTAAAATAAAACCAAGCTTCAAAATAGGAACTTGGTTCCTGGAACTCACGCAAAGGAACAGAGAGGAAGCAGGGGCGAGCAACAAAGAAGAAGCAACGACGAAGGAAAAGGAAGGAGGAGGAAGAGGCGACGGCTTGGTCTGGGCGGCTCGACACGCTGGTTATGGTGGTTGCAGGCAGCGTGGTGGTCGGAGAACGCTGGGTGGGTGGTGGTGGCCGCGTGGCTGTTGGGAGGAGAGAGAGGCAGGGGGTTGGGCGCAGAGACGAGGGAGGCAAGGGAGGTTGGAGGAGAGAGGGCGGCGAAGGGGGTGGTGGTGTTGGGTTGTCGTGGTGGTGGTGGTGGTGGGTGCAACAAGTGGTGGTGGCGGCAGTCACGGTAGTGGTGGTGGTTCAGAATTGATTTTAGGAGGTTATTTAGAAATTTGAAATCAAAATAGAAATCGAATTTGAAACTGAAATTGAATTTATTAATCTGATTTGTGTTGCATTTGGGGATGAATGATCAGCTATTTATAGAAGCTTGGGTGCTCCATTGATGCCACAAATCATCTTGTTTGAAGTGCCAAGTGTGAGAGGTTGAGCAAGGAAATTGGTGATTCATATTGGCTATTCTAGTTTTAGGTTTACAGATTTGCAAGTTAGGTTTGCTGAATTAACAAGAGGATTGATTGTAGTAGAGACACATAGAAAGTTGGTGGTTGAGTTCTCCTACAACGGTGACACGATTGAATGTAGGAAGAGGAGAAGTTTGAAAACTGATTTCTTGTGAATAAGGGCAATTTGGTAATTACGAAATATTAGACAAATTTTCAGAATTTAATTACTAAAAAAATAGGATAATAATCTTGATTAATTTCTAGAAATAATTTTATGAAGTGCTAAATTTAGTTTTTAAATTTGTCGATAACGAAAATATTATTTTAAAAATAAGTTACGAAATATTTAAAATGTAACTATTCTCGTAAATATGAAATTAAATTCTATAATCTGAAAATAAATTGTGTCGTAATATTAAAATTCATAAATAAACTTTCGTTGATAAAATATGAAAAAAACAAACGAATTTTAAGCTAATAAAAATAATTAAACTTAATAAATCGAGTTTTGAAATTCCGGGGTATTACATCCTCACCCCTTAGAAAAAGTTTCTTCCTCGAAACTGGAGCTCAGCTGAACTTTCCATTCTTAGAAATCATACATGTCATACTTAATTGTCCTATTTGTTATGCAAATATTATTGAATAACATTATAACATAATAAAGATTCATACGTCTTATCGTTTCTAAACGAATAACTGGGGATATTTCGATCTCATTTGCGCTTCGACTTCCCATGTAGCTTCAGATGTCAAGTGATTGGCCCACAAGACTTTAACCATTGGAATTACTTTGCATCTAAGTCGCTTTTCTCTTCGTTCAAGAATTTCAATTGGTTTTTCCTCATATGTAAGATCATTACGCAATAACAAGGGTTCGTGCGTTATCACATGACTAGGATCAGGAACATATTTCCTTAACATCGACACGTGGAACACATTAAGCACCTTTTCCAAGTCGGTCGGTAAAGCAAGCCGATACGCTACTTCACCTATTCTTTCCAATATCTCGTACGGCCCGATGTATCTTGGGCTCAATTTTCCAGATTTACCAAATCTCATTATTCCTTTTGTTGGTGAAATTTTCAAGAACACGTGATCTCCAACTTCAAATTCTAATGGTCTTCTTCGTTGGTCTGCATAACTCTTTTGCCTACTTTGTGCTGCCTTCATTCTCGATTGAATTACACGAATCTTATCAGTAGTTTCTTGAATCTATTCAGGTCCTATAACACGTGCTTCATCAATATCACTCCAACACAACGGTGTTCGACATTTCCTTCCGTAAAGAGCTTCATATGGTGCCATACCAATGATGGCCTGATAACTGTTGTTGTACGAAAATTCAATCATAGGTAGAAACTTTTCCCAAGTTCCTTGAAAATCTAGAACACGGGCTCTCAACATATTGAATGTGAATCATGTGAACTTATATGTTGTTATGAATTCATGTTTGATATTGAGAACGAGCATGTTATTCTTATTATTGAATCTATGTGAACGAGCATGTTACGAATTGAATTATTCTTTATAGATTCTATTGAACTGTCATGTTATGGACTTTTATAATCGTTGAATTATGTCAAGCATGTTGTTCAAGTTGGTTTTCATGTATGAGTAGTGCGCATGCAAGTTGTTATTATTATTATGCTATAGTACATGATGTCTAGCATAATTATTGAGCCAGTTGAATATTGCCAGTGAGCAATATATATTCTACCAAGGGGTAGAATATGTTAGAGAGTCTATGTGAATTGAATTAAGGACAATTCGTGCTAAGGGCACACCCGCTTGTTAATAGGCAATGTCGGGTTATCTCAAACAGTGTTTTTGAGAAGGAACAATAGGAGTAATTTCACTTGAGTCTATGTTTGATCACAAGTCCTAAAGAAGTAAAATAATGAAAAGTCATTGTTGAATTGTTTAATGGTTCAATTCAATTGTTGTATGTTGTGTCTTGAGTAGAGTCTTGAGTTGCCTTGAACATAATATACTAATTAACGTAAAGTGTAACCCAAAAGAGCTTCAAAACTCTTGGAACGTATATACCTTGAGTATGAACAATGGGGGGAGTCTTGCCGGAAAACTTGTACTTCTAGAATGATACAAGACGTTGTTTCATTCTTCTTTTATGCCGTTGTGCATTGGAATTCCTGTCGGTATGGCCCGAATTTCGGTAGTAGCCCGACTTATTTTGGTGTATGGTTGGCTCCCATCACCCATTTCTTTCCTTTTGGGGATACTTTACTTTACCCGTTCGAAGCTACTTTTTATTAAACTGTGAGTCAAGAGTCGTGTCTTGTCTCCATGTTTATTTGTTTATTATATGGCTTTTGCATGTGGATTATTTAATTTGTCGAGTGAAGCATGTTAGGATAGAATGTTATTCTAGCTTGTTCGTACTCATCTTTTGTTGACTTCGTGCTTCATGTCTTCTGGTCATGGCCTTTGCCTTAATGACCCTATGATGATCCATCAATTGCATGCGTTGTTGGGGAGTAGATTTTTAATAAAGCAGGTTAATTTGTAGAGATAACTTGCGGGAGAAATTATCGTGGGATTCGAGTTGAGAGTTTTATTCTTCCGTATTTTATAAACTCTATTCTTTTTATTTAGTCATGACTACTACTAATACTATCTACAGTTAATGGATTTCAAATGGTTTAATACTTTGGATTTGGGCCTCAACGGTTCCAACTTGTTTAATGACCATTAACTATTTATTTAATATGTTTTGAAAGTTAGTTAATTCCGCTGTGTAATTCTGGTAAATAGCTTTAGCAGTTATCACGGTGGCGGTAATATCTTGGTAATTCCCGTGTTTTAAGTTGGAAAATATTTATAAAAAGCAAGGAATTATTAGGGTGTTACACCAAATCTTTATTCTCCCAAAGAAAGTAATTAGAGAGATCCAAAGTTTTTGCAGGATTTTTATTTAGACTGGTAACACTGACCCTTCAAAGAAATCCCTTTTGCTCGGAACACTTTCTGCCTCCCAAGGTGTGTTGGTGGGATGAACCTTAAAGAAATGATCTTACGGAATAAGCTATAGTGGCTAAGAAATTATGGGCTATTACACACAAAAAAGACAAGTTCCGGTGTAAATGGTGCATTCTTATTACATCAAAGGCAGGAATCTCTCTTCTACTCATTGGCCTACTCATTGGCCTACTCTGAGGAGAATTCTAGAGTCACAAGTTTTAGTGGATAATATTGGAGGGTGGAGTAGTGTGTGCAAAAAAAATATTTTTTTTATCAACTCCATGTATTAGATCTTGTTATACACCTTTGAGAAAGTAAACTGAAGAAGAGTTATTTGTAACAACAAGGCTACTCCAAAAAGCATGTTCATTGCTTGACTTGCTATTTGGGGGATGTTACTTACCCTGGATAGGCTTCTTGTTTGGAAAGTAGTGGACACTAATGTGTGTCCTATGTGTTCTATCAGTGCTGAATCAGTTAAACATCTATTCTTTGAATGTGGTTTGCAGTGTCTGCAATTTCATAGGCAACCTTTTACTTTTGAAATGGTGTTGATTCTTAGAGCTTCTAAAAGAACTGGTGACAGGTACAAGCTACTGATGATGTTCTTTGCTGAGTGCATTTATGGTATCTGGCTGAAAAGGAATACCAAAGTGTTCAAGTAGTCTTGTAGAAGTCCTAATGATATTCTGAATGAACTCAAGTTTAAGATTGCTTGTAGAGTTTTGGATAAGCAGAAACTTCATTTGTTAAGCTACGCTAGCTGCTAGGCTCTTGTTTCTATTGTAGTTTTGTTGGCTGCTTTGTTATGTTGGCTTATTCGAACTATAAGCTAGTTTCTAGATGTAATTCTTATTCTTTGGTAATGAAATATCTTTATATGGAAAAAAAATCAAATAACTTAGCCTACAAAATAAACAAAAATTTAATTAAAACATATTAACTAAAAATAAGCATGACATATAAAAATGAATACATAAACTTGAATTTTAATTCGAAATAAATCAAATTATTAATCCGAATTAACCACGAACGTAGGCGTCGTACTTTCCTCATACTTCTAATTTTTTTTAAGAAACTGTATATAAGGAGCCCAAGGAGTGTAGTTCGGAGGGAGATAAGAAAGGGTAGACTATTAAGGAGAGGTCTTATTTGAAAGAGGTTGTGGTTTCTTTGAGATTATGTTAAGAGGTTATTATATTTTAGTAGCAATGGAAGAGCTAACTGTTATTGATTATTTGAATAGGACTGGTGGATTTTCAAGATCTTTGACAAATTCGGCTGTTGACTGACCATTTTCTTGTTGGATTTGTTTTATGCATCTGCTAAATTCGATCATCTTTAACTACATTGTTATATAAAGAATCATTTGTCTATTTTGTTGACATAATAACCAAGTCGCGTTTTGGTGATTTACATGTGTGTGAGAATGACCTAAACCTTTAGCAAACAACCTGCGTAATCGTGTTAATGGATCATTAACAACTTTTAGTCTACTTAAAGTATGAGAAACAATAGCATACTAACCGTTATTACTAGCTAGAGTCATTCATATTCTTTATTTCAAGGTGATGAAGAGGCAATCACGGCCGCGGAGGAGATGATTCGTACTAAACATGTTTTGTTCGAGGTAGGATCGACAACATCCCTCTCCAAGAGCAATGCGCTGCAGTGGTGTCTTAACCAGCTGGTGACAAAGGGTAATTTCGAGGAGGCTTAGGAGGTTGTTGCCGAAGATTATACGCTTTCATTAAAGTATCCCTTTTGTATGTGTGAAAGCACTATTAGAATCAATCATATGTATCTGTGAAAGATAGGGATACCGAAAGCATGTACATCTTTTGCAAGCAACAATTGTTTTAATGTTGCATCACTTTGGTATTTGAACTACCTTATATAGTCGGTATTTTTAGACGAACATGAAACACTTATGAATGCTTGTTGCAACTTTTTTATCCCTTATTCCTTATGTATTAGGGGTTTCTATGTAACTTACATAAGTAATTAACCATGTTTCGCATCATCTACAATATTAATGATTTCAACTATTTCCATTAATTTGCATAGTTTTTTGAGTGACTGTTTTTATTTATCTTGGGAAACCATGCGCGTTAGCGCATAGTCCAACAATTAGTTATAAATAGTTGGTAAAAGAATATAATGCATATGTGCTAATAATGAATATGGATTAAGTTTTTTTTTTTTTTTTTGACAGAAAGTTCATTCAACGAAAAAGTAATTACAACCTAAGAAAGTAAAGCAAACTAAATACAACAAACCACACACTGAACTTATAATACACGCTTTGGTTACACAAAATGGGTGAAGGAGACCCGATCACAACTACCCCGGATACCACTGATCCGATACCTGCGAAACAAACCCTGTTAGAACTTACCTGCCCGTCAACCAACTGTAGTTGCCACCATATTTTAGAAACCGGGAGTGAGAGAGACCGATGCGGTAACCAAACTCGGATGAAAAGGAAAATCCTAGGGAAGAACCCACAATTACTTGCCGAAGGAATGCGTTGCAAGCTTAAACCATCATGACCGAACTGCCGTGCTGCACAAAGCGAGAACTGACATCTCTCGCCGAAGAGGTCATCCCAAGGCCGACATAGATAACCAACCTCTTGGGATCTTTGACCAAGAGTTACATTTCCTTGTAACTCTACACCGGGCATCCCCTGAAATGGAAAATGTCTCACAACTGAGGAGGAACTTGCTTCCCTCAACTGAAGTCGAGGAGCCTCCTTCAAGATTTGGTTAACAGCAATGGCTGGACTAGCCATCACCAAATACAATAAAAACATAAAGGAAAAGGAAGGGAGGTTTTTTTTACTCCCTCACCCATCACCAACTACCACAGCAGCCACAACATCAATCACAAGAGGAAGAACACCCACAACAAAGGCAGCCCAAGAAACTCTAACACTGCCGTGAGGATCCATATTCGAACCCCCCTTATATAATTCCCTAAATCGACAACCCAAGGAGCAACCACCACTAAACTCCGATAGCTTACACCTATAAAGGCACCAAAACACATATCCTAGAACCTTCTTCCTAAGCTCCCAATCCGAAATTCGAACCCCAACACCAACAAAATCCCTAACACTAACACACCCAAGAGGCAGCAAACCAAGGAACCGACAGAGCAGGAACAAGAGAACAGAGACAATTTCAAAGACCCCAAAACTTTGGCTCCCTCCCAACCCACCACAAACCAAAGCAAACCCCTCAACGGAAGAACAAATAACATAAATAAAAACAAGAGAATAATACCAATCAAACTTGGACGGCGATTCAAAAACGGTGGAGAAGAAGCGGAACCACCCTAGCTGGGACAAAAACCACCGAAACGGAGGTGGGTGATACCACAGATGCCAACAACACCACCACGCCTGCCCAATCGATTAAAGCTGCCGAAACCCTAAGCCGATCGAAAACCGCAACAAAGAAACAACGGAACCTAAAAACAACAAAAAACGAACTAAAATCACACCCCTCGCCGGCGATGGCGCACGATCTGGTGAAGAAACCACCAATCGCCGGCGAGATGGTGGTAAAATTTATGGCGGTGGGAGATGAGAGAAACGGTGAGAGGATAGAGATGAGAGAAATTTGATGAGATCACTTAGGCCTTATTTGGTTGGGAGGAATCAGAAGGAAAAGAAAAGAAAGGAAAGGAAAAATAACGTTTCTTGTGTTTGGTTACAAAAATTATATGGGAAGTGGAAAGAAAGGAAGGGAATTGGAAGGAAAGCTCCCTTTATAAAAGTTTTACTTTCCTTTCCTCCCAAAATTGGAGGAATTTGGAAGGAAAGAGAAAATTAAAATCTGTCAAAAAAATATTAAATCCTAAACCTACGTTTTCCCTTCCGTTCTCTTCCCTTCCTTTACTAATGTTCTACCAAACATGGGATTCCTATCATTTCCTTTCATCATACCAAACATGGGAAAATATATTTTATTTCCTTTCCTTTCTCTTCCTTTCTCTTCCCTTCCTTTCTCTTCCCTTTCCTTCCTTTACTAATATTGAACCAAATGAAGCCTAAGTATTACAAACTGAATATGGATTAAGTTGAATAATGATAACCAACCTATCATTTTATTACCTGGGAGGCTGGGACGATCAACGCTATCCCAAAACTCCAAAAGAAAAAAAAGAAAAATAAAAAGAAAAAAAGAATGTAGGTGGTAGGTAAATGAGCACCAACTGGCAACCCACTGTAACAAAGGCTATAGTTTATAAGCTAAGTCAAAAAAGGTCATCAAATCAAAAAGAAAATTGTTTGAATGTTGTTAATCCATGCTGTTAGTCAAAAATGGATAAGGAAGAATTATAATATTTGAATAAGAGTAGAAAATGTGCCAACTTTCAGCATTAGATTGATCCCATACACGTGAATTCAGTTTTCATGTTTTTTAAAGAAAATATGAACACAAAATGCCTTTACAGCAGAACGATCTATTCATGACAACCTCCTGATTGCCCAAGAAATCTTAAACACTTTCCAAAAATCAACCTCTAAAGTAGGTTGGTGCGGCCTTAAACTAGACATGGAAAAGGCCTACGACAGAATCGAGTGGGATTTCCTTTGGGCCACTCTTTCTGCTTTCGGGTTTCCAAGCCAATGGATACAATGGGTCAAAGCTTGTGTCACTACAGTCTCTTACTCTCTCAAAATTAATGGCTCTACCACAGAACATTTCACTCCTTCAAGAGGTATTCGACAAGGAGATCCTTTGTCCCCTTACCTCTTCCTTATTTGCATGGAAGTCTTTACCATTATGCTCACACAAAGTAGCTCGATTCCACACACTGGCATTGGAATTCGCATTGCGCCGCTAACTCCCAAAATTCCTTGTCTCCTCTTTGCAGATGACAGTCTCCTTTTCGTTAAAGCAACTTCCTCAGCTACTAATCATCTAAAAACATTGATTAATCGCTTTTGTAATATGTCAGGATAATTAGTTTTCATAAATCATCTATTATCTTCTCGAAAAAGATTGATAATGCTCGTCGCAACATTCTTGCTGGTAATTTCTCAATGACCAAATCCTCTTCCTTAGGAAGATATCTTGGGGCTCACTTCTCCTCCTTTAAATCGACAAAAGCAGACTACTCGAACCTGCTCCAAAAGAATATCTCGCGCATCAATTCATGGCATGCCAATTTCCTTTCTAAAGCTGGTAGAACCATTCTTATTCAAAGTAATCTGGAGGCTCTTCCAGCTTATGTCTGCTCGTCTTTCCTTCTTCCACAAAAGACCTGCTCTAACTTAGACTCTATCCATCGTAATTTATTCTGGAAACAATCACCCACCTCGACTCATACTCCTCTTATCTCATGGAATAAAATATGCCAACCTAAAACCATGGGGGGGCTGGGCCTTCGAAAAACGAGGCCGCTTAACCAAGCTTTTTTAGCCAAACTTGGTTGGAAGATCCTTCAAAATGATAACAGTCTTTGGGTCTCATTGGTTAAGAAAAAGTATCTTGCAAACACAACCTTTTTCCAATATACCCCCAAACCGAAAGACTCTTCTATCTGGAAACATATACTTAATCAAAGAGAAATTCTTCGCAAAGGAATTCGTTGGAAAATTGGAAATGGTTCTTCAATCAATTTCTGGTTGGACAACTGGGCATTGCAGGATAACCTACTCAATCACCTAAATTTAAATATTAACGACGTCGATTCTTCTCTCCTTGTCTCTGATTTTATCCTCCCCAATCATGAATGGGATCTTTCTAAACTAGCAACTTTGGTTTCCCCTTCCTTAGCCTTAAAAATCAAAGGACTCCCTATTCCACTTTCCAATCTAGTGGATACCCCAATTTGGGGGGCTACCACATCTGGGGATTTTTCGGTCAAATCGGCATCTTGGTTAGCTCATGGATTGCCTCCTATTCCGCAAAAATGGGAGCACACCTGGATCTGGAAATTGGACATCCCTCCTAAAATAGCTATCTTCCTATGGCAAATATGTCACAGTAGTATTCCTGTTCGCGACACGCTGCACAAAAGAAATATTCTTCCTTTTGATGTTTGTCCCCTGTGTGACACTTATATAGAAACCATCAATCATCTTTTTTTACAATGCCCTACAGCCAAACTTTTATGGAACCTCCCCTTAACAAAACACTGGCTGGATTATTACTCGGTCTCACAGGATTTACTTGACAACATGAAATTCCTCAAAAATTACCCTTCTTCCATATGTAAATTCTCATTTCTCATATGGTCGCTTTGGAAAGAAAGGAATAATTGCATTTTCAATCATGCTTCTTTAATTTAACCCCTTTAGAGTCTTTCATAAAGCCAGTGCGGCTTACCACGAATGGCAATCTCGTATTCTCCTAGACCATCACCGGCTCAAGGGCACCCCTTTCACCCCTCACTCCTCCACTCCTTCCTCTCCACCTTCATCCCCTATCCTGGTTCGCTGGCACCCTCCTCCAACAGGTTACTTCAAACTCAATTTTGACGGCTCCAGTAAAACTTCTTCAGCAGCAGCAGGAATTATCATCCGCAACAGTACATGCATCCCGGTCTCGGCTTGTACCTTTAACCTTGGTCACACTCAGGCGTTCATGGCTGAAGCTATCGCTCTCCACAAAGGTCTCGAAGAAGCTCGACGTCTCAACATTTCTCACATTCAGATCGAAGGTGATAATCTTCTTGTCATCAATTCTATTAAAGGAAAGTACACTCCTCCGTTGAAAATTCATAACATCATTCAAGACATCAAGATTCTACTCGGCTCTTTCGACACTTGGGATATTAATCATGTCTTCAGAGAAGCCAACTCAGCAGCAGATTGGATAGCAAATGTAGGTCACCTCATTGCAGGAAAAATGTATTTAGATCCTAAAGTTAGTCCGCATTTATCTTCCATCCTTTGTAATGACTACTCAGGAGTGACTCTCGTGCGGAGAGGCTCCTAAGTATATTCTTCTTATCTTTCAAAAAAAATTAAAAAAAATAAAAAATAAACTACTTCGTATAATATAATATAATCAAGAAGTTGTCAATAGGGAAATAAAAAAAACTATTACGTTCAATCCTTGTAAAAGATAGTCTAATACTTCATTTGTTCTTATTTACATGATACAATTGGGTTTTTGACACTATTCACACAAGCTCGTTTGACTTCGTTTTGTGATTTATATATAAGAAAAAATATAGTCTTATTAGATTCGTCTCAATAAATATTTTTAAATATCAAATTTACATAATTTTTTCTTATCCATAACGGAAGATATTAATATTTGAAATTGTGCATTGACAAGCGTGCCTAAATAATTATGTCATTTAAAAAAGAACAGAGGAAGTATCTACTATTGTCAGACCATATGTTACCACACCAACCTTCAAAATACACGCAATACTATTGAGTATTGACGGTTTATATAGATGTGAAGCACTCTACTGATAACATACTAGAAATGTAAGAAAACATCACTGTAACGCCCCGACTTCTAATTCAATTATTAAAGCATAATTAGCAGCGGAATTAACCTAATTCGGTTGGGACATTACCAGCCGTAACTTCCTTTTGGAAATTACAAGGCAACCATCAATACCAAAAGTTAATATAATAATCTTTTATATTACCAAAATAAAAGTACATAACTTACTAAAAGTCTTTAATTAAGATATTAAAACTTTAAACATAGACTAGGTGAATATATTAAAGTGAGATTTCCTCGCCACTACTCGTGTCCATCGTCCCCATCAGTACCTAAAACAGAAAACAAAAACGGTGAGCCGAAGACTCAGTAACGAACTATTCTAGCAACGTAAATTCATTTCAATTCATTTTATTTAATAACACAGGGAGAATAGAATATAGTAAAACATTTTATAAAGTCCTTTATTTAATTCATTCATAACTTTAGAGTGCACATGCTAGCCGTGGCAAGTATGACATGGTGGAACGTCTTCCACGATGGACCGCTGTCCATAAACATGGGGCCTTGGCCCGAAAACATGAGAGCCTTGTCTCAATGGGCGGATGCCCCATGGGTACATGCATGGCCGAGAATCGTAACCTGTGAAAATATACTGCCAAACGGACTAGGTCTTTCACTTTCATTTATCATGTTTCATTTAATTTTACATTTTAGCCTTTTACTTCAGTTGAAGTAACATATTTCCTTTGGATCATACGATCGAACATCCTTTCTTTCATGGTTTCTTATAAACAACATTTTATAAGAAATTCAATCAATCATAATATCATTTTTATAAGAAATTCAATCAATCATAAAATAAGGAATAATTCCATCAAATCATATTATATTAAATTATTCAATCAAAACATAATTCATTTCCCGCAACTCAATAAAACATGTCAAAGCATTCAGGTCATAAATTCAATCATATTGTCATGATTTCATAAACACATTTAGAAGGGAATTGCGGGTACTAGCAATAGCCGTTACCTCAATTCTGTGCTACGTTAAGCTTTATCCTTGGTTCGTTCTTTCTGAGCTCCGAGTCCGAATTCTTTCAAAAGATTAAATTATCGAATTAATATTCAAACTATAAATATTATAAAATTAATATTATTAGTTTGCAAATTCATTAATTAATTAAATATGAAATAATCGTATATTTAAATTCAAGTTTTAAGTGAACACATATTTTTATAATTCTAAATCTAAAATAATAACCAATTTTATTATCATAAAATAACAATTGTAGAATAAATGAGTAAAACATATAAATTTTACTTGAACAAGTAAGTAAAACATATTAGAATAAACAACTTAAAGAGTTGGGCCAAGATAGAGTTGGGCTTACTTGGATTTGTAAAATAAAACCAAGCTTCAAAATAGGAACTTGGTTCCTGGAACTCACGCAAAGGAACAGAGAGGAAGCAGGGGCGAGCAACAAAGAAGAAGCAACGACGAAGGAAAAGGAAGGAGGAGGAAGAGGCGACGGCTTGGTCTGGGCGGCTCGACACGCTGGTTATGGTGGTTGCAGGCAGCGTGGTGGTCGGAGAACGCTGGGTGGGTGGTGGTGGCCGCGTGGCTGTTGGGAGGAGAGAGAGGCAGGGGGTTGGGCGCAGAGACGAGGGAGGCAAGGGAGGTTGGAGGAGAGAGGGCGGCGAAGGGGGTGGTGGTGTTGGGTTGTCGTGGTGGTGGTGGTGGTGGGTGCAACAAGTGGTGGTGGCGGCAGTCACGGTAGTGGTGGTGGTTCAGAATTGATTTTAGGAGGTTATTTAGAAATTTGAAATCAAAATAGAAATCGAATTTGAAACTGAAATTGAATTTATTAATCTGATTTGTGTTGCATTTGGGGATGAATGATCAGCTATTTATAGAAGCTTGGGTGCTCCATTGATGCCACAAATCATCTTGTTTGAAGTGCCAAGTGTGAGAGGTTGAGCAAGGAAATTGGTGATTCATATTGGCTATTCTAGTTTTAGGTTTACAGATTTGCAAGTTAGGTTTGCTGAATTAACAAGAGGATTGATTGTAGTAGAGACACATAGAAAGTTGGTGGTTGAGTTCTCCTACAACGGTGACACGATTGAATGTAGGAAGAGGAGAAGTTTGAAAACTGATTTCTTGTGAATAAGGGCAATTTGGTAATTACGAAATATTAGACAAATTTTCAGAATTTAATTACTAAAAAAATAGGATAATAATCTTGATTAATTTCTAGAAATAATTTTATGAAGTGCTAAATTTAGTTTTTAAATTTGTCGATAACGAAAATATTATTTTAAAAATAAGTTACGAAATATTTAAAATGTAACTATTCTCGTAAATATGAAATTAAATTCTATAATCTGAAAATAAATTGTGTCGTAATATTAAAATTCATAAATAAACTTTCGTTGATAAAATATGAAAAAAACAAACGAATTTTAAGCTAATAAAAATAATTAAACTTAATAAATCGAGTTTTGAAATTCCGGGGTATTACATCCTCACCCCTTAGAAAAAGTTTCTTCCTCGAAACTGGAGCTCAGCTGAACTTTCCATTCTTAGAAATCATACATGTCATACTTAATTGTCCTATTTGTTATGCAAATATTATTGAATAACATTATAACATAATAAAGATTCATACGTCTTATCGTTTCTAAACGAATAACTGGGGATATTTCGATCTCATTTGCGCTTCGACTTCCCATGTAGCTTCAGATGTCAAGTGATTGGCCCACAAGACTTTAACCATTGGAATTACTTTGCATCTAAGTCGCTTTTCTCTTCGTTCAAGAATTTCAATTGGTTTTTCCTCATATGTAAGATCATTACGCAATAACAAGGGTTCGTGCGTTATCACATGACTAGGATCAGGAACATATTTCCTTAACATCGACACGTGGAACACATTAAGCACCTTTTCCAAGTCGGTCGGTAAAGCAAGCCGATACGCTACTTCACCTATTCTTTCCAATATCTCGTACGGCCCGATGTATCTTGGGCTCAATTTTCCAGATTTACCAAATCTCATTATTCCTTTTGTTGGTGAAATTTTCAAGAACACGTGATCTCCAACTTCAAATTCTAATGGTCTTCTTCGTTGGTCTGCATAACACTTTTGCCTACTTTGTGCTGCCTTCATTCTCGATTGAATTACACGAATCTTGTCAGTAGTTTCTTGAATCTATTCAGGTCCTATAACACGTGCTTCATCAATATCACTCCAACACAACGGTGTTCGACATTTCCTTCCGTAAAGAGCTTCATATGGTGCCATACCAATGGTGGCCTGATAACTGTTGTTGTACGAAAATTCAATCATAGGTAGAAACTTTTCCCAAGTTCCTTGAAAATCTAGAACACGGGCTCTCAACATATCCTCAACAATTTGATTAGTGCGTTCTGTTTGTCCATCCGTCGTTAGATGAAATGCAGTACTGAAGTTAAGTTTTGTTCCAATAGCTTTCTGGAATTCTTTCCAATAGGTGGATTGATATCTCGTATCACGATCAGAAATAATCGAACTAGGCACTCCATGCAATCGCACAATAGTATTCACATATAGTTCAGCTAGTTGATCTAGACTCGAATTGTTCTTCATTGCTAAGAAATGTGCTGACTTTGTCAATCGATCGACAATAACCCAAATAGAATTCATTCCCTTGGTTGACCTTGGTAAGCCTAAGATAAAATCCATCGACACGGAATCCCATTTCCATTCTGGCACATCCAGAGGTTGTAATAAACCTGCTGGTCTTTGATGCTCGATCTTGATTCTCTGACATGTCAAACATTTAGCCACATAATCTGCTACTTCTTGCTTCATATTGCTCCACCAATACATTTGCCTCAAATCTTTATACATCTTGTTTCCTCCAGGGTGAATCGAATAGGGTGAACTATGAGCTTCTTCTAAAATTCTCTTTTTCAACTTCTCATCATTAGGCACACATAATCTTCCCTGAAACCTTAACGTACCTTCTTCTTGAATGACAAAACCAGGTGACTTTTCATTTTCCACTTCACTCCTTATTCTTCCTAATTGCAAGTCCTTACATTGTGCTTCCTTAATCTCATCAATCAAAGTTGGCTTCATTACCAACACATTTAAACAAGAATTTCCTTTCATGATAAACTCAATTTCCATCTTTTGTAGATCATCTTGGTTGGCTAGAGAAAAAGTTAGGATAGAATTTAGGTGAGACTTCCGACTTAATGCATCTGCAACAACGTTAGCCTTTCCGGGATGGTATTGAATATCAAGGTTATAGACTTTAAGAAGTTCTAACCACCTACGTTGTCTCATGTTGAGTTCTTTCTGGGTGAAAATGTACTTAAGACTCTTATGGTCAGTGAAAATTTGACACGAAACTCCATACAAATAATGTCTCCAAATCTTAAGGGCGAAAACAACAGCTGCAAGTTCGAGGTCATGGGTAGGGTAGTTTCGTTCATGGACTTTGAGTTGGCGTGAAGCATAAGCTATAACTTTTCCGTTTTGCATTAAGAAACATCCTAACCCATTCTTAGAAGCATCACTATAAATCACAAATCCCTCAGTTCCAGATGGAAGGGTAAGAATAGGGGCAGTGGTGAGACGTTTCTTAAGTTCTTGAAATGCACATTCACAATCATAGTTCCACACAAATTTGGTATTCTTCCTAACTAATCGGGTTATGGGTAAGGCAACCTTAGAAAAGTCTTGAACGAATCTTCGATAATATCCAGCTAAACCCATAAAACTCCGAACTTCAGGTACATTGGTTGGTCTAGGCCATTCTACAATTACTTTTATTTTCTCGGGATCAACAGATACACCTTTCTCAGAAATAATATGACCTAAAAATGATATCTCCTGAAGCTAGAATTCACATTTCGACAGCTTAGCATATAACTGGTTTTCAATCAGCATGTCTAACACTCTTCTAAGATGCTCCTCGTGTTCCTCAGTACTCTTAGAATATACCAAAATATCATCAATGAAAATAACTACAAACTTATCAAGGTATGGTTTGAAAATGCGGTTCATCAAATCCATAAATACGGCTGGTGCATTGTTTAACCCAAAAGGCATTACAACGAACTCATAGTGACCATACCTAGTTCTAAAGGCTGTCTTTGGAATATCCTCAGGTTTAATTCGAAGTTGATGGTATCCAGACCTCAAGTCAATCTTTGAAAACACTTTTTCACCTCGAAGTTGGTCAAACAAGTCATCAATACGGGGTAAAGGATACTTGTTCTTGATAGTAATCTTGTTTAACTCTCTATAGTCTATGCATAACCTCAAAGTTCCGTCCTTTTTCTTTACAAACAAGACAGGGGGTCCCCAAGGTGAAACACTAGGTCGGATATATCCTTTTTCAAGTAACTCATCTAATTGTTTCTTTAATTCTTGTAGCTCAGCTGGTGCCATTCTATATGGTGCCTTAGAAATAGGGGTGGATCCTGGAATCAATTCAATGCTGATATCTAATTCTCTTGGTGGGGGCATACTAGGTATTTCTTCTGGAAAAACATGTGGGTATTCACAAACAACAGGTTTGTCAATAATGGAAGATGCAGGGGTATTTAGGTCAACAACACTACACAGATAACCAGATAAACCACTCTAAATCATTTTACGTGCTCTCAAAGCATGGATAATTTGAATCGTTGGTTTTCTTACTAACTTATGAAATGAAATTCTATCCCCATTAGTCGTCCTAAGGGTGACGCTTTGCCTCGAACAATTAAGGTTAGCTTCATACTTAGTCAACCAATTCATTCCCAAGATTACATCAAATTCAGAGAGGTCAAAAACTACTAAGTCTGCTAGAAACTCCACTTTCTCTATTACAATGGGACAATCTCTATACATGGTTCTACATTTCACTATTTCTCCACTAGGAAGGGAAACACTCATAGCATGAAAGTCACAACATGGTTTCAAACTTAAACATTTAGCAAACAATGGCGAAATAAAGGAATGTGAAGCTCCAGAATCAAAAAGAACATGGGCAGGTGAATTATGGATAGAAAAGGTACCAGTGATAACATTATCATCTTCGTCTGCTTCATCTTGCCTCATCACAAACACTCTTCCAGTTGGCGGTGGTCGTGGTTGATTGCGGTTCGAGCCTCCTGCATTGTTGTTGTTCCGACCACGGTCGTTGTTAGTTGGAACTGGTCCTCTCATGGTTGACGTCACTTGATTTGGGCAATCTCTGACGTAATGATCATGACTTCCACATCGGTAACAAGCATTTGTGCCCACACGACATTCACTCTCAACATGACTCCTTTTTCCACATTTGGCACATCCTTGCGACCGATTGTTCCTTCCTTGAAATCCTTGTCCCCTATTATTTCCTTGATTACCATCATTGCTCCTTTGATTTCCCTGATAACTTTGGTTAGGCTTCTTTGCTCCTCCTTGGCTTTGGTTATCATTTCTCCTTTTATACCCAACATTCTTCGCTTCTCGAAGTAATACCACTCGCTCTACATTAACCGCGATATCAACCATATCCTGATATGAAGTAAACCTTTGAGTGGACAACCTATCCTGGTACTTAAGGTGCAGACCTCGCTCGAAACGGTTCATCCTGGACTGTTCTGTCGACACCAAGTCTGGTGCAAACCTTGACAACTCCATGAACTTATTTGCGTATTCCAAAACGCTCATTGTTCCTTGTTGCAAGTGGAGGAATTCATCTTCTTTTTGTTTCCTTAAGGATGGTGGATAAAACTTGTCTCTCATTAACTTCTGGAGTTGGTTCCAACCAAATCCCTACACATTCTTTCGTTCCTTGTTGACTTTCCACCATAATCCTGCTTGGCCCGTTAAATAAAACACAGTAAAGTCAACTTTCCATTTCTCTGGGCATTGCAGGGTTTCAAACAACTAATCAATGCGACTTATCCAATCCTCGAACTCAACTGGATCAGGCTTGCCATCGTAGGATGGTGGGTTGAGCGATGAAAAGTTCTTGACCATCGTTGCGCTCTCGTTCCCACTTACATCTTTCTTTTTCCGAGAATTATGGACTAATTCGGCCAACATCGCACTCACATTTTCTAATCGTTCTATCCTTTCCTCATTGCCATCAACATGGACATACTCCTCGTGGATAACATTGTTATCATCATGAACATGGTGCTCATTGTGAGCTCCGTTGGTGACATCATTGATAGCATCGATAATTGACATTCTGCATAACATGTCTTATAAGATTGAAGCGAAATAATATAAAATAATCCCTTTGATCCCGTTCCTACACTCACACTCATATCCATTTTATCTTAGCAAGATTTTAGAGCATTCTTTTTAATTCATTCCTTAAAACTCTTTACTTAAAGCCTCATGAATTCTATTCGTGTGAAAACCCGTAAGGTTTAGCACTTATGGCCCAGAACCTCTGCTCTTGATACCAAACTGTAACGCCCCGACCTCTAATTCAATTATTAAAGCATAATTAGCAGCGGAATTAACCTAATTCGGTTGGGACATTACCAGCCGTAACTTCCTTTTGGAAATTACAAGGCAACCATCAATCCCAAAAGTTAATATAATAATCTTTTATATTACCAAAATAAAAGTACATAACTTACTAAAAGTCTTTAATTAAGCTATTAAAACTTTAAACATAAACTAGGTGAATATATTAAAGTGAAATTTCCTCGCCACTACTCGTGTCCATCGTCCCCATCAGTACCTAAAACAGAAAACAAAAACGGTGAGTCGAAGACTCAGTAACGAACTATACTAGCAACGTAAATTCATTTCAATTCATTTTATTTAATAACACAGGGAGAATAGAATATAGTAAAACATTTTATAAAGTCCTTTATTTAATTCATTCATAACTTTAGAGTGCACATACTAGCCGTGGCAAGTATGACATGGTGGAACGTCTTCCACGATGGACCGCTGTCCATAAACATGGGGCCTTGGCCCGAAAACATGAGAGCCTTGTCTCAATAGGCGGATGCCCCATGGGTACATGCATGACCGAGAATCGTAACCTGTGAACATATACTGCCAAACGGACTAGGTCTTTCACTTTCATTTATCATGTTTCATTTAATTTTACATTTTAACCTTTTACTTCAGTTGAAGTAACATATTTTCTTTGGATCATACGATCGAACATCCTTTCTTTCATGGTTTCTTATAAACAACATTTTATAAGAAATTCAATCAATCATAATATCATTTTTATAAGAAATTCAATCAATCATAAAATAAGGAATAATTCCATCAAATCATATTATAATAAATTATTCAATCAAAACATAATTCATTTCCCGCAACTCAATAAAACATGTCAAAGCATTCAGGTCATAAATTCAATCATATTGTCATGATTTCATAAACACATTTAGAAGGGGATTGCGGGTACTAGCAATAGCCGTTACCTCAATTCCGTGCTACGTTAAGCTTTATCCTTGGTTCTATCTTTCTGAGCTCCGAGTCCGAATTCTTTCAAAAGATTAAATTATCGAATTAATATTCAAACTATAAATATTATAAAATTAATATTATTAGTTTGCAAATTCATAAATTAATTAAATATGAAATAATCGTATATTTAAATTCAAGTTTTAAGTGAACACATATTTTTATAATTCTAATCTAAAATAATAACCAATTTTATTATCATAAAATAACAATTGTAGAATAAATGAGTAAAACATATAAATTTTACTTGAACAAGTAAGTAAAACATATTAGAATAAACAACTTAAAGAGTTGGGCCAAGATAGAGTTGGGCTTACTTGGATTTGTAAAATAAAACCAAGCTTCAAAATAGGAACTTGGTTCCTGGAACTCACGCAAAGGAACAGAGAGGAAGCAGGGGCGAGCAACAAAGCAGAAGCAACGACGAAGGAAAAGGAAGGAGGAGGAAGAGGCGACGGCTTGGTCTGGGCGGTTCGGCACGCTGGTTATGGTGGTTGCAGGCGGCGTGGTGGTCGGGGAACGCTGGGTGGGTGGTGGTGGCCTCGTGGCTGTTGGGAGGAGAGAGAGGCAGGGGTTGGGCGCAGAGACGAGGGAGGCAAGGGAGGTTGGAGGAGAGAGGGCGGCGAAGGGGGTGGTGGTGTTGGGTTGTCGTGGTGGTGGTGGTGGTGGGTGCAACAAGTGGTGGTGGCGGCAGTCACGGTAGTGGTGGTGGTTCAGAATTGATTTTAGGAGGTAATTTAGAAATTTGAAATCAAAATTGAAATCGAATTTGAAACTGAAATTGAATTTATTAATCTGAATTGTGTTGCATTTGGGGATGAATGATCAGCTATTTATAGAAGCTTGGGTGCTCCATTGATGCCACAAATCATCTTGTTTGAAGTGCCAAGTGTGAGAGGTTGAGCAAGGAAATTGGTGATTCATATTGGCTATTCTAGTTTTAGGTTTACAGATTTGCAAGTTAGGTTTGCTGAATTAACAAGAGGATTGATTGTAGTAGAGACACATAGAAAGTTGGTGGTTGAGTTCTCCTACAATGGTGACACGATTGAATGTAGGAAGAGGAGAAGTTTGAAAACTGATTTCTTGTGAATAAGGGCAATTTGGTAATTACGAAATATTAGACAAATTTTCAAAATGTAATTACTAAAAAAAATAGGATAATAATCTTGATTAATTTCTAGAAATAATTTTATGAAGTGCTAAATTTAGTTTTTAAATTTGTCGTTAACGAAAATATTATTTTAAAAATAAGTTACGAAATATTTAAAATGTAACTATTCTCGTAAATATGAAATTAAATTCTATAATCTGAAAATAAATTGTGTCGTAATATTAAAATTCATAAATAAACTTTCGTTGATAAAATATGAAAAAAACAAACGAATTTTAAGCTAATAAAAATAATTAAACTTAATAAATCGAGTTTTGAAATTCCGGGGTATTACAATCACAAACAAACTGAAGGAAAAATTATTTTAAATAATCCAATCTTTCGACGATTTTTCGTTAATAATGCACCATTTGGATTATCTCTATTTTAAACTGAAGGAAAAATTATTTTAAATAAGAGTTTATATTTAATTTATCCACATTTGTGTTTAGTTATCGGGGTTTCTATTTAATGCGTTCGTTTAAATTTTTCCAGAAATCTTTGAATTTCATTCTATTTATTTGATTTGACCCTAATTTCCGAAAATTCTATTTCAACGATGTGGATTTTGAATGATTAGGGTTTTGTGGTGTTTGTACATATTGATTTTTGCCGTGTGCATTGATTTATTTTCCACTAGATTATGTTGATTTCAGATCTATAAGCTATTGTAATTAGGGTTTTCCATTATTGGATATGCATATTAAGGATTTTGAAGCGGAAGAGGTGCATCGGATGATCTGTATTCTAAGGTTAGGGTTTCTGGAAATGATCTGTAAAAAAGTTCGATCTTTATTTGATTTTTGATATGGGATTTTTCGGGGTTTGCTTCAATTTTATCCAATGAATAAGGCATGAGTTTTCTGTAACTGTTCATTTGGAAATCAATCTTGCGTTTTTTGTGTGATTTTATCAGCAAATTATAGAAATTGAGAATAGGTATTTTGATTTTTGACTCTCTCAAGTTGATCCTGATGTCTAATTATATACTTTGTATGTAAATATATGTGTGTGCTTGCTATCAAAAGGATTGGAGCTGCCTATAACTTATGAAGCTTAATATTGGTTTATTCTGTGTATGATCCTGAATGCATTTCCTGTTTGAATTCAGGAAATCTTTAATTACCTTTTGTTATTAGATCAGGTGGAAACCCGATTCTGATACTTTTGAGGCAGAAATGTGAAGGAAATATGTCCTTCACCCAAGGTGCATTAAGTCTAATACCAAGGTTCAGATTAATTGCGAAACAATGAATTCAGTGAGATCAAGTCATCGGAACAGCTAGCTGGAGCAATGCTTCCGATCAGTAAGTTCAAATGAATATTAAACTCACAGCTTACTCTTGACTGAACCTACAAGGTCATACCAATGACACGTAACAGATCACCGGATTAAATGAATCGAAAATTCATTTAATAGCTTTTCGGGAATTAGTTGAAAAACATATTATACTATACGACCTTGCATCGGAATCGTATATCGTATCGCGAATATTCTTAAGCTAGGCGAAACGAATAAATCGTATCGTACGACGGTGATTCGTCGTATAAGAAACGATAAATAATATCCGGAACGATATTAAGTCGCGACTACGAAGAGCGTCCCACGAGCCGAGTGCACGAGGCACTCAAGGCCCATGGGCGCGCTGGGCATGCAAGCAAGGCCGCAGCAACACGGCAGTGCTGGCCCATGGCCGAGCGAGTTGCGCGTGTGTGCGCGCGGGCCGAAGCAGCAAGACAACAACAGCAAGCGCGGCCCACGGCCCAGCGCGTTGTGCTCGTGTGTGCTCTTGCGCGGGCTTGCTGGCCGGCCTTGCCCTTGTGGCTTGGTCGGTTAGTAAGGTTATGTTAATAACCTTCTAACCCTTTTTCCAACACAACACAATTCAATACACACTCAAACCCTAGAGACTCAGAGAACCCTAATTCTCTATGTGCCTCCAAAGTGAGTTCTTCCCAAAAGCAAAGTATCTTGATCGATTGTCTAAGCTACGATAATCAAGATGGATCTGATCGTGTCGGTGAACCAAGTAGAGGAACGACAAGTGGAGTTCTAAGTTTGTGTTCGTTGACAATTTGTGTAAAACACGCTTCAAACGTAAGTATGCTTAATATGTGCTTTATACATGCTTCCTGGTTTTGGGGATTGTTTCCGCACATGTTATTATGTTTAACTGTATTCCCCTACAGTGGTATCATGAGCCTTATGTATTGAAAGCATATTTTAGCATGATTTATTTGTTTTTGCATCTGTCGAAATTTTGGAATTTTTTGTGAATTTTTCGGATTTATTATGAATTTTTGGATGAATTGCGTACTAAGGTCTGAATTCAAAAAGATTCGCTTTTTCGATTTTTAAAACCCTAATCTGATTGAAAATGATTTTCTAAGATCAATTCATGAGAACGGAATTGCAAAAACAGGCCTCGGAGTGTCGTTTTTTGGGCGTTTTTGTTAATTTTTTAATAAAAATTAAAAGTGTCGGACAGTAATTCAATTAAAAGGTCGACCTAAACTACTCGGAATTGCTTGAAATTTTGACACAATGTTGCATTGTTGCTGGGTATATTCTTTATCTATGGTAAAACTTTCAGATTTTTCCGATAAGTATAAACCCTAATTTTGCCTTTCCCCGATTCGTAAAATTTAGAACCCTAACTGATTTTTTTAAAATAATTTTGGTTTAATAATTCGGTTAATTGGGAAAGGGAATATAATTTCATGGGTCAGTGGAAAATCTTTAAAATTATTGGATTAAAATTTTGAATGATTTCGTTAATTTTAATCGCACTTTCCCCAAATTATTAAAATCTGAAATTTAAATGTTAATGAACGATTTAAAGTTTTGGATTTTATTATTTAAAAGTTCAAATTTTTCAAGTTGATTCGTTCGTTCTTAAAAATTTGAATAATGTTAGCCTTTGATTTAATATTTTACGAAATTGGATTGTCGTTAAAGTTTATTAAATCGTTAAAAATCGTTGTTTTTCGAAAATAAAAATCGTAACTTTTTGAAAAATAATATTAATGCAAGCTCGTGAAATTAAATTTATTTTTAATTAAGTTGGTCCGTAGGCACGAACCAAAGGCACGAACACGATAAGTGGTGGACGTATGGTTCGACGAGCCATGCGGGCTGCTGTACGAGAGCCGAGCCGCAGCGACACGTGTAGCAGCAAGCGATGCTTGCAGGTGCTGCGACGAAGCAAGGCGCAAGGCCTGCGACGTCCAGCACATCGATGGCACGACGACGAGCGCGCATGGCAGCGACGAGCTGTGGGCATGCGCGCGCGCCAGGCTGCGGGGTGTGCGAGTTTGCTCGTGCGCCTCGTAGGCCACACGCAAGGGCAATGGGCTGGGCGCAAGCCTAGCCCAACTATGCACTTGGACTTTTTTCGTTGAAAATTGTTTATATCGTTGGGCTTCGCATATTTGCATTAATTTGGGCTAACGGGATATTTAATTTAATATTTTATTTGCTTGGGCCGGGCCACTAGTTTTAATTTAATATTTCATAATTAATTATCCGAAATAATTATTGGTTTGAGTGGGAGCCACTAAATGAAATTAAAATGAAATAATTGTTTTTTATTATTTTCGTAGGTCGAATTATTTTAATTAAATTAAATTTTAATTAGAATAAAGTCTAAGGATTAATAATTTGGAAATTGATTAATCTTTTAGGACGCGTTTATGTGTACGTGAATTTTAATTAATTCACGTAAATACTTGCATATTTATATGAGCCATTCCTTTTAGCATACGAATGGGTGAATGCATAGAATGTATATTTTATGCAATGCAGGTACTCCAAGTGACTAGTATGTCCATTTAGGATAGTTAAATACGGTCTGCGTACCGTTCTATCTTTGAATGCAAAGTTTTAAATATGGTCTGCGTACCATGGAAATTTTGATGTAATTTATTATTTTCAAGTATTTCTAAGTTTAGAACTTTAAGTTAGCATTTGAACGAAGATTCAAGACGATGCCAAGCTAACAAGGAGGTGATGAAGATTGGATGCTTCACAACAAGATGTTTTGGGCCATACTAGATCACCATTTATTTATGCAATTTAATATATATATATATATATATATATATATATATATATATATATATATATATATATATATATATATATATATATATATATATATATATATATATATATGCGTGAATGTATGAATGTATGTATGCTTTGCATGAATAGGTTGTTTCGTATGACTCGATTAGATTAAGTTCACTAAATAATCGAACCAACATAGAAACAACTAGGTCCAAAGTAATATTGAGTTTAAAATTGCCTTCCAAATCAAGCACTTACAAAAATCTAAGGATCTAAGGTAGTAGGTTTACGCCAAAGCGAGGTGCTATTTTAGTTGACTTAGGTTGATTGTGGTTTCAACTCAAACAACAATGGCATTATGTTGTGGCAAAGGGATAAATTATGGTATTAATTTATTAACCAAGAGTAATTTGGAGATTACTAGCAATAGGTTTTGCTTACCTAAAATCTTAAACTACTTAAGACATGCCAAAGCTGCTTAAGGATTTAGGACTTTTGGGGTCTTGGAATCGTTTCATTCCTTTTGGACCATGTTTTTGCCTTTTGCATGAATGAAATGTTTAATAACTTTAATGATGGCATGCTTGCTTTTGTTTCAAAGTTATTGAAGTTTATGAATGGTTATTTATTGCAAATTATTTTCGATTGTAGTAATCAAAATGGTCGCAAACATAACAACAATCATATCAGCTGAAATTCTTGATGTCGAGTTAGACTTGACTAATTTTCTTGAATGGAAAGGGAAACTTGTCGAAGTTTTGAAAGTTAATGGCATACACTATGTCATTGAACAACCTTTTCCTAGCTATGATGCGCGAGGCATGACTCCTGAAAAGTACAGAAGTTGGGCACTTCACAAGTACCTTGTCACGGAGTTCATCCTTAAATCTATTCCTGAGAGTTGGAGAGGGAGGTTCATTGCTTTTGAGCCTCATGCTCTCCTAAGTCGCCTCGAGGATAGATGTTGTGCGGGTTTTCAACCCATGTGCCAAACTGGTGGCAAAAGGGTTGATGAATTGGCTAATTCAATGAGCAATCTCAAGCTCATTACCCCACACAAATCGTGCCTAGAAATCGAACTTCTAGAGGCACAAAGATGCATTTACTCTGTCAAGATGGACAAAAACACATCAATTCGGTCTCATGTGGATATGATGTCTGGATTATTTTTCACAATCGAGAGACTTGGTGGTTCCATCAAAGAGTCGATAGCTATTGCACTAGTGCTAAATTCTCTTCATAAGGATTATGAGGGTTTCAAGATACACTATCTCTTTAATCAGAAAGAGAGCACATTTTGTGAACTTGTGGAATTACTCGTGAAATTCGAGAAAATCCTTGAGTTCAATCAAGACCCTTTGAATGTGAGGTGCACTAAGTTCAAGAAAGTAGGCAAGGGGAAGAAAAGCAAGGTTGCATATTCATCCACTCCCGGAGGGCATCTGGCGCCTTCCAAGAGCAAGATGAAGAAAAATTCTTCTCCTTCCACATCGAAATGCTTCAATTGTAATGAAATTGGTCATTACAAGCGAGATTGCCCCAAACTAAAGGAAGAGAAGAAGGATAGAAACGTCGCTTCTCCTTCAGGTATGTATGTGATACATTGTAATCTTGCAAATTCTACTTCTTGGGTATTAGATACTGGTTGTGGCTCACACTTATGTTCCAATTCGCAGGGACTAAGGGGAAGTAGAAAGCTTGATAAAGGCGAGATGGATCTACGCGTGGGAAATGGAGCACGAATTGCTGCATTAGCCGTAGGATCTTATTTTATTTCTTTGCCTAGTGGTTTTGTTCTGGAACTAGAAAACTGTTACTACGTTCCTAATATCACCAGAAACATTATTTCCGTTTCAAGTTTGGATTCTAAAGGTTTTAGTGTTCAATTTAAAGAAAATAGTTGTTCTTTTTCTTGAATGGAATGTTTTATGGTTCAGCACAACAAGAAAATGGTCTATATGTGCTAGATACGAGCAAACACGTTTATAACATAAATACCAAAAAGGCTAAAACTGGTGATTCGAATCTCACATTTCTGTGGCATTGTCGATTAGGCCATATAAACACAAAACGCATGGAATTACTTCAACGGAAAGGAATTCTAGAATCATTCGACTTAGAGAAGATTGATCAATGCGAATCTTGTTTACTTGGCAAAATGACAAAGCAACCTTTCTCAAAGGTGGGAGAAAGAGCAAGCGAACTACTAGGGCTAATACATACGGACGTATGTGGGCCTATGAGTACGAAAGCTAGAGGTGAGTTCAGCTATTTCATAACGTTTACGGACGACTTCAGTAGATATGGCTATATTTACTTAATGAAGCACAAGTCTGAATCGTTTGAGAAATTCCAAGAATTTCAAAATGAAGTAGAGAATCAACATGGCAAGAAAATCAAAGCTCTAAGATCGGATCTAGGAGGTGAATATCTTAGCCACGAGTTTGATGACCATCTAAAAGAATGCGGTATTCTTTCTGAATTGACTGCTCTGGGGACACCTCAATGGAATGGAGTGTCGGAACGGAGAAACAGGACCTTACTCGATATGGTCAGGTCAATGATGGGTCATGCCGAACTTCCTTTACAGTTCTGGGGACATGCATTGCAAAATGTAGCACTCACACTGAATCGTGCTCCGTCAAAAGCTGTTGAAAAGACTCCATACGAATTATGGACTGGGAAACTTCCAAAGTTGTATTTTCTGAAGATTTGGGGTTGCGAAGCATATGTTAAGCGATTAATTTCGGACAAGCTACAACCTAAATCTGACAAATGTTTCTTCGTTGGGTATCCAAAAGAAACAAAGGGGTATTATTTCTACAACAAGTCAGACAGCAAGGTTTTCGTTGCTCGTGACGGTGTCTTTTTGGAAAGAAATCATATTTCCAAATTGACAAGTGGGAGAATAATAGACCTCGAAGAGATTCGAGATGAACAACGAGCTCAGAACTCTTTAGAAGAAGTTCAGGTTGATGAACCTCCAAGGTCTTTAGAAGAGCCAGTGGGAGTAGTTCCTCAAAAAGTTATTGCCCCTCGTAAGTCAAGTAGAACTATTTTTCAGCCGGACAGATGGACAGGCGTCCTCTGGACTGAAAACTTAGACGTTCTCCTATTGGATAGTGATGAACCTATGAATTACAAGCAAGCTATGATGAGCCCAAGCTCCACTAAATGGTTAGAGGCCATGCAATCTGAAATAGACTCCATGTCTGAAAATCAATTCTGGGTTTGGTTGATTTGCCGGATGGGTTTACACATATCGGATGCAAATGGGTCTTCAAGTTGAAGAAAGACAAAGATGGAATTGTATACATATACAAGGCTAGATTGGTAGCAAAAGGTTACAGGCAAGTTCACGGCGTTGACTACGATGAAACCTTTTCTCCAGTCCCGATGCTTAAGTCTATTCGGATAATCCTTGCGATTGCCGCTTTTCATGACTATGAAATATGGCATATGGATGTCAAAACCGCCTTCTTGAACGGTGTTCTTGAAGAGACTGTGTTCATGACACAGCCGGAGGGTTTTGTCGATCAAAAGAACCAAGGAAAGGTATGCAAGCTTAAGAAGTCCATCTACGGACTAACGCAGGCATCAAGGAGTTGGAATAAACGATTGGATGAAGCAGTCAATGAGTTTGGCTTCATCAAGAATCAGGACGAATCTTGTGTATACAAGAAGGTCAGTGGGAGTAAAATTGCATTCCTAGTCTTGTATGTTGACGACATACTGCTTATTGGAAACGACATTCTTATGTTGGAGTCTGTAAAGACTTGGCTCGGGAAGTGTTTCTCAATGAAGGACTTAGGAGAGGCACAGTACATATTGGGTATCAAGATCTATAGGGATAGATCTAAGAGGATGATTGGACTAAGCCAAAGAACTTACATTGACAAAGTGCTAGCTAGGTTCAATATGATGGAAGCCAAGAGAGGCCATCAACCCATGTCACATGGCACATATCTAAGCAAGAATCAGTGTCCCAAAACATCTGATGAGCGTAGAAAGATGAGTGGAATTCCATACGCTTTGGCTATTGGATCCATCATGTATGCCATGATTTGTACAAGGCCGGATGTTTCGTTTGCACTCAGTGCAACGAGCAGGTACCAGTCAGAACCAGGTGAGGCGCATTGGACTGCGGCCAAGAACATCCTAAAGTACCTGAAAAGGACTAAGGATCAGTTTCTAGTTTATGGCGGTACATATGAGTTGATTGTTAAGGGCTATACGGACGCAAGCTTTCAAACCGACAGTGATGATTTCAGATCACAGTCTGGGTTTGTGTTCTGCCTCAACGGTGGAGCAGTAAGCTGGAAAAGTGCTAAGCAAAGCACTATTGCGGATTCTACAACTGAAGCCGTGTACATTGCTGCCTCAGAAGCAGCAAAGGAAGCTGTTTGGATTCGGAAGTTCATCGAAGAACTTGGGGTTGTCCCCTCCATTAAAGGACCAGTGGCTTTGTATTGCGACAATAGCGGAGCCATTTCCCAGGAAAAGGAGCCTAGGAGCCACTAGAAGTCCAAGCACGTACTGCGGCGATTTCATATACTTCGAGAGATCGTTGAAAGAAAAGAAATGGATATTTGCAAGGTTGGAACTGACGACAACGTCGCGGATCCATTGACTAAACCGTTGCCACAAGTGAAACACAACGCACATGTAGCAACCATGGGAATCAAGCATGTTGGAGAATGGCTTTGATTTTCTAAGTATATTTTTAGAACATCTATTAGGTCTATGTTTAAAACAATTGTTTTAACCATTTCATATTTATGAAATTTATTATTTCATATTGATTTAATTTTGGTTTAGTATTAAATGATAAGTCCATGTGATTCAAATCATTCAAATGGGATGTCAAGATGGATTCTTTGACAAAGAAACACCCATAAGTGAACTTGAATATTGAAGTCACAAAGGATCCCTAATCCAGGTCATTGAAAGGTGGACGACCAATGACTAATAAAGATTAGATTGCAAGTAGATTACTTAGTTCTTTTTCTTGAACTAGAGTGACTGGATGTCAGAATCTTTTGCATAGATACTTATTGGATCTTGTATCGGATTGACCATGAGAACACTTTAAGAGATTAAAGTCATGTCATAGGTAGTTCTCATTAATGGTGATTAGAAACCGTTCCTCATAACATGAGCCATTATTTCTGCTCGTTTGAAAATTAGTTCGCTTTGATGCTCGCTAAACGTCGCACCGTAAAAGGAGGCTATAAAAGCAGTTATTAGGCGTACTATGAATCAAAGTGAGTGTTCATAGATTGCAAGAATGGATTGTCCTCCTATCTTTGATAGGATATGGTGTTGTTGTGTAACAAGGCCTCTCGGAGAGTTAGATACTGTAAAATGCATGGCCGTGCTCAGAATGGTTAAGGCTTAACCTTCTGCAAAAGTTTAACAGTTGAGCTCTGTAATCCGAGAAACACTTCGGGACCTAATAAGGATGGCTTGGATCTTACCTTATGTTTAGTAAGTAACACTAAGTGACAAAGGAATGTGAATGCACACTTGTCTGAATGACAAGTGGGAGACTGAAGGAAATATGTCCTTCACCCAAGGTGCATTAAGTCTAATACCAAGGTTCAGATTAATTGCGAACAATTAATTCAGTGAGATCAAGTGATCGGAACAGCTAGCTGGAGAAATGCTTCCGATCACTGAGTTCTAATGAATATTAAACTCACAGCTTACTCTTGACTGAACCTACAAGGTCACACCAATGACACGTAACATATCACCGGATTAAATGAATCGAAAATTCATTTAATAGCTTTTCGGGAATTAGTTGGAAAACGTATTATACGATACGACCTTGCATCGGAATCGTATATCGTATCGCGAATATTCGTAAGCTAGGCGAAACGAATAAATTGTATCGTACGACGGTGATTCGTCGTATACGAAACGATAAATAATATCTGGAACGATATTAAGTCGCGACTACGAAGAGTGGCCCACGAGCCGAGTGCACGAGGCACTCAAGGCCCATGGGCGCGCTGGGCATGCAAGCAAGGCCGCAGCAACACGGCAGCGCTGGCCCATGGCCGAGCAAGCTGCGCGTGTGTGCGCGTGGGCCGAAGCAGCAACACAGCAACAGCAAGCGCGGCCCACGGCCCAGCGCGTTGTGCTCGTGTGTGCTCTTGCGCGGGCTTGCTGGCCGGCCTTGCCCTTGTGGCTTGGTCGGTTAGTAAGGTTATGTTAATAACCTTCTAACCCTTTTTCCAACACAACACAATTCAATACACACTCAAACCCTAGAGACTCAGAGAACCCTAATTCTCTCTGTGCCTCCAAAGTGAGTTCTTCCCAAAAGCAAAGTATCTTGATCGATTGTCTAAGCTACGATAATCAAGACGGATCTGATCGTGTCGGTGAACCAAGTAGAGGAACGACAAGTGGAGTTCTAAGTTCGTTTTCGTTGACAATTTGTGGAAAACACGCTTCAAACGTAAGTATGCTTAATCTGTGCTTTATACATGCTTCCTGGCTTTAGGGATTGTTTCCGCACATGTTGTTATGTTTAACTGTATTCTCTTACAAAATGATGTCGTGGTTGGATACCCCATTACCCAAGATTATCAAATTCGTTGATATAAGGATTGCAGAGAACAACAGGCCATATGTCACATTCAAAGCTAACGAAACATTCTATTTCGTGGATGAAGACCACTGTCCAAACAAAGCTTTGCTTGCTAAATTGACTCCCCATAAATCTGCTAATGAATCAACCTTCCAGAACTTGTGATTGAAAACTGGCCCAACAGTGATTTTGCAGATTATTTTCTCCATAACTCGGTTTCTTTGAGCAATACTTGGTGTACTATAACTTTTTTGAGTGGTAAAGCACATTGTCTTGAGATTTTGAGATTTTATCATTGAATAAATTTGTTTGTATTCATCATGTTTTTTGTATTTATTTATGTATGATGCTTAAACTGCAGGAAACTTCTCCAATTTTACAATGATCAGATGCAAATGCTATTCCATGAAAAGACCTCACTGATTAAAGAAGTAGCCAAGTATGCCAAGATCACAAATATGTTTAATGAGGTTGTTATTGCTACTGTATCTCGGAATTCGGATATGAGGAAAATCCAGAGACAAATTGTAAAAGGTTTAGGCTTGCAGTTAATAGAGGAAACTGAACATGTGAGATCCTTGAGGCTCGCTGAAAGGCTAAAACAACAAAGCCGGGTATTATTATTCTGGATGATGTATGGGAAAGATATTTGTCGCGGGTAGGTATTTGTATTTCTTCTGGGACGGGTACAAGTAATTGTAAAATTTCTATAACAACAAGAAACCTACATGTGTGCAATGACATGTATTATGGTTTAAGTATAATGGTTTAAGTATAATGGTTGATCCCCTGTCTCTACAAGATTCATGGGATCTCTTTAAGAAGTTTGCATGTTGTGGACATTTATTTAAATTTATTTATCTACATAGCTTATTTTCATATTGTGTTTTTCATGCTGTATTTATTTTGAAATATTTTTACAGGATGATAGAGTACCATTACGCTAGTACATCGAAAGCAAAATAAGGAAGTGCAAAAGTATTATGTTAATTTATGTACTTTGGTATTATAATTTAGTTATTTCATCATGTAAGGGGATGAATATAGTTTTCTTGCCTACTGTTTGTGGTAATTAAATATTACAACATAATTTTAGTTTTTACACTCACGCACGCATCGCGTGCATATAAGACTAGTTATCTAATAATCCAACCTTTGTACCACAATAACTTTATTGATCCCGAATGACCGATAACCGGCTAAAAAGGTCATATCTTTTTTTTTTCTTTTGCTACCTCACTTCTCCTCATTAATGACTCGATCATACTTGTAATTGGAGTTAAAAAAATCAAGTTATGTAATTGAAGTAATTAACAGCTAACAACTGGTTTTAAAAACTTAACTTACTAATTGTTGTTCTACATCAATGGCAGACACACGTTTCAAGAGCTTAGCTCCAAAGACTACAAAAAATCTTACTCCTAAACCCCCCACCAATCTACCTCTGTTATGAGTCTCAGTAATCTCTCCATTTTGGAATTCCTCAAAGCCTACAGTTCCTCCCTTCCTGTCAAAATTCGCGTCCATGCAAACTCCGCCGATGTAGCCACCATGTTTGTCAGTTTTGTTAGGTTATGAAAAATATAAAAGATATATTTCATGCGGAAAAACCAAAAAGCTAGGAATCCAAATTAATTGTCACATAACAATTAGCATAATTTAAGATGCATACATTTGTAGCGTACCCTCCCTAGCTGCTCCCGAACCGAACAAGAATAAGTTTAGGACTCCAAATGTAGTCCCTCCGTAGATAGTCCACAGCATGTTCGGATCCGCCTTAGATTCAATTAACTAGAATTTAGTCTAAGGTTTTATGTTATTCGATTATAATTTGCGGAAAATTATTAACTTTAGTTTTTAGCTTAAAACTATATGAATACTTTTTGATGTGTTATAAATTGTGATTGCCATCACCTATTTATAGGGTAGGATCATCGGAACTAGAAACCTACTAGGATTTAATTAACCTAATCTTATTAGAATTAGATACTAATTAAATCTATTAAGTTAGTGTTTAATTCAACAACTAACTCTAGTAGTTTTAGGAAAATAATCTTTAATCGAACTAATCCTAAACGCTTAAGGATTCGATGCATGCACGAACTCAACGCACACACACGCACAACCCACGAAGGGTGCTGGGCGCGCGCGCGAGGAGAGCTCGGCCCAGCAGCGCTGCAGCCCGCGCTTGGGCGTGCCAGCCTGCTGGCCTCGCTGGGCCTGGCCTTGCGTTTTGCTTAGCTGGGACTTGCGGTGCTTGGCGGGCTTCTTGCTTGCCATGCTGCGCGCGGGCTTTGCTAGGCGCAGGCCTGGCTTCGTGCTGGGCCTTGCGTCTAGCAAGCTCGTCCGATGTTTATTTAGTACGACGCGCTTCCGATTAATTTTCCGATTCCGGAATTCATTTCCGATTTGAACAATATTTAATATTTCCGATTCCGGAATTATTTTCCATTTCGAAAAAATATTTAATATTTCCGATTCCGGAATTATTTTCCGATTCCGATAATATTTCTGATTCCGACAATATTTCCGTTTCGGGCAATATTTCTGATTCCTGCAATATTTTCATTTCCGATAATATTTTCCGATACGTACCATGTTTCCGTTTCCGACAACATCTACGATTTGGATAATATTTATATTTCCGATACGATCCATATTTCCGCTTCCGGCAATATCATCGTTTCCGGAGTATTCATAATTTGCCTTTTGACGATTTCAGCTCCCACTGGAACCGAGATCCGTTGATTAGGAATATCCATAAATGGAGTATTTAATTCACTTAAATACTTGATCTGTTCACGTACTATTTGTGTGACCCTACGGGTTCAGTCAAGAGTAAGTTGTGGATTAATATTATTAATTCCACTTGAACTGAAGCGGCTTCTAGCTAGGCATACAGTTCACTTGATCTCACTGAATTATAACTTGTATAATTAATTAATACTGAACCGCATTTATTAGACTTAACATTGAATGCATACTTGGACCAAGGGCATTATTTCCTTCAGTCTCCCACTTGTCCTTAGGGACAAGTGTGCATTTCCTAATTCTTTTGTCGCTTGATGCTTGCTCATGAACATAAGGTAAGAGTTGTCATCCTTATTATGTCCAGAGGTATTTCTCGGTTTCAGAGTTCAACTGATCAAATAAACAGATAATCATAGCTTATGATTCATCTGAGCACGACCATGCATTTTACAGTTTATAGCTCTCCGAGTGGCCTTGTAAAACTTTCAGCATCTCATCCCGATTTATGGGAGGACAATCCCAATCTTGCGATCTTGAGATTAGACTTCGTTTGATAGGTAATTACCCGAGCGTTGCCGTTATAGCCTCCTTTTACGGTGCGACGGTTGACAACGTCAAAGTAACCAGTTCTCAAACAATTAATCTCAAATCACTCAGGTGTTGAGGATTAGTGTCTAATAATTTTAATGAAATTTACTTATGACAGATTTTCATCTCTTGCAATAAAGTTTCATAGGTCTGTCCGATATTAGTCTTCCCAAAGTAAGTATCTATGCAAATGTTTGCGACATTGCCATGTCCACATAGTTCAAGAAATAGAACTACTAGTCATCTTGTATTCTAGTCGTCTAGTGTTTTCTATGCGTCCATCTTTACAGAAAACTCCGACCAGGGACCATTTTCAAATTTTGACATTCAAGTTCACTTGATAGACATTTCTTAGTCACGGGACTGGTCCTGACAATCTATCTTGAATATATTGTCAAATTGAAAGGACTCATCATTTAATACTAAACCAAGATTCAATGGAGTATGAAAAATACATTTCATATATGATAAATGTTCAACCCCAATGTTTTACAACCATGGGCCTCAAACCCATCTTTAAAACAGTCCGTGGAATTCAAAGCTATGCTTGATTTCTAGTGCTACAATGTGAGTGTTGTTTCTTACTTGTTGCATAGGTTTAGTTATCATGCTTTGCGAATCTTAATATTCTTTTCATCGAATGTTCTTCGAGATAGGATGATAAGATCTTTTGAGTATGTTTATTTTATGATCTAGTCTTTCTTGCTACAATAGTGGTTCTACACATTTCGCAATGAAGAACCATCAAGTCAGCAGACATGTGATTCACCCAAGTTCAATGAAGAACTCTTAACGTAAACAACCCTGTTTTATTGCTTCTTAGGCAATAAGTACTTTTACTTCAACTGTATAGGTTGCTAGTGATGCTTTGTTTGGATTTACTTATCCAAGCAGTTCACATATATGTGGAAGACTTTCCATCTTTATCTCAGAACATAGAAATTAATGTTTAATTTCCCACGCAACAACTCATTGTCTTTCTTCCACGTTGCCATTTCAAAACACGGCGCTATACAGCTCGTCCTTGCCAATGGTTTACTCCAAAGGGATCTTGCTTGACCCTTTACCAGTGTTTATGCGTGTAGCATCAATATTTAGCATATCTTATTTCCTTGAATCAAGAACTATTCCTATGTACCTTTTCAAGTACCATAAGTTTTTCTTGATCTCAATCTACTTGATCTTTACTTAGACCAATAGAGATTGGTATATGTTCGTTATGCCTAAAGCCATACGATACATTTTTGGCGATCCTCATATTATATCATACATGATAAATTCTTTTGCAGAATAGTTCTCAATTGAATTCTATTCATGTAACTTTAGCTCATCTAGTTTCAGTAGATACTAAATCCAGCTAAATTCTTTGACATATAATATTGGTTAAGAATATCATTTAGACTCTTTGATGTTTAACTTAGTAAATGCTTATACATAGTTTAAACATTCTTTACTTAGATTTATTCACATGGATCGAATATCTCCAATGGAGTCTTTCGTGTTTGATTTAGTAAATGCCATTACTTAATCCAAAATAATATTCTAAGATCTTTGCAAGTAGATCTTTGTACCCAGTATGCACTAAGTTTCGCCTTGGTCCATCATTGATAAATAATTTCAAATCTAAGTCATTAGCATTTGAATGTTATACAATAGAGAGATATGTGTGTGATACACATAGGACCAATTAAGTTTTTTGTACTCCCACTAAACTTCTTATACATCTATAAGATTTATGTACATTTTATGAAACTAAAATTCTTTATTAGTTTCACTAAAATACAATTCTAATTCCCAATTGCTTGCTTAAATCTGTACTTAGATTTCATAAGCTAGCTTTCCTTTTCAAGTATTTATTTGGATCCAAAAATCCTATGACATGCCATGTACATAGTTTCTTCCAACATTTGATTGAGGAAGATGTTTTTTCATCCAATTGCCATATGTACCAATATGAAATCATTGCTTGATTTATAGACTTGAGCATTACGATTATGCATGAGGTTTCAACACAATCCACGCCATGAATTTGCTTGTAACCTTTTAGCAACTAATCTAGCTTTGTGTGTGAACACAATTCCATGTTTGATGGTTTTTATCCTTAAAACCAATTTGCAACCAATAGGTGTTAACCTATTCTTGCAAATCAACAAATTTTGAATTTTGTTATCAAAACATTGGTTATGTTTTATAGCCTTTAACCATCTAAAACATTTGAGTCTATATATGGCCTCTAACCATTTTAGGGAATCTGAGTTTCGTCATAGCTTTCTTACAGGTCACTAACTCATTGATCTACATGATAATAGTTTGACTGCAAGTTGTAGGTTTCTTCACTATCTAATAGAAGAATCTCATAGCTTCGGTGACCTGAACTCCATATTTCTTCACTATCTAATAGAAGAATCTCATAGTTTCAGTGACTTGAACTCCATGCCTACTTGGGTATAGAACATCAAACAATAGAATATCAATAGCCACTTGAAAGTCCTTTGAATATTTCGTTCTCCTTGAAGCACTTGTAAAGTCTTCTAAGAGATGTCTATTCTTTAAAGCCACTTCTAAAGTCCTTAAAGAATAAGTGTTCGGATTTTCTGAAGAACTTCTAAAAGCCTCCGGAACGTCCGTTTATGTTTGTTGTTCCCCTCGAATACTTTCGAGGTCTATTTTCTCCCACTTGTTATTTGGGAAACGAATCTCCAAAAGGATATTATTTCGAGCAAACAAACATTATGTTCTCAAAAATTTGTGGTAGAAACAATACCTTTGTGTCTCATTTGAATAAATCACAATGAAACATATATCTATTCTTGGGCCTTAGTTTGTCGAATAACAAACACTAAGCTCCCACTGAGTTTAACAACTCTTTAGATATATATTATGAAAAGATATTCTGAAATTACTTTTCAATAGCTTTGACGAATTTGGTTTAGTTTGGTGGTAGTTGAGAATTTTTAGAAATTATAGGAAAGGACTTTATGATTCATCATTGATCGAATCAAGTACTAATTGACTTCGATAATTCCAACGTTGATATGCCATATCTTATGGAGCTAGATCGTGAAATTACAACACACAATGATTGATGATCATTTTTTACTTAAGTAATCATAAACATGATCTAACCTAGATCTTTATGATTTCCTGCCAAGTGGATTTTATACTTCTGAATCTTTGAACTAGCCAAACAGATTCAAACTTATATCACATTGAGTAAATAAACCAATATTCACTCAAATCCAGGTGATATAATAAAGTCATAAAATATTTCTTTAGCTTTGATCTCTATTGTCTAGGCGTTCTAACAATAGTTTATATCTTTTGTTACTTTCAACAAGACTTGCTTGTCTTGAATTGATCTAGAAATCAATCAACTTTCAAAATTCCATTAAAATAGAGCTTTTGAATGTTAACTTGTTGACATGGTCTAAGCAACAATGCCAAAGATTAATGGAACTCAAATCAAGAGATTGATTTGAACCTAGTAAAGTTCTTATTGTTAAAGAGTTGTTTGTTTTAATCAAGCATATTGACTCAACCCGTAAATGACCATTTCATTCAAATAACAAACAAACAATGTTTTTGTCTTTCTTGAATGTGAGTTTTTCTTGTTTGAAAACAGAAATTTAGGTATGCTGATTATGAAACAAAATAGCCATTAAGTTCCAGCCTTTGAAAGGACTTAAAACAAACTAGATGACCCTACAACTAATGTAGCAATGCCATGCTTCATTTCCCACTTGTAGGCCATTAGTGTAGTCTGGCTTCCATTGTTTGAGTTATTACCGAAGTAAGAACCTCAAGCGGTATATGATACCAAGGAAGTTTGATTGCTAGGTCACTACTCTTTAAACATAAACTTATAGGTAGAAACGGAATTGTAAGTTCTTTTCACTAGTTCCTTGTTTTCCTATAGTCTTAAGAATTGAATTCTTTAGTGTTGACTTTTACACTTTGTTAGACATGTTTAATGTTACTCCAACAAGGTTCTTACCATTTAATTTATGTTGAATGTTTTGCTTCAACTAGATGATCTTACCAGAAGCTTCTAAAGTTCTCTAAGCATCGATCTATTCGAATGTCTAGGGACTAGACACATTCGATGATTAAATGGACAAAGATATAGGATGTTAACCATTGGTAAAGCTGAGCGTTTAAACTCAATGCTTTATGATTTCAAAACTACATTGTATTTTGAATTCAGAAGCACCAATTGGTTTGTCATTCGACTTTCATACTCGAAAACAACCATAAAAGTCGCTAAAAGAAACGTACATTTTAAATTGTTCACTTTCTCTCATCTCCGTGGATTGTTCTTGGATTCACTACCAATCGAAGAAATTTACTGTTACCTTTCTAAAAGGATTTACTGCAGTGCAAGATATTTAATTATAAACAATAATTAAAACATACATTGAAGCATGCAAAGTCTGAACATTTATTATGAGTAATAACTTGGAAATTAAAGCAATCATGCAATTTAAACAAGTCATTAGCATTTTATTCGAGTTTATTGTTCCGGCAGATGTGAATAAAATGAATCCAAGATCCTTAAATCATTGAAGAATTAAGCCCATTATGTATTTAGACTCAATTCTAAAATACTTTAGTTAAGCAAATCCTTTGCTAATAGTCTAGAAACTACTCTTGGTTGATAGGCACGTCTAAGAGCTTATTAGGTAAACCTATCCCGTTTTCCATGACATAAAAGGACTCCTTACTTATATCGTTGAGTTTCACCAAAACTAACATGTACTCACAATTATTTGTGTACCTTACCCCTTTAGGATCAATAAGTAACACCTCGCTATGGCGGAAAACTATTACTAAGATTGATGTAAAGGTTAGCCAAGTAAGTGTTATTTTGGCATGGCACATTTTAACTCAATTTTTAAAGTTTGGAACTTAAGGATCTTACTATGTTGGTTAGATTTTAAGTGAACTAAAATCCTTAATCATGCAACATACACTAGTAGAAATATATTGATTTGCTGCCATGACTTAGCGGCGTTAATTTGAAAACGCCTCTAACTAAATTACAAAATAGATGAATTAGGTGAAAAAGGCTTCCTTTGCGGCGTTATCATGAATTATGACGCCTCAAACCATTTTAGTTTGTCGCGTCATCACCTTAAACGCCTCAAAGTGTTGTCCCCAAACATATTAACCCGCGTTTAGCTTCTTTCTTTTACTTCTCGCCATTTCACAAAACCACATTCTTCTTCCTTCAACCTCATCTCCACCATCGCCGTCTGTCCTTCGACTCATCTCCACCACCGAATTCACCGGGAAAGTGAAGCTTCATATTCATCTCCACCGTCACTGTCTGTCCTTCGATCTCATCTCCACCACCGTTCTTATTTAAGGTAAATTATGCTTCCACTGACTCCTCCTCATCCTTGCCGTTTTTTCGGTTCAATTACTCTATTCCCCTAGTTTCAGTCTCTCAATTAACATGAATTGTGTATGAGTTATCGAATCTCTCTTGCTCTCTCCTCTCCTCTCCTCTCTCCGCCGAAAATGTAAACCCTAATTATCAAATTCAAATTTTGGCTTAGAAGAACCTTAAAATTTCTTCGAATTTGAGGTAAGGTAATTTCGTATGTCTAATTTATTCTTTTGAAAATTTGATGTTTAGGTGAGGTGCTTCGATGAAAGAAGATCACAAATTTGAGAAAAACACAAGTTTTATTCCAGTAAGACATATTTTTTCTTGCTGGAATTCTACTTAATTTTGTGAGTTTTACTTTAATTGTTGAATTGTTTATTTATATTTTCTGGGTTTGATTTGAAACGAGTGCACAAATGATGGAGGCTGTTGCAACCTCAAGTGCTAGAAGATAATTCAGAAGGTGAATTTTTAAATTTAATTTATTGATTTATTGTGGTCTGGAAAAACATGGAGGTTGTTGCAACCTCATATTCTTTCTGTTTGATATGTTCTGCTATCTTTAGTCCCATTTTCAGAAATAATATTGCTACTGGTTAACTTTATCCGGCTTTGGTTTCTAATGCAGTGTTTCAATATAGGCTAAACATTGTCTTTCAAAGGGATTGTTTTGATGTTTTCTGTTTTCGGATAGTGAAAGTGGTTTTAGTGGTGGTGATGCTACTGCAGGAGGTGGAGCAGGGGAAGGTAGGAGTGTTGGATGCAGAGAAAAAGAGATGATATGGCGGAGAAATAAAAGTAAGATAGAATCATAGAAGTGAAGAATTTTTGAGCCAACTCAGGTAAGTGGAGAAAATCAAGGGACAAAGTATTTAAAATACGTTTTGTTTCTTATTGATATGCTCTTCATTTTATCGTATATACTAATTTAATGGCGAGATGATCCTTCCTCTAGTTCTTGGTTGTGGGTTTCAGTTTTTCTTTTCCCCTAGAACCATACATAAAATAAACTTCTTCTTCAGCTAGCAGAATTTAATTCTAATGGTCTTTTCTCTAGTCTGTTTCTTTTAGTTGAAAATAGGATGTTTCCATTCTCATGGGCACTTTTACTTCCATAAGTAGACAATTGTATTTTCTTGAATTATGCTCACTTTTAGGTGCAAGTTGGTTGTTCTAACTAGCTTATGTCAATAGGATATACCATTTTTTTGTAAGGCAGAGTTTAATTTTTCAAGTTAATGCCTAAATACGAAGAGTAGCAATTATAGTATGTTAGTATTAGTTATGGACATCTCCTCAACTGCTTTTCGGAACCAAAAATGTCGTAATTGGCGCAGACCCCATTACCTCCGTGTAGTCTCATACACCCCTTTTTGACCTAATAGTCAAATGGACAATGTCCTGATCCTGTGCAAAGTTAGATAAGGGAGATGTTACCCTGAAGTTTTCCTAAGGATGCAAAGATGGATTGGGGAGTTAAGATAATACAAAGAGAAAGTTCACTGATATAGGTGAAACTTAAAGTTCATATGTGAGTTACTGTAGAGTTGAGAGTGATCATTAAACCTCCAGACTTCCTTCATCCAAACTCTTGGACTTTTGACTTTTGTATGTTAGATTTCATTGGACTGAAGTTCAAACTATTTCCTGCAGAGCTCTAAGCAAGCAGTACAATCCTGTGCAAGAAAAGGAATTTCGACGTTCTGGACAAAAAGCACATCAAGCGTCTAATGAGCTTGTAGGTTTTCTTCATCCTGATTTTTATTCGATTTATCAGCTCACCTGGTATTCTCTATGTGAAGTTAACGATCATCACATATATTTCTTTTCCGGGTTAATTCAATACTGAAAATGATATAGAAACTGAAGAAGTTATAATGTAGTATTGTCTGACTATCATCTATGCAAACAACTATGCTCATTGTGCATCACTCTTTTGATGATGTTTAATGTTCTGGTATCACATAAAAAGTTGTGGTGCTTCTCTAGTATATGACCCATTGATGAATTATCTGATCTATGTTGACCATTTAACCATTTATTGGATTACCACTACTTTGCTTATGGTTCTTTGCAGTGTAATTGTCAGTGTGTTCTTTCCTCAAAGCCTTTTTGCCTCTTATCATTATATTTGAAACATATACAGACCATTATCCTTTTATGTTGAGGTCAGTGGCCACTGGCCAGAGAGAAAGCCTGACCCTATCAAAAAACTCTTAGCAAATAAGTGGTACAGGGGATAGCAATCCAACAATGTAACTGAAATGTAAATTTTAACATGACATTATTCCAACTTGAGCTACTTCTGTCAATGCAAATATCAATGGAATAACTGATGCCAATTTAATAAATTTATGTTCTGTTAGAGGTTGTGTGAAATGATGTTGCATCCTCTGACCTCGCAGATTTTAGGAGTCCGTCTTCTGCAATATGTTTATCTGACCCTTACTTTGGCCATGCAAAGGCCTTGTCAATGGGATTTTCCTTTTATATTGTGTTGGAATTTCATCAGGATCCTAAGTAACCAGCGGGATATCTTAAAGCTTTCTCATTATCTTGTTTATTATGCATTGAATGCATTTGCAGATATTTCTACTATGATGTTAATTGTTAAGTAAATAATGTGAGTTGTTGCAGGCGTGCAGGCTCGGTGATATTGATAATCAACGTAATATTGCAGAATTGTGCAAGGACCAATATGATTATGGTGCTTCAAATCTATCTACTTCAAATCAGTGCAGAGAAGATGAAATTATTGCTGCTATGGACATATCAACCTTTGATAAATCAACACAGCAGTTGCTGAAGTTTGTCTTTCTCTTTGGGATACTAACAGTCCAGGGTGCTGAAAAAGCAAGTGCTACTTCAAATGTTATGGACAACTTGCAGTTAGCAAACTTCTTCGGGGACCATGTGCATTCAATTAAGTTCATGTTTAAACTAGACTAGGTATGTCTAGAAATAAAACTTGACTCTCTGCAAAATCATCGAAGTTATATATTCCCTCTCCTGAGACAACCCTTATAATTCATTATGTGGGCTACTTGCTTCCTGCCTGCTTTTCCGTTCTTCAAGGAACAAAACTAGGAAACAGAATATCAGCTAATATTTACTGGCATATCATTTTTGACATAATGAAAGATATTTACGTTACATATTTTCTTCCTTATATGTGCTAGTCATGGTTGTCTCTCCATTATAATAGCTTCTGCTTTGTGTTGATGTACATGGATCTATTTCATGTCTCGTGTTGTATACTTGTATTTTAGTAATTTGGTTGATATATGTTCTTCATTTCTTCTACAGGCATTCTTGCTGATCTTTTTTCTGAACTTGGGGACAAGACCTTCTTTATTGCAGTAAGCACAAACAAACTTGTCAATGCCTATCTGGTCACGTTGACGTCAGACTGATATCGTGTTTTTCTTCTACATTTAATCTTTATTATATTCCCCACATGTGATGACCTGAACCTTTTATTTCAACAGAATACATATGTTATTAAGTTTAAGCTCTATTGACATCTCCAATACTCTAAAAGTGTAAGAAGCACAAGAAGCATCATTAGTGAACAGAACAAAAGCTTCATAAACCCATACATTTCTGAGTGATGGTCGCATTATTAAGGATGCCTCTCTGCATATTCTTTGCATTGATATTCTAATGAAGTTGATGTTTCTGATAGTCTGATACATATCTTTCATTCCTGTCCAGGCACTATTAGCTGCCGAAATTCTGCTGCAGTTGTATTCGCCGGCACTTTTAGTGCACTTGGGTATGTTGAGTTGTGGCTAAACTTTAATGAACAGCGAGTCTTTGCTCTTGTTTTATTTTCTTTGGAAGGGATTTGGTGAAAGAACATATTAGGCTGTGCAACTATTTAATTCTAAACCTTAGTCTATTAACCAATTGATTGACTCAAAGATACATCCTCGATTATTGGTCTTATTTTTGTTGTGCAACTTTCCATTACAATTCATAGTCTGTTGTGTTACTTTGTGTTTCATCATTTTTGTCATGTTTTGTGTCAAGCATGCTTGGTTAATTATTAAATATCGACTAACTTTTGTCTATCTGAAGATAGTGTGCATGTGTTTGGTGTCTTAGCATATTCTGTAGTTGCTTGTCTTCTCCCATTCATTTGTATGATAAAAGTCTTTCAATGTTATGTAGAGAATGGATTAACCAAGTTAGATGAGAATGAGTCTTATCATCCTAATATTAAGTATATTAAACATTTAAAGGGTTTAGAATACAAATTTAAGTTCACGGGTTAGTGTTGGGAGCAAAAACGACTATAATAGTCAAAATATGACCTATAACGATCAATAAAGCCTTAAAACGCGCATAACTTGACCAAATTAGATGAGAATGAATCTTATCATCCTACTATTAAGTATATTAAACATTTAAAGGGTTTAGAATACCAATTTAAGTTCACGGGTTAGAGTTGGGAGCAAAAACGACTATAATAGTCAAAATATGACCTATAACGATCAATAAAGCCTTAAATGTGCATAACTTGACCAAATTAGATGATAATGAGTCTTATCATCCTAATATTAAGTATGTTAAACACTTAAAGGGTTGAGAATACCAATTTAAGTTCACGGGTTAGAGTTGGGAGCAAAAACGACTATAATAGTCAAAATTTGACCTATAACGATCAATAAAGCCTTAAACGCGCATAACTTGACCAAATTAGATGATAATGAGTCTTATAATCCTAATATTAAGTATATTAAACATTTAAAGTGTTGAGAATACAAATTTAAGTTCACGGGTTAGAGTTGGGAGCAAAAATGACTATAATAGTCAAAATATGACCTATAACGATTAATAAAGCCTTAAACGCGTATGACTTGACCAAATTAGATGAGAATGAGTCTTATCATCCTACTATTAAGTATATTAAACATTTAAAGGTTTTAGAATACCAATTTAAGTTCACGGGTTAGAGTTGGGAGCAAAAACGACTATAATAGTCAAAATATGACCTATAACGATCAATAAAGCCTTAAATGTGCATAACTTGACCAAATTAGATGAGAATGAGTCTTATCACCCTAATATTAAGTATATTAAACATTTAAAGGGTTTAGAATACCAATTTAAGTTCACGGGTTAGAGTTGGGAGCAAAAACGACTATAACAGTCAAAATATGACCTATAATGATCAATAAAGCCTTAAACGTGCATAACTTGACCAAAGTTGATGGGAATGAGTCTAAGTAACCTAATATTAAGTATATTAAACATTTAAAGGGTTTAGAAAAGCAATTTAAGTTCACGGGTTAGAGTTGAGAGCAAAAACGACTATAACAGTCAAAATATGACCTATAATGATCAATAAAGTCAGTAGCTTCTTTATACACTAACTCTCATTCAATTTGTTCATTAAAGCCTTTTGTTTCCTCAATGAAACCTATTGTTTTAGTGGA